>NW_026555331.1:60258569-60858569 GCF_014898055.3 Talpa occidentalis | reverse complement strand
TCTGCACTAGAATTAGGGGAGAAAGATGGAACTAAGTCATAGAAGGAGATAGAAAACATAACTGAGAGACACTCTTGGACTTTTCTATTGCATCTATAACTCCATGGCTTCATAAAGAAGAGGCTAATCTCTGTGAAAATGATGCAATGGGTTTGGTTACTGTGAACTCAGCTCCCTCTAACTCTGGTCTGACCTCAGCTTCCAACTCCATCTTCATTTACATGTGCCAATTGCAGCTCAAATGCAATATATCTAAATTTCTCATGACTTTCATTTACCATCCTGATCGAAGTAACCTCTGCATCTCATCTGGACTCTTGCAATCATCTCTAAATTGGTCTTTCCACATCCGTGTTAGTCCACATTCCCAGACTCTTAACACAGCAACCTCCTAGATAGCAACAAAGCCTAATCATCTTACTCTTTTGCCCAAAAGTGCCCAGTGGCTCTACAGCCAAAGTTCTCCCAGTGGCAGTAAGTCCTTGGGTGTCCCCAGCACCCAAGGTCACTGATTCATCTCCTTCTTTTGCCTTTTCCTCACTCAGCTCCAGCCTCACTGGCCTCCTCCTTAGTCCTTAACTTTCTAGTAATGGCCTTGCATGCACTGGTCTATTCCCATGCCCAGAACACTCTTCTCCCAGATATTTGAGAGTCTTATTCCCTCATCTCCTTGAGGTTTTGTTCCAACGTCTCTTCTGCAGTGAGCCATCCCTGGATCACCTTACTGAAAGTTGCAATTCTCCCTCCTCCCATTTCTCAAACACAGATGCCCTCCTAGATACAAGCTGCCTTATTTTTCTCCAAGCATTGTTACACTCTAACACAGTGTTTCCAAAGATATTGAAGTCCTAATCTTGGTACCTATGAATACAACTTCATTTGGAAATAAGGACTTTGCCAATGACAGAGTTAAGATGAGGTCATTAGGGTAGATGTGAATCCAATATGACTGGTGTTCTTGTAAAGAGGAAATTTGGATACAGACACATACACAGGGAGGACTCTGTGAAGACCAAGGTAGAGATCAGGATGCTGTTCTTTAAGCTACAAACACCAGAAGCTTAGGGGTAAGTTCTAGAACAGATTCTCTCTCACGATCCTCAGAAGGAACCAACACTGACCACACCTTGATCTTAGACTTTTAATCTTTAAAACTGAAAGACAGTAAATTTCTGTTGTCTCAACCATCACTTTATATTACTTTATTATGGCAGCCCTAGCAAATTAACTTATCATTTGCCTGTGTTTTGTACTTAATATCTGTCTTCACCCTCAAAGGTAAATTCCAAAGTGGCAGGTATTTATCTTTTCTGTTATGTCTCTAACAAAAAAAAAGGGGGGAGGGCGGAATCAATCAACAATTGTGCCTAGCCACACTTCCAGCCTCTGCTCCCAACTTTTCCCAGACAAAATCCTTTCATCTTTGACCCCATGGACTTGATATCTTTGCTTCCCTTGTTTCTACTGCCTGGGATGCCCACCTACCCCTTCTCTTCCTCTTAACATCTCCTTATCATTTCAGACACAGCCATGTCATCCCTTCAGTGACTAATTCCCTCAACTCCCCTCTTCTGTTTCATTATGTATGTGGCTATGCCTCTCTGCCTGTGAACTGTGACCCCTTGAGTTCGGGAATCATATCCTATTAATCTTCCTATCCCCAGAACCTGGCCCAGTGTCTAGCACACCAGAGGTGCTCAGTAAATGTTTGCTATATTAAATTAAATCTGTTTCCTGCAGCTTTTGCTCTTGCTGCCCTTCCGGAGGCTGCTATCCACAGCAGGGTACAAGAGGATTAGAAAGGACGTCGCAGAGCAGAACTCAGATTAGAGCTCTGGAGCGCTGCGCTGCGGCGCCTCTCCGCAGACCCTTTGTTTTCATGCAATCTCGGGAGAGTTTCTTAAATTGGAACAGTCAGAGATGTTGTACCCAAACCACTCAGCTATGCCCTGGGAGACATTTGCCAGAATCCACAGCAACACAAACAGCTCAATCAAAGGAAAAGCCGTGTGGATCCTCCTTCTTTTATAAACGAGAGCTCGTATCCCGTTGGGAGGTGGGCAGAAAGGACAGTGCTTGGAGACAGCCCTGCCTAGGTTGCGGGGCGAGAATATACTGGCTTTGATTCTAAGTAATGGTCTCATATCTGTTTTCCTTTCTGCCCCGAGTTCTTTCCAGTGAGTGTAAAGATCAGGTGTCTCTATCCTTCTTTGCCTAAAGGATGAAGTGAAGTCGTCTCCAGAATCAGTGGGTGTATTTGGTGTGGCCAATACTCACTTAGCCTATCTGACACATATAGGGGCATGATCTGAGAAGGCTAAAATAGAGTCCACCTTCCCAACAATTCTAAATGATGAAACTAAATTATCAAATATGCATTCTAAAGACATTATGTTTGAGTGTGTGAAGGTTCTGATCGCCCTATTTTCTAACAGGCATTGACTACTCAGAGTCTTGCATTCATTACCAAAACAGCAGAGAGGAGCCTAGATATGGTAGGAAATGCCAAATGATGTTATTTATGTCCTCACTCCTTGTAGGTACCATCCTGATTAGGTTAGCTTTGAAGTCATAGAATGAATGATTTATAACCCTAATCATGTACATATAGTAGGAGCACATTTTCATATGCTCAGATAATTATGTTCATGTGGGTCATTCAATAATGGGCCCAAACTAAATGCCTGTTTGGTGCCAAATGCTGAGTTGTTCTCAAGTGTATCACAAAAGGGGCGCTCTTATTTTCACACTATGGCATAAAGTTAATTAGGAATCTTACTAAAAATCTACATCATTCCTAGTAAATTAACAAATTTATGATTTTAATGAAAAAATTGTCCTCAAATCTTTAATAGTTCAACTCTACCCTAATTCCCCTTAAACTCATTACAGTGTTTTGATCATTCTTTGCACATGAAACCCATTATACTTTGAGTTTGGTTGTTGTTGTTATTTTTTTTTAAGATTTATTTATTTATGCACACAAGAACTGGGGTGCAGTTCAGAGGCGCTGGGTGGGGGAGGTGAGAGGATTTGCCAGAGACAGAGTGGGGAACAGAACAGGCATATTGACTGAAATATCCTGCTGAAGGGAGCAGCAGGCGAGGCAGGAGAGGTCTGCTGCACCATGTGGGTAGCACCCTTGCCGGTGGGGGATAGAACTCGTGCTGCAGTGGCTGGCGACAGTCCGATAACAATGTCTTCAACTCTGCACCACCAGGGAGGCCCCGTTGTCGTTATTGTTGTTAAGAGCAGTAGAATTACTGCTGTTATTATTCTTAAGGGTGCCACAATAATAATAATTATGGTTGTTGTCATTGTTATTAATGGCAGGGATGGTCACTCATCCGGTGAGACTGCTGGTTCTTAACATTTTGGTGATCATCATCACCATTCAGATCAAAGAAATTCAGGGAGTTGCCCCCTCTCTAGAAAAACATTCACATGCTATTTAACCTGTAATTTTCAGAGGTGGGAAAAGCTAATCGACTGTCTGGAGCAAGAGTCAGTGAACTTTTTCTATAAAGGTCAGATAGTAAATAGTTCAGGCTGTGTGGGTCAAGAAACTAAGTAATGGATATTATGTAGTGACTTCTACAACAAGGGACAAATCTCCATAATTTTTACTCATAAAATAGAACTGAGTGCAATTATTTTTGTAATGCAGGTCAATTAATGGAAAAAATAGCATTTGGCAAAGAGAGGGGAAGAGGGGAAAATATTTCACTTAGCTGAGGTTCAAAGTTAGTATTTCCTATCATCAAGTGACTTGAAAATATGCATTGTGAAAACTTTTCTTAATTTGAGAGCTGTCATAACCCTGGCAGTGGATTAGATTTGGCTGGCTGGCCATAGTTTGCTAATCCCTGCTTTAAAGTGTACCCAAAGTAGGAGACCAGGTTTAGGCTGTGGTAGGGAGGCCCTTTTGGGACTCGTATAGGCTCACCCATGACCAGCAATGCTGTCCCTGGCTCATGACCCTGCTGAGAGCCACAGGGAGCCTCACCTGGAGTCCGCAAGGATTCTCAGTGCAGTGCTCCCCAATAGGGCAGGCTGGCAGCTGAATTGGGGCTGCTTTTCAACTGTTCAGAGCCACAAGGATGCACAGTATACTACATTCCATTAACCTATATTCTGTGACCTCAATAAAATGTTCTCAATAATCAGCACGAGTCACAATACAGGGCCTCCCTGGTGGCGCAAGGGGTTAAGCACAGCACTATGAAGCTATCCACAGCCTCTGCAGCACGAGTTAGATCCCCAGCCAGGGAGCTACCCACATGGTGCAGAAGATCTCTCCTGACTTGCCCGCTACTCCCCTCAGCAATTTATTTCAGTCTGCCTTTTCTGTTCCCCACTCTGTCTCTGGTGAATCCTCTTACTCCCCACACCTCTGGCCTGTACCGCAGTTCTTGTGTGCATAAATAAATAAATCTTAAAAAAAAAAAAAAGAGTCACAATACAGATCAAAAGAAACTTCTTTGCCCAATGTTTGAAAATTGAAAAGCAAAAAAAATAAAGCACATCAATGGATAATGCATTTTAATGAATAAAATTATTTCCTTAATCTGCAGTTATCTTTCAATCAATACTTACTTCCAGAAATTCAAAACCACCATCGCGCAAATTTAAAAGACCTTAGAATAAATCATAATAAACTAAATTAAGAGGCAGTGTTTAACCAAAATATTGATAATTACGCAGAAATTTTAGCCTTCTCCTCAGTTAATCTTTTTCTACTAAAATCGTTCCACAAAATCAGTCAATCACAAGAGAAATGTAATTCTATATAATGTTTTCAGATCTATAATGTCGGAAAAAGCTTATGCCACTAAGAAAAGCCATAAATGCATTTTATTGTCGACTAGAACTCATCATTTCATTTCAATAATGGTTAAATAAATAGAGTTCCCTGCACTACCTAACAAGGCTTCACAATTTGAGGAAACTTGATGCAAGGTCTCCACCTAGTGGCTGTTTCAAAAAGTGTGATTAAAATAAAAAGTGTGCATATGTGTGATAAAGACAAAGAGATACAGAGAAAAAAGTGGTGAGTATTTTGTGTACCAATCAGTGGCATTGCATAATATGTTCATTTTTCTTCTTTTCTTCTTTCTCCTTTTCCTCTCATGTCTCTCCCTGTCTTAGTCCAGTTTTCCCAGGAAGAACACAGATATTTGCACACAGGACTTTAAGGAATGCTCTCAGGAGAGACAGAAACAAGTATCCTTATGAAAGACAGATTCCCAGAAGCAGGAAAGGTCATGTGAAGATGGTCACAGAAGCTATATCCCTATCCAAAATAAAATGTATCAAAAATTTGGCCTCCCTGGTAGCGCAAGGGGTTAAGCATAGCACTGTGAAGTTATCTGCAGCCTCTGCAGTTCCAGTTCAATCCCCGGCCGGCCAGGGAGCAACCCACATGGCTCAGCAGACCTCTGCTGACTCACCCGTGGCTCCCCTCAGCAGTGTAGTTCAGTCAATCTGCCTGTTCTGTTCCCCATTCTGTCTCTGGTGAATCCTCTCACCCCCCGCACCTCTGGCCTGTATCCCAATTCTTGTGTGCATAAATAAATAAATCTTTCCAAAAATTATCAAATTTACTGACTTCTTACCCTAATACTCTATCGACTTCAAGAAGCACATATTTTTGTCAGTTCTGGTCAGTGTTATATTCCCAGAGTCTAGAACAGTGCCTGGTACCAATACTCAGACAGTGGCATCAAAAAAGATGAATAAATGAATGAGTGGTGACCCCACATTTTATTCCTGAATGAGTAGAAGAATGATGGATCTATTGATAAAAACAGGAAGTGAATGGAGGAAATCATAATAATTGAGATGGGGAGCTAGCTAAGTTCAGTTTGGGGGTTGTTCAGTTTAAAGTGACATAACGAGTAGATTCATTAATTTAGAATTTACTCATCCAGCAGACTCCAAAAGAACTTTGGAAGATTTACACTGTTAATTTAATAAGATAATTAATAAGAAAAAAAAACAGAAGAAATATGACAGGCATCGATGATAAATAACTGATGTTTGGGCAAAATGTCAGTGTTGAAAAATACACAGATTAGTGATTAAAACTCAAA
The DNA here is from genome assembly GCF_014898055.3 of Talpa occidentalis. Taxonomy (NCBI): domain Eukaryota; kingdom Metazoa; phylum Chordata; class Mammalia; order Eulipotyphla; family Talpidae; genus Talpa; species Talpa occidentalis. The sequence continues at coordinate 60,852,477 of NW_026555331.1, read as the reverse complement.
TATAACACCTTCAAAATCCAATTTTAACCAGTCTCTCTTGCATCAGATATTTTGTTATCTCAAATAAAAATTAATTTATTGGTTGACGAATGGATTGGTTTCATTGCCAATATTTTCCCCTTTTTATATACTGGACAATACTAGTGATCGGAAAGAAAGCCAAGATTCCAATTAGATGAAGTATAAGGAAAGAGCTGCGCTCCAGAAATTGTCAGAGATTGAGACTAGAAACTGAAATCACAGAACCAACAGTACTCCCTTGCACATGGACTGCCCAAAAAGGTGACACACATACACCCCTGCACCCGCCCCGCCTCCAAACCCTGTGGAAGGAGCAGTCTGGTGCCTGTGCACATTTGGGAGATGCTATTTACCTCACCCTTTTCTCACCTCATTTAATGAAGCATCTCCAAAGGTGGTGATATTTTCCAAGATAATTTATGCCATGCTCCCCTGGCTTGTTTTCAGGGGAGAAAGAAATGACTCACAATGGTATCCTAGTAACTCATAGGTACTAAAAGTGAAATGGATCTCACCTCTCTATACTTTCATTTGAAATTTTCATGACATCTTCAAATGATAAAATGTCAGTGAGAAAGATACATACAGGAGTCAGTCTCCTGTGTTTATTTTGTAAGATTTGCAAAGCTTCACTGATATCCTTGCTGAGACCAAAGGACCAAAATGTTAAACATTTCATCAGTACCTGTTTACAGAGGCAGGTCTGCGCCACGTGGGAGGCTGGTCAGCTAGTGTCTTCCACATTTTACCATCTGGTAACTTCCAACTGTCTCCACATGTATTTTTGAAAGCATCAAGTTGGAAATGTCCTCATAAATATAGAGAAATGACTAGCTTCATGCATGAAATCTCTTTTGGGCGTTGTTTTCTTTAATGGAATAATGAGAGAGAACGTATTTTCTTGCAATATCTGACATATACCTTATTTCACAATTCTTTGATGTAGAACAAAGCCTTTGAGTTCATTTTAATTCCACAGTTGAAACAAATGCAAAAACTTGAATTATTTTCAAATATTTTATTTTTCACCATGATTGTTAGACGACACTTAGATATTTCACATGGCTTGAGGCTACTTTGTTGTTACTAACATCTCCTTCATGACAAAAAAAAATGTTTTGATTATTTAAGTAAAAGCTTTAGGGCATGTTGTGGAAAAGAAGTGATTTTTGACATCACAAAACATTTGTTATTAAAAGTAGTCAGTGTAGACTGCTACTGTACCCACTGGGAAGACAGGAAACATTACTTAACAATACAGTGAGCCACAGACAGAAAGGGAAAAGATCCTTTTGGGATCAGATTGTGGAGATAACTTTTCCACCAAAAGATAAAGAAAAAATATATAATACAGATATCTCCTTCCTTTGAAATAGGAAAATATATATATCTTCTGATTTCTCAGGCCATATTTTAAAATAAATTGCAGTTTTGTTATTGTATATGTTCTGCATATAAACAGGTTAGAATGTTAAGTCTTTCTATAAACCATGATGCATTTGGCCCACTGGAATGTGAGACTGTGACTGGATAAGCCAACAAATCTTTATTGAATGGGGTTATATGGAAAGCATTGGGAAGACTTCCTGAAAGCTCCCCATGCTAGTATGCATGAATAAATAAATCTTAAAAAAAAAAAATATGGACCAATGGACCTTTAATTTCTTCTTCTGGGCATTTATAAATTATACTTGTTCAACCTGCACCCCTATGTTTATTGCAGCACTATTTACAATAGGTAAAACCTGGAAACAACCCAAATGCCCAAAAATAGATGACTGGATCAAGAAGATGTGGCATATATACACAATGGAATGTTATTCAGCAATCAAAAAAGATAAATTCATGCCATTCACAGCAATATGGATGGAACTAGAAGGAATGATGCTCAGTGAAATAAGTCAGAAGGAAAAAGAAAAATATCGGATGGTTTCACTCATAGCAGGAATATAGGGGAACCAAATAAGACATCAGTGTAAAAAAATAGTAACAGCACAAAACACAACAAAGCAAAACTGGACAATTATAAATCAGAGACATACTGCCAGGGGAGGAGGAGGGAGAGGGATTAGAGGGAGGGAGGGAGGCGCACAGGGGACTGTGGTGATGGTACACGGGTGCATTGGTAAAGGAAACTGTGGGGACTACACCTGAGGGGGTGGGGGGGAAGCAAATATTGTTTAAAAATGAACAATGATGTAAAAAATAAAAAAACAATAATTAAAAAATAGTAAAATTTTTAAAAATTTAAAATAAATGATACTAGTTCACCCAATAGTGATAATGGATAACAATTAGATATTATCTTTTCAAAGGCAACTGTATTTTTATATTAGTAGACCATAAATTCACAGGACAGGAATCCTTCAAGTATTTTGTAAGACTAGAGAAGATTTTATGGGCCAGGACATGGCTAGTCAATGTTTGAAGTTTTTCTGGCTGACTTAAATACTGAGTCTGACATGGGAATCAGTACAAGCCACCCGGAGAGCTGGAGATCATGAGCTAATCTGAGAAGAATCCAACCACGACCTGTTTGAAATTCATTTGGGTAATTTACAGGTATAGCAGATGGGCTTAGATAGGTCGGGAATCGATTTCCAAAAGACCATCACTTACTAAACCTTAAATCTGTAATTGGACAAGTTCTTAATTTCTCTTCTTTTGTAAAATGGAGATAGCATTGACAAGAGGGATGTTAGAATTCAGAGTAATGTTAAGATCTCCACGCAGAGCTAGGAACCTAGAAAGTGCTCAAATAACGACTTACTATCATTTCACTTTATGAGTTGAGACTAACTAATTCTGGAGTCACAACTTCTCTGACTAGAGGGAACTTCAAAGTCCGCCAGCTCAACTACGACTCCCCAGCACCCTAGCATGGTTAACTGTGCAGGACATCTCCCAGTTACTCAACATTTGATGTAAAATCCTTCACTGGGACATTGCCAATAAAGGAGAGTTAAAGGGGAAATGGTGTGAAGGCCCACTTTGCTAAAACGGGTTGTTGGACAATATAATCTGATTTTTCTTTCGGGTGTGGTTGTCTGAACAGAGAAGTGGTGCAAGTCATTCTACTGGAACAGAATGCAAACTCCAAGTTCAGGTGATACTTTCTGAAAGGCACTTTGAAAACAACCCCTTCCCAAATTTCTGTAAAGCACAGCTGTTAAAATCCAGAGGTATCCAGTTAGGTTTTAGAGATTTCTTTCCAACACAACTAATAAATGAGGCTATGAAAACCACAGCACACACTGCGTAAGCCTGGGAGCTGCGCTGTGACACTCAGCTGGTGCCTGGCATAGACAGAAATTATCATTGAAGCATTGAAGGGCACGCCAGGAACCACAACATTGCCACCTGCATTCTGGCTGGGAACAACAGGCCTGCCAGGAAAAGTCACCGTGAGCCTTGCGTGCCCCTCCCAGTGCCAGAGGCTGGAGGACACAATTAGAGAGCAACTGAGCCTCCCACCTGCAATTCAACCTTGGTCATGAGTCACTGTGTCCCTGGGCCTCCTGTGTCACCCGCCAAGTGGTGACAACTGTGATCACCTGCCTTCCTCACCTGACTATCACAGGCTTTAATGAATTTCACTCTCATAAAATGTTTCCCTCTCCTTGACAGGACATTGTTACCCACAGTAAGAAAAAAGCCATTATCATTATTGACCTCAGAGGCCAAACATATGCTTTTGCGGGCTCACTTGCTAATGAAATATAGTATCTAACGTTTATAGAATGCCTTTCATCACACACAAAACTGCCATTTAAAAGTTCACAGATTGGAAATATGAATGTATGGGTGCAGTTGCTTTCTCTGAAAGGCAATGTGTTTCAATGTAGCCAGTTACAGTAAAAAGTTGCTCCAAAGATCCTCTGCACAGGTGGCCAGAGCTGGCCTTTAGTTCACAGTTCATTAAACAGTCTTCCTTTGACCAACAGGCCTCTCATTGTAAAACATCCCAGGACTCAGCTGATGTCAAAAGCTCCATTTTCTCCCCGGGTGGGGGAGATGGTTCCCATAACGCCTGCCCACATGCATTCTGCAGCAGATAGGGACGGGGCTGGCTCTGCAGATGTCGCTGCCACCGCCACTGTCACTTTTCCCCATCACACAATCTTGGGTATCTTTCCAGAGACTTGCACAAAGCTCAATTCAGAGTTTGCCTTTGACCGATGCACTTGGCCTGCAGATGGACGGCCAAGAAGAAAAAGACTTCCCAGTGTTTCTCCACACTTGCCTGGGAAAGCTAGGGAATTCCTGGCTTATTTACTAGCTTCAACTCAGGCTGAAAAACAAATCAGAAAGTTGCCAATGGTTTCATTCAGTCTGTGAAACTGGGTTAATGCGACTCTGTGAGTAAAACCATCAATGGACAAAAGTCAGGAAATCCAAGGTTGCCATTCCCACAGCCTGCGGAGGCCCGCCACACACAGGTGACCCTGTGTCCTGCTCCAGTCCCACTGTGTCCCTGCCAAAGCACAGGCCCTGGGGGAAGCCAGCCTGGGGTGTACCCATATGAGGGGTCTGGTCCAGGGAAACTGGTCTCTGCATTACTATTGTAATGTGTCATGTTGCTATTTCCACAGTAATTACTCCATTGTTTTTAAGTCAAGTTATATGTTGACTGAAAAGTATGCAAATATACTTGAGCCTTATAATTTCTACAACACAAATACTCCCATGTAACCATCACTCGGTCAAGAAATTGAGTATTGCCAGCACCCAGAAGCCTTCGGCAGCCTCTAACATAATGATAAACTCAAATTATTAAAAAAAAAAAAATAGAATATGGTGGAAATAGACTCTGAGACTCTAGAGGAGCAGGAATAATCTTATTGAAAAGTATCTCCTGAATTGAACCAGCCGGTATGGGAACACAGGCACAGCAGAATAAAGAATGTGATTAACCTGGAAGATTCAACAGGTCCTCTCATCAGAGAGGGCTGAATAGTACCCAGTGTCCTTCCTTCCTGTAGGCAGGTTACTGCAGGTAGAGGAAACACATAAAACCGATGTTGTTATCCAAGGACATACCTTAGAAGATCTCTGTAAGGTGTTAGTGCTCGGCCCATCCTAGGTGAGGTGAGTCGGCATCAGCTCAGCCACGTAAATGCCAAAAATTTCTGGAGATTCTGAGGTGCAACCCTGGATAAAAACAACATTACAGATGATTCTTTTTTAGGTCAAGCTTTTACTAAATCAAGTTACATGTTGACTACAAAGTATTTCTCTCTTTCATTAAATACCTTCTAAGTCCCTTCCTTCTGACAGACAAAAGGAGGAAGTTCTTGGAAAGTACAGATAGGGACAGTGAGAAATTCAGTGTTCTCCGTTCCTGATTTGATTTGGACTGATTCTACCTGCACAGATGCTGCGTAGATGCCAATGCCCACAAAGTGAGTCAAAATCAAAGACCCTGCCTCCCCACACCTCACAAAATCAGTTCTTCCATGTCTGTAACTGCAGGTCTTTGCATGTATCTGAAATGATCTTTTCACTCACCCACATGGCAAACTCCTACACATTCTATAACACTCAGTGTAAACATTGCCACTCATGTGCATTTCCTGACCTAGATCTTCTGCTGTGGCCCTACTATCCATCAATGAGCCTTCCAGCCCTTAAGACACCACACTGTAATCACCCTTTCAATGCCCACTCCAGGGAAGGGACTGAGATTTTCCTCTTTTCTGCTTCCTCTGGATCTAAAACAGAAGCTGGGACTTTCTGAAGAAGTGACTAATGAACAGAGACATGGATGGCTGGGTATTTGAATATACTGCAAATTTCACACTGTTCTATTTGTATTCATTCTGTAATTATCACAGGAAGTGACTGTCTGAGCTTGACCTTCCCTTTCTCCCTAGATTCCCATCTTTCTCACTTTTCAAGCAGACAGCTAATTCCTTGCCTCTTCAACGACTAGAAATTCTATACCTTCACTATGGAATGACTACCAAAAATATCATCTTACTTTTTGGAGTCATTATTCTTTCAGACTCACTTCCAAATCTGACATTCCAGTGGGCCTTTTGCCTCTCTCTTTTATCCCAAATAACAAATGCAGCAAATGGAGCCCTTGGAAAAAACATCTAGAAAGTGTGCCTGAGAACTGTACCCAGGGAACAGCGGCACTGAGGCCAACTCCTTGTCTGCACTGACATTCAGCGGGCAGTTCAATCCCTGCCAGGTATATATACACAGCAGTTAATTTCCTGTGAATAAACCAGAGCCAGCCTGGGCAGTGATGGTAAGCTGAGCACTCTGGCAATGCACTGTTCCATGGGAGCTAGTAGCTTCCTCTGCGGAGGAAATGTTTTGGAATAACACACCAACCATACAAAACATTTCCTACATTCCAAAAGCAGTCTCGTGGCAGAAGCACAGTAAAAAAAAAAAAAAAAAAAAAAAGTGGAATAAATATTGTAAAGGTTAGAGGAAGAGAGAATTGAATGGTTGGAGATGAGTGACATTTATTGAGATGTCCCTTACTCTGGGGAAGCAAGTGTGGGAACATGTAAAGAAAGAATATAAATAGCATCATTAACCAGGTATCAGAATGTCATAATGTTAGAATTCCACAGGTGGATCGAATATTAGAGACCATGTAAATCAAACCCATAATCTTATAGATGAGGCAACTGGTTTACCAAAATTAACATTGTACAAGGTCCATATCAGAGTCGAAAATGATATCCAGTAATTTAGTAAAATTTAAGTGTTACCAAAGGACTCACATACCTCAGAATATTCCCACCTGATGTCTGTTGTGATGTGCATATAGTCACACCATTTTTTTTTTTACCTTTTAGGTAAAATCCCTGTGCTTCCAGAAAGCACACATCGAAAAAAAAAATCTGTTTTCAAATTGTGTCTGCAAAATAAAGATCCTAACTCTAAAAAGTGTCAAGGTCATGAAAGGAAAAAAAAATTAAATGTTTAGGAATTGTCCCAGATGAAAAAAAAGACAAAAGAGGCAGGTCATCTAAAGGAAATGTGGGGCCTGAATTGGATCTTAGACCAGAAATAATAAAAGGTGTAAATGAAGTGGTAAAATTTGATTAAGATCTAAAGATTAGATGCTGGTATATCAATGCTAATTCCTGAGTGGGATCATTTTACATTGGTTCCATAAGAGAATACCTTTGCTTCTAGAATACACACTGAAGTATTTAAAGGTAAAGGCACATGTGTCACACATACTAAAATCATCCTCATGTATGTCCCAGCAAGAGTAAGGCCATACGTACCTGCAAAGAATAGCATGAGCAAGCAGAAGGCACTGGGGAGTCGAGAACACAGAGGTTCCAAGTACCCAAAGTATTTAGCAAATTGCTTAATATCCTTACTGTCTTACGTTTTCTCACCTGTAGATGTTAAGAAAAATATTAGCACCCGACACTTACTGAAACCTTTATCTGTGCTAGGGGCTATTTTAAGAACTCTACATGCATATCAAAAAAGATAAACACATGCAGTTTGCAGCAGCATGGATGGAGCTAGAAGGGATCATGCTCAGCAAAATAAGTCAGAAAGAAAAAGAAAAATACCGGATGGTCTCACTCATAGCAGGAATTTAGAAAACTCAATAAGGGGCCAGGAAAAAAGACTAATTAATGCAAAGTAAAAATCAAAATCAACAAGCAACTATAAACCAGAGACACACTGAGGGGGAGGAGAGGAGAGAGGAAGGACTAGGGTCAAAATAAGGGGGGGGTACAATTGTATGGGGAATATAACCAAAATGAAAATGCATACATTGTGCAAGGATGAAAAATGATGTAAGAATTATATTAAACACAATATTAATTAAAAAAAAACTCTATGTGCATTAATAGCAACCTTTAACAAATGAGAAGATTGAGTCACAGAGAGAAGTCATTTGTTGAAGCTCGCACAGCAGAGGAGCAGAAGTGACCAAATCAAACTGCAGCCATATACTACGTCTGCTCTATTCGTGTTGCTGTTAAACTGAAGTGAAATATGCTAAGCACTTTACTGAGCACCTGTGTCATGGGAAACACTCCGTAAAGGTTGGCTACTCAGAAGTCTCCACATCACACCAAGCAGCAGGACCCCTGCACTGTCTGGAATTCAAGCCCTCAGTACTTGGCTTCCTGCATTTATTAAATCTTTTGTAGAGTTTACCAAATAATGTGATCTATAAGTTAAATACCCAATATTTCAGAATCACCAAAAGAAAAGTAGGGGTAGCCTATGTGAATATTTGTTGCTCTAACAAGTGATAGTTTTGTAGCTTGGTTCTATCAAACCTGGTTCTCTGGTCTCCCGAGACCTGAGGACATTTCTCACACTGCTTGAATTCCTTCCCCAGAGCCAGGGGAAGAAGACTTATATTCAACCATAACTGTGGTATACAGATTTTGGGCATGTCTTTGGGCTTTTCTACAGAAATTATGCTAATATATCTGGTCTAGTAAATGATACTAGATACCACTCAAACCAGATGTTATTTCACCAAGTCACTTTCCCTTTTTTGTGATTTTTTCATTGCCTACAGAGTGGCCTTTGATGGCTTTCACTCCGTGGATGTTGATACTGAGTGAAAGGGTCATCCAGTCACCTCTCCTAAATTCAAGAGTAGGCTGTTTTAGTCAGCTCAGGTTCCCATACAGTTACCACAGGCTGGGTGACTTAAACAACAGAAATTGATTTCCTTACAGTTATGGAGGCTGCAAGTCTAAGATCAAGGTGTTGGCAGATTTGTTCCTTCTGAAGCCTCTGTCCTTGACTTACTGTGTTGCTACATGGTCTTCCCTTACACATATCTGTGTCTTCATCTCTTCTTTCAAGACAGCAGCTATATTGGATTAGGGCCCACCCCATTACCTCATTTTAATCTAATCACATCTTTAAGATCATATCTCCAAATACAGCCATATTTGCAGGTTAGAGGAAAGTGGGGCCATAATATATGATTTCAGGAGAAACAATTCAGCTTATAAAGAGGAGGGAGAGAGGATCCATAGAGAGGTGTCTTTAATCCAGAAATGAGTATTCCTTGGAGCCCACTGTTTGCAAAACACTTTAAGTCTAGCTTCTGATGCCACCTGTCTCCTCTGTATCAGCTGTTCTGGGAACTAGTTCAATGGCGGCTCCATCCCAACAAAGTTTCCAGAATCACCTCTTGTATCTCCGTAAACTCCTTGAATCTTGCTAACCACACCTTGATATCCTGCCCAGCTGTCCATGCACCATCACCTTCAATGTAATTCTCAGTGCTCCGGAACACAAAATATTTGTGCATAATATGTTGGCATCATTACTGAATTCAACACTAAGTCAATATGGCTAAACAACTTGGAAATAATCCATCCTCTTAATAGCTGATATAATTTTAGTACTTTATTTACTACAAACATTGAATTTTGCCTTCAGGCCTCATACAGAACAGCACTGACAACTTCCAGAAACATATTTGAAATGCCTAACATAGCACACACAGCTGACTAGGAGTGTTCCTAGTGTGTTGTGACAGGAAGAAGGAAAAGTAAAAGTGGGCGAAATAACCAATCAAAAGTAAAGCTCTCCAGCTCTCCCCAGGACCTCCCTGCCCCACACCTGACTTCTGATTTAGGACCTAGAGAATACATCTTTAATTCTGAGTCTGCTACTGACTCCATGGAGAATTTAAGTCTTCATCCATTTCCCTGTCAGTAAGAGGGTTAAAAATATATCATTCTCCATCCCCAACCCTCCAACTATTACAAAAAGGGGGGAAAAAAATGACATGGAACTCTTAACAAAACTCTTAACATGGAACTCTTGGCAAAAGTCAGAAAAGATTAAACAAATATAATTTTAATTTTTATCGGTCAAAATCAATTTAGATTCATTAAATTTGTTGCTTTTATTTGGGCATTATTTACTAACTTATGCTCATTGCCAGAGAAAGACTGAATGACTCTCACTGTAAAACTTTTGTCTTCAATCCCATGAGAAGATTTAGATTTATACTTTGATTGCCCTTGATCTACTTTTGCTGATTCTTCTGAGTTCTAGTCTCCCACGCTGTGTAATGGAAGACTTAAGAGTGGTTTTTTCACAATTGCTCTGGGAGCCACCTGTAGTACATAAGGTGGCCACCAGGGGACAGCATAGACCTGATACTGCTTTTTTTCGCTAGGCTTTTGCAGTTTTTCCTAGACAAAGTGCCCTCGCGCAGGTGCACATATGAAACTATGAAGTTATAATCCCAAAAGTATATGGCTGTGTAAACAATTGGCAAATAAATGAAATTGGAAGGGAGAAAAAGGTGCCTTTTCCCTAGGAAAATTTCTTTGTATTCTGGGATCTGAAAGTACCCCAAGACAGTGACCTAGCGAGCCTGGTAGCAATTCTTTTCCTTGAAGAGTGTCTCCATCCCTCTCCTACCCTTTGCGGGCAGGTTCCTGGTTAAGCCTGGCCTTTTGGTATGGTAGGGAGGTATGGCACGGGCTTCAATATACAATTTGCAGACATTAAAACAAACCAAATTATGATGGTGTTGAACTCACACTTTCTCAGATTCTGGCTCTTTCTAAAGTTTCAGGAAGCAAGAATGGGCTTTTGGGGGTCAGGAGGGTAAGCAACCTGGGAAATGTGCAACAACAGGACACCAAGAGAGAAGAGGTTGGACAGACGTTAGGAATGGTTATTAGTAATGAGCAAAGAGGAATCACATACTTACATTATTTTGCATTTTGCAAGTGCTGTAGCCTTGATCTTATTATTAGCTTATAATTCTGGACCATCAACCTCAATTATAAGTGAAAGAAGGAAACAGGAGAAACCAGCACTATATGCAAGCAGCTGAAAACAGAACCCAACCTACCTTGTACCCTGACTGTTGTAAAACACACCAAGCTGTCCATAAGCACATCATCCCTAATGGTAAAAAAATGAAATCCCAACCTGGAATCAAGACAAAATTAGAACCAGGGGGAAGGATCGTGTTACAGCAGAAATAAACTTAGCGTGCCTCCTTAAAACGGTGTATTCAATCTGATGCATCCCAAGCCCTCTGAATTTGTCTGGTACCTAACTTAACCTGTTCAGTCAAGCACAGATGCCGCAGGCAGTGAGTGGCAGAACAGGGAGGCATCACAGGGACAGATATGTGGTGACAAGGTCAGAGGGGCCACAGTGTGTTCTGTGCCCAGTTTTTCCTGCAATTCCCACACAGAGACTCCACATTCATCCCTGTGATTGATGCTCCTGGCACCCGCCTGGAAATTCTGTCTGTGAGCTAATTATGGGGAATGACCTGCATGCTTTGGGCAGGAGCAAGTAAGAGGATCGGTAGGTGAGAGTTGGCGACTCACAAGAGGGCAGCCTTTGATGCGAATGGAGCAGAAAGTTTGGCTGAAACTCAACACCTCTTAGAAGTACAGATTAGTCAAGAGGAAGAAAGGAGAAAGCATTGTGGAAGTTTTCAAGAAGGAGACAAAGATGCCTGTGTTTTGTATCGCTCAGCTGCCTCAAGAAAATGTCCATTTGTTTTCTTTACACTCTTTTTACATTTTAAGTGGAATCTAGTGAATGTGTCTTTTCAGTGTTCCTGATTTCACCGTTTTTACTACACCTCATGTTGCCATTTTAATGAAGCATCATCTTTCCAGAGGGTGTGGGAACAAAGCTTATTTAATGACCTCTCAGAGCAAACACTGAGTTCTTCAAATATTTCCCTGAATTAAAACCCCTACCCCACAACTCACTTCCTTTTTAAAATGCCAGTTTGCCAACTACTGCAAACCAATAAACAGGGCTTTCCTTTACTCTCAAGCCACAGGGTTCCTGTCGAGTCTTGTAGCCTGGGAAGTCTGTGAGCAAACCCAGACTCCCAGCCTTCAGCTGTGCCCTTGGAGGGGACAGTGGCATTGAGCAGGCCCCTGGGAGGCACAACACCACATTCCTAGGACTTCTACAGAACATGATTTCAGGGACTCAGCAAAGACCTGGAAAGACCATGGAAATGTTTGGGTCAACCGCTTGTGTTACAGGTGAGGAAACTGAGGCAATGGGGAGAGGAGGCATGTGGAAACCACATATGTCCCAGACAGAAGGAGATCAGCAGGTTGGCTCTTGTGGTTCCAGTCCTGATGCCTCAGCATCATGTGTGGCAGCTGGCAGACTGCATAATCCCAAGCCATTTCCCCAACCTGCTGAACTAGAATTTCTGGGGGTGAGGACTGTAAATTTCCATTTCACTAACACCTCTCCCCTATGGTTGAGATAGACTCTGAATTTGGGGAAGTGGCAGTAGTGTTAGAAAACAGTCTCAGAGTCAGACAAACCTGAGTTTGAATCTCATCTCTGCCACTTACTAGCAAAGCACCTTTGGCAGAAGAGTAGATCTGAACTCTGTTTCCTTACTTTAATCAGGGAGATCGCTGCAAGGGCTACTTGGATTAGATCATATCAGTACATTTTGGCTTCAGGGCCTGGCTCTGGCATACACTCAATCAGGGTTACCTGTCATCTGGAGATTGCTGGATTTAAACCCCAGAACCCCCACTTGTGGACTATATGAGCTTGGACAATTCATTTGTCTCCTTTGTGCCTCAATTTCCTGATCTATAAATGAAAGTAATAACAGTCCTGCTTCCTAGGAATGCTGGGAAGTTAAATGTAATAAGATGTTGTTTCAGCATAATCCAGTCGTGAAATGAAAAGCATGAATTTGTCTCCACAGGGAACAGAAGAGCTAAGGAGTAAGATAGAATAATGAGGTCATTTAGAAACCAGCGAATGGAAGGACAAATGAGGGTGAGTGCTGTAAAGAGCCCAGAAGTCAGGGTCAAGAACAGGAATGACGATCATGGTGAGGCAGGAGACCTGACATCACAGAGGAGAATTAGCTGCAGGGGGCATAGAGCTCATGCACCAGGCAAATGGAAAGGAAGAGAAAGAACCCCACTCAGCAGTCTCCTGTCAGGGACTCTCCTTGCCCAGAGGAGAAAGAAGTCAGAAGAAAGTAGAGCCTGGGATGTGTCATTCCTGGAGAACAAAGCAGAGAGAATAAGACCGAGAGCAAACAATTCTGAGAGCGCACACACACACACAAAATCACTTACACAGTCTCAGACATAGAGGAGGTGTCCTATTAGGGCTTGTCATTGTAATTGTGTATTATGAAATGTAACAACCCAGTGAAAAGTCTCTTAATAAGAAAAGTATGTATTTATGGGAAGTCTGCCTTTCATTAGCCACATAAAGGCATCATTTCTCAGGGAATGGTCACTATGTGAAGTAAAAGTCCTGAAATTACAGTCCCAGGTGTGCCACTTAGAAAATGAGCCTCATAAAAAAAAAGAAAGAAAATGAGCCTCATTTCTTCAATTATGAAGATGTGAATATATACAATTTGCTGATTTAAAAGTACACTACAAAGCTCTAGTAACAGAAACAGTATGATATTGGCATAAAAACAGACATACATAAGAATGGAACAGTATTGAGAACTGAGAAATAAAACTACACACATATGGTCAACAATGTGTGACAAAGAAGCCAAGGATCTACAATGGGGATAGGGATAAATTCTTCAATAAATATTGTTAGTAAACCAGAGATCCACATGCAAAACAGTGAAACTAGATTACTATCTCACATCACACACAAAAATTATGTCAAAATGGATTAGAGACTTGGCCATAAAACCTGAAACCAGAGGAAAACAAAGGCAGTAAAGTCTCTGATATCAAGTTTAATGATCTTTATTTGTATTTGAGCCCAAAGGCAAGGTAAACAGAGCAAAAATAAACAAATGGAACTACTTCAAACTAAAAAGCTTCTGCACAGCAAGGGAAACCAATAACAAAATAAAAAGGCAACCTACTGAATGGGAGACTCTATTTGCAGATCATACATCATATAAGGGATTAATATACAAAATATATAATAAATTTATATAATTCAAAAATGAAAACTGTGACTTTAGAATTGGGCAGAGAATCTGAATAGCTATTTTTCCAAAGAAAACATGCAGGCACATGAAAACAACAGGCACATGAAAAGATGTTCAACATCACTAACCAAAGAACTGCCAAGTCAAAACCACAATGAGATATCATCTTGCACCTATCAGAATGACTGTATCAAAAAGGTAAGGATTGGTGAGGATGTGAGATAAAGAGAACTCTCTGCACTATAGGTGGGAAAGCAAATTGATACAATCATTATGATTGTATGGGGGTGTGGGGGTTCCTAAAATTTTTAGAGTAAAACTACCATATGATCCGATGATTCTTAGCATATAACTAAAGAAAAAAATAACTAATACAAAGTAAATATATATGCACACCTATGTTCATTGCAGCATTATTTATAGTAACCTGGAAATCACAACCTAAATACCAATCAACATATTAGCAAATGAAGAGATTTAATACACACACACACACACACACACACACACACACACTCTCTCTCTCTGGTGGAATACTAGTCAGTCACAAAAAAAGAATGAAATGTTGCTATTTGCAACACATGGATGAAACTAAAGGGTATTAGACTGAATGATATAAAGTCAGACAGAGACAAATATGACACATTTTCAATTGCATGTAAACATAAAATAACCAACCAAACAAAAAAAAAATCCAAACAAACAAGACAAAACCCAAGCTCATAAATACAGAGAACAGGGTTATCAGAGGGAGGTGTGTTGAGGGGTGTGAAATGGGCGAAGGTAATAAAGAAATACAAACTCCCAGTTATAAAATAAATAAGTCATGGGGATATAATGTACAGCATGGGGTATAGAGTCATTGATATTGTATTAACTTTGTAGGGTGACAGAAGTAACTAGATTTATAATGGTGACCACTTCGCAGTGTAAACAAATGTCAAATCACCATGCTATCCACCTGAAACTAGTGTAAGATTGCATGTCAATTATTTGTCAATTTAAAAAGTACACCATTTCATAAAGCATTATTAGGATATAATGAGACCATAAAGGACCATATTTGAGCAAATACTATTAAATACGTAGCTCAGTACTAGCCAGGTGATGTGCCAGCCAACAGCTCACATGGGAACCACTTAGCCAATATGACAACAGCCTATTCTGTAAAAAGAGGATTCTGTGTATTTTCACAAGTCTTTCACTGTTCAGTTTTGCTCTCTATGCTGATTAGGTTAATAAATCAAAGACTACATAGTAATAAAAATTAGTTGTCTACTCTCTTTGTACATCTTTTTACATGCACCATTATCCTTTAACTCATTATATAAAAATAATCTTCACTTTATTATTAAGATTATTTCAATTCCCTAGCTGGAAAATTATTGATATTTAAGGCATTCACTTAATTTGCTGAAGATCCCTCAATTTGTCACCAGTAGAAGCAGATCTGGCTGAGTTTGAGTTCAGTTGCTCTCCTCCAGTTCCCTACACCATCTGACTTGGGGTGCTGGTCACCGAAGGAAACAATTCTGTGTCACTAATTACATATTTTCCCGTTTTTCTAGGAGTAGCATTTCTAAGAAACATTTCCTATGTCAAAATGCCATAAATAAAGAAGCAATTATTACAGTAACAGACCCCCCCAAAATAAAAAACCCTACCAAATTATAACGAATAACACATAAAACATAAACTAACACTAATATATAGTAAGGGCATGGAATGGTGGGATACATACAAAGCCTGTGTAAAACATTTCTGAGGGAGGTGATTTGGGGGGATCCTTCTCACTGCTTGGGGTGTTGCTGCCTCAAGAACAACTGTTATAAGTCCAATGCAGTTTATAAAGCAAAAACCTTCTTTGGATTTCTTTCAGTTAGCAAAAACTACTACTAATATAAATCATTCATAAAAGTGAAATGACATGAAGCAAATTTTTGGAAAACATGGAATATCTACACAGTGTCAAAAACCTCTAAGAAAGAGTAAGAAGATCTAAATCTAATGGGCCATCTTCCACTAATGTTATGTTCTCACCTAAAAACTAATAGAATTGGTTAGAAGTTGAACTCTATAGCTGTAACATATAAGTTTCATAAATTCCTGGTTAAATGACAAAGCATACAATGTTGGCAAGGTATTTATACTCAACTAACTACATTTGATTTCTTCCCAGTGACAATCTATTTTCTTCTGTTTGTTGGGTGTCTCGTGGCTTGTTTTATTAGTCCAAGCTTGCGTGCTAATCATTATGACATATTCTAAAATTTACTGTTCTCAGTGTACTTTAAAAATCTTAAAAATCGGCCTCCCTGGTGGAACAAGGGGTTGAGCACAGCACTGTGAGGCTGTCCGCAGCCTATGCAACACGAGTTCAATCCCTGGCAAGCCAGGGAGCAACACACATGGTGCAGCAGACCTCTCCTGCCTCTCCTGCTTCTCCCCTCAGCAGTGTATTTTAGTAAAATCCACCTGTTCTGCTCCCCACTCTGTGGTGAATCCTCTCACCCCCTGCACCTCTGGCCTGTACCCCAGTTCTTGTATGCATAAATAAATAAATCTTTTTTTAAAATCTTAAAAATTTTATCCAAACTACTAAACTATATATTCAGGCCCATTTTACTTTGTTAGATTAAACAAAACTGTTCTGGGATGCAGCCACACTGTCAATGTGCCTTGAGTGTCATCAATCACATAGCAGCTTGCAGATGGTACAGGGTGGTGAGACAGGCGCAAGGCCAAGAGTCAGGACCTGGCAAACAGAATAGCCAGGGTGACCCAGGAGAGGAAAGAATGGGAAGGCAGAATGTGAGAACAGTCCAGAAACTTGACTGAGATGGAGCAAGTGAGGGTTACTGTAGTTTCACAGATGAATCTGGGTTTACTTGCAAATTTTGAAGGAGGAAAACCAAGCCTCAAATTTGCAGGACTTGACATTTGCCAAGAAAGGAGAAGTCCAACTTTCTGGTCAAGAAAATTCTCAAGAGAGGGCAAAGAGAAGTTATCAGGGATAGAGGTGTTTGGATTTATGCAAAATGACCAAAAAAACATGATTTGTCTAGACCAAAAGGTAGACAAAGGGGTAACATTGAGGGACCACCTCCCCCCAAGAACATGAAAAAAAATTAGTCCCTAAAAAGCTAAACTAGTGAGTCTATACATAATGTAAGCGACTAGTCAACTGTTTCCTCTAAAAAAGAGTTGAAATGTTTTCAGAAACATCAGACATCAATCAAGTGGACCCAAGAATTGCCATAGGAAGGTTAATTAAGACTGTGACGGCAATTAGGCAAACAGAACTAAATCAATCAACTATTTTGAACATTCTCAGAACAAAGACTGGTTGAAGTTAAAAGAGAAATCAATCTCACACAGAATACATAAATTTGAGGCTCAGAACGGGTAGTACCATACAAGGTCTGATGAAGAGAGTGAGGTCCAGAGGCTCCAGGAACCAACTACCATTGGTAGACTTGGATATATATGACTGCTGAGATCCAATGTGATTAATTATCTAAATCGGACAACTCCTTCTTTTTTCTCCAATCTCATGTTGAACAGAAATCCCTTAGTTATATCTTACTATAAGGAGAGTTATCAAGACAGAGATAATATTCTTGTCATAAGAGCCTAAATATCCCAAAATGATGCTCAGGGTTCTCATTGCAAAATAATACTTGCACAATGATTTATATATCTGTCTCTTGTAACCTGGGTTAATGGACTCTGCCCCTTTAGAGCTAGATCCACAGCAAGTATGTTTATAATGCTAAATATTTCAAGTTTATGGGCTAATGACCTTACATAGGATAGTATAGGATCCAGAAGAGTGGATGTAAAAGGCAAATGCCAATTAAGGATATGGGTGCATTACTACGCTAACCTTCCTTAGTATATCCCAACACTGCCACATGTCATTGTTCATATTTAAAGAAATAACAGTACGGGGTGGGCATATGCCACAATGTAAAACTACTTTGTAAAATTACTTTGGAGCCTGAAAAACTGGAAGAATTGCCAGATATGTATTACAGAAAAGGATTCAAGACCTTTGAGCTATAAATGAACTCAGTAGCATTGGGTATAAAACTGTGAACTGCTACAGCATAGTCTAGATATGTGAGTCACAGAGCAATCAGCACACCTTTCTATGTCACTCCAAACACATTTTCTTCAGAACTTTACATAGATAATTCTGGGACATTTATTCTTCTTAGCAATTTAAACCCCCTGTACCAAAAATCAAATAGCACTCCGGCCATAAACAACCCACAATATTTGCATTAAAAGGGTAACATTCTAAAATTCCAGAAATGGGAGACATTATAACAAAAAAGACAAACCATTTTGACCCATGTAAAGGTTTTACACTGCTTTGACTAGCCAAGAGGCTTGTGGAACAGTACCACAGTTAATTAAGAGGATCTGAACTTTTCCATATTGAACTCTGAGTATCCCTTTAACTATTTAATAAGTGACAATGGGTAGGACTGGATGGTGGATATATTTAAGGCAATGTGGAAGACAAAAACTAAAAGGAAAAAACAAGTCAAATACTGCACAAAGCAAAACAATTGCTTAAATACATGGAAGAGCTCACAAGAAATTTAAGTAAAAATACCTCAGTTATTTTTAACCTAGCATGACAGTATGTCCTGAGTTTGTCTTATAAATTTCTTACCCTAGAATTTGGTTCACCAATTTCTCAAAAGATCCCTGGTTACTTTTATTAGGAAATGGTATTTAGAGAACACAATCTGAACTCTTAGGGTGCACATTGTTATTGGGTTTTCATTGCTTCTGAGGTTTTCATGGATAGATGTAGGGAATATGAGTATTTCCTGAATGTCAACAAGAAGTGTGCCTATTTCACTTTATCTGTTTCACATTGTATAGATAAGCTCGCCTGTATGATAATGCAATAAACAAACAATTGTTACCTGCAAAGAATGTAATTGACCATACAGAAAATGCAAGAATATCTGCTGGTAAACTCAGAAATAATAAATTTTTATTATTCTGATTATAAGGTCAGTATATAAAAGGTATCTGTGTACTTATCTGGAGTGTGCATGGCATGAAGGTGTGAACATATACTCTGACTCATATGCAGTGTTATAAACCATTATTACTTCAATAATATAAAAAAATGTTATTTTTAAGGTATATATTATTTATAAAAATAACCCAAAATACTGCAAGGAGCTCAGGAATGAGTCTAACAGAAGATATAAAAGATCTTTTGGGAAAATCTAAACTTGTTTTAAAAACCACAAGAAAAGAAAACAAATAGAAAGATGTACTATGTTCATGAGTAAAATATCAAAATATGAAAACTTCAATCGTCCCCAACATAATACATAAATTCAGTTCATTCCAACAAAAATTTTAAATGCTAGGGGAAGGTATGATTTGATGTCTGAACTTAAAATTTGTAAGCAAGAATAAAGAAACAAAAATATAAAAGAAAATAAAGAAGATATGCTATCGATACCTTGTATGCTATCGATACTTATTTTAAAGCTATAATAACCAACTGATCATGAATAGCTAATGAGTCCTTGCCATGTGCCAGATGCTGTATTGAGAATGCATAACTAATTTATACAAATATAAATAATAACTGATTTCATCTTTACAATGTCTCTATGAATTAGCAATTATAAGTATTTCCTATTTACAGAGGAAGAAACTGAAACACAGATAATTTAAGTAAAAGTTCAAGATCACACTTCACAACAGTGGCATAAAACATATTGGTCAGTAAAAATAGATTTCCCAGAAAAACCTATGTCTACATATTTATATCTATACACATACCACATATGCATGTACATAAATGTGTGTGCCTATGCATATATGCATATATCCAATATGCTACACAGGCAGTATGTAATAAATGGATATGCATATAGACATAGACACCAGCTCTGTAGCATAGAAAGCACTGCCAATCAGTAAGGTTAATATGGACAGTTTAACAAGTTAAAGCAAAAGCTGTTACCATATGGAAAGCATACAAGTATTAAAGCATTCATAGAAGTGACTTTAAGTTTAGGAGCAAAATGTGGGATGCTTAGAAGAAAATAGAGGCTATCTTTTGACATCAAAATAGTGAAAATTTCTTAAATAAGATACAAAAAGCAAAATGACCAAAAAATTGAATAAATTTGACGAATTTTTTTAATTCTCCACTTAAAAACCACGGGTAAAATAAAATGATACAAATTTGACAAAGAAATTAGTATCCAGAATATAGAAACAAAATCTACCAATCATTAAGAAAAAGATAAGTGATCCTTGAATTATCCATAAAATTTAAAATGGCAGGCCTCCCCGGTGGCGCAGTGGTTGAGCGCTGGGTTGCGAAGCTGCCCGCAGCCTCTGCAGCGTCAGTTCCATCCCTGGCTGCTCCCCAGCCACAGGAGGAGGGTCCCACATGGCGCGCAGCCCTCTCCTGCCGCCCGCTGCTCCCCTCAGCAGTGTACTTCATCAGTCTACCTGCGCTGCTCTGCTCCCGGCTCTCTCTGGTGAATTCTCTCACCCTCCAGCGCTTCTGACTGTACCCAGTGCTTGTATAAATAAATAAATAAATCTTTAAAAAAAAAAAAAAACTTTTAAATTGCAATTTATAAAAAAGAAAATGCCTGGTATGTTTCCTAATATATACTAAGCATACTAATATATACTAATATATATATACTTTAAAAAAAGAAAAAAGTAATGAAAAGCAAAAAAAGTTAAAAGAAATAAAACAAAATAATTCATATATATACTTAACCTCACTAGTAATTAGAAAACCACAAATTAAAATAATTAGATAACATTTCTTACTCATCAAATTGGCAAAAATTAAGTCTGAGAAAAATAGACTTTGATGAAAATTTGGAGTAATGGGAATTCTCACAGGCTACTGAGGGAAGAATAAATTAGTACATCACTTTTGGAGAACAATTTGGTGATATCTATTTTGGTTGCTGCTGCCCATTTCCCATGATTCAGCCTTTTCCTGCTAAAGACAATTGCATAATGAGACAGTTAACACACACGCAGGATAGGAAGTGTACAAGAATGTTAGAGAAAATTTTAAAGCAATTTAAAAATCTCATCAACAGGAAAATGGACAAATGCTTTAAAGAAATGAAAGTTAAAATTCTAGAACTGCAACTATGAAATAATGGACTCATCTCCATAAATAACATTAATTGCGGAAGCCATCCACAGAAAGGTTATGTACAGTATGATACCTTTTTTTTTTAAAGATTTATTTATTTATTTATACAACCACTGGGTACAGTCAGATGCGCGGGAGGGCGAGAGAATTCACCAGAGCCAGAGCGGGGAGCAGAGCAGGCAGACTGAAATACACTGCTGAGGGGAGCAGCGGGCGGCAGGAGAGGTCTGCGCGCCATGTGGGACCCTCCTCCGGTGGCCGTGGAGCAGCCGGGGATCAAACCGGCGCCACAGAGGCTGCAGGCAGCTTCGCAACCCAGCGCTCAACCGCTGCGCCACTCGGGAGGCCCTACATTATACTTTTAACGTGAATCCACAAACCACCTGTAGTAACAATATGAAGTCCTGCATGAATATGATTAAAAAAAAAGGGGGGGGGTAGTTGCATCACAGATTATATGATTCCATTTAAGTGAATGTCCACAAAGGGCAAATCTATAGAGACTGAAAGTAAATTAATACTTTGCAGGAGCTAAAATGGGTGTAAGAGTCAAGATGAGATAGCCAAGGATTATGGGGTTTCTCCATGGATGATGAAATGTTCTAAAAATGACTGTGGTGATAATTACACAACTCTGTGAATATACGAAAACACCACTGAATTGTATTCTTTAAATGAATGAACAATGGTTGTATGCAAATTACTTCTCAAAAATGCTGTTACTTATTTTTCAAAAAGAATAACCTTCACCTGTGGAGAAAGATGTTGGGAAATGGGATTGGAGAAAGAAAACAGAGGGTCCAATTTTATAATGTTTTAAGTCTTTTAAGAAAATGTTAACTTTTAGAACTGACAGGTGACAAAGCAAGGGAAATAAGTGACAGGACAGGAATTGGAGGTCATGGGGGAAAGAGAGGAGAAAAGCAAGGGAAGAAGGTGGTGGAGTGGAGAAGCTTGTTTTGAAAGATTAGGATGTGAGTGATTAATTCAGGGACCTATTTGAAATGCTTATAAGCTATCTAGAAGAAGAAACCAAGGAATTAGTTGGAAATACAGATTCAGATTTGAGTAGAAGAGTCATGATTTCCTGTTTAGCAAAAGAAAGAATCCTTTGAATATTTGCTTTTTAGATGATGCTTTATGGAGCTAGTGATCCTGAACAGGCTTCTCAGGAAAAAGGAGGGAGTCGCAGACAGCTGCCTGAGGAGGCGTCCCTGGAGGAAAGAAATGCAAACATACAACCCCAGATGTGAACTGAGAAAGAGAAAGGACTGTGAAACAAGTCCTAGAGAGGATTTGAGGAAGGGGCCTGCCTTTATGTGTAAGCCCAGAGGAAAAGGATTTGGTTGAGGTCCACCGGGAAGCCTGCGGCCGCCATCTTTGCATCCTGAAGAGAGAAGATTTCAAAATGAGGCTCAGCTGCCTTGGGCTTCTTCCTGTGAACAGTCGCCGGGCTGCTCTTCACCACTGAGCCTGACGGTGGTCCATAATGTACCTCAACCTCTCTGAGTCTTTGTAAATATAGTATAGCTGTTTACCAGAGAGCATTGTGGCAAAGATTAGATGGCAAGGCGGAGTTGAATGACTGAACACACATAGTGTGTTTCTGACATGAGGTATTAAATAAATGTTCATTCTTTCCCCAGACCTCTGTTTAACAACCTCAGTTGACAGAAAAAGACACTGATGCTGGGGCCTCCCCTGGTGGCGCAGGGGGTTGAGGGCAGCGCTGTGAAGCTGTCTGCAGCCTCTGCAGCGCCCGCCCATTAGATCCCAGCAGGCTGGCAAGGGTCCCCCTTGACGCAGCAGACCTCTCCTGTCTCGCCCGCTGCTCCCCTCAGTGTATTTCAGTCAGTCTGCCCGTTCTGTTCCCCACTCTGTCTCTGGTGAATCCTCTCACCCTCCCGCGCATCTGGCCTGTACCCTGGTTCTTGTATAAATAAATAAATAAATCTTAAAAAAAAAAAACTG
Source organism: Talpa occidentalis (assembly GCF_014898055.3). Classification (NCBI taxonomy): domain Eukaryota; kingdom Metazoa; phylum Chordata; class Mammalia; order Eulipotyphla; family Talpidae; genus Talpa; species Talpa occidentalis. Next base: position 60,829,393 of record NW_026555331.1, on the reverse strand, counting down.
ATGCTTGACGCAGATAAGTCATAGACAAGTAAATGTGGGAGTCAAAATACAAATACTGGTTTTCTGATTATAAATCTCGCCTTCCCATTAAACCATAAAAATCATACATTTTAATTTTACATGGTGAAAGCCAGAATATGGTGGGTGTATGAGAAATGTTTTGAACCACAGTTCACAGACATTTTGAAAAAGTTTAATTGGAGTGATTTTTTTTAATGTCAAATAGAATTTATTACCAATCATGTTGATCAATACCTTTTAAAAATAATTTTTGAGGTAACACTGATTTACAACAAGTGTTAGGTATGCAATTTCATTTTTCAATAATGTATGCACTACATCATGGTTATCACCAAAGTCTTACTTACATCCATCACCTTATAATTGACCCCCATTTTGGTTTCACTCAATCCCCAACACTCTTCTGCTCTGGTAACCACCAATCTGTTCTTTGTATCTCTGTATGATTTTGTTTTGTTTATTTCTTTACATTCATTATATTTCTATATATTCTTTATATTTCTTTATATATTCTTTTATTTCTTTATTCACTCATCTGTAGACAGGCACTGAGTTTGTTTCTGTTTCTTGGTTATTTGTAAATAATGCTGCAACAAATATAGAAATGAATACATCTTTTCAAATTAGCGTTTTTTGTATTTTTCAAACAAATACCGAGAAGTGGAAGAGCTAAGTAATATGATATGTTTCATCTTAGTTTTTTGAGAAATCTCCATAGGGCTTTCCACAGTAGTAGCAATTTGAATTCCCACCTCTACAACACCAACAGTGCCAGAGTTCCAGTTTCTTCTCATCCCCTCCAAGACTTGTTATTTCTTGTCTTTTTTATCATATCCATTCTATCAGGGGTAAGGTGATATCTAATTGTCATTTTTTATTTGTAATTCTTCAGTAATAGATGATGATAAACATCTTTTCAAGTATATGTTGCCCATCTGCATGTCCTCTTTGGTGAAGTGTCTATTCAGGTCTTCTGAACAATTTTTCATCAGGTTAGTTATTATTGAGTTGTATGAGTTCTTCATCTATTTTTTATAGTAACCCCTTATCAATGTACGATTTGCAAATGCCTTCTCACTTTCAGTGAGGTGCCTTTATGTTTTGATAATTAGTTACACTTGTAGAAGCTTTTTAATTTGAAGTAGTCCCATTTATTTATTTTTGCTTTTATTTCTCTTGCTGTTAGAGTTGAGTCCACAAAGATAGCACTAAAGCCAATGCCAAGTATTCGCTGCCCATTTTCCTCTATGTGCTTTGTGGTTTAAGGTCTTATATTCAAGTCTTTCATTCATATGAGTTAATTTTTTATAAGGTATAAGATAGTTGTCTGTTTCATTGTTTTGCATCTTTCTTTTCTCCATTGTATATCCTCAACCTTTTTGTCATAAATCAGCTGTCCATGTATGTGTGATTTTATTTCTGGGTTCTCAGTTCTGTTCCATTGCCAGTTTTCGTTTCAATAACATGTTGTTTGATTACTATTGCTTTGTAAAGCTTGACATCATGGAACATGATACCTAATTGCAGTGATTTTGAGTTACCCATTATTAGAAGGACACACAGAAGTGTGTACAATGTGTTCCCAAAAAGTTTTAGAAATTTCCCAAGATTTTGAAAAGCAAGGAATAAGCAAAACAACTTTTTCTTCATGTCCACAGATGAACACTCAAACAATAGGCAATTAATTATAAGTTTTTTCTTATGTAAATATTATTTCAATGTGAAATTATTTCCATAGGAGCAACTGTGAAATCGTGTAGAAAATTGAAACAGAAAACAATTCACCTGCTAAAAGTGTGCCTTACTCTCTTGATACATTTCTGAAAAGACAGTTGAATTTTCAAATATATTTTCTCATTAACGTTCATGATAAATTTGAAAATACTTTCCCATTTTTATAATGATTGAATACATATTTTCAGCTACAGACTCTTATCGTATGAATGGCATTTTCTATCACTATATACAAGGGAACATAATCTGACCCTGTCTGTAATTAAAGCCAAGAAACGTGGAAAAGTGCTTTATATCAGTGACTGTTCCATTATGGTGGGAAAATGTATGACTTTAGGATTGGCTATCACCCCCCTCTTCTAACAGAGTGACTGTAAGTTAAACTTCTTAAGCTTTAAATTCCTTAATTGTAAAATGGGCTAATAATGACATTGTTCTGATTATAGCATAAAATAATGGATATAATGTGTCCAACAAGTGCTCAATAAGTAATAGTAGAGGTAGAAGGAGAGTAATAAAGTAGTAATAATATGGCAGTAATGATAGCAATAGTAGTTGTCGCCCTCATATTGGAAAGAACAGAAGTCATCTATATAAATGAATCCCAAGTATTGCTGCACTCCCTATGTTTGAGAATATCTATGGAATGCCTGGGAGAACAAGACAACTCAAACTCTTTCCTCAATATTTAGTTTTAGATGTTCCACCATAGAATCAGTAGGTAGTTTTCAGGAGACCACTGATAAAAGATGATACCTTGAGTACATGAAAAAAAAATGAAAGGAATTTTGAGGATTTACTGCAGAGCTAGAGAGGAGAAATGAATGAAAGGAATGAAAGGAGAGCAAAGAAAAAAAGTGGAGGATGAGGCCTTCTAGGGGCAAAGGAGGGGTGGTAAGGTACACAAAGGACTCTAAAAACAGTATCTCTAATTTGTTTTTCTGCTGAGTGTGGTTAAGCAGTATACACAGTAGGCTCCCTCAGAGAGAACCACAACTGCTGATGAAAGTTCAGTTCACAATTAAATCTTGGTGTGAGTAGATTTTCATGGCAATTAAGCAAAGGGCAGAGTTTTTCAGAGATAGCAGGCACAAATCAAATAACCAGCCTCAGAGATCATGAGGTAGACTTTGAACTTCTGCAGAAAATGAGATGAGCTTTGGAGTCCATCCTAACTAAATCTTAGCAGAAGAGAGACACAGCTGACATACTGGACATTTGTTACCTAAGTTCTTTTTTTACTTCTCATTCATCACTATCTCCACCAAATCTAACTGTCCCTGATTAACTACTACTTGCTATTCAGATCTCAGCTTTTAAGTTCCCGAAGGTAACCCTCCTATGTCCAGATTAGGTATCTCTGTTCTGCTCCAAAACAGCACCTTATACACATCCCCTATTGTAGCACATTTCACAATTATAACATGGAATTCATTGACTCTCCCCCACTAGACTTACTCCCTGTGAAGACAGGAGCACTGTGTGTCTGTGTACATTATTCTATTCCTTACACAGAGCACAGCATGCAATACATAACAAGAATTCAGGACATAATCTTTAAAAGAGAAATCAAGTGGAAGAGGAAGGAATGGGGAAGGTTAAAGAAAGAAGGAGACAATGCCCAAAGCATGAGACACTCCCCCTTTTAAAAAAGAACAGCCCAGTTTGGTTTGCCATGGTAAGGGAGAACCTGAAATCCAAATACTGACCCAAAGCAAAGTTTGTTCATGACCCTCCCATTCCCTATCCAGGACTTAACTTTCAAAGCCAAGACAACTGGAAGGAAAAGTTTCAGACACCTTCTTGTTTCTAAGGAAAGTATTTTTTCCAGCTTTACAACCTAGATTATTAATTGCTCCAGGAATGAAACACTAGAAAATTTAGTAAGAGACAAAGAAGGTAAAGAATTATTTCTCCCTAGGCCTCCCCGGTGGTGCAGCGGTTGAGCCCTGGGCTGTGAAGCTGCCCCCAGCCTCTGCAGCACCAGTTTGATCCCCGACCACCGGCGAGGGTCCCACATGGCGTGACAGACCTCTCCTGCCACGCCTGCTGCTCCCCTCAGCAGTGTATTTCGTCGTTCTGCCTGTTCTGTTCCCCGCTCTGGCTCTGGTGAATTCTCTCACCCTTCTGCGCTTCTGACTGTACCCAGTGCTTGTATAAATAAATAAATAAATAATTATCTCTCCCACTTCCTTACTTTATAAAAGGCTGGCCTTTTGTAGACCTCTAAGTTTAGGACTAAAATGAAATACAAGGTCAGTGGCGCCAGCCTCCAGGCTGTCCAGGCTGCTCAAGATTGGCGCAAAAGACAAATAAGAAAACCACAGGTGTGCCATAGTTCAAAGTGCCAAGTAGGGTTCCCAAAGATTATAGGGGGGGCAGGCTATTCAACCTGAGAATATGACCAAAGAAGTCAGCCTAGAAGACTAGAACGTGAGTATGAACAGACTTTTGAGAGAAGAAAGGAGCACATTATTTAAATATGATTAAATAACAATTGAATAGTAGATATTGCTTAAAATATGCAACTACTTCAACCAATAGCACGTTCACCTTGCTGTTGAGAGATAGCCAAGTTTTGTGCTGAGTCTGTTTGCTTTCATGTGCTAGAGGATGGAGTGAATAATCAATGCTCTTTCCTCAACTCTTTGTTCCAATACAGAAAATGAGAAGCAAGAGAAACTAGACTACAGAGAGAGAAAGGAGTCTGCACACCAGCACAGAGACTCACGCAGAGTGACCTTCAGTGGATTCCCACCCAGGGATCCAGTTTGAGCCAAGGGCTCCATCCCTGACTTTGGGTTTCGCTTTCATATAAAATTGCCCCTTTTCACTTAAGCTAGCTCAAATCTGTTGTTATCTGAATCCAGTGGAGTCTTAAGTACTAAAGAGATTTAAACCAGGAATTAAGACATTCCTTTTTTTTTTTTTTTTTTAATGTATGTAGACAACCTCCACTTGGAGACTTTTCTGTCTCCAGGAATGATCTAGTGATTGTCAACACTAACTGAAAAGACTAAATAAGCGCATCAATCACTAATTAGATCATGATCATTCTGACCATGTTTATCACAGTCTAGTTCCATCATTGAATGATAATTTTCTCACAAAGTCACATTGTAAAAGCAGGTCTCAATTTTCCCCAAAAACTATCTTCTTTAGTGAGGATACAGGAGAGGGTGGGATTTGGGTGACCCCACACAGTCACAGCAGCTTCTCAGTGAGCCTGCCTTCCTCGCTTAGATTCAGAAGCTACACTCTTCACAGGAGGGAGAGTCTGAGAAGTCCATCTTGGGAAAATTGGGATGGAATCTATAGTGTTGAACAGAGAAACCCAGAGCACTTGTAACATTACAGGTGGTAAACCAAAAACGCGAAAGGCAGAAAGATGTTCTAATACCTGCCTTGTAAGTTGTTCCATTTTACCAGGCTATGAAGCAAAAGGAGACGTTAAAACAGGAAAGTCAGATAGATGACTGGATCAAGAAGATGTGGTACATATATACCATGGAATATTACTCAGCATTCAAAAAAGATAAACACATGCAATTTGCAGCAACATGGATGGCACTGGAAGGGATCATGCTCAGCGAAATAAGCCAAAAAGAAAAAGAAAAATACCGGATGGTCTCACTCATAGCAGGAATCTAGAAAACTTAAATAAGGGACCAGGAAAATGAATATAAGAAAGTGAAAATCAAAATCAACAAAAAACTATGAACCAGAGACACTTGTTGGGGGGTGGGGGGCGGGAGGGGAAGGATTGGGGTCAGAATGGGGCGTTTGCAATTGTATGGGGAAATATAAAAATAAAATTTAATATTAAAAAAAAATAAAGTTGAAGAAAATCTCAAAAAAAAAAAAAAATTTTTGCAAGAGATGCCATGAGGAACTTGAAAAAAAAAAAAAAAAACAGGAAAGTCATGAGGAGTCATAGGAGGAAGAGATTATCTGTAATGGATCTAGGAAGTACCCCAAGGTAAGGGAAGACTTCCATCTATGAAAGTATTGCAGTTCATTCATTTGTGTAATGTTCATTCTCTTTTATTTTCATTCTTACATTCTTAGAACTCAGAGATCAATTTTTTTTAAAGATTTTTTTTTAAGATTTATTTATTTATACAAGAACGGGGTACAGGCCAGAGGGTGAGAGGTACAGGAGGGTGAGAGACACGGGAGGGTGAGAGAATTCACCAGAGACTGAGAGGGGAAAAGAACAGGCAGAAGGACTGAAGACACTGCTGAGGGGAGTAGAGGGCGAGGCAGGAGAGGTCTGCGGCACCATATGGGTTTCTCCCTGGCTGGCAGGGAATCGAACCCACACTGCAGAGGCTGCAGACAGCTTCACAGTGCTGCGCTCAACCCACTGAAACACCAGGGAGGCCCCTCAGAGATCAGTTTAAACATGAAAAAATGTGAGGCATTCTCATACTTTGTCAGAGGAGGTAAACATCTGCTTCAAAGTGGTAAAAAACTGATCTTTATCAAGTGGTGAGTAGATGTGTATGTAGACCCCATATGTTGTCCTTAATTTAGTAATGATGTATTTAAGGTCCAGTAATGTTTAATTATTAGAGAATGTTTATTCTTAATAACTTTGATTAGCTTATCATGAATTTGAGGAATTGATATAGATGTTGATGTGTTAACAATCTTTCCTCGATTCAAAGGAAATATGAACTAAATAAGTATGAGTCAAAATTAATCTAGGGGTTTAAAATTTGATTGCTTTTTTAAACATTGCCTATAAATACTGAAATTTAAACACAAATGTGCATGAACTTTCAAAATTATTCCCATCTATTACCCCGGTCTTGATTCCAGAAATTGCTATGCTAAATTCAATCAGTGATCTTTAGGTCATTGAGCAACAGTTTAATCATCTTTGTGTGGCTTTGGCTTTTAAGTGCAAACACTATACTAATTTTCTCCCACACAGGGTACTACTAACATATGGTACAGTACGTGACTTACTAGAGAACTGCTTACAAAGGAGATCTGTAGAAAGAAGATTTCGCAGATGTCTGTGAGAATTCTGCTCCTGCTGTTAAAACATATTTTGTAGATTTAAATACATTCTTGGAACCAAATCTTTGGAGTTTTCTTCTTCTATGACTGGATTTCTCAATGTGCCAAGTATTTTTTAGGTTGCTCATTTTAGTAAACCTTTCTGTATCCCCTAAGCTCTCAATGGAATGGCATCCTGCCCATCTGTTCTTCTGTCTCTCTCCTCTGTGTGTCCCCTGCCAAGTTGCCAAGGCAACACTACCTGCTACAACATCATAACGAATGATTACCCCTTTGCTAGACTTCTGATAACAAATCTGACTTGGCTTTAAAATGGGTACCTTAGTGATGGGGTGGTGTGGTAACATACATCAGAAGGATGTGATCCTATATCTCTAAATCACAGACAGTGTTGTCAACTGATGTTACCTCAATTTTAAAAAGACAAATAAAAATAAAATGATTCTAAAAAAAAAACCCTGGTTGTTTATCTTGAGAGTTAAGTTTTCATCTGTAGGAAATATCTGCCTAGACAGGCAGGAAACATTCTCAGAGGTCACCTTCCCATTGTTCCCTTAGCTAAGAACTTCCTTCCACATTTAGGAAACCAAGGGCTTTTAGCCAATACCATCCCATACTTCAGTCACACTTACTCAGTCTCTCACAAAAACACCTAGAAGTGCCAGAGATAGGAAACCACTAGCAGGAAGACACATCTGTGGTTTTCAACCTCCAGCATAATTCAGAAACCCCAGGCTGCATGTTTATAATACAAGGCCTTGACTCCACCCTTCCATGATTCCAACTCCGTAGCTGAGGAGTAGAATCCAGGCTTCTCTCAACAAGCTCCTGGGTAAGATGAACAACAGTGTTTGGAAAACAATGACCTAGATTTTCTAATTCAGAACCCCAGCAGCAGATAATTAGACTGTGTTTATATATACACAGGACTCCAGTTACCTGCACAGCATACTGGGGTATTTGATTGAAAATTCAGATTTCTGAGCCCCACCTCCTAGGTTAGAATCTGAAGACTGACATCCAGATATCTGTATTTTAACTAGAGCTATGGCAACTGCGATGACACTAGAGACCAACCAGACCTGGATCCAGATTCCAGTTCTGCCACCTAAGTGACCATGAGCAAAATGTAAAACCCCTCTGTATGTTTCCTTTGTGAAAATGAGGTTAATAATGTCTACCTCATAAAGGGAATGTGCACATTAAATAAAAAGAAATCAGGCTTTTTTGACTGTTTCTAAATTAGGCAGATGCAGCTACAGGGGATATTTAATAAAGCTGGGCAAAAAGATACCTGAATCTGTTCACCATTTCCAAGTAATGATGCAATCTTTTATTTTTAAGATTTATTTATTTATTTATACAAGTACCAGGTACAGTCAGAAGCGCGGGAGGGTGAGAGAATTCACCAGAGCCAGAGTGGAGAGCAGAACAGGCAGACTGGCGAAGTACACTGCTGAGGGGAGCAGCAGGCAGCAGGAGAGGTCTGTGCACCATGTGGGACCCTCGCCCGGCGCGCCGGGTATAGAACTGATGCTGCAGAGGCTGTGGGCAGCCTCGCAACCCAGCGCTCAACCACTGCGCCACGGGGGAGGCCCTGATGCAATCTTTTTAAGGACAGATAACAAGTGGGTGATTCTTCCAATCCAAATCATGCTATAGAATGCCAAGTTTTGAGAGACAGCAAAGGGCCACAGAAGATATAATTTCAATCACTTCAAGAAACTGTTGATGCACAAGATATGTCTGTATTTCATAAACATCTGGATACAAGGGCATGTGTTACACATATACTTCCAGAAGAGAAAAGATAAGGAACCACTCTCTTAGAGAATGGAGCTTGGACAGCTTTTTTTATTACTCTCTGACTTACTCAACCATTGTGGGATTTCCTAGACTTAAGAAGAAAAATACTTATCTCTACCAGTCCCTTCTTTCCTGAGCTTAGTCAAATGAAAAACTTTCTCCAGCTGTCACCGATCTTCTAGGTTTCCAAGATTTTCAAAATGCAACAGAAATGATGCATTGATAGTCAAGAATGAGTACTGCTCCCTGTAGATATACACTGGTCATCTCACAGATTTGGAGGGCCAACACTATGGTCCTCTTTTTCTGGAGTTAGGGTAGAAGCAAAGCACCACATTCTGATTCTTGTTTCCAGTTTCAGAATGGAAGGGTCCCCTTCAGTTGAAAGCTGCTATTCATTTATAAGTGGCCCTCTGAAAATAAACAACTCAAGATGCCTCAAAAGTGGCGATGGTGACCTTAAACATACGTAACCTTTTCCACTGACCAGCTTCCTCGACTTGACGTGTGTGAAGAACAGAGAGCCCAATGTTGAGAGTAACACTAGGAAGACAATTAAATAATTGGAAAATAAAACCTTTTGGGAAGGACTAAAGGAAATAAGATATTTAGCCTGGAGAAGAGAAGGCTAAGGAATGACCTAATTATAGGCTTCAAGTACATGAAGAATTAATCTAGAGCAGATGGTGACCAGCTGTTTTCAATTCCCATTGAATACAGTACAACAGAAAATTGGCTTAGAGAGTAATATAAAGGATTTAGGATAGATAAAAGAAGGAATTTACTGGTCTTCGAGGGTCACAAAGGTTAAGAGGAGATAGGCTCTATTACTTAGGGAGATGACAGCCACTCCTTCTCTGAGGTTTCCTGGCTTAGATTGGCTTGTTGAAGTGCATTGAGGGGGAAAGAGCTTTATTCTGCTGTGGTGAAGGCCAGCTCTGTTCTGTGGCTAGTCATCACACCTGTCCTCTTTATTCATCTGGCTTCTCATGGTTGTATTTTTAATTTCCATAAGTCATTATAGTTATACCAAGTGGCATTTATCAAGTGAAGGGGATGCCAGGCATGGTAAAAGAAAACCAATAGTCCACTTTTCAGTCTTCAAACCTTTGTCATTTGACAATTATAAGTGTCTATTAAGCACCCTCTGAGTTCCAGGCACTGTTTCAGGCATGTAAAAAATCCAGATGAAAAAGATATGGTTGTTCTCAATAACAACAGAGACTGGGGGTCTGAGGCGGAGAGGAAAACGAAGGTACCAAGGGAGGCATGTTACAGTTACTTAAGGAACTCCAAAACACATTCTCTCTCTTCAGAGTCTCTGATAGGCCCTTGGTGATATATTCTCTCAAATTACAATCATCATTTGCAATTTGAGAGTCCCTATTTTTTTTTCTACAAAGTGCAATAAGAAATACATTTTAACCCAAGAACCAGTATATGCTTAGATGCATACATATAAACACACATATATATTGATATGTTCACACTCATGCATGTCAGTGAAAGAAGCTTTCACAGAGATGTACTTAACTGTCACTATTATGTTTCATAGACATTCATTTTTAATGATAGTTTTAATATATTGATTTTACAATTCTCTAGCTGGTCATGACTGAGAGTTGGCAAACAGCTATGAGGAGTGGCGGCAGCTTTGTTCTAGATCTGAGGGATGAGAATACACATCTTTATACCTCAGTGAAAAAGCAAAAAGTAAAGTTTGGATCTAGGCTAAGAAAAATAGATCAAAGCTCTCTTAAGGTTCTTCAGACCTTAAACTAAATGGGATTATGTATGTTCCAGTCCAAGTCACCAAAGTAGAAGAGCATAGGGCAAAGTCCTGGTGGGTAATAAAACACACTGGGATCGGGTTTACTGGGATTGACATCTGTGACCTGTATATCCATTTGGTGCCAGGGGTGAGAGGAATGAACTAGTGCCAGGAATGGAGATTCAATGTCCTAGCAAATAAGACATATTTGAGGTCAAGAAAACACCAAGCATAGAGGGAGCTACATGATATGGAGGAGGGAATATGGGTTTCCAGTCCCAGCTAAGCCACTAATTAGTTCAGGGGATCCAAGCAGGTCATTTAGTGTCTCGCGAGACAGAGCAGCATGATCAGCTGCAAGTGGCTGCAGCCTGCCAGTCCCAAGGCGGTCACAACACAAAGGTTATTCTCTCTCAGAAGGAGTGAGGAGTGGACTGCAGGTGTATTAGCCAGCCTGACTTGTCAGTTAGCATTTTCTCCTACTACCTGGGAAGGCTTCTCTTTAAAATCATGACTTTGGGCTGAGCCTAGAACTTTTTAGAGTGGTGGCAAGAGCAAAGGTTAGGTGACATGGCCGACTGGCTATCAATCAATGAGTAGCAGATGAAGAAGCCACTCAGTTCCCTCATTTGTAAAATGATGATAATCATCCCCCTAGTAACAGGGCAGATTCTGGCTTGGGGTTGGGTCAGGCTATCACAGGAGGACCAGTGTTTATAACTACATCTGTTGAGTGACACTGGCAGGTCAGAGGGTGGGGCACAGGATGTAATTGTGCAGGTGAGGTGGTCCAATTGGAGGAATGTGTGTGTGTGTGTGTGTGTGTGTGTGTGTGTGTACACATACATATATATGTATCCAAAGAGGATAATACATTCAGACGTATCATGATTCCTACCCTCATGGAGCACACAGATTAACAGAGGGAGACAGAGGTGAAAATGAAGAAATAAAAAAGAATCTCAGAGGCCATGATAGAAGTGTGAACAATGAAAAAATGGAAGCATCTGACTCTCCAATCACAAGCTCCCATATTTCCAGTTCACTTTCTCTAACACTGGGTTCTCAGTCAAGGGTTACACAGCACCTTTCCTCCAAAGACATTTAGAAATGTGTTGAATAATTTTGGTTGTCAGATTGTCTTGGTCTACTAGGGATGCTGAGTAGCTTGCAAACAACAGAAATTCACTTCTCGCAATTATGGAAGCTGAATGTCTGGAATCAGACTGACAGCATCGTCAGGTAAGGGCCCTCAGGTGCATTTCTTGCTGTGTGAAAGGGACACAGGTGAAAGGGACTAGGGAGCTCTGAGGAGTATCTTCACAGCAACACTTAATCTTGTTCATGAGACTCCACTTTCATGACCTAATTGCCACTCAAAGCCCCCCTCTTCCAACACATCACACTGGTAATTAAGATTCAAACCTGTAAATCTAGGGAAGACAAACATTCAAATCATAGTATCAAATGGTAAGAGGAGATGCTGGTATGTCACAGATAAGGTAAACAACAGCAAATGTCTTGTAATATGTGGCACAGTCCCAGTCAAAATGCCAACCACTCCCTTGTTGAGTAAAATCTCTTTCTTTTTTTAAAATGTATTTATTCATGCATACAAGAACTGAGACACAGGCCAGAGGTATGGGGGATAAGAGGACTCACCAGAGATAGAGGGGGGAACAAAACAGGCAGATACACTGAAATACATTGCTGAGGGGAGCAGCAGGCAAGTCAGGAGTGGGCTGCCACACCATGTGGGTAGCTCCCTGGCCAGGGATCGAACTCGTGCTGCAGTGGCTGCGGATAGCTTCACCAGTTGTGTCTTAACCCCTTGCACCATTAGGGAGACCCAAAATCTCTTTTTCAATTAACTTATTCTTTTAACTGAGTGTAGTCCAAGCAGGCAACAAGAGGGGCAGGAGGTCTACCAGCCCCCTGGCCCCTGTGAATCTTGACTCTCTCTGGGCTCTCTGGAATCTACTCGTGGTCTCTTCCTCTGGCAGCCATTCTCCGCCCCCTTTCCACCGCTCTCCACTACACTCAGCTGCATGGTCACCTGCCCCACGGCCCTTATATCCTGTCTCTCAGCTCAGGATACTCACGCATGCCCACACCACACTCCAGATGTCCACCATCAGGCACATGTGCCCCGAGCCCACACTCCCAAGTGCCTCCTGCATTCAAGGCCACAGGAGATAGCCACAGAGGCCAAATACATGCCATGTGCCTATACCACAGATACCAGGGATAAAAAGGGAAAAAACCTGCCTGCCAAAGTAGAGGACAGTTTTGTTTTTTTTTTTTCTTTTCCTCCCTGGATGTCTGAATATTTACCACTATCATGAACAGCACAGTAACTATCCAAACCGGGATGTTCATGACCAACTGACTACCTCAATAGAAACAAATGGTCATGGATATCCTCCTCCTTAGGAAGGTTACAGTATCAAAGACAGAAATTTGGGGGCGGGGGAAACTAAAATATTCAATACCATCTCAGATATCATCTTTGCATTTGAATGCAAGAAATGGTAGAGAGACCCAGTGAAAACATAAGACAGCCTTCTAGCCTGCAGTTCCAGCCCAGAGGGGAGCAGCACCCACCGCTGGGGCAGACCAGGCGTGCAGGGGAGCGCGTTCCCACATCGCCATTTTGCAGCAGGGACCTTTCTTTGCTGGAGACTTGTGAACCCAGCAGAAGTTCCCCAGAGGAGCCAGTGGTGAGCTGGGAAGGTCGCCCAAGATGCCGGCCAGTATCAGCAACACAGTGTCACAAGGAATACGGCAAATTAGAAAACAGGCAGTAGGGAGTAGAAAAACCACATGCAACCCAGCAACTCCTCAGCAAAAAAGCACACCGCAAAAAGAAAACCATCTACCAGATTGCAACGACAGTAACTTGGAAGAACTTCTGAGCCTTCCAGATAGAGAATTTAAAATTGCTGTGATTAAAAAACTGACAGAAGTCATAAAGGAAAACAATGATAAGGGGAAAATAATTAATGACCAGAAGAATGAAATTGAGTCCCTAAAGAGGGAAGTGAAAGAAATGCAAGAGATCAAAGAATTAATGGAGGCGCTAAAGAACTCTGGGAAAGGCAATGAAAGCAGAATAGATGAAATGGAAGAACGAATAAGTACTCTTGAAGACACAGAAATAAAAAGAACTAAAACAGAAAAGGAAGGAGAAGTACAAAGGAAAAAGACCGAAGAAAGACTTCGGGAACTATCTGACTCCATGTGGAAAGGAAATATAAGAGTTATAGGAATCCCAGAAGGAGAGGAGAGAGATGTAGGAACAGAGAAAATATTCAAGGATATAATTGAAGAGAACTTCCCAAACGCGAAGAAGGAGCTGAAAATTGATATACAAGAAGCAAGAAGAACACCAAATTTCCATGACGAAAGGAAAAATACAGCAAGACACATAATAGTAAAGCTCCCAAGAATCCAAGACAAGGAAAAAATAATGAAACTGACAAGAGGGAAGAAACAGATAACATTCAAAGGGAAACCAATCAGACTGACATCAGACTTCTCTGAAGAAACACTACGGGCAAGGAGAGAGTGGAGGGACATAGTCAACAGACTCCAAGAAAACAGATGCCAACCAAGAATACTCTATCCCGCAAAGCTCTCCTTCCTCTATGAAGAAAGAATAAGGACCTTCCCAGACAAACAGAAACTCTGGAATTTCATTACAACTAAACCCCCACTCCAAAAAATACTATAAGGAGTCCTAAAGCCAGAACCTCAGAGGGATGAATAACAACAAAAGAAGGCCAAAGAAAGTTATTAAAAGAATAAATAAATAAAATCAAAGGAAAGACAAACACAATGGCAAATACAGACGTTAACATATCAATACTAACTCTAAATGTAAATGGACTAAACTCTTTAATAAAAAGACACAGAGTTGCAGGCTGGATTAAGAAACAAAACCCAACCTTTTGCTGTCTCCAGGAAACACATTTAGCTACAAAAGATAAAAATAGGCTCAAAGTTAAAGGATGGAAAACAATTCTACAAGCAAATGGACCAAAAAAGAAGGCAGGAACAGCTATACTCATATCAGATAAAACAGATTTCAAACTTAAAAAGATAAAAAGAGACCCCAGTGGTCATTACATTATGATCAAGGGGAAAATACTTCAAGAAGAAATAACACTCATTAACATATATTCACCAAACAAAGGAGCACCAAAATATATCAGACAACTATTGGCATCTCTGAAAACAGACAACAGAGAAAACACATACGTAGTGGGAGACTCCAACACACCACTATCAACAATGGATAGATCAAAAAGACAAAAAATAAGTAAAGACACTAAAGCTCTAAATAAGGACCTAGAGTGCTTGGGCTTAACAGACATATATAGAACACTAAACTCAAAAAAATCTGACTATACATTTTTCTCAAGCGCACACGGATCATTCTCTAGGATCGATCATATACTGGGGCACAAGACAAACATCAACAGATACACCAAGATTGAAATCATATCAACCATCTTTTCTGACCATGAAGGCATCAAACTAGAAATAAACCATAAAAAGAAGGCAAGGTACTCTCCTACCTCGTGGAGATTGAAACCCACACTACTGGAAGTCCAATGGACTAACGAGGAGATCAAAGAAGAAATTAAAAAATTCTTTGAATTGAATGACAAGGAGGACACCAATTTCCTAAATGTATGGGATGCAGCAAAAGCAGTAATAAGAGGAAAATATATAGCAATAGATGCTCACATCAAGAAACAAGAAAGAACTCAAAGAAACAACCTAATCTCGAAGCTCAAAGATCTAGAAAAAGAACAACAAAAAACCCCAAAACCAGTAGAAGAAAAGAAATAATAAAAACCAAAGCAGAAATAAATGAAATGGAAACTAAAAAAAACAATCCAAAAGATCAATGAAACCAAGAGCTGGTTCTTCAAAAAAATAAATAAAATAGATAAACCCCTAGCCAGGCTCACAAGGGCAAAAAGGGAGAAAGCACAAATAAATAGGATAATGAATGAAAGAGGAGAAATCACAACGGACACAGCAGAAATCAAAAGAATAATTAATAACTACTATGAACAGTTATATGGAAACAAGTTCAACAATCTAGAGGAGATGGACAAATTCCTACAACTCTACAATCACCCAAAGCTAGATAAAGAAGAAATAGAACACCTAAACAGACCAATTACAAGCAGCGAAATTGAAATGGTAATCAAAAACCTCCCCAAAAACAAAAGCCCAGGACCTGATGGATTTACAAATGAATTCTACCAAACATTCAGAGACGAATTAGTGCCTGTCCTTCACAAACTCTTCCAAAAAATTGAGAAGGAAGTTATAATACCTAACACGTTCTATGAAGCCAACATTACACTAATACCAAAACCGAACAAGGACAACACAAAAAAAGAAAACTATAGGCCAATCTCCCTAATGAACACTGATGCAAAAATCCTCAATAAAATTTTAGCTATCAGAATCCAACAGTGTATCCATAAGGTAATTCACCACGACCAAGTAGGATTCATTCCAGGGACACAAGGATGGTTCAACATCCGAAAATCAATCAACATTATCCAACACATCAACAAAAAGAAATATAAAAACCATATGATAATATCAATAGATGCCGAGAAAGTTTTCGACAAAGTGCAACACCCATTCATGATAAAAGCCCTTGAAATTCTTGGGATACAAGGAACATACCTCAACATCATAAAGGCCATCTATGACAAGCCAACAGCCAGTATCATTCTCAATGGTGAAAAGCTGAAAGCAATTCCATTAAGATCTGGAACAAGACAAGGATGTCCACTCTCACCACTGCTTTTCAATATAATACTGGAAGTTCTAGCCAGAGCAATAAGACAAGAGAAAGACATACAAGGAATCCAAATAGGAAAAGAAGAAGTCAAACTATCACTATTTGCAGATGATATGAAAATATACATAGAGAACCCCAAAAACTCCATAGAAAAACTAATTGAACTCATCAATCAGTTCAGCAAAGTGGCAGGATACAAAATCAACATGCAAAAGTCAGAAGCCTTCCTATACACTAACAATAAATCTGAAGAAGAAGAAATGAAAAAAAACATCCCCTTTATTATCGAAACAAAAAAAATCAAATATTTGGAAATAATCTAACAAAAGAGGTAAAGGACCTTTGCAAAGAAAACTATAAAACACTGTTAAAAGAAATAGAAGAAGATACAAAGAAATGGAAAGATATCCCCTGCTCATGGATTGGAAGAATAAACATTATTAAAATGGCCATCCTCATCACACTCCCAGACTTCAAACTATACTACAAAGCCATAATCATCAAAACTGCATGGTATTGGAACAAGAACAGACATACAGACCAATGGAATAGAATAGAAAATCCAGAAATAAACCCACAGATTTATGGTCAACTAATCTTTGACAAAGGAGCAAAGACTATGCATTGGAGCAAAGAAAGTTTGTTCAATAAATGGTGCTGGGAAAACTGGGTCGCTACATGCAAAAGAATGAAGCTTGACCACTACCTCA
Source organism: Talpa occidentalis (assembly GCF_014898055.3). Taxonomy (NCBI): domain Eukaryota; kingdom Metazoa; phylum Chordata; class Mammalia; order Eulipotyphla; family Talpidae; genus Talpa; species Talpa occidentalis. The sequence continues at coordinate 60,812,490 of NW_026555331.1, read as the reverse complement.
CACCATACACAAAAATCAACTCAAAATGGATTAACGAACTAGACATAAGACCTGAAACCATAAAATACATAGAAGGAAATATAGGCGAAACACTACGTGATACGCACATCAAAGACATCTTTACAGACACATCACCCAAAGCAGTGATAGTGAAGGCAAAGATAAACAGCTGGGACTACATCAAATTAAAGAGCTTCTGCACAGCAAAAGAGACAATAACAAAAACAAAGAGAAACCCCACCAACTGGGAGAACATTTTTGCACCCAACACTAATGATAAAGGACTGATCACAAAAATCTGCAAAGAGCTGATGAGACTCAACAACAACAAAGAAAATAATACAGTCAAAAAATGGGCAGAAGAGCTAAAAAGAAACTTCTCTGAAGAGGAAATGCAAATGGCCAACAGACATATGAAAAAATGTTCAACATCACTTGTCATCAGGGAAATGCAAATCAAAACTACCATGAGATACCATCTTACACCAGTGAGAATGGCACATATTAAAAAAACTAGCAACAACAAATGTTGGCGAGGTTGTGGAAAAAAAGGTACTCTCCTGCACTGTTGGTGGGAGTGCAAACTGGTCCAACCACTATGGAGAGCTGTGTGGAGATTTCTGGACCTACTAAACATAGAGCTTCCATATGATCCAGCAATTCCACTCCTAGGTATTTACCCAAAGGACATAGAAACATCAATTCCAAAGAGCACCTGTACCCCTATGTTTATAGCAGCACTATTTACAATAGCTAAGCTTTGGAAACAGCCCAAATGCCCAAAAATAGATGACTGGATCAAGAAGATGTGGTACATATATACCATGGAATAGTACTCAGCATTCAAAAAAGATAAACACATGCAATTTGCAGCAACATGGATGGCACTGGAAGGGATCATGCTCAGCGAAATAAGCCAGAAAGAAAAAGAAAATACCGGATGGTCTCACTCATAGCAGGAATCTAGAAAACTTAAATAAGGGACCAGGAAAATGAATAACTATAAGAAAGTGAAAATCAAAATCAACAAAAATCTATGAACCAGAGACACTTTTGGGGGGTGGGTGGAGGGAGGGAGGGATTGGGGTCAAAATGGGGGGTTGAAATTGTATGGGGAATATAAAAATAAAATTTATTATAAAAAAAAAAAGAAAAGATAAGACAGATGGAATAATTGTGAACCAAAATAAGGCAACCCTGAGACTTGACGGAGAGAGGTTTCTGTGGAAAGAGACAAAGGTGAGTTTATACATGTAAGGGCAAAAAATAGTGGGAATTTATTTCTTCCTAACTTAGTTTTATCCGTATTACAGGAGTTGCAGTAAACAGTAATTTTAGAAGGTCCAGCCCCCACATTAGACACTACCCTCACTTCTGACACCAACTAGAAGTACGGGGAGTTCCCAAAACCACTATTTTGCTAATTCTCTAGAAGTACACAGAGAGCTCACTGAAAGCTGCTATAATCATGGTTACAGTTTATCACAAAAAAATTATACAGATTAAAATCAGACAAGGGAAGGGACATGTAGGACAGAATCCAAGAAGGCTCAAATATGGAACTATAGTTGTCCTCTTCCCACTGAGGCATAGACAAGTTACTCCCCTAGCTTAATTGTGTAACAATATGCTCAGTAAACTGCCCATGGGGGAAACTTGCCCAAGTCATCAGTGCTCAGGGTTTTGCTGAGATGCCATCACACACAGCCCATGAGGCTGACCATTTGTACAGCCCGTCTTGGCAGTCAGGTCATTACCTTTAGTCTCCAGCCCCTCAAAAGACTAAGCTAATAATATGCCATGGCCCAAAATCCCCACATAGGACATATTGTTAGACTGTTCATGGCTTCAGCCCCCAAGAAAGCAAGGACATTCTCATCAGATATGCATTCTGAGGGCCTAGGGACCACCTCCTATATATTAGGCAAAAGATTAGATCTCTCTTTGGGTCAAGTTAATCCCTCAATACACACAGGTAATATACTGGTAAAGTGTGGAATAAAGAGCACAGAAAGCTTGAGAAGAGTGGGGTGTTTAATACTTAGTATAAGCAACAAAATGAATAAGGAGGACTGCATTGTCAGGAGTGGTGGCAGCCAAGATCTTTTGGCTTGGGCAGGAAGGAGCACTCACAAGATCACTGTTCAGACTAGTTACTTCTCAGAATACAGTCAACAAACTAAGCACTGCATTTTCATAAAATATAATAGAAATGACAATCCTCAAGTTATAGCACATACAGAGCAAGTGGTACCTTTAACAGGTCTATATAACAAGACACCATCTATTCTATAAGTATATCTGTTCCATTAGTCTATTTCATAAGAAATGTGGCTTACATTTCCTTATAGTATACAATTTCTTTTGCCTAGTATAAATATCAGATATAGTCAATTTAGGTGACCTTCCCAAGTCATACTAATAGAGACTATGGAAACAACCCAAATGCCCAAAAATAGATGACTAGAACTAAAAGATGTGGTGTACACATACAATGAAATATTAATCAGCAATCAAAAAAGATAAACTCATGCCATTCACAGCAACATGTATGGAGCTGGTAGGGATTATGCTCAGTGAAATAAGCCAAAAAGAAAAAGAAAAATCAGATGGTTTCACTTAAAGGAGGAATGTAGAGGATTCAAATAAGGGATCGGGGGGGAAATTATAATAAATTAAAAAACAAAATTAATAGGCAACTATAAATCAGAGACATTCTGCAGGGGAAAAAAGGAAGGAGAGAGATCAAAACAAGGGAGGAAAGAGCACAAGGGACTGTGGTGATGGTGCATGGGTGAATCAGTGGTAGGAATTACATGGGACTACACCTGAGAGAAGAAAGCATACATTCTACAAAAAGGAAGAATGATGTAAAATATATATAAAATAAAAAATGAATTAATTAAAATAGAAAATAAATTTAAAAAAGAAAAAGAAAAAATTTGCAGGCAAACTATAGATCTGAAACATACAGTATGGGAAGGGGAGGAAGACAGGTAAAAATAGGGGAGGGAAGAACACAAGGGACTATGGTGACAGTTCATGGGTAATGTGGTAGTGGAAGATTTATGGGGACTACGCCTGAGAAGAGAAATCAAATATTGTACAAAAATGAACAACAATATAAGAAAACAAAAAGTTTAAAAAAAAATAATATTCAACAATTTACATACAGGTCATTGAGGTGACAGAAAGAGAAAATGGGAATGAAGGCAAAGAATAAATATCTGAATGAATAATAGTTGAAAATTTTCTAGTACTCCAATATAAAAATTCCCAATATTGATTTCACCCACAAATCCAATAAACTTGATGAATGCAAAACAGAATAAATTGGCATCTTCTTGGCCAACATTTCCATTCTTTTTGATACCTGCCATCCTCATGAGGAGGTGGGGAAGGAGATAATACCTCATTGTGGTTTTGATTTGCATATCCCTTATAGTAAATGATGTTGACCCACTTTTAATGTGCCTGTTGGCCATTTAAATGTCTTTTTTGGAAAAGTGATTATTAGGATTTTTGCTCATTTTTTTTTGACTGGGTTATTCAGAATTTTATTGTTGGGTTGTATATGTACTTTATATATCTTGGGAATTAACCCACTTTCAGACATAGGATGTGCAAATATCTCCCACTCTGTGGGTTGCCTTTTTGTTTTTGTGATGGTTTCTTTTGAGGTATAAAAGCATTTTAGTATGATGTAGTCCTACCTGCTTATTTTTGTATTTGTTTTCCTTTCTGTTGGGATTGTATCCCCAAATACAATTCTGGTTAAGGCCCGCCCGGTAATATAGCCGCTGTTTTCTTTTAAGTATTTTATGTTCTCAGGCCTCATAGCCAAGTGTTTAATCCATTCTGAAATAATGTTTGTGTATGGAGGTAAGTTTGGACCTAGTTTCCCTTTTTCACATGTGAATGTCTACATTTCTCAACACATTAGTTAAAGGAACTTCCCTCTCCCCATTGTATTGGTTCCTTTGTCAAAGGTTAATTGTCCATTTTTCTATGGGTTTGTTTCTGGACTTTCAATTCTATTCCATTAGTTTGTGTTTCTGCTTTTGCTCCAATACCATACTGCTTTGATTACTGTTGCTGTGTAGTAAGACTTGTACTATCACAGAGATTGTGATACATCCATTTCTATTCTTTTTTCTCAGAATTATTTGGCTATTGGGAAACCTTTGTGTTGTTTCCCTACAATTTTTATTTTTCCTAGTTCTTGAAAAAGTCATTGGGGCTTTCATAGGTGAAGTGTTGAACCTGAAGATTTCTTAGATAATAAGGGCATTTTAACAATGTTTATTTCTCCAATCCATGAGCAAAGGATAGGGAGCTTTCCAATTCTTTGTATCTCTTTTAACAGAGTCCTTTAGTTTTCAACATATAGATCCTTTACCACCTATTTACTTCCAGGTATTTCATACTTTGTGGTGCAACTGTATCAAACTTCTCTTACTTTTAGTTCATTATTTGCACATAGAAATGCAACTGATACTTGTGTATTGATTTTGTATCCTGCCACAAAACTGTATTCATTTGTTATTTCTAGTTGTTTGTTGCAAGAGTATTTTGGATTTTCTATGTATATTAACATGTTATCTGCAAATAGTGATAGCTTCAATTCTCCTTTTTCCAAATTGTATTTCTTTTATGCTTTTTACTTGCCTAATTGCTTTTGCTAGGACTTCCAATACTATGTTGGAAAACAGTGTTGATAATGGGCCCTGTCTTATTCCTGATCTAGTGAAAATGATTTTAGCTTTTCACCATTGAGTGTGATGTTGGCTGTGGGTTTATCGTAAAAAGTTTTTATAATGTTTACATAAGTTCTATTTACTCCCATTAGTTGAGTACATTTATCATAAAAAATATTGGGTCTTGTTGAATGCTTTTTGACATCTATTGAGATGATCATTTGGTTCTAGTCTTCCTTTTTGTTGAGCTGGTGAATGACACTGATTTGCATATGTTGATTGAGATTTGCATTCCTGGGATGAAGCCTACTTGATCAAGGTGGATGATTCTCTTTCTATGTTGCTGTATTCAGTTTGCTAGGATTTTGTTGAGGGTTTTTCCATCTATGTTCATCAGACATATTGGTCTGTAATTTTCTTTTTCTGTATTCTCTCTCATTTGGGGAGTGGAGTTGATTCTCTCTATCTCCTCTTCTTTTGTTCCAAAGCAAGCTGTTTTCTGTGCTTAGATTGTATAAACTTCCCACCTCACTGGCCTGCTGCTCCTTTCTGCCACAGGTCTGTGTTCTATGAAGCTGGAATCTCCCCAGATTAGATTATGCTCCAAGACTAATTTGCACTTGGCCAGAAGACAGAACTGTGTATGGTGGGCAGGCAGGTGCTGACCTGTCACTGTAGCTGCCCACCATGGCTGTCACCATCCCACCCCTGCCTCTGTTGCCACTTCTGCAAGGCAGCAAAATCTGTGCACCATTTGTTTACTTTCCCAAAGCAATCACAAGTAACCTCATAAGTCCTTCTCTCTTCTGTTGGGTTTTTTATGGAATCTGGCCTGGCTCATCCTGATTTCTCTTTGATCTCTTCTGATAGGGGGAGAAGTGGAGGACCCTTCATTGCCCATGATGACCAATTTCAGAGTTCCGAATTTCCCAGGTCTGCCCCTACAGTGTTCCCACTGCCCTAGGTAAGTCTTCACCCATGCATGTGTCAGCAGAGTCCTTCTAGGGAATTTCACAATGTCCCAGGTTGCCCCTGTCATGGCTTGGGGTATCATCACCCAGCCCACTCACACTACCCTTTGCTTCATCCCACTCCTTTCCCTCAGTAGCCATGATCCTTAGTTTGAGATCTCTGTGGAGAAGTCCTGGAACTCTGTAGATAGGAAAGATTGTCTGGATCATCCTATGAGCAAATATTATTTTTCGAAGTTGTTTTTAACGGAGAGAGTGAAGATAAAAGGAACTCTCTCACATTGGTGGTTGGAATGTAGATGAGTCCAGCCCCTATGGAAAGCAGTATAGAGGTTTCTCAAAATATTGAAAATGGGTCTACCATAAGGCCCAGCATTTCCACTCCTAAGTATCTACCCCAAAAATACAAAAACCCCTACTCAAAGGGAAACATGTGCCCCGATGTTTATAGCAGCACTATTTACAATAGCTAAGACATGGAAACAACCTAAGTGCCCAAAAACAGATGAGTGGATCAAGAAGATGTTGTATATATACACAATGGTATACTACCCAGAGCTCAGAGAAGATAAACTCATGCTATTTGCAGCAATATGGATGCAGCTGGAAGGGCTTATATTAAGCAAAATAAGCCATAAGGAAAAAGATAAATACCAGATGGTGTCACTTATATGTGGAATATAGAAAAACCAAACAGAAGGACAGATAGACACTTAACAACCAACCTTTGAAAACTGACCGTAAATCTTCCGCTTTCAGAATGGGAGGAGAGGGGTGAAAACAAGGGAATGGAAAGGGGGGGAAACACAATGGGTTATGGTGAAAGACTATGGATGCATCTTTGGTAGGTGTACTGTGGTGACTACACCTGAGAGGGGAATCCTGTACTGTCAAAACACCAGTAAGGAAGTAAAATAATGATACTTCAGTAACAATTTTTAAAAATATAAAACAATCTCCATTTATTTTTATAAAACAAGCATTTTATGCACTGGTAGATTACATATATAAATACACTATAGAGAGAAAAATATATACCAATATTTCAATTATTGTTGCTTTTGAAGTATAAAAAATGATGAATTTTAATTTTATGTGTTTGATCATATATTTTTTTCTAAATTTTTTTGATAAGCATATTTTCATGTAAGTTTTTTGAAGTATATTTTTGTTGATGATGGTGGCCTATTCAATAAACATATGAGAAGGGAGATTATCCAGACAAAATTTCTAGCTGTTCTCAAGAGATTGGCTGTTTAAGGCGGAAGTTATTAGGAGATCCAGTTTAAGGACAGGGCTTGTTGTTTTGTTTTGCTCTGCTTTTGCTGTAAAATAAGTCTTGTTCCTTAAGCACTGACAAAATATACCTTAAGAGATACAGTCATGTGGGGCCTCCCTGGTGGCCTAGGCATTAAGTCTCAGTGCTATCATCACTATGGACTGAGTTCACTGCCTGACCAGGGAGCTAACCCACATATAGTGCAGCAGGCCTCTCCTGTCTTGCCCACACTTCCCCTTAACAGTTTATTTCAGTAGATCTGACTGTTTGCTCCCCACTCTGTCTCTGGTGAATCCTTACCCCTCCCTCCTACCTCTAGGCTACCCCCCAGTTCTTCTATACACAAAAAAGAGAGAGATGGTCATGCAAAGGAGCAAAGAATATTCACTGGAACAAGGAAATAGTGTTGGGAAAACTGGACTGCAACATGCAAAAGAATGAAACTAGACTATTATCTCACACCATATACAAAAATCAACTTCAAAGTGGATAAAAGACTTGAATGTAAGATCTGACATGATAAAATATAGAGATGAAAACATAGGCAAAACACTCCATGACACATACTTCAGAAACATCTTTGAAGAAACTTTCTTCAGAAGCAAAGAAAACAAAGATAAACAGCTAGGACTCCATCAAGCTAAAAGGCTTGATATATAGCAAAAGGGACAATAATCAAAACAAAGAGACATCCTACTGAATGAGAGAAAATATTTGCACACCATAGGACAGATAAGGGATTGATTTCAAATATCCACAAAGAATTTATACAACTCAACCAAAACAAACAACCCAATCAAAAAATGGGCATAAGAGCTAAAAAGACTCTTCTCCAAATAAGAAATGCAAATGGCTAACAGGTAGATGAAAAAATGTCCAACATCACTAATTATCAGGGAAATGCAAATCAAAACCACAGTGAGATACCACCTTACCCCAGTAAGAATGGCCCACATTAAAAAAAAAAACTGGAAACAGGCCCTCCTTGGTAGATCCAGGGGTTAAGCACAGCACAGCACAGCACTGTGAAGCTATCCACAGCCTCTGCAGCATGAGTTCAATCCCCAGCCAGCCAGGGAGCTACCCACATGGTGCAGCAGACCTCTCCTTTCTCGCCTGCTGCTCCCCTTATTTCAGTCATTCTGCCTGTTCTGTTCCCCACTCTGAATCTGGTGAACCTTCTCACCCACCCCCTGTACCTCTGGCCTGTACCCAAGTTCTTGTATGCATAAGTAAATAAATCTTTAAAAAAAATAAAATAAAACAAAACATGCATTTGCTTTTTAAAAGAAAAGAACTGGAAACAATGAATGCTGGAGAGGATGTGGACATAAACAAGCCCTTTTACACTTCTGGGGGGAATGTCAACTGTTCCAGCCCCTATGGAAACCCCCCAAAATGGATGAACCATATGATCCAATGATTCCACTTCTAGGATTCTACCCAAAGGACATAAAAACACTAATTTGAAAGTCCTATGTTTCTTGCAGCAGCATTTACAATAGGTAAGATATGGAAGCAACTCAAATTCCCCAAAATAGACGAATGGATCAAAAAGCTGTGGTATATTTACACAATGGAATATTACTCAGTGATCAAAAAAGACAAACTTGTGCCATCTGCAGCAACAAATATGGAGCTAGAAGGGATTATGCTAGCCAAAGTCAGAAGGAAAAAGATAAATATCAGATGGTATCATTTATATGTTGAATATAGAGAAACGAAGCAAAAGGTCAAGAAAAAGTAAAAACTAGCAATGTGACCTTAAATCAAAAGCATACAGAAAAGGAGGGGGAGGGAAGGGAGTCAAAACAGGAGGAACAAGCAAGGGAATATGGTGATGGGTCCTGGGTGATATGCTGGCAGAACTACGGGGACTAGCACGATGTAAGAAAAAGAATTTAATAAAAAAAAAAAATACAATCATGGAGCAGTGTTGAGAGTAAGTTCTAATCACGGACAAAAGCCTTGTGACTTATCTCTGTCTGAATGAAGTTTTCCATGATGCCACCCCAACCTTTTGTTCATTTTTTTCCATTGGTACCCATCCACACATACTCTGCTCTAGTCAAGGTTTTACTCATTATTCCAACAAACTCCCGAATTCCTGCTCTGTGTCTCTACTGTCTAAATACTTCTCCATTCACGCTCTCTCCACCAAGGAGAAGTAACAGGTAGTTCCCTGCACTCTGCAAGAAGTAGTGCCTCCTTCACCCTACAGTTGTCTGTGACTCCTCTCTCTTCATTAATCTTAACTCCTTAAGCTCTTTCTAGTCTCCACAGTGGAACAGTGTTTTATAAGTATTAGTTGAATTTTATTAAAGATGGTATCAGATTTACAGTTCCTTGTTGATTTTGATTTTTTCTTTATTATAATTAGTCTTTTTCCTGGTCCCTTATTTAGGTTTTCTAAATTCCTGCTATGAGTGAGACCATCTGGTACACTACGGCAGGGTGTGGGGGCAGGGAAGAGAGGAGGAATTAAGGTCAAAATAAGGGGGGTGGCCCCAGATTGCAATGACAGTAACTTGGAAGAACTTCTGAGCCTTCCAGAAAGAGAATTTAAAATTGCCATGATTAAAAAATGACAGAACTCATAAAGGAAAACAATGATCAGAAGAAGGAAATTGAGTCCCTAAAGAGGGAAAACAATGGTCAGAAGAATGAAATTGAGTCCCTAAAGAGGGAAGTAAAAGAAACGCAGGAGATCAAAGAATTAATGGAGGAACTAAAGAACTCTGGGAAAAGCAATGAAAGCAGAATAGATGAAATGGAAGAACGAATAAGTACTCTTGAAGACACAGAAATAAAAAGAACCAAAACAGAAAAGGAAAAAGAAGTATGAAGGAAAAAGAACGAAGAAAGACTTCAGGAACTGTCTGACTCCATGCGGAGAGGAAATATAAGAGTTAAAGGAATTCCAGAAGGAGAGGAGAGAGATGTAGGAACAGAGAAAATATTCCAGGAGATAATTGAAGAGAACTTCCCAAATGTGAAGAAGGAGCTGAAAATTGATATACAAGAAGCAAGAAGAACACCAAACTTCCACGACGAAAGGAAAAATACAGCAAGACACATAATAGCAAAGCTCCCAAGAATCCAGGACAAGGAAAAAATAATGAAGCTGACAAGAGGGAAGAAACAGATAACATTCAAAGGAAAACCAATCAGGTTGACATCAGACTTCTCTGAAGAAACACTACGGGCAAGGAGAGAGTGGAGGGACAGTCAACAGACTCCAAGAAAACAGATGCCAACCAAGAATACTCTATCCCGCAAAGCTCTCCTTCCTCTATGAAGAAAGAATAAGGTCCTTCCCAGACAAACAGAAACTCTGGAATTTCATTACGACTAAACCCCACTCCAAAAAATACTACAAGGGGGACTCCCCGGTGGCGCAGCGGTTGAGCGCTGGGTTGCGAACCTGCCCGCAGCCTCTGCGGCACCGGTTCGATCCCCGGCTGCTCCCCTCAGCAGTGTACTTTGGTCCTTCTGCTTGCTCTGCTCCCTGCTCTGGCTCTGGTGAATTCTCTCACCCTCCCGCGCTTCTGACTGTACCCAGTGCATGTATAAACAAAACAAGCAAATAAATAAATACATAAATAAATAAACATGCCTCTATAAAATTTAAAAAAAAAAAAAACTTCAAAAAATACTACAAGGAATCCTAAAGCCAGAACCTCAGAGGGACGAATAACAACAAAAGAAGGCCAAAAAAAAAAAAAGTTATTAAAAGAATAAATATATAAAATCAAAGGAAAGACAAACACAATGGCAAATACAGATGCTAACATATCAATATTAACTCTAAATGTAAATGGACTAAACTCTTCAATAAAAAGACACAGAGTCGCAGGATGGATTAAGAAACAAAACCCAACCTTTTGCTGTCTCCAGGAAACACATTTAGCTACAAAAGATAAAAATAGGCTCAAAGTTAAAGGATGGAAAACAATCCTACAAGCAAATGGACCAAAAAAGAAAGCAGGAACAGCTATACTCATATCAGATAAAACAGACTTCAAACTCAAGAAAATAAAAAGAGACCCCAGTGGTCACTACATTATGATCAAGGGGATACTTCAAGAAAAAATAACACTCATTAACATATACTCACCAAACGAAGGAGCACCAAAATATATCAGACAACTGTTGTCCTCTCTGAAAACAGACATCAGAGAAAACACATACGTAGTGGGAGACTTCAACACACCACTATCAACAATGGATAGATCAACAAGACAAAAAATAAGTAAAGAAACTAAAGCTCTAAATAGGGACCTAGAGCATTTGGGCTTAACAGACATATATAGAACACTAAACCCCAAAAAAACGGAGTACACATTTTTCTCAAGCGCACACGGATCATTCTCCAGGATCGATCACATACTGGGGCACAAGACAAATATCAACAGATACACCAAGATTGAAATCATACCAACCATCTTTTCTGACCATGAAGGCATCAAACTAGAAATAAACCATAAAAAGAAGGCAAGGAACTTTCCTACCTCATGGAGATTAAAACCACACTACTGGAAGATCACTGGACTAATGAGGAGATCAAAGAAGAAATTAAAAAATTCTTTGAATTGAACGACAAGGAGGACACCAATATCCTAAATGTATGGGATGCAGCAAAAGCAGTAATAAGAGGAAAATATATAGCAATAGAACTCACATCAAGAAACAAGAAAGAACTCAAAGAAACAACCTAATCTCGAAGCTCAAAGATCTAGAAAAAGAACAACAAAAAAACCCCAAAACCAGTAAAAGAAAAGAAATAATAAAAACCAAAGCAGAAATAAATGATATTGAAACTAAAAAAACAATCCAAGAGATCAATGAAACCAAGAGCTGCTTCTTCGAAAAAATCAATAAAATAGACAAACCCCTACCCAGGCTCACAAAGGAAAAAAGGGAGAAAGCACAAATAAACAGGATCACAAATGAAAGAGGAGAAATCACAACGGACACAGCAGAAATCAAAAGAATAATCAGTAACTACTATGAACAGTTACATGGAAACAAGTTCAACAATCTAGAGGAGATGGACAAATTCCTACAACTCTACAATCACCCAAAGCTAGATAAAGAAGAAATAGAACACCTAAACAGACCAATTACAGTTAGCGAAATTGAAATGGTAATCAAAAACCTCCCCAAAAACAAAAGCCCAGGACCTGATGGATTTACAAATGAATTCTACCAAACATTCAGAGACGAATTAGTGCCTATCCTTCACAAACTCTTCCAAAAAATTGAGAAGGAAGGGACAATACCAAACACATTCTATGAAGCCAACATTACACTAATACCAAAACTGAACAAGGACAACACAAAAAAGGAAAACTACAGGCCAATCTCCCTAATGAACACTGATGCAAAAATCCTCAATAAAATTTTAGCTATCAGAATCCAACAATGTATCCATAAGATAATTCACCACGACCAAGTAGGATTCTTGCCAGGGACACAAGGATGGTTCAACATCCGAAAATCAATCAACACTATCCAACACATCAACAAAATGAAATATAAAAACCATATGATAATATCAGTAGATGCTGAGAAAGCTTTCGACAAAGTGCAACACCCATTCATGATAAAAGCCTTTGAAATTCTTGGGATACAAGGAACATACCTCAACATCATAAAGGCCATCTATGACAAGCCAACAGCCAGTATCATTCTCAATGGTGAAAAGCTGAAAGCAATTCCATTAAGATCTGGAACAAGACAAGGATGTCCACTCTCACCACTGCTTTTCAATATAATACTGGAAGTTCTAGCCAGAGCAATAAGACAAGAGAAAGACATACAAGGAATCCAAATAGGAAAAGAAGAAGTCAAACTATCACTATTTGCAGATGATATGAAAATATACATAGAGAACCCCAAAAACTCCATAGAAAAACTAATTGAACTCATCAATCAGTTCAGCAAAGTGGCAGGATACAAAATCAACATGCAAAAGTCAGAAGCCTTCCTATACACTAACAATAAATCTGAAGAAGAAGAAATGAAAAAAAACATCCCCTTTATTATCGAAACAAAAAAAATCAAATATTTGGAAATAAATCTAACAAAAGAGGTAAAGGACCTTTGCAAAGAAAACTATAAAACACTGTTAAAAGAAATAGAAGAAGATACAAAGAAATGGAAAGATATCCCCTGCTCATGGATTGGAAGAATAAACATTATTAAAATGGCCATCCTCATCACACTCCCAGACTTCAAACTATACTACAAAGCCATAATCATCAAAACTGCATGGTATTGGAACAAGAACAGACATACAGACCAATGGAATAGAATAGAAAATCCAGAAATAAACCCACAGATTTATGGTCAACTAATCTTTGACAAAGGAGCAAAGACTATGCATTGGAGCAAAGAAAGTTTGTTCAATAAATGGTGCTGGGAAAACTGGGTCGCTACATGCAAAAGAATGAAGCTTGACCACTACCTCACACCATACACAAAAATCAACTCAAAATGGATTAACGAACTAGACATAAGACCTGAAACCATAAAATACATAGAAGGAAATATAGGCGAAACACTACGTGATACGCACATCAAAGACATCTTTACAGACACATCACCCAAAGCAGTGATAGTGAAGGCAAAGATAAACAGCTGGGACTACATCAAATTAAAGAGCTTCTGCACAGCAAAAGAGACAATAACAAAAACAAAGAGAAACCCCACCAACTGGGAGAACATTTTTGCACCCAACACTAATGATAAAGGACTGATCACAAAAATCTGCAAAGAGCTGATGAGACTCAACAACAACAAAGAAAATAATACAGTCAAAAAATGGGCAGAAGAGCTAAAAAGAAACTTCTCTGAAGTGGAAATGCAAATGGCCAACAGGCATACGAAAAAATGTTCAACATCACTTGTAATCAGAGAAATGCAAATCAAAACTACCATGAGATACCATCTTATACCAGTGAAAATGGCACATATCAAAAAAACTAGCAACAACAAATGTTGGCAAGGGTGTGGAGAAAAAGGAACTCTCCTGCACTGCTGGTGGGAGTGCAAACTGGTCCAACCATTATGGAGAGCTGTGTGGAGATTTCTGGACTTACTAAACATAGAGCTTCCATATGATCCAGCAATTCCACTCCTAGGTATTTACCCAAAGGACACAGAAACATCAATTCCAAAGAGCACCTGCACCCCTATGTTTATAGCAGCACTATTTACAATAGCTAAGCTTTGGAAACAGCCCAAATGCCCAAAAATAGATGACTGGATCAAGAAGATGTGGTACATATATACCATGGAATAGTACTCAGCATTCAAAAAAGATAAACACATGCAATTTGCAGCAACATGGATGGCACTGGAAGGGATCATGCTCAGCGAAATAAGCCAGAAAGAAAAAGAAAAATACCGGATGGTCTCACTCATAGCAGGAATCTAGAAAACTTAAATAAGGGACCAGGAAAATGAATAACTATAAGAAAGTGAAAATCAAAATCAACAAAAATCTATGAACCAGAGACACTTTTGGGGGGGTGGGTGGAGGGAGGGGAGGGATTGGGGTCAGAATGCGGGGGTTGCAATTTTATGGGGAATATAAAAATAAAATTTATTACTTAAAAAAATAAATAAATAATAAGGTAAAAAAAATGGGGGAAATGATCCTATTTACAATAGTAAACAAAACTATAAAGCAAAAAAAAAATAATAATAAGGGGGTTGGGAACTGTATGGGGAATATAACCAAAATGAAAATGCATACATTGTGCAAAAATGAAAAATGATGTAAGAATTATATAAAATATATTTTTAAAAAGATGGTATCAGATTGAGGGGAAACTTTTGTGATACATCCAGAAAGTGGAATATTTGTACAGATTTGGACTCATATTCAGACCAAGTTCAGGAAATAAAGATCCATTCCAGGGCAATTTGGAGTTAATAAATGACACAACAAATATGTTTCACTAACACAGACTCAAGTATAAATATAACAGCATTAACAAAAATTGCTATATAAATCTAACAAAATTAGGATTTATTTATATGCTGTTCATAGTCTATTTGTAGTCTTTTTTGTAGTCTAAGTGCCTGATAATAAGATTTTTTGATTGTAATGTAAATGCCTAATATTAAGCTTTTTTTTTGCTTTTA
Source organism: Talpa occidentalis (assembly GCF_014898055.3). Taxonomy (NCBI): domain Eukaryota; kingdom Metazoa; phylum Chordata; class Mammalia; order Eulipotyphla; family Talpidae; genus Talpa; species Talpa occidentalis. The sequence continues at coordinate 60,797,389 of NW_026555331.1, read as the reverse complement.
TATTTGTAATTTTTATTATTTTATTTGATATTATTTTTTAAATATTTATTTATTTATGCATACAAGAGCTGGGGTACAGGCCAGAGGTGTGGTGGGGGTGAGAAGATTCACCAGAGACAGAGTAGGGAACAGAACAGGCAGATTGACCTAAGTACACTGCTGAGGGGAGCAGCAGGAGAGACAGGAGAGGTCTGCTGCTCCATGTGGGTAGCTTCCTGGCTGGCTGGGGATCGAACCTATGCTGCAGAGGCTGCGGACAGCTTCATAGGTTGCATCTTAACCCCGTGCACCATCAGGGAGGCCCTTATTTGATATTATTTTTAAATGAGATAATATTGGGCACTCCCATTAGGTATTATCACTGTAGTACACCCACCACCAGTGCACCCGTAATGCACCACCACAGATCATTGAGCTTCCTTCCCTCTTTGTACTTGCCCCTCCCCCATCCTTCCCCACATGGGGCTTTAATTCAGCTATCAAGGGTTCGTTTTTAAGCTTATCTTTATCTGACTCTTACTTTAATTATTTTATATTCCACACATTAGTGATACCATCTGGTATTTATCTTTCTCCTTCTGACTTATCTCACTTAGCATAAACCCTTCCAGCTCCATCCATGTTGCCACAAATGGCATGAGTTTATCTTTTTGAATCACTGAGTAATAATATTTCATGGTGTATATATACCACACTTTTTATTGATTAAATTTTTTTATTTTCTTACATTGTTGTTCATTTTTGTACAATATTTGATTTCTCCCCTCAGACGTAACCTCCATAAATCTCCCATGACCACATCACCTATGAATCATCACCATGGTCTCTGTGCTCTTCCCTCCGCTGTTTTGACCCTTCTCCCTCTCCCTCTCCTGCTCTTTGTCTCAGATCTATAGTTTGTCTACAAGTTTTGTTGTTCCTTTTTTGATCTTTTGTTCTGTTTCCCTGTATTCCTCCTATAAGTGAAACCATCTGATATTTTTCTTTTTTCCTTCTGACTGGTTTCACTGAGCATAATTCCTTCCAGCTCTATCCGTGTTGCTGCATATGGCATGAGTTAATCGTTTTTGATTACTGAGTAGTATTCCATTGTGTATATACCACATCTTCTTGATCCATTCGTCTTTCTTGGGTGCTTAAGTTGTTTCCATAATTTAGCTATAATAAGTAGCTCTGCAATAAACATGAAGTGCAAGTTTCCTTTCAAATTAATGTTTTTGAACTTCTGGGGTAGATGCCTATGAGTGGAATTACTGGGTCAAATGACAGATACATTTTAAATGTTTTGAGATACCTCAATACTGCTTTCTACAAGGGCTGGACCAGTTTGTGTATCTTTGATATCAGTCCTTTGTCAAATGTATAGTGTGCAAACTTTTCTCCCATTCAGTAAGGTGTCTTCTTGTTTTAGTTATGGTTTCTTTCACTGTACAGAAGCTAATGTAATTTGATGTCTTCCCAGCTATTTATGTTCTTTTTTTGTTTTCCTTGTTGTTGGGGATGAATCCCTAAAGGCATCACTAAAGCTTATGACATTAAACTTTGAATTGTGGAAGCATCCACTTCAAAGATGTCCATCTTGAATAAGCATATTACCAGCTGCGGGCTCAGATGTTAGCTATACAACTAGAAATGTAGCCAGGCTTCCCCCATCCTTGAAATTTCCCTTTTAGAAAGCCTTGGGTAACTGGATAACTGACCACTTGAGTGACCCTGCTTTTCCCTTCCCATGAACTAATTTTTAGTCATGCATAAAGAATACCATGAGTTATAAAAGAACCCAAAAACCTGAGGCACCAGCCTCAGGTCCCAATAAATGTGAAGCATTCCTTTCCTCTTTCCCAAGCCATGACCTTGCTGTGTGACCTTGGGCATGCTGTGTACCCTAATAGATCTGTGAGTAATACACCTTTTTTCCCAAAGTTCCCTGATGGTTGCTGTGGATATACATCTATCATCATAAAAAGAACCATGGGGGCAGATCCAGCCACAACGTTGTTTCCTGTTGGGGAAATGTCTGTGGGGACTCAGAGGAGTGGGCCCAGAATTTCCAACCAATAGCATCTCTATGGATAGGTTGAGATCAACACACAACACTTTTTTTTAAGCAAGCAAGTCTTTTAAATCTGTAACAATTTATTAAATATGCTTTCAAAGATAACTACCATCTTTTTTTTTTTTTACTATTGAATATCATAGCAATATGCTCTGAGAAAGGATTCAGGTAGACCTTATTTTTACAAAAATTGTTAGGATATGACCAGGTAGCACTGGGATTAATTTCACAAATTTTCTTTCATTGTTTGTGTATAAAAATGCAACAGATTTTTGTCTGTTAATTGTGTAACCTGCTGTGGTACTATATTTGCTTATTATTTCTAATAACTTTACTGGAGTCTTTGGAATTTTGTTGACATCTGCAAAGAGTGATTGTTTTACTTCTTTATTTCCAATTTGGATAACTTCTGTGCCCTTGTATTGTATAATTTTTCCTACCAGGAATTCCAACACCATATTGAACAGTAGTGGTGAAAGTGGACATCCTTGTCTTGTTCCTGACCTTAGAGAAAATGCTTTCAATTTTTCCACTATTGAGTATGATGTTAGGTGTGAGTTTTTCATATATGGTTTTTATTATGTTAAGGAATGATCCTTATATACCCGTTTGTCTAGGATTAATATCAAAAAAGGGTGCTATATGTTGCCAAATGCTTTTTCTGTATAAGACCTGATTCTGATAGGTTTCATGGACCATGAGAAGGAATTTTGCCTCTCATAGAAGTAGTATGTAGCTGTCACAGGTTTCTTATTTTGATAAAATATTCATAATATAGAGTTTATGATTTTAAGTAACAGATTTCAAGCATAGGGGGTCACATACCCAAATCTGATCACCCAAATATGATTCACTATTTAGTGAATATCAAAATAACAGTACCAAGACATAAATAATAACATAGTATAACTTAGAAGTCAAAAAACAATTATGCCAAAAGAAAAATTTAAATGAACAACTCAAAGGTGTGTGGTAGACATGGAGATGTGCTGTCAGGAGCCCTTCAAGGAAGGACATGGTGCCTAGCTACAGAGTGCACAGCAGCAGATAGCTTCCAGATGTCAGGAACTCTGGGAGCAACCTCAGCTATAGAGAGTCATCCTGCTGAGGACATGCACTTCCTGATTGTGTATGGTCAGAGTTCTCCAGAGACACATAGCCTATAGGATATTGACATAGATATGTATAGATGGTATACATATAGATATATAGGGAGAGAGAAACTAGAGAGAGGGAAATGGAGGCACAGAGCTTTTTTATGAGGACTTGGCTGATGTGATTATAGAGATTGGGAAGCCCATTGATCTACCATGTGCAAGCTGGCAGATCCCAAGAAAGTATGTAGTATTTGTTTCAGTCCAAATATGAAAGCCATATCAGAAGAGCCAGTGATGTAAATTCCAGTTGAAGTACACTTAAGCCTCACTTAGCAATGGGAATATATCATGAGAAATGCACTGTTAAATGATTTCATTGTGTGAAAGTTGTAAAGTATATTTACACAAAACAAAATGGCATAGCCAACTGCACACCTAGGTTATATGCTGTGGATCTAAATATCATCATGCAGTTCATGTCTATCCAAAAGACCAATGCCCCAACTTATATAAGCAGGCAGAGAGCAAATTGTCTCTTCTTTCCTCCTTTTGTTCTATTTAGGCCTTCTACTGATCAGATAATGTCTACCCACGTTAGGTGGACAATCTGTTTCATTCAGTCTACCAATTCAAATGCTAATTTCATCTAGAACCACCTCCACAGATTAATCTAGAAATAATGTTTCACCAAATAGATGGGTACCCCATGTCCCAGTCAAACTGACACAAAATGAACCATCATGCTAGGAAGACTGCATCCTGTGCCTGGGTGAGGCAAAGGTATAAAGCCCAACCTTCTGCCTGAAGAGGGACCATATCACACTAATGGACAAAATTTGTTCAATACCTGCAGGGTTGAGGCCTGCATCACAGCAGAACTTTTCCATTTGCCCAATCCTGTTTCTCTCCTTCCATTCATGGTTGTCAGTCCTTATTAAGCATTCTGTGCCCCAAACTTAGACTCTGGGTCTGCCTTGAAGATTTCTGTCTTCTCTCTCTACATGTGACAGTAGGGCACTAGTGGAAGGACATGAATCTGAAGACAGACACATCTAGGTTCAAAACAAAGCTCTGCAGCTTATTATCTCTGTAAAATTGAAGAAGTGGTTATATCACTTAATTTTCTCCTCTGTAAAAGGTGACTGAAACCCACCTGTCTTGCAGGATTGTCATACAAATTAGAAAAAAATATATGAGATGTCTCTGGCACAAAGGAGACCCTCAATACATGAAGCTAATATTTGGTAGACAAAATCATGGGGTGTCTGTCCAGGATATATATAGAGTTCTCTGACAGCCATTCCTTCATTCAGAAGGTCCACTTAGGAAAAGGTTAATGTGACAATCCCCTACATCCTTATAGTATCTTGATGCCCACAAACAGCCCTGATGCCTACAAACTATGGGAGGTTAGCAGGGATGATGAATCAAAATCCAAGGGTCACATGTTACATTTTCCAAATAGTGTTTTAAATCCCTCTCACTTGACTTGAGGTGAGAGGGAGGTAACCCACTCACTCAGACATGAAGGGAGAGGGAGCAGAGAACAACTCCAAAATAGTGTGGAGGGGAGTGATCAACAATGACCAGATCATTTTTGGACCAATCCCTTTTGCAAACTCTACGTGATGGCACTTGTCATTAGTTTCTTGTTTGTGTAGGTTTCTTAAAAACTAAATTGCATTTACGGTTCTGGTGTACAATAATTAGCCAAAAAAAAAAAAAAAAAAAACCTCTTTTCATGGATTTTAGAGGACAGAGAATAACACATACAAAAATTTAATTGCAGGGGCCTCCCCGGTGGCACAGCGGTTGAGCGCTGGGTTGTGAAGCTGCCCGCAGTCTCTGCAGCGCCGGTTCGATCCCCAGCTGCTCCCCGGCCATCGGAGGAGGGTCCCACATGGCGCGCAGACCTCTCCTGCCGCCCGCTGCTCCCCTCAGCAGTGTACTTCGGTCCTTCTGCCTGCTCTGCTCCCCGCTCTGGCTCTGGTGAATTCTCTCACCCTCCCGTGCTTCTGACTGTACCCAGTGCTTGTATAAATAAATAAAAAATAAATCTTTAAAAAAAAAAAATTTAATTGCAAACAATAAGTATTATGAAAGAAAGGGTCACTGGATACAGTAGAATTCAGTGGGCCTCCAGTTACTTTGTCCTTGTGTAATCCCCTTCCATGTTGACACAGGTTTGGTCATATAACTAACTTTCACTATTGAGACATTACAAACTTGGTGCAAGTAGGCGTTTGACAAGCACTTGCACAATGGGACTAAGCCTCTTGGAATGCACTTTCTAAGAACCCAGTTGCAATTCTGTGAAAAAGCCCACCAGTTATATAGTCCACACGAAAGATAACCAAGGCCCCCAGCCAGTCACCCTAGCTAAGTCCCCATTTGGTGGCTGGCAAGACAGCCAGCCTTGTGACCTTCCACCTAGCTCAGCAACTCTGTCAAGACCACGTGAAGCAAAAGAACCACTTACTCAGCCAAAAAAGTGTTAGTATTTGAACCACTGACTTTTGAGATAGTTTGTAACATAGTAATAGATAACAAAAACAAAGAGTCCTATTTAGTCTAGGAGATCCAGAGCACTTTCCAGAAGAATTGATGATTTTCATGTTCATGTTCATGGAAGAAAAATATGGTCATCTTCCAGAGAGAGCAATATGCACAAAGATCTGTATTTGAAAGAAGATGCTTCCAAAAATGGAATGGTCATTTTCTTACGCATCCTGACCTAATTATGACACATATAGAAAAGTAAACATATGTGTGCATACATATTTGATACTGCAATAGTATATTTAAGAGGGAGATTAAAGTCTAAAGATAAAATTGTTATGTCTATTATTAATACAGACTTGTTATTGTGAGCCATCTGTGACATGAACACACTGTGCTGGCACCATCTGTAATGTTCCTAATCTAATGGCTTAAATGATGGCTCGTGCTCTCATTAGAAGATATTAGCACCTCAGAAAACATTTGTTGGAAATAGCAAGGTACTGATCTCTTCATATCCTATTGAGTGGCTGCACTGTAAACTAATACACATTAGAACAAGAAGAAAACTAATACACTTTGTGTCCCTTCTCTGGACTAGGAACATTTAAGTCTTTGCATGTATTCTCTCAAAGGCTCGCAGTAATCTCATGAGGAGTTATTATTTTATTTATAAAGAAAATAGATGTTTAAAATTTATTCACTTAAAAGTTTAAGATAACACAGCCCCAAGGTGACAGGACCAAGATTTAAACCCCAGGCTTTGAGAGTCTAAGAGCTATATCCAAGTATCCATTGCATGGCCTCCCCTGCATCTCACTTTCCTTTAGTTCCAGATTTTTGTTCCAAGATTTGTATCTTCTTGGAGTGCTTTATAACGCGCACATGCAATTCAATTCTGAGAGCACACTGACGGGTGTCCTACAAATTTAAGCCAATTCTGACCCTATTTACTTAGAGATAACATCAGATCCCATAGATTAAGGGTTTAGCTCTACCATATACTCCCCCCCACTTTAAACACCAATAACAAGTTCCAGAGTCCCCCCATGTATTGCTGTCTGGCAGACTCTAAATCAGGATCTCTAGGATCTCCTCCTCAGGTGTGATGATTTGCAAGCTAGAGTGGCTCACCAACTTTGGGGGAACATTGACTTATGTTTACTATTTATCACAAAAGGCTACTAGTCAGGACAGTCAGATGGAAGAGACACCCTCTCTGGCACACCATTCTCCCAGCACCTCCACCTGTTCACCAGCTAAGAAATTCATCAATCTTTCCATGTTTAAGGGTTTTTTACAGAACTAACAGCAGCACACCTCCCTTTTCTAGGGATTGGTGGGTGGGCCAGAAAGTTCCAACCCTCTACCACTTAGTCTTTCTGGTGACCAGTCCCATCCTGAGGCTACACAGGTGCCCTATCCTCAGTCAGTTTCTTAACATAAACTGAAGTGTGAACAAAAGGGCCTTTTTAGCTGGTCCATAGGAAGTGCAGTGCCTCCTGCCAGTGATGGTTCAGGAACTTACCCCATGGAACGCCAACCATAGATGGAATTTCTCAGCCGCAGGGAATGGTCCAGGATGGGATTGCAGGTTGGGCCAATGAGAAGTAAAGATTGCTAGGGAAGTCTCTCAAAAGAAGTACACCTGGAAGAAACAGCTTCTTTGTCCTAAAAGTTTTCATGTATGATGGTAAGATCTGGAAACTCTCAGCCGTGTCACTGTCAGAAGATGAAGCCAAACCCTAGAGGCCAGCACAGTTCTCAGAAGGGGAACCATGATGTAACAACCACCTTCTTTATGTTTATCATGTTAATATGACTTTTCTCTCATCTTGAATGGATGAGATCTAAGCTTTGTCTGGTTTTTTTTCCCCACTAGCATCCCTTAACTTATTCTTCCTCTCTCCTCCCACTTACCCTCAGCAGTGTTACTTTATTAGTGTCATCCAGGTGTTTTAAGTATTTTCTTTGTAAAATCATCCACAATGTAAATGTCCTTGCCATTCTGTCTGCCATTGCTTTATTACATGTTCCCTCAAGCACCTTCCATTTTGCTGCAAATGGTAACAGTTTGTCTTTCCTTATGGCTGAATAGTAGTCCATAGAGGGGCTATACCGCATCCTCTTGAGCGTATCTTCTGTCAGTGGCACTTAGGTTGTTTCCATGACCTGACTATCGTAAATAATAGGCAAAAAAAAAAATTGTAGTGTATATATTTTGAGTTGATGTTTTTACATTCTTTGGATACATGCCCAAGTTTGGGATTGCTGGGTCCTACTGTATTTCCATTTTTATTATTTTTTAAGGTAAATACAGATCACTTTCCAAAATGGCTGCACCAGTTTACATTCCCACCAACATCTCCAGCACTGTTTTTGAAGGGTCTTTTTAAATATGTGCCATTCTCACAGGTATGTGATAGTATCTTATGGTGGCTTTGTCCTCTGTCTCTGTTATTGAAAGGGATGATGAACATTTTTCTGTGTATCTATGGGCCTTCTGGCGATCCTCTTTGGTGAATTGTTTGTTCAGATCTGCTGCCCATTTACTAACTAGGTTAGTTTCTTATTGTTAAGTAGAATAAGTTTTTGCATAATTTGGATATTAACCACTTTCTTGTCAATTGTGTAATGTGTAAATATTTTCTCCCATTCAGTGGGATGTTTTAAATCTTCTTATATTTTCTTTCACTATGTAAATTTTTAACAATTTTAACAATTTTTAACATGTGGTGATTCCAAGTTTTTATTATTGGTTTTATTTCTCTTGCTATAGGGCTCAAGTCTCTAAAAACAACTCTATCACTGATGTCATGAAACATATTGCCAATCTTTTCTTCTATGTATTTTGCTACTGTAGCTCTTATATCTAAGTCTTTAATCCATCTGGAATTTATTTTTTGTGCAATTAGAGAGTGATCCAACTTCATTCTTTTATATGCGGCCTTCCAGTTTTCTCAGCCCTATTATTAGACTTCCCTTTGCCCATTGTACAGTCATGGTTACTTTATCATGAATTTAGTATTGCTATATATATGGATTTATTTCTGGATTTTGATCCATGTGTCTATTTTTATTCCAATACCATACTGTTTTAGTTACTAATGCTTCATAATGATGTTTAAAGTTAGGTAAGATGATTCTTCCATTTCTCTCCCTTTTGCTCAGGATAGTTTTTGCTATTTGAAGCCTTTTATGGTTTAATATATATTTTAATATTTTTGTTCAATTTCCTTGAAGAATATTGTTGGTATTTTAATAGGGATTGTGGTAATATATGTATGTTAATATGTATGTTTACGTGGATATTAACTTCTTTCTTGTCAATAGTGTAGTGTGTAAATATTTTCTCCCATTCAGTAGGATGTTTTAAATCTACTACTTTTAAATCTACTTCCATCACCTATCCTAGTCACGATAGGTCAATAGCAGCCTAGGCATCCCTGGTGCCTGCCTTGTGATACAAGCTATACTTCATAGGTAGTCAAGGAATGTTCTGCTGTGATTTGTAGATAGCAAATAGGTCACAGTTGCCCTTGTGTGGCCAGCTTATAGGAACCCACACTTATATTTCCTGTTGATGTCTAATTGTTCTATCTAAAACCCAGTACTGAATTAAACATAACTTTAGGTAGAATAGTCATTTTGAATCAAATTGATCCCACCTATCCATGAGCATAGTATGTCTTTCCATCACCTTATTTCATGACCATTATACTTTAATAACAGCTTATAGTTTTCATTAGTAAGTCCTTTACCTCCTTGGTTAGGTTAAGTCCTAGGCATTTGATTTTTTTTAATGACTGTAAATGGAATTATTTTCTTAATTTCTTTTCTTTTCATATATTGTTTGTATCTGAAAATGCAACCAATTTTTGGAAGTTGATTTTATAACCTGCCACTTTGCTGTATTCATTGTTTCTAATAACTGTTTATAGTATCATATCATATGGGAATAATAATCATTTCACTTCTTTTCCAGCTTGGATTCCCTTTATGTTGTGACAGGAAATTTGCTGCCGCTCTGCGGCAGGAACGTGATGAGGGACTCAACAGTCATGGAGCAGGTTTGCAAGGCAGCAAGACTCTGCTCCTTGGGGAGAAGTTCTTGTGTCATTTATTGATATCATACAGGCCAGTAAAAGCTGATCATGCAACAATGGTATGAGGAACAGGGTCCGAAGGTGGGATAGGAATGGGGGACAAAGTTTTACAAGGGAGAGGGAAGGGGATATCATGACCATGCATCAAGAAACATTGGCATCAGCAAAGTATATCACAGGCAGAGTTATCCCGAGACCACCATGAGATAGTCACGATAGGTCAACAGAGGTCTAGGCGTCCCTGGGGCCTGCCTTGTGATACAAGCTATACTCCATTGGTAGTCAAGGAATGTTCTGCTGTGATTTGTAGATAGCAAATAGGTCACAGTTGCCCATGTGTGGCCAGCTTATAGGAACCCACACCTATATTTCCTGTTGGTGTCTAATTGCTCTATCTAAAACCCAGTACTGAATTACACATAAGTTGTGATAGTGGACATACTCGTCTTGTTCCTTAAAGGGAAATTTTTCAGTCTTTCACCATTAATTATTATACTGGCTCTAAGTTTGTGATATATGGTGTTTATTATGTTGAGGTAGTTTTAGAGTTTTTATAGTAAGTAGGTGCTAAATCTCATCAAATGATTTCTCTGCATCTGTTGATAGTATCACATGATTTTTTCCTTACTTTTTGCTGATATATAACATTGCTTGATGCATGTATATTAACCACCCTTGCAACCCTGGAACAGTCCCCCCTTGATTATGATGTATAACCGTTGCCATTTATTGCTGAATTTGTTAATATTTGTTGAAGATTTTTACGTAATACTTATCAGCAATACTAGGCTGTAGTTTTCTTGTGCCATCTTCATCTAGTTTCAGTTCTAGGGTAATTTTAGCATCATAAAATATCATAGAAAGCTGTCCCTTCTTGAAATTTTAGAAATAATCTGAGAAAAATAAGCATAACTTCTTTAAATGGTTGATAAAATTTGCTTGTAAAACTTCCGGCCCTATACTTTTTTTTATAAAGACTTTTTATTACACTTTCAGTTTCCATGATTGTATTAGTTTATACAACTCTTTCATTTCTTCTTGGTTTAGTTTTGCTTGGTAAACTGTTGTTCTAGAAATTTGTCCATTTCTTCAAGGTTTTCAAATTATATACATACATAATTATTCATAGAAATCTCTTATACTCCTTTGATTTCTATGCCATCTCTGGCAATTTCTCCTCTTTCATTTCTTATTCTGTTTATTAATACTTCCTTTCTTCTTTGTTAGCCTAGCTAGAGGTTTATCAATTTTATATATCTTTTCTGAGATCCAGCTCTTAGTTTGATAGAATGCAGGCAGTCTTTAGCTGCTGAAAGGAGCTCTTCGCTAATAGGCTCTAGGAAAAAGATCTCAATCTTACAACTGCAAAAAGCTGAATCTTGCCACACCATGTGTGCTTGGAATAGGACCCCAAACTACAACCAATAATGTAGCTACGTCCGTACCTTGATTTTTGCCTTAAGAGACCCTTACTAGAGACCCTATCAGTATCACATCCTGAGTTCTGCACTATAAAATTGTGAGATAATAAATGGTTACATTTGTCATTATTTGTGGCATTTTGTTACTCTGTAATAGAAAAGTAATCCAGTAGGACAAGCCAGATAATAACACCATCTGATGTGGTGTGAATCAGCACAGAAGGAACTGCAGTATTCTTGGAAAGCATTTCAACACTGGACAATGTACAATAATTTAAATACACACAAGTGACTGAATAAATATATCTTTGACTAACTTTGTTTCCAATTCAGCTTTTCCCCCAAAATAACTGTGGATACTCTAGCACTTCCCAACACAACGGGACATGTGATAGACTGCAAGTCCAAGTTGAAAGAGACAACACAATGCACTAAGGGTTAAATATCATACTTTCGCAAATTTTACCAAAAAAAGAAAATTGACCATGTGAACTCATTTCCCTTTGAAGGGGTTCATGCAAGTGGGGGAACCTGATCTTAAGTTTTACTAGTTTGATGACAAATCTCTCTCCCCTTAGCATTTGCCATAGTTGTAGCATATGAATGGCAAGTCTCAAACAATACTTTTTTGTACCACTACAGATACATTAAATTAATTCTTGAATATTATTTACTTCAGTGACTTAGTGACTTCAAATTTTTCTTCAGTGAGTTAATGCTAATTAAGGAATGCCTATATACTGAGCTCACTTTCAATTTCCTGTAGCCTCGTTTACAATAAAACAAGTTATATATTTACCCCTCACTCGGCCTGTTTCTAGAAAACAAAGGTAAATAATTCAGTCTTTGTGTTTCACTTAGTAATTTAAGAACCTCAGTTTTTTCTTTTATAAGAAAAAAACTTATCTCAGCATTCAGATGAGATAATCTCACATTTGGTGTTTGGATTTACTGTCTTTTGGAGTGAAGTGAAACAACCTTCCATAATGTATTCAATTCAGAGGAAGAAGGATCTAGTTCTAAAGAGGTTTTTGTCTATAATTAATTTTTCTAAAGGAAAAATTATCAATGCTTAAGTGTGTTCTAACACACTTCTATAATACAATTTGAATCAAATCCAGTATCACAAAAATTAAAATATCCATTAACTAAGAGTAAAAATGTTCTCCATTAAGTCTTGTAATAGAAACTTCAAGATAAGACTCCAAAATGATGTAAGCCTGTTGTTTTTCTAATAAAGACTACTGTAATATTAGAAAAGAGTACTTTTAGGTAATAAGATGATACGCTAACATCTACTAGTTTGTACCTTAAACCTGCTTAACTAAAAGCACTTCTTTCCGTGCCTCCATTTAACATATATTTTTTTACACATGAAAATTAAAATACATAATTGTTCTGAGATTCAGAGGTAAGAGTTCTCACAGCTAGGAAAATTTTATGCCTCATAAAATTATTTAAAGAAATTAATAAAAAAGTGAAAACAAATTGCTTATTCTTGAATCACATGAATCCTTAAGGTCTTGGAGGGAAGCAAATAGCAATTTATTTTTAAAATTCCTTTTTAAGAGCTTTTTGTCAGTGTATTCTGTCCTCAAAATAACTGGTTTAAAAAAAAAGTTTGCTTTCTTTTCCAACTGTACAATAATTATTTTTCAGTTCCTTTATCTAAAATATTTTTAGAGGTGAACATAACCAAAACTACAATAAACTTTTCTATAGAGTAACCCACTTACAGTAAAATTGCATTGTCGATAAATTAGATGAAACTGATTTTACCCCAAATGAATCTGATTTCAGATAGTTAGACATTTATTAGATTCCTGGTTTTACTTCTTGTTATCTTTGGGTCACAGTAGTCAGCTTGATGATAATTCTTAGTGACTTTTGCCTCTTATATTAATGTCCTTATTCATTAGAGTGGGCTCATGGGACCAAAGGAATAAAGAAGAGATGAGATGTTGAGGTTTTGGCCTTGTCCTCTTATTCCTATCACTCAATCTTGGAGAAATTAGCTGCCATAACAACACTCAAGCAGTCCTATAAAAGACATAGATTCCTGTGGCCTCCTGCCAATAGCTATGTGAAGGAACCATATGGGAAATAAATCCTCCAATCCTAGTCAAGCTTTTGGATGACTGCAGCCCTGGCTGAAAGATTAACTGTAACCCCATAAGAGACCTCAAGTTAGAACTACATGGCTAAACTGCTCTTAGATGTCAGATGCACAAAAATTTTGTGGAATGTTTATTGTTTTAAGGTTGTGCTCTACTTTCTCATCCATTTATTTGAGGAGGTCCTTGAGAGTGATGCCCAAATATCTTAAATTGAGAAATTCAAAAGAGCAGAAGTAAGGCAATCATTTTTAGCACAAAACTAAATTAGTCTTGTAGATTTTTAAATGTGAGCCCTTAGATATAATCTCACTTTTTGAAGAACAGATTTATTCTTTTAATAAACTAATCTGTTATCTTTCAAAATAAGAAAGCTTGGAAAAAATAGACTCTTGCTTTCTCCAGATTAGAAACAAAATATGATTCTGTAGTGGTCATTTTTTTTTTTTTCTCTCCCTCACTCCATATGTTGAAAATCCTGACTATGAGATTGCTAGAAGCAAGATGACAATTATTACGTAAGAGGGAGGGAAAGTAGGAGTAGACTGAAAGAAGATTTTGCAATTCCCTGAACCACTGATTTCCTAAGACCTCATCTTACCCAAAAGAAAACAATGACAGAAGAATTTTTATGTCCATACCTTCCATCATGACAGTTAGCTTATCATTTTGTCAAAAATAGAGAGAAAACACATTTTTCTTTATCAAACTTAAAGACCTTTAGGAGGAAAATAAATGGAAGCACTTCTGGAAGTAATGAACAGGTCTCCCTTGAGCAAAACGCAAAGTATACTCCTCTCTTATCCCCATTCTTATTTTAATCCCAACTTTTCCAAAATAAGGAACAGCTGCCAATTAATGCAATACATAGAACACATTAAGAAAGTAAGGTTTGAAGCACTTGCATGGACTAGTCCATGGTCACAATAATGCAACAAAGCAGATAATAAAATGTTGCTGATGTAATACAATTCTGGAGGAGTTGGTCTTTTAATATACTCAGATATATTTGCAGGAAATCATTCACCTGCAATTTGGTAAGTGTGCTCTCTTCTAGCAATGTACTTTTCAGAGTGCTCTCTGTCTTCCTCCTAGAAATTCTATTATGTAAATAACTGCAATTGTTCTCTCTATTGAACAGATGACACAAAGTTTTAAGAGGATTTTGTCAAGGTCAGCTAGGTCGTCCAAAGGAAGAGATTGAAACTCAAACATCCAGAAATCCAATAATATTGGGTTTTTCTCCAGACCTCTTTGCTGAAAGCACAAAACAAATGCTAAGGACTTAGAAAAGTAGTTCCTCTAAGAACATTACCCTGGATTTTTTCTCACTTTAAAGCCTTTTATTCACTATTAATTCAAAATATTTTATGTATATTTTAAATCCACTATTTTATGAAACAAACTTTTTATCACAATATTCACTTGTTTCTCTGGCCCATGCACTTAATAATTAGTCCATTGGTAGAAAGAATAGCCTACATATAAAATAAAATTTCTTCATACATCTACACACACATAGACTAAGGATGTGAAATTCCAATCACTAAATTTTGACTCTTCAAGTGAGCTTTTGAAGGAAGCGCAGATGGAGTAGAAGAGAAAACAATCATTTCTGGCCTTGACAAGTGGTCAGAAATAGGTCATGAACAGAAAGTAAAACAAGGAATTCTAAATGTGTTACCCAACTAGAATACAAATGGCAGATCAGATGAATAAAGTGAACAAAGTACAATAGAGAAAGCTATTGGAGCATCTGCAATGACTAGGTTAAAGCAATATGGGAAAAAAAGCAGTATGATTATGAAAGATAATCTCTTTTAAGGCCCATCTTAAATGTCTCAGTCTCCATAAAACCTACCCCCATTTCCCAGAACTCATGAATTATGAGTAATTTCCCAGTTACTCATGAAGTAACACCAGGAGACCCTAACCTCCTTTAGAGCAGTCTTTGTTGGGGTCCTACAGTTCTTAGTGACAGACTGGAGGCAGAGAATAGAGAGAAGATAAAGGGAGGGGGCAAAGAACTAAGTTTATTTTATGTCTACTGTGAACTTGACATTGTGCGAGATACTTATGTCATTTCATAGGAAATTAAGGTGTAGAGAGGTTAGTAACTTCCCCAAGATCACTTAACAGATAGGTAGGTGGTAAATTCAGGATCTGAACCTACTTCTTTCTTCCTCCAAAACTGGCACTGAACTAATTATTTTCTGGATAATTAGCTCTGTCACAGTATTTAGAAATCAATGAAAGGCATTTCACAATGGTTCTTAATTATTTCTACATCAGACTCATGCAAGTTTCCCATAAAATTACATATGTGCAAGTACATACAACACTTCCATAAACTTTCTGGAGGGCCACCAAACCCCCACAGTACATCTGAGGACTGGCTAAGGAATCGAAGAAACCAAAGTAAGAACCTCTGGATTACAGTATTCCAAGTCACCCTTCTCCCATCTCATCCCATTCTACCCCCCTTCCACAATCTGAGAGTAAGCAAAACCAGAGAATATTTAAACATATAAAAACTTTAGTTTGAAGCAGTAAATGCAAAATTCCAATAGAATACTATACTAAAAAATGTCATGGAGAATTTGAATAAAGAATCTTGGAGGATATAACCTAATAATCTTTAAATTTCACAGTTATGACCTTCAGATCATAAATGCTGTAAGCCAGAGAGATGAGATTATTGCAATTCATCCCTAAAAGAGTGAAATAGTTGAAAATCCAATTGAATGGAAATCCTAGGACGTATACTACCACTCAAGGGAAGAGAAGTTTATTTCTGTCATTTTGCCCAAGGAATTTTTCTTAACAAATGTTTTTGGATTTGGGGGGGCTAAATAAAATATTTAAAATGAATAGTATGGTTTTATTCATAACCAATACTATTTTGAAGAGGATTTAAAACAGTTCTTCTTTATATCACATTTCTTCTATTGCTCTATATCAATATAAAACAACACACAGGTTTAGAGAAAATGTAATAAATTATATGTAGAAAAAAATTAAAGTAGATGACATACAATAGAACTCATTTTAAAACAAAATCCACATAATGGTTAGGCCTTTACTCTCTCATGGTAATTTTTAAAAACCATTCAACACTAAGTGCTTCAAGTATATGTTTAAGTATAATTTACAAAACACCTTTACACAGATTAGCTCATTGTCACCTAAATTGACTTTGTGACACCTAAATTGACTTTTTGAGACAGTCATCTACTTTTTCAGATGAAGAAACCAAGGCTCAGAGAAGGACCTGGAAATTACATCCTTGCTCTTTTCCTTAGATTTTATTGCTATGCAGTGACCAATCATTACAATTTCTCTACACATTTCTCATTTTATCAAGAATAATACACTTTTGATCTTGGTACCCTGACATTTTCACCCGAGAAGGGTTATTACCTATTTTACAGGACTTTAAACCTGGAGTTTGGATAGACATAAAATTCATGGATGTCAGACTTGGAATAGCCCTTTTAAATGACACCTAATTCCTTCACTTTAGAGATGAATGCAATGAATCTCTGAGAGGCCAAATGATTTGTCACAATCATCCAACCAGTTAGTGGTGAAGCCTACACCAGAAACCAGGTTTCCTGTTTCTTTATACTGTATTGCCTCTAAAGCGCTATATTCATTTTTTTTTAAATACCCAATTCAGATCTTTCTCTTCAATTTCCCTTATATACAGAGTTTATATGCATATTGACATGGCTACAAGACCTTGCATGATCTGGCACCTGACTTTTCCAGCTACTCACTTCCTCTAACAGTAAGGAATGCTCCTGATCTGCAAGAATGTTACGCTTTTGAGTAACATGCTGATAGAGTTATCCTTGAATCTATGGATAAAGGGCCATACATCTTGGAGTAATAGAAATGAGTTTCTCTTGGCAGAACCGGGCAGTCCGAGATGTCCGCCAACCAAGAAAGACCTGAGTGAAAGATGGGAGAGACAAAATGGCCTCTGGAACCTGAGGCCTAGGACTCCAAGCTGCATTCTACCTTCCTTCCCCCACTTCCCAAATTAAAGATAAGTAGATCAGATTATACAATTCCAGGTAACTTTTCAGGGCAAATTCTGGTACTATATCCCTAAAGTTTTTAGTAAAATGCCCTCCAAATATTTTTTTTAATTTTTAAAAATTTGTTTAAAAGATTTATTTATTTATACAAGATCCGGGGTACAGGCCAGATTCGCGGGAAGGTGAGAGGATTCACCAGAGAGAGAGAGGGGGACAGAACAGGCAGACTGACTACACTGCTGAGGGGAGCAGCGGGCGAGACAGGCGTGGTCTGCCGCGCCATGTGGGACCCTCGCCTTCAGGCCGAGATCCAACCAGCGCTACAGAGGCTGCGGACAGCTTCACAGCGCAGCACTCAACCACCGGTGCCACCAGGGAAGGCCCCAAATATTTTATTAAAGTAAGAAAAAACCTAAATCTTTGATTTCAGATATAGCAAGGCCATCCAAACCATGTAGCAAGTAGCCACAGCCAGCCTAGCATGAAGGTGTCAGTAGAATAGAGAGACAATGAAAGGGAGAGAATATTAGGCACTAGGAACAACCCAGCAACTAAATCCCAGTCACTTCTCCTCCCACAGTGATTCTCCTTCCAATATTATAGACTATGGGTTAATAAACGGAGTCCCTTAGACAATTTTTTTAAAGATTTATTTATTTTATTTATACAAGCACTGGGTACAGTCAGAAGCGCGGGAGGGTGAGCGAATTCACCAGAGCCAGAGCGAGGAGCAGAGCAGGCAGAAGGACCAAGGTACACTGCTGAGGGGAGCAGCGGGCGGCAGGAGAGGTCTGCGCGCCATGTGGGACCCTCCTCCGGTGGCCGGGGAGCAGCCGGGGATCGAACCAGCGCCGCAGCGCCGCAGAGGCCGCGGGTAGCTTCGCAACCCAGCGCTCAACCGCTGCGTCACCGGGGAGGCCCCCCTTAGACAATTTTAAATTCCGTGAGCAGAATGAGGGGCACCCTGAGACCCCCAATCTACTTGCTCTAAATGGGTACTGCCATCCACTGCATAAAGACAAAACATACTTAGTAGTAAGACCTTCAATAGAAAACAACTTTAGTATAATTAGTGTGTAATGGAGAAGAGAAAGAATATAGTTAAAATAGTTTCCAATTAAACACCTGAAGCTACCCAAAACCTGTGGGTAAATGAGGCCCGAAAGCTTGCCACAAGTCTAAAGGCACCGTGTGGTGGAGACCCACAGGAAAGGGGGAGAAGGGGCCAGACAAGTCTGGAAGGAAAAGAGCAGTAATAAAATACAAGTCAAGGGCCTCCCCCGTGGCGCAGTGGTTGAGCGCAGGGTTGCGAAGCTGTCCGCCGCCTCTGCGGCGCCGGTTCGATCCCCGGCTGCTCCCTGGCCACTGGAGGAGGGTCCCACATGGCGGGCAGACCTCTCCTGCCGCCTGCTGCTCCCCTCAGCAGTGTACCTTGGTCCTTCTGCCTGTTCTGCTCCCCGCTCTGGCTCTGGTAAATTCTCTCACCCTCCCGCGCTTCTGACTGTGCCCAGTGCATGTGTAAACAAAAAAAACAAAAAACAAATAAATAAATAAAAACATGCCTCTATTAAAAAAAAAAATACAAGTCAAGATAAAGGCTGCCGTTGCCCTCCTCAAGGGTCTCTTACCCACTTCTCTGTCTCTTTCAAGGGTCGCCGTCCACGTTCCTCAAGTCCCTGGTACAAGTCCAAGCCTGGGAAGCAATTGGAGCTTCTTATTCACTAGTCTCTGTCCTTCCATGTGCCTCCTCCATGTCTTCCCAGGTTGCCCTTTATTTGTTTGTTTGTTTGTTTGTTTTAGTGTTTTCCCTGCTCAGCAACTTGGGTGGGGCTGGGAACCTGGAACCTCCCCTTTCTATGGAAATGACATTGTTACAGGTCCACGAACTTTGCATTCTATTCTTTGTGCATAAACTTCAACTTCCCTTCCCTAAACTTTTGGCCTTTTAACACTCTTATTAATCATTCATACTCCTGGTGCAGACATTAACTTCTCTAGGTATCCTATCCTGACACATAAACTTCATTCTTCATCTCCTCTTCCAAAACCATGTTCTTTCAGGAGTGAGTCCCCCTTTAATTGCAAAGCGTAACACCTCACAAAGCTCAGTATACACTCAACAAATGTTAGTTGAATGAACAAAAAGTTATTTTGCTTTCCTTTAAAAACATTTTTCAATAGGTAATTCACGAATGCTGCAAAAAATTTTAAATTCCACAGAAAAATTTAGTGAAATGTGGATCTTTAATCCCATGGTCTCCTTTGGTACCGGTGATGTTTCCTTTCAGATTCACTATGCATGTATGGATATTTAAATGTATTCCTGTCATTTCCTGCACGATGGTAAAATGCATAATTTATATTAATAAAATAAAATGTCTTATATACAATATAATTGATAGATGAAATCCTTTATTATATCTTCAGTAAATCTTATATCTAAACAATACACATACAACACATAATAATGTTAATATATAATACAGGGTACAAATACATATTTACAGAGTCCATTGCCTTGTTTCCACTTAACATATATCAGGCTTTTTTTTTTCCTTTTTAATTAAGAGCAGCATAGTATTCCACAGTAAGGGCCTAACATACTTCATAGTGCCTGACTTAGCTATTTCCAGTATACAAATACTTCCAATTTGCACTGTCAGCCACCGGCCTCAAACTCATAAACCCCATCTCTCCGCTACACACCCCCGGGAGGCGGGGGCTTTTCAACACCTTCCCCGAGCCCCGGGCGGGGCCTGGCATCGAACGCGACCTCCGCCTTCCCATCACGTGCCCCGCGCCGCCCCCGCCGGGCGGAAGAATGCGACAGCCCCGCGCTCAGCAGCGACGGAACCGAACCCTTCCTCCCCCTCCCCCAGCCCCTCCCTGCCGCCGGGGTCGCCGGCTCAAAATTGCCGATCGACCCGCGCCCGGGCTCGCCCGACGCCGGGAGGACGGGGCGGCCGGGGCGGCCGGGGCGCGGCAGGCGCGGCGCTGGGCGTGGCCCCGGCGGGCGCGGGCGGGGCTCTGGCTGGGCGGGGCTCCGGCCGGCGTGGCGCGGCCGGCGTGCGCGGCTCCTCCCCTTTCCTCCGGCGGCGCCGGCGGCCGCAGCACTTCCGGGTCGGCGCGGAGGCGGGGCGGGGGCGCAGCGGCGGCTGTTATTGTTCGGCTGGGCTCGGTCGGGCGCTGTCTCCCTCGGCTCCACCGGTGTCAGTTTGCGCGGCTTCCTCTCGACCCCTCATTCCGGGCGGCTGACGGCGGCGACAGCGACTGCGGGCGGGGCCCGGCGTTTCGAGGCCGAGCGGTGCCGGGGTGAGGGGCGCGGAGGAGGAGCAGTAGCAGGAGGAGGAGCCGTGAGCCCTGGCACCGAGCGGCCGCGGCCATGGCGTACGCCTATCTCTTCAAGTACATCATCATCGGCGACACAGGTGAGGGCCCGGGGCACGGGCGGGCGGGTGTCGGCGACCTCCCGGCCCGGGCTGAGGGGCAAACGGCGCCTGGCGGGGCGCGGGCGCGGACGCCGCCCGGCGCCTCCTCCCTGCCGCGCGCTCCATTTCCGCAGTGCTGGAGCTGGTGACGTGGGCACTGCGAGCGGCCGCGGCCTGGCCAGGCCCGGGCCGCGGCCCCCGCCCAGGCCAGCCTTGCAGCCCGGGGCCGCCGCAGCCTTTTGGCGACGCCCAACCTGGGACTTACAGGACTGGAGGGGCGGCCCGGCCGGGGGCCGTCAGGGCCGGATCGCACGACCGCACTCCCACGCCAGGGCCCCTCAGCTTGGGTCGCTTCGCCGCCCGGGTGAAGGAAAAGGCAGAGGAGAGCAGAAGGGATGCCAAGAGGGTCTTGAGTTTCCTAATCAGTGGCACCTCCGACCTGCACGCATCTGCCAAGACCTTGTCAAAGCGCTCCCTGCTGTGGGGACAGCCAGCTGAAAAGGAGATAGGGAAACCTTTTAAAAAAAAAATTTTAACACCCTCAACTCCCTAGTCAATAAGTCACTTTTCATTACTTGACGGTTGGGGAGTCACTTTTGAGGTCAATAAGGCATGACAGAGTTCGGTCGACTCTTGCCACGTGTAAACTGGGGATATCTGATAGTAATGCAAGGCCTTTCAGTGTTGCGCTGTGGGTGTGTGCGTGTGTGTGTGTGTGTGTGTGTACGTGTACGTACGTGCGCGCGCGCGAAGAGTGCGAGAAACACAGATTTTTATTTTAAGTATATCAAATCAGGATCCCTGATGCTAGTTTTAAGGTGAGCTGATGTTCGAAACAGGAAGAAATCCAGTTATTCGCACCTAAATTAACATCCGAGTTTATTTCATAGATGAACAAACCCATTGTGAAATATTTTTTAGTACTTGTGATTTTGGCATTACTTTGAATCTAATAATAAAACCAAGACTGTTCAGGTGTTACAACTATTAATATACCAGAGTCTGATTTCAGTGATGACTCTTACACAACTTTGAACCCTTTGCACAACTTTAGAAATGTAAGCACCAACTTGTGGTTGCACTAGTGATGTAACAGATTCAGTAACACAAGAAACATGTCTAAAAGAGAACTTTTTGCTATTAATGTTTTTTAAGCAAGGTGTATTGATGTGTGCTGTATGGAAACTGGTTGGTTGCTTACTTAAATCCCGGGATAGGCAGTGTTTCGCAGAGTACGTGTAGTAGCAAATTTATAGACTTAAAAAATGCGGTTGCATATCTTGAAAACGGAAGGGGGAAGTTTTAAAACCTGGAAAATTTACATTTAGGCTGTAAAACCAAGATTGGAGGGAGAATTCATGTTAACTATAATTTGAAAAGTAGAGAGTGGTTATGGTTACTTAGCAGTAGTGAAGATTCAGATCCACTTTTGCAGGTTGTCTTCTTTCAGCTCACTTAGTGAGCATCTACTGTGCATTTAAGCGTTGTGCTGGGAGTAGAAGATCTACAAAATACTAGCAAGTTGGTAGGCTTTTGTCTTGCGATTTACCTCATCCCCAGAAGAAGGGATGACTCTCCTTGGCATTACTATTGTTACCACTTAGGTCAGGCACTGTATGCTTGACACTGAATTCTGTACAGTCTCTCCACTTAAGCTCAGCCAGCATATTTTACTGTCAGATTACATGTCTTTGAGACATGGCTATCAGGAGGCTATAGCTCTGTTCACATTTTTAGTTTGATTTTTAAAGAATGCCATAATTTAGCCCCTGTTTACTTTTCTAATCTTTTCCCATGATTCACTTCCCTCCCTTGTTTCTGCCACTTAGGCCCAGTGACTGATTTCTGTGTTTTGTTGTTTTTGTGATTCCTCTCTCTCCTCTCTGCTTGGAGTGCCTTCTCTGGGTATTCTGTCAGTTCTTCGGAATCTAAGCTGGGTCTTCCAAGATATTTTAAGAATCAATATCTATTAAGTTCTTGTGATGTGTCAGGATTTTCCTTGCATCCTGACTGCAAGTGACTATCTCTCCTTACCTTGATGTAGCTCACTTTTTAGCATTCTTCAGCTACTAATCCCAGGCTGTTTTATAGATACATGTGTAGACATCGAAACTTAATTACAGGTTTCTTGAGGTCAGAAAGGGCATAGTATGACTTTGTATTTCAGGAAGCTACTGCTAAAAGGTAGATTCTGTATATTTAATTAATAAAGAGTAGCCAGACAGGCCACTATAGTCTTATTATGCATTAATAACTTGACAACAGAATTCTTTAGCCCAATTCTGCCACTTTCTTGCTGATAAATCTGATTGAAATCTTATACCATGATTCCTTAACTCAAAGTATGCCCATAATTATAAGATACACTTAATGTGGCCCTCCCCCAAAAAAGATAACATTAAATCAACAATGTGATATCCATCCTGATTTTTTTAAATAAAAGTTGTGTAAAATCATGCATCTTAGAATGAAGGGAATCACTACTTTTCCTCTCTTTCACTTTCCCTAGCCTTTAAAACAATCATCCTTTATCTTTTCCTTCTCTCGGCAGGGAGATAAAATGAGACAAATATGATAGCACTTTGATTTTCTAAGAAAAGGGAACCATCCCCGTTTTCCTTCTCTGAGTTTCTCTTTCATAGGATCATGATCACAATGATACTGTTGAAGTATTTCTTTTTTTTTTTTTTTTAAAGATTTTTTTTTTTTTTATTTATTTATACAAGCACTGGGTACAGTCAGAAGCGCGGGAGGGTGAGAGAATTCACCAGAGCCAGAGCGGGGAGCAGAGCAGGCAGAAGGACCGAAGTACACTGCTGAGGGGAGCAGCGGGCGGCAGGAGAGGTCTGCGCGCCATGTGGGACCCTCCTCTGGTGGCCGGGGAGCAGCTGGGGATCGAACTGGTGCTTCAGAGGCTGTGGGCAGCTTCGCAACCCAGCGCTCAACCGCTGATACACACGGGAGGCCCGAAGTATTTCTTACTTATGGACAAATGCAGTTAAGATGTAGCGTTTCTGTTTTCATTAGTAGACGCTTGTTGTGGAAAAATCATTTAGCAAAATGTGTCATTTAATATCTATATATAAAACAGAAACTGGTATTTAAAAAAAAAAAACTTGGCCTAATATAAACAGATCAATTAAAAATTGTAAAATTGTTGCTCCAGAAATTCTGGGCAGCTGCCTATCATTTTAACCTCATCACTAACCCTCTTTCCTCTTCACTGCCTCTCATCTAGGCCCACAAAGTCACATTCCTGGTTGTGTTCTATCTGAAATGCCCCCTTTTTGTGTCCCCCATGACCCCCCAAAATGAAAAGTTAGATCAAAACTTTTTTCTCAATCTTTTGAGGAAAAGTACTACTTAAAAAAATAAACAACAACAACCTGGTCTTGCACACTTTTATCACATTGTCTGAAAATATTTTGCATATAGCATTATGCAAAATACAGCATATTAGCTTTACATGTATAACATAATGATTTGATACTTGTGTATAATGAAAATGGAAGATTATAGTAAGTCTGGTTAACATCCATCATCACATATGATTACATTTTTTTCCTTGTCATGAACGTTTAATAACTTTTCATTGCATCTTTCAGCTATACAATATTGTTAACTATATTCATGTTTTACATTGCTTAATGTCTCATAACTTATGTATCTTAGAACCAGAAGTTTGTGCCTTTTGACTACCATCACCTTATGCATTTTAAATAATCTTGTTTATTATTTGGAAAACTTTGGACTTCGTCTTAAATGTAAAAGTGGGCAGTTCAGTATCAGATTTTTAATGAGTTGGTGGACCCTTGAGGGAGGGCTGCAAGGCTGAAATTAGAGAATGATGATAAGGAATTTGCTAGGTGTGTGAAAGGGATATGCCTGCTAGGTAGTTGCAAGTACATATTTGCAGCTCAGTTACAGTATTGGTGCTTTCAGAGATTGGTAAGTTAAAAGTGGAAGTGTGTGAGAACCATTGGAGACTTTTAAGTGTAAAAGGAAGGGAAGAGTGAGAAGTTTAGAGTTGGTTGCAAATTCAGGTTGAGGTATGTGTGGGGTATGTGTATATTAAGATGGGGAAAACAGGTTAAAAGATTGAGAATACAAGAGAGGGCAGGAACAAAAATCTTAAGAGAACTTGGGGAACGAATGGGTTAAATTCTCTAAAGCATAAGTGGAAAGAAGACCTATTCCTGTGAGAGACTCAAACTTGAATTTCTTTAAGTTTTTGTGACTCACCTAGAGTGTTTAAAAAATATTTTGATTCACTGGGTCTTTGGTAGAGTTCCTTGTTGCAAAACATAAGGCTGGAAACACCAATTATTATGAACAAATTTGTTAAACTATTCTCAGAAAACAAACTAGAGAAACAAACTGGGAAATTTGGAGGTAGAAAAATTCCATTAAAGATTTTTTTTAACTATGAAATTTTCATCATGCATATAAAAACATACATGTATTTAATATGTTTGCATAGTTTAATAGTTCTGAAGAATAGTAATAAATCAGTATCCATACCCTGTTAAGAAGTACACATCCACATCACATACCTCTTTCTCTTTCCCAGGTGTGCACTAGCTAGTATTCTGATAAAAAATTCTTTCCTTGCTTTTCTTCATAATTGTATCACTGATGCAACCCTAAACTATGCTGTTTAGTGTTGCCTGTTTTTAGATGTGTTTTATTTTACCAAATGAGAGCTAAAATATGCATTTCACTTAGTCTTTCAAGATTTTTGACTACCCTGTTTGGTCTCCTTTTCCTAACCGGTTCATTTGCTTCTTTCTTCCCTTAATATTTGTATCACTCCTAAAACTAATGTTGAACCATAAAGGCGATTACCCTGTTTTTCTGATTCTTTTTTCCCCTTGTTAACCTTTCCTGGTGAACCTACTCGTCTGAAATAATGTCCCTCTCTTCTTTCTCAGAGCTCTTGTGCTTTTAGTCCCCACTCCATTCCTGCCTCTGCTCCAACATGAACTTAATTTTCTCCTTTATCTTCCCCACACCTCCCCCTCCTTCATTTTATCTCTCTAGCACTTCTCCTATTGCAGTAGCCAGTAATTTTGCTATTTTATTTGAGCAGATCCTAATTTTGCCAGCTCAGCTGTTTTTCCCTCACTCTAGCCTGCTGTGCTTGCTCCATTTTGTTATTCTCTACTCATCCTTAGTCTGTGGCTCTGTCCTTTGCTACAAAAGACACAGCCACATGCTGACTTCCTTTGTCCCCTTTTCTAGCTTTTTGTTTTTTACATGAAAGTTTCCTTGATTTCACCAGCTTTGTTTTACAATCTGCATTCTGGCTCTTGTTTCTGATTTATAAGTAAAGGATACTTGGCTAAAAGATGCTAGACTCCATTGCTACCATATATACATTGTCACAGCATTTTAATTTCTGTGTGTTTCTCAAGCCAAACTCTTTGGGTCTCATCCTTAGAAATGCTCTTTTAGTAGATCTGCAGTGAATTCTGGACAATTATGTTTTTTAAAAGTGTTGTTTGTGTAGTACTAAATACTCCTGTAGTAGTCAACCGTGGGCCCTTTTTTTCCTGATGTATTTCTAAAATTGGTTCTTTCCTTTTTGCTGTTAGATTTTTCGTTCTCTGGGGTTTTATTTAAGTAATCCCTAAGGTATAGCCAAGTTTAATTGATATGGAATTCTCCACATAAGCTTTTGGCCACTATGTATAGTAGATTTTCATGAGGAATTCTCCACTTTTTAGTTTATATACAATATCAAAATGTTTTATCCTTAATACTTCACCAGATACATGATGTCATCATTTTACATATGAGCTATATAATTTGAGCTATACTATTTGGGACAAATTATTATATATTCTCTCACCTCTACCTCTTGTAAGTTTTTACTTTTCAGAGCTTTAAATATAGATCTTTAAATATCTCCCAGTTCTCTCTTCAAAATGTTCCCATTTTCAGGTGTAGTTGACAGTTATTATAGTTCTCATCAAACCTGAGTGAGAAAGGAAGAAAATGAATACTAATGCATGCATGTTCTAGTGAGTCTCCTAAAGTCAAGACCATGCCTGGCACAGAATTAGTTAGGGTAGATGATGAATGTATGCTAGGTGTCACTGCTTAGTAGGCTACATTGTATTGACCAGTTTATTTCTTGTCTAGAGAAAGGATTTAAGAGCACTTTAAAAAAGTATTTAGTTCAGGCTGGGGTTAAGTCTTAAACCCCAGCCAGAGAGCCAACCTGCATGTCGCACACAGTAGACCTCTCCTGTCTTGCCCACTGCTCCCCTCAGCAATGTATTTCAGTAAATCTGCCCATTCTGCTCCCCACTCTGTCTCTGGTGGGTACTCTCACACACACCCCCCACATCTCTGACCTACATCCCACTTTTTCTACAAAATGAGTCTTTTTTAAAAGTGTTTAGTTTTTATGTATTAGTTTTCTCTTGCTACCATAACAAGCTACCACATACTTAGTTTAAACAACACAACTGACTGATGATCTTACAGTTCTGAAGTCTACCTAGTTTCTTGTGTATATCAGTGCATGTTAGAAGTTTGATGTATGGTTCACCAGGCTGAAAACAGTGTTTCAGCAGGGCTTGGTTTCCTTCTGGATGGTCTTTACTATTGTTATAAAATAAAGTTCCTTGCAGTTGTAGGTCTGAGATCTCTGATTTCTTCCAGGCTATGATTTGAGAGCTGTACTAGAGACCGCTCACATACTGGTATTCCTTGGCCATGGCCTTCTACCTTCAAGGCTAGCAACAGCAACAGATTAAGTCCTTGTACTGTCACATATTTCTCCCTCCTCTTGAGTCATCCTATTTCTGACAGAAACTGGGAAAAGGTTTCCTGCTTTTAAGGACTCACGTGATTAGATTGAATTTACCTGGATAATCTAGTATGATCTCCCTATCTCAGGGTCTATAATCTTTTTTTTTTTTTTTTAAGATTTATTTATTTATTTATACAAGCACTGGGTACAGTCAGAAGCGTGGGAGGGCAAGAGAACTCACCAGAGCCAGAGCGGGGAACAGAACACGCAGATGGACCGAAATACACTGCTGAGGGGAGCAGCGAGCGTGGCAGGAGAGGTCTGCACGCCATGTGGGATGCTCGCTGGTGGCCAGGGATCGAACCAGCGCTGCAGAGGCTGTGGGCAGCTTCGCAACCCATGGCTCAACTGCTGTGCACCAGGGGAGGCCCTCAGGGTCTGTTATCTTAATCACATTTGCAAAATCCTCTTTGACCTGCAGGTTAGCAGGTCCCTGGGATTAGGGTTTGTTTGTCTTTGTGGGGGAGCAATAGAAAGGGCTAAGGAAAAACAGTAAGAATAAGTAGAAACAAAAATGAAACCAGAAGCAGCATTAATTTCAAAGTATATGATGATGACAGAATTGTGTATACCTTTTTGAAATGAACACTATTTACCACCAACCCATACAAAGAGAATCTTGCACATATCCCCTAATTGTTTTATCCACTTTTAAGTATATAACATGCATGTATTTAATTACTCCAGAGTAGTTAATTAAATATTGTAAAAAAAATTGAGTCTTGAAAGAAATTTTTCTTATGAGCCTCTTAAAAAGAATACAATGTAATATAATGAAGAGTATGAGATTATGACTGGTATGGAAGGCTTTTCTGGAGTAGCATAACTCACTGAATCTGAATAGTAATATCTCTGACAGAGACAATTACCAAGGTAGAATTTGAACCCCAGTCTAACTCCAAAGTCCAGGTTCTTCCTTCCAAATCATACATATTTCTTGATTCCCATATTACGTATCAAGCCTCATTCTATAAGTTTACTAATTTCTTTGTCTGTTAGGTTGCTGTGGTAGTGGATAGTCCCTTGGGAGTAAAAACACATATAACCGTTATTTGTGCAAAAATGAAACAAAACTGTCATATAGAAAACAAAGATAAAGTTTTTCTGTTCCTTATCAGCAATGTGGACATGGGCCTAATCTTCCCAAGTCTTGGTGTCCTCATCTATAGTATAGGGATTAATATGTGAGATCATGTGTGTCACACTGACTTGAGAAATGGTTAATATTTCATCCTCACTTTTTATTCTGCTTCTTTATAAATGTTTTTCTAATTTTTCCATGTTTGTTTGAAAAATTTACCCTCTGTGTTCTAATGTGTTTTCCCCCTCCTCAAATTCCCTGCTGCTCATTTGTAGGTAGCACATAACTTAGAGGAATCATCCTTGATTCTATTTGTGCCTTTCGTAGTCTGTGTTGGTATTTTTTGAACATGCCATATTTGTTTACATCTAGATGTTTTATGGAGAGTTCATGATTCAGAATTGTTCATGTTATTTCAAATATCTGTATATTTAGCAGCCTGTGACTAACCAAGTCCACAAAATGATTTCAAAAGATTCTAGGAAGAATCTGTTTGATTACAAGGCACAGAAACCTCCTCCCAACTAACTCAAGAAAACAGGTTTATGATTAGAATTGTAAACAAATCTTGGGGAACTGATCACTATGAAACTTTGCTTGAGCGTATTAGGAACGGTGCTCTTGGTTTTAATCATGTTTTTTTCTTTTTTCTTACAATCTTTTCACTTTTGACTTCTGACTTTCTCTTAGAGAATATAGACATGTTTGATGCTTAATTTTGAATATTACCTTTTGTTTCATATTTGCCTCATTTTTTAAATTCTATTTTTTTCTGGAATCAGGTTTTATTGTGTTCAGGAAATAAACATTATCGATAAGTTAAAGTACTTATAGCTCCCTTCATCTCCCTTCTTCTCTGGAGGTAAACTCCTCTCCTAAATTTGGTGTTTTTTTCTGGGAAAGTTTCCATATGATTACTACATATGTATCTGTAAACAATTCACAATATTTTATGTATTTTCTGAACTTCACATTGATGGAATTATACTTGAAAATTCTTCTTTCAGCATTTTTGAGAGATTTATATGTATTGATATATGTTGCTGTATTTTGTTGATAGTAATTCCTTGATTGGTTAATTAAAGTCTTTTTATTTATTCCCAAATTTTTCCGTGTTTTTTGTTAACAGATTTTCAAATGGTTGATTGGTTTGTTGTGAAAGACAATTCTGCATGAATTATTCTTGTGTTTGCCTCCTTGAATACTTGTGCTACATAAGAGTTCTGGAAATAATCTTGAAGTGGAATTATGGGTGGAAAATGTGCCTGTCTTCAGTTTTATCAGCTAATCTAAATTAACTTTCTAGAACAGTTATCAGTTGATTCTAATTCTTGTTCTTTTAGTCCACCATGGCACCTTTTTTTTTAAGCTGTTTTTTATCTACCCCACTACTATATTTAAAAATTCAATCTGAGGGCCTATATTTTTACCAGGAGCATCTAATCATTGACAAATTCAGATTTATTTCTCCTACTACTCTGATTCAGTCACTTTGGCAGAAATCAACACATAGATCACAAGCATAACCATTTGCCTTGACACTTGTCATATGTTCCACACAGAATACAATGTAGTGGTCAAATTTCTCAAGCTTGCTTAGTGTAGTGTCACCTAATCCTTATAGGACAATGTAGAAAGAGTTAATGAAAAGAGCTAATTAATATTTGTGCAAATGAACAATTCATTCAAATTTCTGAGTTTTCTGTTTGTAGAATGGATATAGTATTTGCCTAGTGCCCCCATATGGTTGTATAACAATACTTTAGGTTTTGTTTTTTCTCTAACTTTATTGTTGTCTTTGAAATTAGCATGTCAGTAATTTGTTTCTCTTTTTTCATTTGCTTTGATAAGTCAGTGTAAGTGGTGTATTTGTGCCTACTCTGCTGCCCCTGGCATTTCTAAAATTGGTAATTGATTCCATCTTCCACATTTGACCACTTTTAGCAATAACTGCTAACCATCTAAGAGGCAAAATACCATATTATTTTAAATCTTTGCTTGTTATTTTAGCTTAGATAACACTCTTGAAAATTTTCCAAGAGCCTAGGATTTGTAATTATTATGTCTTGATTACTGTGGAGGCTCCATTGCTTAAACATGACCTTGGTAAAGTTCACCTTTCTTCAGCTTTGGTTTTCTCATGTAGAAAAAGACAATAGGAATGCCTAACGTACCAACTTTGTAACAGATTTTTGAGTTTAAAATAAATGTCTGTGTGCACTTTGTAAGATGCAAAATGCTTTATTAATAGTGATATCTTAGAGATAATTTTTCTTATTTGTAGAACATCCAGAAGTTAGTGGGAGAGGTCTTGCCTATGGAAAAAGCTATTGAAACTGTAATAGCTTGAGAAAGCAGAAGCACATGTCAATCCTCAAAATGAATTTTTTTGATTCTCAAATTCCCCCTGGATTCAAGAAAAGAAAAAGTCTTTTACTATCCCAGATGTCCCTATGGGGTGCTTGAAATTGAGAAGAATATCAAGTAGGAGGTGCTGTTTATGACTATCTGCGGAACAGAGATCATAAGATCCGTAGTCTTCTACCTTGATTTCTTCTGTACTTATCCTTGGTACCTTGCAGTGACCTGGTCTTGCAGATGATTTACCTCAATACCTCAGTGTTGTCTCTTTGGAAAGAGACAATTTTGTAGATCTGTGGAATTCTTTCTTCGGTGTAAGTGGATCTGTTGATCAGAGGTTATCTTTTCTTATCTCTTTGGATAAAGTATTGTTAATTCAACTTTAATCATTTCAAAGGGCAAAGCCAAATGCCTGTGTCCCCAAGTCACTTAAGCTCAGAAGCTTTTCTGACCTTGATAGAAAAATTAATGAAGGGAGATGAGTTACAAATTAAAGCAGTAATCATTGTATATGTTTAGTGGGTTGATTTAACAGCCCTTTAATTAAAAGTATTTGCTACACTCTTTCAGGATAACCATTGGTATGAAATGAAGAGATTGACTGGTTTTACTGCCAAGTGAATTTTTAACTGGTTGAATAAACTATCCATAAAGGACTGCCTAGGTGGGCAAACTGTAAGGAAAGGAGCATGCTGTTACATTCAGTCCTGAATTATTTACATTTCGCATCAATAACAACTTGGATAAAATTCAATTTGGTTGAAAGATCTAATATGTGACATATACCTGGTAGAATCCAAAATGACCTAAATAGGTAGAATAATTTCCTAAATTTCACAAAATGGAATTTAATAAAAATAAAATGAAAGCCCTGTGTTTACTTTAAAAGCAGCTATGCACATACAAATTGGAGATCAGCTGTTCAAGCGCCAGCGTATGTCTAAAAACTTAGTTTTACCTAACTTGATTCAGTGTGAGTCAAATCCAGGAAGAAAGAAATGTGATGCTAGGTTAGTAAAAGTATAATGTACAGTCCTACTTTAACTTGGTCAGAACTCAACTACAGTTCAGTTACGGAAACTGTTTCAGAGTGATATCTATACATTGTTGTCTGGCTCAGGGCTAATGAGTCAGGGTGTATGAGGGTTTATCATGACATTTTAGGAATGACTGAAATAGCTGAAACATTTAACCTAAAAAAAGAAGACTTAAAGGAAAATATAATAATGACTTTCATGTATTTAGGTGACTTATATAAAACAGGATTTAGACTTACTCCTTTGTGACTTTTCACAGACAGAACCAGCACCATGAGAAGAGAGATTTGGACTCCATAGAAAATGGAAAGACCTTTTTATATGGTGTATTGGTTTCTTACTGAAGCTATTCTAGCAAAAGTTTGGTAGGCATGTGTTAAGACTTGGAACTTATGCAGAGTAGAGGATATGATTTGATTTTTTCTTTTAAAAGAAATTTAAGATGCTTTTATGGGCAGTCCCTGTGCTGAGTTAGAAAAATAAATGAGACTACCCCACCCCAAAGGGAGACCAGTTTGCAGTTTGCCACAATAATTGCAAGAATATGTAGTGTGAATCTGTACAAAGTACTAAAGGAACAAGGAGAAGAGTCTAACTGCTATGAATGGCTCATAACAGACTTAGTCAACATTCATTGAGCATCTGCTCTGTGCTGAGTGCTGTGTTATGGCTTTCGTATATATTCTCACAGCAATCCAGATAACTGTTAATTTCATTTTACAAATGAAAAATCAGATGTGACACAATCAGACATGGTCTCATTTGTTTGAATGATTCCCACTGGGAATCAGTTTGTGCTCTTGCTCTGGTGTTTGTATTTGTTATACATTGAAAACAGAGAATTGAGCCAGAATTTCACATTGCCAAGGATGACCTGATTCCAGAAGTATTATACAACCTGTGGCAGAATGGGGGTTTTGTTAGGATTTTGTGGGGTTTAAGAGCAAAGGAATTTTGGGACCATCTTGTGAAGAACACTGTGTGCTATAGTTTAAAGAGTTGATGTTTTAGCCTCTGAACAATTTCAAAGAAGACTTTTTCCTCACTTCTAAATGGGATAAATTTCTACTTTAACTCAGATTTGTGACAGTAATTAGTGAGCCCTTTCCACCGTTTCCTTTTTTCCTTTCTTCCCCTTTTGTTGGCTTGAAGCCCTTCTTTTCTGGCTTAAAGATTTCTTTCTTGGAAAATTTACCTGAAAGATAGAAAAATCATGTGGAATATGAGTGTGAATATGTGTGGTTTTAGTCTTAGTTGTGAATAAGTCTTCTTTCAAAATGATATTGAGTAATATTCTTTAGAGGCTTCTAGGGGTTATGAAAGGAAATCAAAATCTATTTCACAACACATATTTTACTTGTAGGCTTCTTTGTAATTTTCTTAGCAGACTAACATTTAATGTGACTATTTTTGGTCACACTAGAAGTTTTGCTAGTTATTTAAATGCCATGCCACTCTGGAGGTCTTTCAGTGAAACCTGTAGAAGCATTTCCTCTGTTGTGTTGAAACTAAAATAGCTACCATTTTTTTAATAGTGAAGTGATAGAATTCTCACGGTAAAAAAATGAAAATTACTAAGTATGATCAACAGTGGGTTTTGTATCCTTCCAGAAACTTTCTGTGTACTTACAAGCTTGTGTGCATGTGTGTATCCCAGTCCCACCAATAAGATTGTACAATTAATGCTGCATCTCCCCCCCGCCAACCCCACTTAAAGGTAAATGTTGGGTATCCGAACATTTCAGTACATATAAATCATGTTTTTTTAAATACCTGTATAGCTATAGTTGTACCATAGTTAATTCATTCAGTTCTTGATTCTGTTAGCCCTGGTCTGTGGTTGCAAACTGCAGAAACCTATTGTGGTTCATTTAAGCAAAAGATAGTAGAAAGATTGCCTGGACCACAGAATTGATTAGGCAATATAGTCTAGCTTAAAAATGCCAAAACCAAGACAAGGAAGCCATAGCCAAATTTCTACTGTTTATAAGTACAAACTGCTTAAAAAGATGCTGGGCGCATGCTACTGCACTGCTAGACTGTCATCTCCCCTGTAGCCACTGTAAGTTATCTTTTGAACGTCCCTGCTGTTGGAGCACTCCTTCAGGAGTCCAAGTTCTAACAAGAGCATCTGATTGGCCCAGCCCAGGTCTATGCCAGGGAGGTCAAAGAAGGGTGCTCTACTGCCAGGTTGCCAGAAACAACAAATGTGCAACAAATGTCCTCCCATACTTGTTGAGGAATACTGTTATATACAGTGCTGTGGTAAGCATTCTTGTGACTTGTAAGAAGTAAAATGTTTGGGTCACCTAGGATTGACATTTTGCGTTTTGATTGATACTGCCAAATCATCTTCTGTTAAAAATACAGATTTAGAAAGAATATTTAATTTTGAACTAAGTATGTATTTCATGAACTTAATTCAACAGATTAATCTCAACATTAGTTGTGTAAGGTGATTGGTGTCTAGTCTATATCTGGATATTTAGCAATTTGATTTCTTTTTTTTTTTTTTTCAATTTTTTTATTTTAACATTTATCATTTCTTTACATTTTTTAGACAATATTTGCTTCCCCCACCCCCTCAGACTGAGTCTCCCTAGAATTTCCTTCCCCAAGGCACCCATGCACCGTCACCACAGTCCCCTGTGCTCCTCCCTCCCTCCCTCTCACCCCTCTCCGTCCTCCTCCCCTGCACTGTGTCTCTGGTTTATAATTGTCTGTTTTTGCTTTGTTGTGTTTGTACTGTTGTTATTTTTTTTTTACACTGATGTCCTATTTGGTTTCCCTATATTCCTGCTATAAGTGAAACCATCCGATATTTTTCTTTTTCCTTCTGGCTTATTTCACTGAGCATAATTCCTTCTAGCTCCATCCACGTTGCTGCGAATGGTGTGACTTTATCTTTTTTGATTGCTGAATAATATTCCATTGTGTGTGTGTGTGTGTGTGTGTGTGTGTGTGTGTGTGTATACACACCACATCTTGATCCAGTCATCTATTTTTGGGCAACTAGGTTGTTTCCAGGTTTTACCGATTATAAATAGTGCTGCAATAAACATAGGGGTACAGGTGCTCTTTTGAATCACTGTTTTTGAGTCCTTTGGGTAGATCCCTAGTAGGGGAATTGCCGGATCGTATGGTAGCTCCATTTTTAGTAGACTAAGGAAACTCCAGACAGCTTTCTACAGTGGCTGGACCAGTTTGCACTCCCACCAGCAATGTAGGCGAATTCCTTTTTCACTGCATCCTCGCCAACATTTGTTGTTGTTTGTGTTTTGTTTTTTTTTGTTTTTTTTTTTTGATGTGTGCCACTCTTACTGGTGTAAGGTGGTATCTCAGTATGGTTTTGATTTGCATTTCCCTGATGATAAGGGATGTTGAACATTTTTTCATATGCTTGTTGGCCATTTGCATTTCCTCTTTGGAGAAATGTCTTTTGAGTTCTTCTGCCCATTTCTTGACTGGATTGTTTATTTTGTTTTTGTTGAGCCCTCTGAGTTCTTTGTATATCTTTGTGATCAGTCCCTTATCAGTTGAATGGAGTGCAAAGATTTTTTCCCAATCAGTGGGGTGTGTCTCTGTTTTGGTTAATGTCTCATTGGCTGTACAGAAGTTTTTCAGTTTGATGTAATTCCAGGTGTTTATCTTTGCCTTCACTATCACTGCTTTGGGTGATGAGTCTTTAAAGATGTTTCTGAGATGTAAGTCTTGTAGTATTTTTACCTATATTTTCTTCTATATAATTTATGGTTTCAGGTCTTATGTCCAGTTCTTTTATCCATTTTGAGTCGATTTTTTAAATTTTTTTTTTTTAAGATTTATTTATTTATACAAGAACCAGGGTACAGACCAGATGCACTGGAGGGTGAGAGGATTCACCAAAGACAGAGCAGGGAACAGAACAGGCAGACTGATGAAATACACTGCTAGGGGAGCAGCGGGTGAGACAGGAGAGGTCTGCCACGCCATGTGGGGCCCTCGCCAGCCGGCCGGGATCAAACTGGCGCTGCAGAGGCTGCTGACAGCTTCACAGCGTGGCGCTCAACCGCCTGCGCCACCAGGGGAGCCCCCATTTTGAGTTGAATTTTGTGCACGGTGAGAGGTAGTGGTCTAGTTTCATTTTTTTTGCATATGGAGGTCCAGTTTGCCCAGCACCGTTTATTGAAACAAACTGTTCGTGTTCCATTGCATGTTCTTTGCTCCTTTGTCAAAGATTAGTTGTTCATATAAGTGTGGCTTTATTTCTAGGCTCTCTATTCAGTTCCATTGGTCTGTGTGTCTGTTTTTGTTCCAGTACCAAACTGTTTTAATTATTATGACTTTGTAGTATAGCTCAAACTTTGTAAGTGTGATACCTCCTTTCTCCTTTGTTTTCATCAGTAGGGCTTTGACTATTCGTGGTTTTTTGTGGTTCCATATAAATTTCATCAGTATTTGTTCTATTTCTTTGAAGATTGTCATTGGGATTTTTATTGGAATAGCATTGAATCTGTATATTGCTTTTGGGAGGATGGCCATTTTAATAATGTTGATTCTTCCAGTCCATGAGTAGGGGATAGCAATTTGATTTCTTACTGTTAGCACATACCTTAACTCATATTAGTTTAATCTGGTGGCAATTGCATGAAATAATTCTTTTTGCTTATAGTGTTTAACTTTGACTATGATAATAAAATAACATTTGTGTCATAACATGCTACTTAAAGATCATGAGCAATAAATTTACAACACAGTAATTTTATTGTACATTTATATCCAAATATCTTCTTCCTGACATAGCATCATGAAAAAATAACTTCTTCAAACTACTTTATTGCAGTGCATTCTGAGATGTTACAGTTCTTATTTGGAATCTGTGCTTATGAAAGGATTAGGAAAATTGTTGGGTTAAAGTGTGTTAATATACCTGATACATCTTTGTGAACTGACTGGAACATTATTGTTTGGGGAAAAGTCAGCATTGAGGAAATAGTATTTATTTCTTTTAAACTTTCATTAAATCTTGGGCCTCTCCAGTGGCGCAGCGGTTGAGCGCTGGGTTGCAAAGCTGCCGGCCGCCGGGCGAGGGTCCCACATGGCGCGCAGACCTCTCCTGCCGCCTCCCGCTGCTCCCCTCAGCAGTGTACTTGTCTCTCTGCCTTTTCTGCTCCCCACTCTGACTCTGGTGAATTCTCTCACCCTCCTGCGCTTCTGACTGTACCCAGTGCCTGTATAAATAAATAAATAAAATCTTTAAAAAGTAAGAGTTTTAAATGAATAAATAAATAAATCAATAAATAAGCTTTCATTCAATATTTACCCTTAACAGGATCATTTAACTTATAGAGTATTCCCTTCTTACTATTACTACTACTACCTAGAAAGTAAGATAGTATAATTTTTAGTTAGGTAGAGGTATTAGTTGCAAGTAGTACTATGTAGCTGAGAAAGAACACATTCAGGAGGATGGATATTATTTAGAATTAAAAAGCGTGATTGTGGATTTCTGTTTTGCCTCTTATGGTGTTAACTTGAAGACTATCACACCTCAATTTCTTTCATCTTTAAAATGAAGTTCTACTTCCTACTTTGCTGATCTCATAGGTTTCTTGTGAAATGGTCAAGTAAGATGGTGAGGAAGGAACATATTTTCACCTTCAAACTGTCAAAAACTAGCAGATCTTTTAAATAAGACGGGTACATTAGCAAAATATTTATTATGGACGCAATTAAAAAGAAATACTTACCTGTATTGAAGTGGTTCCTTTGGGTATTTGGCAGGTAATATGAAATCTAGCTAATCTAAGCTGGATAATTACCAAAAAATACTAAACTGTAATCTAGATAACCATTTTTGGTATCACCAGTCTCTTCAGTTATTTACCTGTTCTACCTAGCTGTAGTGACTTACATTTAGTTCCAACTGGAAGAGTAAACTGAAGAGGGTTAGACACTGAACCCAACATTTTAATTTGTTATGTCTGGGGCAGTGATTCTCTAACTTTAGTGCACATCAGAATCACCTACAAAGTTTGATAAAACACAAATTACAGTGCTTGCTCCATTCCAAAATTTTTGATTCAGTAAGTATGAGGTGGGTCTGATTTGCACTCTAGCAAGTTTGTAGATAATGTTGATGCCCCTAGTATGGGGGTCACACATTCAAGAATCAGTGATTGAAGGAACCATACAATTTGTCATGCAAGCTGATACACAATTTATCAGATCAACAGAAGTAACTGAGCCTGCCCCTGGCAAACCAGGATATATAGGGTTATCCTATTTTACCTAATGGAAAAAACCTTTTACAGAGGTTTATGTAATAGAATTGTCTCCTGGTGGATGACTCATGGTACCAAAGTTGTGTTTGTTTGTTTGTTTAAATATGTTAAATGCCAACAAATAATAAAATCAAAAGTTCCCTCGACCCTGTCCTTGTTAATACTAATTAAAAGAGATCAGAAATGTTCTAGATTTTTCAGCTGATTTATTTAGCCATGAATAAGAGTAAAAATAATGTAGATGAGTTCTTTCATTGAGTCCAAGTGGTCAGGTTAGATGCTAGAAAGTAATTTCCAAGTTGTTTTTTTCTTTTATAAGCCACAGTAAGAGGCACATATTTCATGCACCCTGGGTTCAGATATGTGTGTAAGTGCATATACTGTTCCAAACAGTACCTGTCCTAACCTTGTATAGTACTTAAGTCTAATACAATGAGCCCTTTGTCTCTGCAGGTTTTGCATTTCTGGATTCAATCATTTGGGGCATTGGGGATAGAAAACATGTAATCTAGTTTGACTGTGATGGTTAATGTGTACTGAAAATGTACTGACTCTTTTCATTGTTCCCTAACTAATACAGTATAATAACTCTTTATACACCATTTACATTGTATTTAAGTACTCTAGAAATAATACAAGTAATTTAGAGATGACTTAAAGTATGTGGGAGTGGAACATCCATGGATTTTGGTATCCACAGGGGTTCCTGGAGCGAGTCCCCTGAGGTATGATTATATTTGCTATCTTGTTCTATTTTACTTTTTTAAATTCTAGTCATAATTCACTAAATTGTTTTTATGACCTAGCTAGTATAGCCTACTGTTTTAAAAGCACTGCACAGAGGATATCTCCAACAGACTAGGTTGGAACAGATTAGGGCATTCTGATATGAAGTTGTATTTCAGTTCTCTTTATTCTGATTCTTCTCAAACTAACCATTTTCCATCATTAAAACAAACTAGTGAGGAAAAGTTGTAGAACTTGAAAAAAAGAAAAGGATTGCTTTTTTTACCACATTCTGTTATTTTACTTGCCATTAAACTTAGAGTTTATCATTTATTTCTTATAAGAAATAGCAAACTTTTAAAAATTTAAAGTATTGCTAGTTTTTGTATTTGTGAAAATACTGCACTTTAAAAAAGACAAACTAGGTTTCTCCTAAGAAAATCTAAACTCAGCTTATATTAAACCCCTCCCCCCCTTAAAACCTCAACTTTACCAACTTTACCAAGTGAAATGTAGTTTATCATAGTGGTTATATCAGTCAGAGTTCAAGTAGGAAATGAAAGCCACACCAGAAAGTGAAAGAATGTCTAATGTTAAAAAAAATGATAATAATAATTATAACATGGGAATAGTGTAATAAGTAATTGTCTAAGTTAAAAAGAACTCTAAAGAATATAGTTAACAGCAGATAGCGGGCACAGCCACTACCTGTAAAAACTGAGGCAGAGCATGAAAGGAAGGAATAAGTCTGGCACCCGGACCACTTCAGAGGAATTCAACTAAGTCCCATTGAATGGCAAAGAGTTTCACTGACTGGCATGTTTAGTTGGAAAGCTGCCCTCTAAGCACTGTAGGAAGTCATCCATGGAACCTCAGTGAAAAGCAACAGTACGGAGCACTGCGGGTAGCTGTTGGCCACAGAAAGGTGCTGAGTACTGATTTCACTTCATGTCTCCCTGGCAAGGCAGCAAAGATTTGGAGCTAGGAGGCGCTTGATTAATGACGACCCTAGAATACTCACTCAAGAGCAGAAATTTTCAAAGGAAAATTACACTTGAGTTTGGGCACATAATGTCAGTTGAATTCTGACTTAGTGCTGTCATTTTCCTAACTACTGTTGAAAAACATTTTTTGAGGAATTGATAAGTATATTTTTTAATGTAGATTAGAGTTTATTGTTTCCTCTCTAAAGGAGGAAAGGTAGATATATAAAATCTATATAAAATATAAGTGTTTTATAAAGTATGTGTAGAATACTGTAGCCTTAGCATAGGATAAAGTGTTAGCCTACCTTTAAGCTATTAGAGAGAGAAAAAGAAGCACAGATATGTTATTTCTTATTCTTTACATCCTATTTCTTTTATTCCTCCCCAGTGGCCT
Source organism: Talpa occidentalis (assembly GCF_014898055.3). Taxonomy (NCBI): domain Eukaryota; kingdom Metazoa; phylum Chordata; class Mammalia; order Eulipotyphla; family Talpidae; genus Talpa; species Talpa occidentalis. Next base: position 60,756,957 of record NW_026555331.1, on the reverse strand, counting down.
TATGAATAAGATAGGTGGTATGATTACCTTTAATGATATAAGCAAACAAGGCTGAGACCTTAAATGGAACAGTGGTTTGCAATTATTATACATCTGCTAAGGGCAATGCCTTGTACCTTCCTCAATATAAAACTACTAGTTTAGCTGTAGTGTAAACCTTGTGATAGAAAGTTACGGAAATGAGACTAGAAAGATAAAATCACTTACTGTGTTGGGCCTACTTAAGTGCTAGGTTGTGACAGATTCAGGTAGAATTTGATCTTTATTCTGTAGACAGTAAAAACATTGAAGTTTTTAAAGGGAATAGTATAGGACTAGAGTTCTGTACACACACACACACACACACACACTTTATTGAACAACAGAGACATAGTAGGTGTTAAATGTAATCCTTTCCTTCTGTGTTCTTTTCTTGTCCATCCCTTGTATAGTCATAGGTAGGACAAATTAGAAAGCTGTGGTGTTCTTAAGTAGTTATTACTGTGGTCCAGTTGAGATATAATAAGGCCTGACTTAAGACAATGGCAGTGAAAATGAGAAGAGGTTACTGTGAGAACTGGAATTAATAAGATTTAGGAAAGGATTTTGTAGCGAGTGAAAAAAAAAAATGAAGGTAATTTTTCAGCACTTTTCCATTTCAGAAAAGTACACATTTTAAATACATTGTCTTTTTCATTTTTTAACATGAAGTAATGAGTACACATGATACCATTAAAAACTGTGGAAGGACAGGTGATGTGGAGAGTGAAAGATAAAGTCATATAAAGAGAGGAAGGCTGGGGGAAATAACAGGCTAAAACTTTGGAACGGTCCCTGTCTAGAGGAGCAGGCTAGGTATAGTGACTCCCTTCTAAAGGAAAGGAGAAGAGGGGGGAGTTACTTCATAGTGGACAAACAGCAGCGGGTGATCAGAATCAACATCAGCATTTATGTGTCATGTTGGTGGTACATGCTCTTTTTTTTTTTTTAATATTATTTATTTATTTATTTATTCATTTATACAAGCACTGGGTACAGTCAGAAGCGCGGGAGGGTGAGAGAATTCACCAGAGCCAGAGCGGGGAACAGAACAGGCAGACTGATGAAGAAGCAGCGGGAGGGGAGCAGTGGGCGCGGCAGGAGAGTTCTGTCACACCATGTGGGACACTCACTGGTGGCTGGGGATCGAATCGGCACTGCAGAGGCTGCAGGCAGCTTCGTAGCCCAGCGCTCAACCGCTGCACCACCAGGGGAGGCCCAGTGGTACATACTCTTTAGGATATGGTAGAAGTTGTACTCTGTCTCTGTGGTCTTTCTCCCAAATACCCATAACTGGGGTCAATTATGGAAGAAAAAAAATCAGACAAATCCCAATTGAGGGACAGTCTACAGTACACCTAATCAGCACTCCTCAAAACTGTTAAGGTCACCAAAAAAAAAAGGAGAGTCTTAGCCAATAGAAGCCTAAGAAGGCATGACTAAATACAATGTGACATCTCGGATGGGACCCTGGAACAGAAAAAGAACATTAGGCATAACTAAGGGGGAAAGTCAAAACTATGGGAGAGGTGAAGGCAAAGAAGCTTTCATAAATACTGCAGAGTAAGGAATAAACTCCCAAGTTAAGTCTTCTCCATATCACATGTGTCTATAATAGGTATTGAGCAAATGGTGGCTGATTAAGTAGTATAGTTAAAGCACTTCCTAAGCCTTTTTTGTAAAACGGATTTTATACTTCAGTGAGGCCTGGCTTCATCTCTTGGTCTGAGCTCAGGTCTAGGTTTGGTTTCTTGAAGTCCATGAAACACCCAGTATGAATGAGAACGTCACAGAAACCTGTCAGTGTGCCTTCCTCCTTCAGCATTTACAGCAAAGAGTATTGGGTTTTTTTCCTCCTGACACCAAAAGTTTATATTCATTATTTTATACACATAGCCAGAAAACCTTCACATTTAAAAGTCTATAACTCCACTACTTCTCACCATGCAAAAAATCAACTCAAAATGGATAAAAGATCTGGACATAAGACCTGAAACCATTAAATATATATATATATATAGGTAAAACACTGTGTAAGACATACATCTTAGTAACATATTTAAAGACTCATCACCCAAAGCAAAGAAAGTTAAGGAAAAGACAAACACCTGGGATTCCATCAAACTGAAAGCTTCTGTACAGCAAAAGAGACATTAACTAAAACAAAGAGACACCACACTAATTGGGAAAAAATTTTTGCACTCCATGCAACTGATGAGAGACTGATCACAAAGATAAACAAAGAACTCACATGACTCAACAAAACAAAGGAAACAATCCATTCCAGAAATGAGCAGAACTTAAAAGTCACTTCTCCAAAGAGGAAATGCAAATAGCCAACAGGCATATGAAAAAATGTTCAACATCCCTTATCATCAGGGAAATGCAAATCAAAACCACAATGAGATACCACCTTACACCAGTAAGAATGGCACATATCAAAAAAACTAGCAACAACAAATGTTGGCGAGGATGTGGTGAAAAGGAACTCTCCTATATTGCTGGTAGGAGTGCAAACTGGTCCAACCACTATGGAAAGCTGCATGGAGGTTCTTCAGTCTAGTAACAATGGAGCTACCATATGACCCAGCAAGTCCACTCCTAGACATCTACCCAAAAGACACAAAAACATTGATCAAAAGAATATCTGTACCCCTGTGTTTATTGCAACACTATTTATAATAGGTAAAACCTGGAAACAACCCAGTTGCCCCAAAATAGATGACTGTATCAAGAAGATGTGCTTTATATACGCTCCTATTCAGTAATCAAAAAGATAAACTAATGCCATTTGCAGCAAAATGGATGGAGCTAGAAGGAATTATTCTCAGTGAAATAAGCCAGAAAGAAAAAGGGGACCAAATAAGACATGGGGGGGGGGATAATAATACAAAACACAACAAAACAAAAACAAACATACAATTATAAACCAGAGACATCCTGCAGGGGAGGGGGAGGGAGCGGAATTGGAGGGAGGGGCACAGGGAACTGTGGTGATGGTGCACAGGTGAATTGGTGGAGGAACTACATCTGAGGAGGAGGGGAGAAGCAAACATTGTTTTAAATGAACAGTGATGTAAAATATATATAAATGCATATAAAAGAGTGATGTAAAATATATATAAATGTATATAAATATATATATTATGTAAAATATATATAAATAAGTTTTTCAAAATTGGGGGAAAAGCATTTTACTTGTGAAATTCAAAAAACAAAAGTCAAGAATTGAACTCGTGTATTATGGATGCTTCCTAGAGGTTATGACTCTTCGGTTAAGTTTTTAAAAGAAATAGCTGTTAATTGCTATTTAATTCTGTCAAAAAATAACTGTTCATTATATAAAGAACCCTTAAAGTGTACTAAATAAATATATGCAAAGGCTCATTGTCTAAGAAATAATGGCGTAAGGAATCATACATTTTCAGCTGAGGTTATCTGCTTTACTCGTTTTATTTTTGTTTTGGTCCCATCTCAGAAGAAGTGTTCTTGTGTACTTGGGATAATATTGTAAAACAAAGATACAGAAATAGTAGTAGATGATTTGTATTGAGGGAAGGTTGCCAGTTTTCTGTAACTTCCTATAGTATTTTCATTTTACTGATTTTTTTTTTTTTATAGCAACTCTTTCAGCCTTTTTAAAATACTTGTTTTAAACCTTTTAGTTCTGGGAGAAAGATGTCTTATGTTTTTAAAGCTATGTCTTCTTAGGAACTTACAAATTTTTTTTTTTTAATTTTCATTATTCAGTGACTGGAGAATAATGGTACTCACTCAAATATTTTTTGAGTGAATGACTCTTCCCTCCTAGTCTTCACCAACATGTTTTTCAAGTAAATATTTATTTCCTTTTCTCTTGCTATTCACTCCTTTTTTCCCTGCATAATCAATTTTAATCCAGTTAAAAATAAATAGTTAATGTCTGGCAGTTATAGGAAAAGCCCCATATCTTACAATGCTTAAATTGTTTTTCATTGTCTTGACTTGTGAGTTGTTAAAAGTAGGACCAACACCTAAATCTTTCTAGTGGCAATATAAGGTACCTATTGTGTCACTTATGTTGAATTTGTGGTTTGTCCAAATGAATATACAAGCAGCAGGCGATTTTGGTATTGGAGGATTATTGATCATACCGTGAAGAGGGAGCACCACGCTTCCATTCACATCTCAGAATGAGTTTTTGCTATTCTTTTCAGTAATGTAAATAACCCATTGGTGATAGCCAAAAAACTATTGTCTTCATAATATTTGCTCCCATGTTTGTCTTTTCACCTGCTAATGTACCAACACTCATATCATTTGCCCTGAATAAAATTCATAAATAGCAGTGGAGGCCATAGTGGCCACTGGCCTACTGCACCTGTACTTCAGAGCTCACCACATGCTTAATATTTCTGGTGTTTGAAACACTACTAATTACAGTGAGAAGTAAACTAAACTAAAGAGAAGTTATGCTTCTCTAAGGAGAAATGAAAGATGACCTGTTAAGAATATTGGTTTCTTAGGACTGCTGTAACAAATTGTCATTAACTAGGTGGGGTAAATAAGTGAAAACCTGTTCTCTCGCCATTCTGGAGGCCAGAAACCTGAAATCCCCATGTGTTAGCAGGGCTCTGAAACTCTAGTGAGAACCCTTTCTTACCTGTTCCAGCTTCCATTGGCTTCAGGAATTTTGGGGCCAATATATCTGTCATTGCCTCTCCCTGCCTTTTTCTGGTAAAGACGTTTGTCATTGGTTTGGATGCTTTTTCCAAATGAGGTCATGTTCAAAGGTTCTGTGGTTTAGAACGTGCGTAAATCTATGTAGGGGCCTCTGTTTAATTATAAAGCACCACAGTAAGCCACCAGGTTAGTATCTTAATTGAAGTTAATTGAGAGGATTATTAAATAATGCAGATGGATTTGACCATTGAGTATTGCAGCTGAAAAAGTTTCTATTCTCATATGCCATGCTGAGTTTATTAATTGAAAAGGTCAGACTTTATTGATAGGTTGTTTTTTTGTTTGTTTTCTTTCAGGTTTCTCAATTTTGGAACGTTAACACATAGAAGAATAAAATTTTGTTTGCAAAATAAGATTTTTAGTATTTAAGACTGACTCAACACATTTCTCTCTGTATGATCTGTTCTTGAGTGTCAGTTCTAACATTAAAACATGTTTCTTCTGTGATTTACTTTTAGTCAAAAGATAGATTGTTTATTCATGGAACTTATGTTAAATTTTGTTTTTGAGGACCACATGTAGTAGATGTCAACATTCAGCATGATTTTATGACAGTTAGGCAAAATTTTTCTTCACTAGTTAGAATTTGACCAGGTACTTCATACTTTGAAATATTTCATGCTTTCACATATTTTAAATTAAAACTGCCTTGTGATCTTAAAAAAAAAAGAGCCATCACCAATTTTTTTTTAAAAAAAAAGATCTTGAAATTGGTGGAAGTCATCAGTTACATACTAGGAAAATTTCAATTGAAAAACCTTGAACTTATGCTAGTGTTTCTGATAATACCCACTGTAGAGAAGGACTCACTGCCTAAAAATCACTGGGACCCCTTTTAGTTAGAATATTGGACACCACCAAAAACCTGCTGAACTTTAGGAATGTGTACTTTTGATTAGTGCTACTTATAGTTGTTTGACTGTAAAAGACCTTAATAAACAGTACTCTGCACATCTGCTTTTATTCATTTAATAAATATTTAATGAATAAATACTGGCTTGTAAAGGGATTATTCTAGGTACTGTGGAGTATGAAAAGATGAGTAAGATACAAGTCTTACCCTCAGAAAATTTTTATAAATGAGTTAAAATATGAAATAGGACCTCCCCTGGTGGTGCAGTGGTTGAGCGCTGGGCTGCAAAGCTGCCCGCAGCCTCTGCAGCGCCGGTTTGATCCCCGGCTGCCGGCAGACCTCTCCTGCCGCGCCCCCTGCTCCAGTCAGCAGTGTATTTCGCAGTCTGCCTGTTCTGTTCCCGGCTCTGGCTCTGGTGAATTCTCTTACCCTCCCGCACTTCTGACTGTACCCAGTGCTTGTATAAATAAATAAATCTTTTAAAAAAAAAAATGAAATAACTGGTAACACAAAACCTCTTAGTAATATGTACTATTTCAGAAATATAAATAGTCTTTTAAAAGTCCTTTAAAGGAAAGATTACATCCAGCAAGTTAGGAATACAAACAAAAACAACCAACCTGAAGACTTCATGAAGATGATTGGTTCTGTAGAGCTGGAGGGACAGAAAGAGAATGGGTAATAGTTTTCTACTTGTTGAGGAAAATAGATAAACAGTCTTTACCATTTGGGCATTTGATCTCCAAATGCTTAGAGTAAGTCTCTATTGCAGAACTTCTTTTGTTAAGCCCTCTCAAACCGTTTGTCATGTTTAAGATTACGGCTAGGGATAGTTTCTGCTTGTGGAAACAAGACCTGGCTCACCTACCCTTGAGGATGGTGACTTTATATGTGTGTCTTCTGAAATCAAGGATTTAATGATTAGAGAGAGAAGTCATACAGATGCAAGAAAGGAGTTGCTAGATCTCAGAACTAAGAGAAAGGGGTGAGGTCAAGTCTGAATGTTACAAGAGTACTTCTGTGGGAGATAAGGCAAGGATATAGGTCTCATGGACGTGTAGAGAAAGCTTGGGGCACAAAGGAGGAAAACAGACAATGTTGGATTTTTGTCTTTTTGGTTAAATGAGATAGTTACGATACCAGTAAATTCTTACAGATTACATATGTTAGCTGATTTAATTCTAACAATTATGAAGTGGGTGTTCTTACCTTGTACCCCATTTTGGAAGTGATACACACAGAAGCCAGTAGTTTATCCAGGGTTACCCAGGTAATGCTTTTAACCACAATACAGTGCTGACTATTCAGTCAGAATCTCTAGAACAAGGTGTGAATATCAATTTGGGGGTTTTTGGTGAAGATCAAAACCTAGTAATGAGTAGAAAGTGATTGGGAGTGGGAGTACTTAACATCAAATGGTTTAGGAAGGCAAGGCATCCATAGTGGGAAGCCAGCATCAGGAATCTGTCTTAGTCACGGAGAGTGAAGAGGATGTACACATTCCAGCTATAAAATAAAACCCAGTGAGAGAAAATGGGTTTGAGAAGACCTCTTTTATATTGTTCTATTTTTGTTTAATTCTGTGATTATGTGCTATGTGCCAGTCTTTTCTGCTGGTTCCTTTCTTTATGACTTTAAATACCATCCTGCAACTCTCTAATTTATATCTCCAATTTATATCTCCTGAACATCCTTCCTGAAGTCTAGACGCATATCCAATTGCCTACTCCACTTTACCACTTGGGAGTCTGTAATCTCAACTAAAATAATTAAACTGGAACTGATAATCCTTCCTGGTCTCCCTCCAGTTTTGCCATCTCTTTGATTCTTCATTCAATCAGACAAAAAATATTGGAGTCATAACTAAAATGCTTCTCAAAAACCCTTATTATCTACAACATCAATAAGTTATCTTGCTTCAGAATACATACAGAATCTAATCAATTTGAACTACCTCCATTGGTCCAACCCTGGTTCAAGATACTACTTCTTGTGAAGTTGAAAAAACCTTTTTAAGTCATCTCTTTGCTTCAGCTTTCATCTGCTTTTTATTACAGGTTACTTTTTTATAATAAATTTTATTTTTATATTCCCCATACAATTGCAACCCCCTTATTTTGACCCCAATCCCTCCCCTCCCGCACCCTAGCCCCCATAGAGTGTCTCTGGTTCATAGTTTTTTGTTGATTTTGATTTTCACTTTCTTATAGTTATTCATTTTCCTGGTCCCTTATTTAAGTTTTCTAGATTCCTGCTATGAGTGAGACCATCCGGTATTTTTCTTTTTCTTTCTGGCTTATTTCGCTGAGCATGATCCCTTCCAGTGCCATCCATGTTGCTGCAAATTGCATGTGTTTATCTTTTTTGAATGCTGAGTAATATTCCATGGTGTATATGTACCACATCTTCTTGATCCAGTCATCTATTTTTGGGCATTTGGGTTGTTTACAAAGCTTAGCTATTGTATTACAGGTTATTTTTATTGTAGGTGCCAGGACAATTATTTTAGAATTTTTCAAATTATGTCACTCCTCTGCTTAAAAACCTCCTGTGAATGTGTCATTTTATCAAAAGTAAATTTAAAAAATTCTGTGAGGGTCTAGGTGGTTAGACCCTTGTGATTTCTAGAACTCTCACCTTGCCTTTTTTGCTCTGTTTCCTTAGTCTACAGTGCTCTTCTCTCAGTGACCTCACCAGCCTATTTACACCTCCTTCAAATCTTAATCTCACCTTCTCAATGAGCGACCACCTTATTTTAATACAGTACCATACCCTCTTCTCTTCCCCACTGCATTCCAGATCATAGGATCCTTCCTCTGTTCTGCTTTTTTTCTGTATCATAATAGTTAATACCCTACAACCAGAGGTTCACTTTGTTTCTGTTTCTCTCTGTGTACATAACATACATAAACATTTTTTTGAAAAAAGGTACATTGTCTCTTCTCACTCCTTTGTATTTATTGTTTATTGATACGTCTCAATTGCTTAGCCTTAGAATGTATTGGACACGCAAATGTTTCTAGAAGATTGAATTTGGCAATCACCGGATGTATTTGTGGTCACAGTAAAACATTTCTGCTTGGATACAAAATCAACACAAAAGAAATCAGTTCCTTTCCTCTATGCAAGCAATGGGTCTGAAGAAGAAATTAAGAAAACCATCCCATTTATTAATAATTGTACCCCCAAAAATCAAATACATTGGGATAAACCTAACAAAGGAGGGGAAAGACCTATACAAAGAAAATTATAAAACATTGTCAAAAGAAATAGAAGAAGACACAAAAAATGGAAAGACATTCCCTGCTCATGGATTAGAAGAATTAGTATGATCAAAATGACCATACTACCAAAAAGCACTTTACAGATTCAACACAATTCCAATAAAAATTTCATTGGGGAGGCCTCCTGGTGGCGCAGGGGGTTGAGCACTGCATTGTGAAGCAATCTGCAGCCTCTGCAACATGAGTTCAATCCCCAACTGACCAGAGAGCAACCCACATGGCGCAGCAGACCTCTCCTGTCTCGCCTGCTGCTCCCCTCAGCAGTGTATTTCAGACAGTCTGCCTGTTCTGTTCCCCACTCTGTCTCTGGTGAATACTCTCACCTCCTGGATCTCTGGCCTGTACCCAGCCCTTGTATGCATAAATAATCATTTTTTTTTAAAAAATTCCAGTGGCATTCCTCAAAAAAATAGAACAAATACTAGAGAAATTCATGTGGAATCACAAAAATGCCTTGAATAGTCGAAGCTCTCCTGACCAAAAAAGATCAAACTTCAAACTATACTACAAAGCTATAATATTAAAACAGTACAGTACTGGAACAAAAACATACACACAGACCAATGGGATCAAATTGAAAACTAAGAGATACAGCCACGCATATATGGACATGTAATCTTTGACAACGGAGCTAAGACTATGTAATAGAACAAGGATAATCTGTTTGATAAATGGTGCTGGGGAAAACTGGAACACCACATACAAAAGAATGAAACTAGACTACCACCTCATACCATGTACAACTCAAATGGATAAGACTTGAAAGTAAGACCTGAAACTATAAAATATAGAGAAGAAAATATAGGCTAAACACTCATCACATACATCTCAGAAACATCTTTAAAGACTCATTCCCCACAGCAAAGAAAGTGATGGAAAAGGTAAATAGCTGGGATTACATTAAACTAAAGAGCTCACCCAACAAAAACAAAACAAAACAATCCAGTCAAAAAATGGGCAGAAGAGCTAAAAAGACACTTCTCTAAAGAAGAAATGCAAATGGCCAACAGGTATGTGAAAAAATGTTCAACATCACTCATCATCAGGGAAATGCAAATCAAAGCCACAATGAGATACCACCTTAACACCAGTGAGAATGGCACACATTAAAAAAAAACTGGCAGCAACAAATGCTGGCATGGATTGTGGAAAAAAGGAACTCTCCTGTATTGCTGGTGGGAATGCAAACTGGTCCACTACTATGGAAAAATGTGTAGAAGAGGTGCCTCAAATTACTAAAAATGGGGCTACCATATGACCCAGCAATTTTACTCGTAGGAATCTATCCAAAGGACACAAAAACATTAATTCGAAAGGATACCTGCACCCCTATGTTTATAGTAGCACTATTTACAACAGGTAAGCTATGAAAACAACCCATATGCCCAGAAATAGATGACTGGATCAAAAAGATGTGGTTTATATACACAATGGAATATTGTTCAGCAATCAAAAAGAAAAATTAATGCCATTTACAGCAACATGGATGGAGCTGTAAGGCATTATGCTCAGTGAAATAAGTCAGAAGGAAAAAGAAAAAAAATCAGATGATTTCACTTATAGGAGGAATACAGAGGAACCATAGGAGTCAGGAAGAAAAAAGAAGACAAAAATAGCAGGCAGCTATAAATGGGAGACGTTCAGCAGAGGAGAGGAAAGGAGAGGGATTAAAACAAGTGGGAAGAGCACAAGAGACTAGTGATGGTTCATGGATGACTTGGTGGTGGGAATTTTACGGGGACAACTGAGAAGAAATCAAACATTGTACAAAAATGAAGAAGGATGTAGAACACACACACAGAAATATTTAGAAAAAAAGTATGAACTGATGTAGTAATAAGCTATATAGTAGTAATAGTAACAATTATTTGTTGAATTATTTATTGAAATTTGTGTGCCAGATACTGTTTGGAGCATATAAACTCAGGTATTACTCCTAATAAACCTGTGAGATTATTATTATTATTATTCTACACATTAGGAAAATTCTACACATTTTTACACATTAGGAAATTGGCAATGAGAGAATAATAGTTTGAGGTATTGTCAGTAGTGAATGACAAGGCTGGGGTTAGAACCTAAGGAGTGTCAGAATCTCTTTTTTCCTAATTTAATACAGTATTTATTTGTCTTCCCTGTCAAATCCTGAGCCAACCACTTCCCCAGCCTGCCTGGAGAGTTATAGGAAAAGATTCCATGGGAGAAAGAACTATTGGAGGTGGAAACAGCTCTTTCACATGATGAAAAGGATGAAAAATGCTACCATCAGGCAAGAGATCCCCATAGCTGCTGAGAGGGCAAAGTCCAGAATGGCAAAAGAGAATGGAAGTGGCTTCAGATAAGGGTTCCTGGCATAACCAATGATGAGGCTTCCACCATCCCAATTCCAGCCTCAGAGCCAGCCATCCCTATTGTGGCAGCCCCAGCCCCTGTGAATTTGGCTGCTGTGTCACTATCCCTTGAAATGGCGCTGGTTTGGTAGTTGTGGCTAGGAATAAGTGAGTTCAGTGGATGTGTGGCTGCCAAGTTGCCAAGGCTCTCATCTGTCAGTGCCTCTGGTTGTTTCAGCACTGTAGGAGACAGTGATCTACCCAGTAGGTGAGAGGTGCTCCTGACCAAGGTGATAGGAAGGAACTTGGAGTAGGCATACATTTTCCGGGGATGAGGGGGTGTAGCAGGCAAGCTGTTCCCAGTAGACAAGACAGAGAGGTAGAGAGGGTCCAGGAGAATCGGAAATCTTAACCACTATGCTATGTTCTTAGCGTTAAATGAGTTGACTTACGCAAAGTACTCAGAATAGTGTCTGGCACAAGACACGGTATATAAGTTTCTCTGTTATTAGGAATCAAAATTTTTAATATTTCCAAGTTCTTGAAGATACAGTCACAATAACATGAATATATTCATCAGCCATTTAAAAAGCTTTGTCATTCAATTATTTCTTCTAGGTATCTCCCTTGAGGAAAATCAGCATATTTGATGATCATTCACTATAAAAATAACGGGTGTTTCCATAGTGTAGTGGTTATCACGTTCGCCTCACACTATAAAAATAAGGCTTAATCTGTTGCAAATCTCACAAAATATAGAGGCTCAAGTATTTGAAAATATTGAAGCACTGCTTGAATTCCATGAAATGTCATTGATGAAAGGGGAAAGACATGGAGAGGAAAGACATGGAGGATGCTTTTTAAGAACTATTGGAATAACAAGGGTTAAAGGAGGGTTTTGGGAAAATTGGTGGCAGAAACCTTGGAGATTTTTGCTAGTTTTATGTTTTTTATACTCTAAGAAGAGGAAATAGTATATAAAGGCTAGCCTGCAAAATATAGATATTATCAGAAACCTCTAACTTTTGTTGTAGTCTTTGTTCAGGAGTATAGTTGTAACTATAAATTAATAAAAAATATTATTTAGCTTGTTATTTTAAGGTGAAACCTACCTACAATGAAATTTTGTTCCCTATTCTAATGATTTTGTTTTAGAGGCTTACTTTTTCCTTCCAGAAAAAAAAGGGAAATTTTTTTAAAAGAAAGCATCAGATTTGGACAGAAGTTTAGTCATCTCTTATGCTGCAGTTGTTATTATTCCAGTTATTGTAACTGGAAGAACATGTTAGTTACCTTTTAGTATATTATTTAAGATTTAAATATTGAATATGAAAGGATGAAAAAGTTGTTTTGCTTTGGTTAATACTGTCTACCTAAATCATCAGTCCTCTGATTTCCCAAGAACTTAGAGCACTTGAGAAATCACGTAGATTGTTCAGAGCACGAGAAACCCTAGCTACCTCTTTTCCGTGTACATTTATAAAATGTTTCTTAATTTCTGTGAATTTTGTTTCTTAATTTTTTTTTTTAATTTCAGGTGTTGGTAAATCATGCTTATTGCTACAGTTCACGGACAAGAGGTTTCAGCCAGTGCATGACCTTACTATTGGTAAGTTTTACAACGTTTTGGATAGTGGAAATGGAATATGGTATAATTTCTGTTGAAAAAAATCAGTGATACTAGATTGTTTGCTTTGGGGAATTTAGTTTCCATTACTTTTTTTTAAGTGTAGTAAAAATGATGTTACCCAGCTTTATGAACATGGTTGAATTGCAACAAGACATTAATATTAATAGGTAATATTAACAAGAAAAATATTAATATTCTGTTTGTATTTAATGATGAAACAAATGATTAAGAGACAACATAGCATAGAAATAAAGGCTGAGACTCTGGACCTGCTTACGAGAGCTCTGGTCAAGACTGCCACTAACTAGTTGAGCAGACCGTTTCATTACTGCATGCCTCGTTTTCTTTGTCTCCAAAAATGAGAATAGCAGCAGTACCATTCTTATAAAGTTATTGAGACTGGTACTTCAGTTTCTTCATTTTTGCAAAATATGAGACAAGGAATAATCAACAGATACAGATATTATTAGTGATACTACTCAATAACATGCGAAAGTATAAAATTTAAAATGCATGAAAAGCTAATAAATAAGCATATGTTGCAGAGTCCTTGTTTGATTAAAAAAAAGTACAGTTATACTTTGAAAACTATAGAATCTAGCTGGATTATTCTTTCCATTTAGAAGAAATAAAGTAATTGGAAATCTGTGCAGACTGTACAACTGGTGACTTGATGTATCCTTTTAGATGGTGATTGCTTATTTTCAAATATAAAAACAATATAGGCAGTCATTAGCACATTCCTTTTAAAGGAACATGGGGTATTTGCTAAAATAGACAAAAGACTTTATCTTGTCTCTGCTGCATACTTGCTGTATCCTGAGAGAAAGGTTATAAAGTTAAAACTGGATTATCACTAAGAAGTATCAAACAATAGAAAAGAGGAAAGACTGAAAGGTGAGGAAAAGGTGAGGAAAGACTGAAATATTCTTTACCCTTTGACTACTAGCTCAGTGGAATTATGATATAAATCAAAGTTGTGGTTTTTTAAATGGCTTCCTGGATTAAAGGTCCAAGTTAGCCTTGCTATTCAAAGGATGGCTCAAAGTCCACTGCACTATGCCAGCAGCATAAGTAGCTTGTGAGAGCTTGTTAAAAAAATGTCCTGAATCAGATTCTGCTTTTGAACAGGTTCTCTAAGTGAGTCATATAAGCATTGAAGTTTGAAACTCATTACAACAATGATTTTTAAATATTGATTACTCAGCTAGAAATATGTCCTACTATCTTGTAGACCTGGTGCATGCATAAACACATCCCACATATATCCTGACCTTTCAGTTTCTTCACTACCTCTGCCTGTGATCTTGCTTCCATTCTGCCTTAATACTTACTCCAATAGTCACACCCAGGACCTTATCATTACCACCAGTATCTGGAACCACTTCAGAATTTCAGTATCATGCTTTTGGCTATTTGATTATTTGAGATCCTAGCATTTCACCTCTCTCATATTCTTAACTTCCCTCCTTATTCAGCTTTATCGGAACACTATAATTATTTCTGCATATTTGTCCCCTTACTTCATCATATACTTGTGGTTAACCCATAGGTTAAATCTAACTTCTATTCCATACCTGCATGGAGAAAAGCACAGTTACTCGCTAGTTACTCTTAGACTGATTTCTTGGATACTAACTTCTATTTGTCCCACAATTAAATCTTATTTCAATTCCTTGCAGTTTCTACTTTCCTTTACAACTGTATTATGCCTGCTTGCTCTTTAAGTTTATAGCAGCTTTCCTATCTTCATTTTTAAATGATAACCTTGGTTTCTGTTTCATTTAGAAACAGAGGCAAGGAGAATGTCATTTTCACAAGTTTACTTCACCAGTACATCCCCCATAACAACAGTGCCCATAAACTTGGCCTACTCCAGAAAACAGCTTCAACAGTTTTTTTGTTTTTTTTTTTTCTCCCAGGTGTCTTACCGTCTTTTCTCTCCTTTAAGCAAAAGGAATTTTTACATATTTTCTATCAAATTTTTTCCCTCCTAAGATGATTGTTTCCATTACATGCCCACCAATAATCCTTCAGCATATTCCATTGGGCCCCCTCCCTTCATTATTTCCATACCCACCCTCCCCTTCTGGTGACCCCATTTGTGCACTCAGATTTCTGTGATTTGGTTTGTTTTGGTTTAGTTTTGTCTATTCCTTTGTTTTGTTACTCTGTATTCCACATGAGTGGAATCATCTGGTATTTGTCTTTCTCCTTCTGACTAACTTTCCTCAGCATATTCCCCTCCAGGGTTCATCTGTGTGGTTATAAATGACAAGCCCCACCTGGAGGAAGGAACCACATTCTGCCTCTGCCCCTCTGTGATCACCTGGCTCTGATAGGTGGCCCTTTCTCATAGGAACTGTCATCATTAGTTATGTAAATGGTAGTGTAGAAATTTTGCTGCCCAATGTTAAATAATAATCATCATCATAATAGTGGACCCATACTGAATACTTGAGGTATGCCAGGCACTGGTCTACCTTTCTAAGTTTTGGGGAAAAAATATTATGACATAAATATCATTTGCTGTTTTATAGATAAGAAAACTAAAACATGTAAGAGATTTAATAACTTCACCATGATCACACTATTAAAGATATGAATTATTGAATGCTCAGTAAATGTTTACTATGTGAGGATGCAAGTACTGGACAATGATGATAATAATCTAGTGATAATTAGAAAATATGTATTTACATTAAGAGTATTTTGTTCCAGAAGGTTGGAAGGGAATAGCAAATCTGAAAAAATAAGTATCACTCTCTGACAATGTTAGGTAAATAAGACCTTGCCTTTGGCTGCACAATTTCTCTGGCAGCCAAACTGGCTATTAATTCAAAAAGGATCTGGGAAGAGAGCCCCAAGGGCATAGGAGATAATGGTTTAGCCCATAAAATAAAAGGTAAAAGAGCCTTTCTGAGTCAAATTTTCAAGCGCGTGTGTGTGCATACACACACACACATTTGAAAATATATATGTATATATACATGTATGTGTGTATATACATGTATATATGTGTGTGTGTGTGTATACAATATATGACGTGTGTGTATGTCTGGAAAACACTTAAAATTTTATCAATCTGAAGAAAAAAAGGTTTTTAATTTTGTTTCTGAAACTTCCAGGACATTTCAGGTTTCAGTATTTTCTGTTGCCACATATAGAACAAGGGTAGATACTGCTTTGAATCCAGTGGAAAATAATTTTGTTTCATGTGATAGGAAAACAGAAATATAGTTTTTTAGCTATCAGTAATAGCACTTGACAGGTTTTCCTTTTGAGATGTTCATTTTCTTCCTACCATCATTCTTTATCCTCATGCCTGGTTAATACAGTAGCCTTTTTTTTTTTTTTTTTTTTTTAGTTCTTTATCTTGACCCTATTGATAAATGATGTTCCAAATCCCAGTTCTCACTAAGTTAAGCAACAGGAATATATTAGAATATCTAGAGCTTTATGGAGCTTTAAGGGTGGAGATTGGGAGTTGGGAATGAGCAGGAACAAAGCCATTTTAGAGGCCAAGGTCAGGAAACAGCAGACCTGCAGCAGTGGTGGTCTAAGCCTTTCATCCTCTAGGCTAGAATGATTGCTAATCAATTTTAGTATCTTTATCCTTCTGTTCAAAATGCCAAATTCAGAAAAACATCTGTTTGTCCTAGCTTGCTTTGCCTGCCCAACCATTGTATTAGTCAAGCTCTGTTTCAAATTTGTTGTTGCTTTTTGTCAAACTTTGGCATCAGGCATTGAAGAAATCTTGATTCTCGGTGGACAGTGCACATGTTTTTGGATTGTGGGTATAAACCCACCCATGGAAGTAAAAGGAAAAATAGGATTTTTTTCTCTTTCTATGTAGAAACAACAGGTTCATGGAAAGACTTCCATTATGTCAAGTATCTTATTGATACAAAATTTTATACTTTAGTACATTCCTTTTAAGTGCTGGTTATTGCAGTGAACATACTATGTACCATACTTAGTTACTAGTTTCTTCTGCAGCTATTCTTGTTTCCATATCACTAATGATAAACTGGCGTATGGTTGTTTTGTGAGTCCCCCTTCCTTACCCCGTGATACACACACATATAAGTAGGTAGATATGTAAAGATAAGTAAACACTGTAATGGTTTTATATGACATCATTTTTACAATTCTTCATTTTTATTCTAGTACATAGTAACTCCTGGGTCTTTTCTCTTGCTTTCCTATGTCTGGGAAGCATTCTGCTCCTTGGTTTTGACTCTACCTTAAGATGGAATTAAGTATTAAAATGGAGATTTTCAAACTTCAAGTCGAATATCATGGGAAAACAAACTGCATTTCTAGCTCACCCTCTTAATTACATTTTGAAGATGCTGAAATGCAATTCAGACACTGGGCAGTATGACTTTCCCTAGGCAACTGGAAGCTGTTTTTCTGCCAGGATGACATCGGCTTTTGGGGACTGCGTGTATCTTCCTTTTACCATAATCCTGATCTAAGTACGGATAGAATGCATTCCAAGTAGTAATCGTTTGATATGATAAAAGCAATATACTTCTTTTAGTCTTTTTCAAAGCTACTTGTTATTCTGGAATTATCCCCCTTTTCTCTTCCTCCTATTTTGTTGACTGATTACTTTAAAAAGAGATGGTAAATCAAGGTAAAAAACCAAAGTGGTAAACCTAAAAGTTTATTTATAAGTATAAAGTTTGCGTTTCCTTTGACCTGCAATCCTGTTTCCAAAACATAATAATCACATGTTGAAAAATGTATTCAGAAAGTTTATTTCAGCGTTAACTAGTGAAAATTTGGGAACAACTTAAATTGACAGCACTAGAGTGCCAGTTTAGTAAAGTGTGAGCGCACACATGTACACACACATACCCTCCAATAATTTTGCAGCCATCAAAATAGTTTTTTATATTTATTGATTCGTAAAGATGTTTGTGATATGGAATAATGCCCATGACATATTACTGACTGAAAGCAAACTTTAGAACAGCATTTAAAAGTTCCCATTTCTATAAAGTTTTATACTTCTTCTCTGTATTATTCATGGAACTATGTCTGGAAACTTGAAGATTTCTTTCCTATTTGATAATATTTTGGGAACTAAGATATGATGCTGAAGTTCATGCTTACTTTTTAGTGATTTTTATACTATATTTATGGTTTATAAGAAATTTTAATATTTGTTACTAGTAATTATGGTTCTTGAATCTTATTTCTAGTTTCTTCTGTTACCAAGCCTGTGAAACATGAAGACCTTTAATGGATTCTTTGCAATGCCAGACTCAAATATCTTAGTGTTTGTGTTCTTAGTTTATGTCTTATTTAGCACCTCTGCCTAGGCTTATACACTTTTTTTAATACCCTTTTTAAGGATAAGAGCGATTTTGATAAAGTCATCTGTATATCTGCTGGGATAGCTTGTCTTAGAAATATGACATCCTTTCTCTAAATCCTTAAATGTGAAATATATTCCCACAATGGTGTGACAAACCATTTTCTGCTCTATACAGGTGTAGAGTTTGGTGCTCGAATGATAACTATTGATGGGAAACAGATAAAACTTCAGATATGGGATACGGTAAGTGTAACAAAAATGCATCGTATGACCTCAATAAAGTTGTCTTGTAAAAGCACATTGTATGTTTGTTTTGTTTTAATGTTATTTTATGCCTGTTATGGTTTATACCCCTAATACAAATTCATCCCTGCAGCCATGAGATGAAATGTAGCAGAAAAGATTAGTTTTTCTTAACGCAGTGTTTTCAACAGGTATACCCCAGGTATTGGATGTTGGTGAACATATTGGAGTGAATGCTTAGGCTATGTGGTCTAAATAAAAATGCTCCTTGAAATAATGCTTTTAAGAAAAATAGCATTATCTAAAGTGTGAATAAGAAGTAAAATATAAATTGCTTTCCCATAAGAAGTAAAATATAAATCACTTTCCCAGAGACACTTAACCTGACATTTTGTTCATGTTAAGGGTTTGATTTGGTTTTGGTTCCAAATACTTGGAGTCACTTTGTTCCCAGTCCTAATTCTGTCATTTACCCTTTGTTCACTGAATGCTTGTTATATATCATACTGTAGTTGTAATGACAGTTTCTTATCTGAACCACAGAACATGATTTGAGTGACTATAGCTTCTCTGGTTTCCAAAGTTTTTTGTCTCAATCTCTTTATGCTTTTAAAAATTAGTGAGGACGGGCCTCCCTGGTGGCGCAAGGGGTTAAGCACCGCTCTATGAAGCAATCTGCAGGCTCTACAGCACGAGTTCAATCCCTGGCCAGCCAGGAAGAAACTTCTCCACCTAGCGTGCAGACACCTCCTGTCTCGCCCCTACTCCCCTCAGCAGTATATTTCAATCAACTGCCTATTCGGTTCCCCACTCTGTCTCTGGTGGATCCTCTTACCCCCCACACCTCTGGCCTGTACCCCAGCTATTGTATGCATAAAAAAAAATTAAAATTAACAAGGACCCAAGGAACCATTGGTTAGGTAGCTTATTGCTATAATATTGGCGTAATAGAAATTAAAACTGAGAAATGTATTAAATAGTCTGTTATTCATTTAAAAATAGCCATATTAGAATAGATAATAGTTTTCATGGAAATTGTTCTTATGAAACAAAAAGCAAAAACTTTTTAGTAAAGAGTATCATTTTATTGCATTTTGTATAATCCCTTTGCTATTAATGGAAGATAGCTAAGTATTGTTTTATCTGCCTCTGAATTTAGTCAGGTGTGGTAGTTAATGTGTAGGAAGAAAATGCAGACTCTCACAAAAATAGCTAGTTGGGAAATGTGGAACCTCATGGACCCTTTAAGAGTCTCAGGGACTCCCAGGGCTCCTGGGAGAACTACTTTGAGAACTACTGTTTAAGGCAATTAGGACTTCATTCTTCATGGAGCCCCAGTTGAGAAAAAACTGAAGGTCTCCTATTAAGACAGAAGAGCATATTTTCTGAACTAGTAAATGAAATACAAAATATGGGGAACTGTGTCGTATACTACTACTGGTCTTTTTTCCCTCCGGTCATAAAATTCTTCTCGTCGTCTATAATGGATATTAAAGGAAGGAACCTTAAAATACTCAGTCTCACAGATTTTATTCCCAAGGAAACTGAGTAAGTGCTGAAGGGTGTTGTGAGACCTAGGTTTGCTGATGCCTCTTACAAATCATTTAGTCGTCCTTGAAATGGAAAACTGCACTTTATCTTGCTCTGTCCCAGGGTTACATGCTGGACTGTAGGTGTTCTGCTTTCTTACATTCTCTTTTCAGTGAAGATTTATACTTTTACTATCTCCTAAAGGGATGTTCTTCCCTGAGCCTGTAGCATCTCATTACTTTTTTAATTTGTATTCTCTCAGCAGCATGATTTCAAAACTGCACAGAAAAGGTAGCGGGGGGGTGGGGGGCGGAAATCATGCAAAGTCGTTTGTTCCTAAGGATTTAAAATAATTGCCAACCAAAAGACAGTATTTTCTACTTTTATATTAAAATTTCTTTTTTAGAATGTTTGCTTTACATAAACTAGGTTGCTTTATTAGCTAATAAGCTTGTGCAATACACATCATTCAGTGTAGTATAGTGTGACCCGGAGTACTTACTCCTCTTCAGTAAGTACATTTCAGATCTTGTACTTTGTATACATATTTGCTTTGCTAGAAGTGCTTTTCCCCCCTTTTACATTTAACAGCACCTCAGATGTCAGCTCTCGTGGAGCCTGCCTGACCTCCATAGGATAGCTGATTCTCCCCATATTTCTTGCATATTTCTATTATAGCTCCGATCCATAGTTTTGTTTTTGTTTGCATTATGCCCTCCCCAGAATAAACTTCTTGAAGGAAAGGGCCATCTTTATCACATTCACCTTTGTATCCTGTATTCTTACTTTGGTAGCACATACAGTGTTTGATAATTTTTTTTGAGTTAATGAATTAGGCTGCTCATTCTGTTTAAGCAACTTAAAGGCTCTTTGGATATGTTCAAGAGATATATACTAAAGCATGTGGTTTCCAAAGGAAAGATTAATATTGTGACAATTAAGTGACATTTCAGGTTTTGACAACCTAATTGTAGTTTATTTTGGTTTATTTAGTTGTTCTTCTATCCTTAAAGGGTTCCCTTAAATGATTTCTCCCTCTCCCCAGGCCCCACCCCCACTTTTTGAGACTTAAGAAATGCATTAATTCCCAGTTGTTTCTTTGGTAGGTTAACTAGTCGTACTTTCTTTTTATAGTAGCCTCTTTTTTTGTCTAGCTTTTTGAAGTTGTTTCCTCACTGTAGTAATCTTTTGAACAAAATCTGTAATAATTACTTATAATGGACAGTATGAACAGGAAATAGAAAACTCTCATTCACACCTCCTCTGGAAGGGAAGATGGCCACTTTTCTTTCCTCTGTTTCTGAAGTGGAGAAGCTATGGTACATTTGAAGACGTCATGACACCCCAAACAGAATTCTAGGGCTTCCAGTTGAAGAATGCTAGAAATTAAGGAATGTTTTTAAAACTCTGTTAACCACTTTTGCAAGTTGTTTCTTGAGTTTCTGCCTGTAGATTTTTTTTGTATTGTTTCTGATTTTCTTCTTACTTTAATACTTCCAAAACTCATTAATAGACATTATCAGGCACACTCTAAGGTTGGTTCACACTTACTTTATAGCTATGATGTATTATTTTATGCATCTGTGTGGTTTTTCATATCATTAATATCTTGTGATGTCTGTACATTTGGATAGTAAGATACAGTTTTAGGGCCTCCCCGGTGGCGCAGCGGTTGAGCGCTGGGTTGCGAAGCTGCCCGCAGCCTCTGCAGCGCCGGTTCGATCCCCGGCTGCTCCGGCCACCAGAGGAGGGTCCCACATGGCGCGCAGACCTCTCCTGCCGCCCGCTGCTCCCCTCAGCAGTGTACTTCGGTCCTTCTGCCTGCTCTGCTCCCGGCTCTGGCTCTGGTGAATTCTCTCACCCTCCCGCGCTTCTGACTGTACCCAGTGCATGTATAAACGAAACAAACGAACAAACAAACAAATAAATAAATAAAACATGCCTCTATAAAAAAAAAAAAAAAAAAGTAAGATACAGTTTTAGAAGTAAAGTTCATGCCCAGCACATTTATAAAACCACTCTATAGTCCTAATGTTATGGTTGTTTCATCAGCCTTAAATAAATAAATTTTCCCCAATAGCTAAATCTCAGTATTTTAGGATATTTGTCATCCATTTTATATCCATTTCCATTCACCAAAACAAAAAAAATGTGGTGTTTCAACTACCACTATCTGCTTTCCTTGAAAATAGTGAGTATAGTTGCCAGTGGTACTTCTAACCTTGCTGAAAGCAGTGATAATGGCTTATCAGTAGCTCCCTTAAGGAATTTTCCCTTAGCACTGTGTAACTTTTTTTTTTTTTTTTTTTGTCTTTTATCAGAAGTCAAAAGTGATATACTTGATCTCTTTTTTAGGGTAAGTCAAAGAAACTTAGTTCCTGTTCATGGACTGGACGAAACACATAAGTCTATTCTCTTAGACCTTTGTGCAGTCCTTACCCACCTTTTTGGTACTCTTACTCATCTATTTAAGATTTTATTTATGTTTATGTAGAAGAGCTGGGGTGTAGGCCAGAGGTGCAGGGGGTGGAGAGTATTCACCAGAGACAGAGTTGGGTGCAGAACTGGCAAATCTACTGAAATACACTGCTAAGGAGAGCAGTGGGCGAGACGAGAGGTTTACTGCACCATGGGTCATCAAACTCTGGATGTTGTTATGGGCCATCTCTATGATATAGCTGAGACAACATTTAGGCCACCAGGGCCATGCCAACTCTTACTCATCTTAGGATTTTTGTCACATTTTCTATAGTCTTCTAAACATATCCAAATAAATGTTATTCTCTCCCCAAATTTGTAGTGTGGAGGTTTTAAATCTATGTATCTGTTCAGCTTCTCTAAAATTATTTTAGATTTATAAAGATCTTCCCACCCAGTTAAAGTGAAACTATATTAAAAGTCATGTGAAACCTATATTTTAAGAGCATCTTCTCAGCAAATCATAGGCCTTTTGTAAAATATCTCAGTTAATACCCAACTTTTGACCAGAAAAAAAGTTTTTTTTTTTATATTTTATATAATTCTTTCTTCATTTTTTGCACAAGGTATGCATTTTCATTTTGGTTATATTCCCCATACAATTCCCACCCCCTTATTTTGACCCTAATCCCTCCTCTACTGCCCCCCCCCCAGTGTATCTCTGGTTTATAGTTGCTTGTTGGTTTTGATTTTTTCTTTATTATAATTAGTCTTTTTCCTGGTCCCTTATTTAGGTTTTCTGAATTCCTGCTGTGAGTGAGACCATCCGGTATTTTTCTTTTTCTTTCTGGCTTATTTTGCTGAGCATGATCCCTTCCAGCTCCATCCATGTTGCTGCAAAAAGAAGTGTTGTTAATATAGCAATGGATCCTGGGGATGTTATTCATGAGTATCCATAAGGGCTAGGGAAAAGGCCTAGAAACAATTTTGCCTCTCTTCTCTACTCTCATTCCCCATTATTAGGAGTTGAAAGGCTCCTGAAAGTTGCCTCCTTTGGCAGCTACTTGTCATCATTTTTTTTGAATAATCCAAGGACACAACATTATCCCAGACATTTCATACTACTCTAATAATTACTCCTCACCTGTTGTAGCTCCATTTTCTCATATGACAGTGTTGAAAGAAACTGAAGTCAGTGATGGTATCCTCAAAGTCTTTTTTTTTTTTTTTGGAGTAAATATTCTTAAAATTTTTAAAGCTTTCAATATCTACTGTTCTTTTTAGCTATTTACAGCCTTCATTTCTCAGGCTCTACAGTCTTTTACACGGGAGATTCCCTTAAGAAACCTAGAATTAAATAGTTTCAGTTGGCTTTTCTCAAGTTTATTTGACTTAGCAGTCCTCACATTGTAAGTTTGGTGTAAATATTCTTTGACTGATTTTAATCCTAAGCATCACTACAAGTGAGTATATCTGTTATCTCTTGAAACCAACTTGCTCTGTTCTGTGCTTTTGCATATCTGGGTATCTTGCTTATATTTCATGATTTTATATTATAAGCGCTCATGGTTACAATGGTTACCCTAAATGTATTTTTCTGGTGCTTTTCACTTAGACAGTCATTCTTGTTTCATTAAGTGCATTTTCTTTACACCCTTAGCTACTATTGGAAATCTCTTGCTACCAAGATTTTCTGTATCCTGCGCAGTTTCAAACTTCTAAAATCTCTTTAAGCCTACACTTCATAATGAAGAGGATCAAAAATAACATCTGTACTTCCTAAATTAACATTCTTTTAAAACAAAATAGATTATTTGGAGTTGGGTAGGTTTAATTAAAATGCTTTTTTGAGGGCCTCCCCGGTGGCGCAGCGGTTGAGCGCTGGGTTGCGAAGCTGCCCGCGGCCTCTGCGGCGCCAGTTCGATCCCCGGCTGCTTCCCGGCCACCGGAGGAGGGTCCCACATGGCGCGCAGACCTCTCCTGCCGCCCGCTGCTCCCCTCAGCAGTGTACTTCGGTCCTTCTGCCTGTTCTGC
The DNA here is from genome assembly GCF_014898055.3 of Talpa occidentalis. Lineage (NCBI taxonomy): Eukaryota > Metazoa > Chordata > Mammalia > Eulipotyphla > Talpidae > Talpa > Talpa occidentalis. The sequence goes on along the minus strand of NW_026555331.1, from coordinate 60,732,566 downwards.
TCCCCACTCTGGCTCTGGTGGATTCTCTCACCCTCCCGCGCTTCTGACTGTACCCAGTGCTTGTATAAACAAAACAAACAAATAAATAAATAAAAGACTGACACTTAAAAAAAAAAAAAATGCTTTTTTGAAACTAGATTATTTGCTTTAGTTTGGTCAAGATATCCATTGGGCAAATTTTAAGTGGTTGTTGTTCAATAGATTGTTTATAGTTGGTGAGACCATAGTAAAACACTTTACTGGGCAAGATTTATTTCAAGTCTACCAGTGCCATTAAAAAAGAGTATGGAATGTTAGTGTGCAAGTCAGCTAACGATAATTTGGAAACTGCTGTGTAGATTGATCTTTGCTTATTGTAAAGTAATCATAGCTTTTAAGCTGCACCACTACATTTATAGTCTTAGAAGGTATGCTTTTTTATTTGCTGAGTTTTGGTTTGATCTTATAATTATAGGTAAAATCAAGTTTTAATTTAGTGCAAAACAATACAATATATAGATTATGTCCACATTGCAGCATTTTTATTCTTTGTAAAACAATTTAGGAAAAATGAAGTGGTATATGGATGTATACTTTTGAAAACTAAGTTTTCTTTTTCAGACTTTTTCTTTCCTGGCTATTAATTGAAATTTTAGATCCTGTGGTGATACTTTTTTTTAGCATTGTATTCATTTTAATTCATCCCACAGACTCCGTTAACAAGAACTTTTTACCTTTGCTTAGTGTTTAGTTACGGGAGATACAAGACCTCTAAACCTGAATTTACTTTGAACTAATAAAATAAGTTTTTTTAATTTACCATGAAATCTTTCCTTGGTATATACAATTCACAATGAAATGAATCGTTTAAAAATGTCCTTAAGTTTCCCATGCTAAAGCAATTAATTAAAAAAGAAGTTCTGATAATGCTTGCATTTTAACTTGGATTTCGAAGGACTTTTTTAGAAAGATATGCACCTCAGTAAGTTACATGAAAATAATTTAAAGTAATTTCATACTTCCTGCTGCTATCATCTTGTCTTTTAAATCACTAACTGTGTAATGAGTTGGCTATTTTTACAGCCCTTTATGTGATGTTTTCTGAGTATTTAGCATAGGACTTTATTCCAAGTGCCAGAATTGCTTGTGAGTAACCAAGGCAGGGCCTGACTATTAGTTTCCACACAAGAAAAATAATTAGTACTGCTTCTTAGCATATTAGGATTTACTTTGTCCTCTCATTTAGGTGGGGTGGAGTAATGACCATTTTGCACATTTGATGGAGACATTAGGGCACCTTCTTTCATTCAGCAGGCTCTCTCTACATGCTGGTTGTGTGTCAGACCCATTGCTAGGCACTGGGACTTGGGGTACATGGAATGGAGGGACTGTAGTAGGAGGACTGACAAAAACAAGGAATTACAGAGTACTGAGTGTTAGAACAAGACAGAATCTGAGCTGTCTGTTAATACATGTATTCTGAATGTGGGAAGGGCTTAATAGTTACATTGAAAGATCAGAACTCAGGACCTGCAGACTGGAATATTTTTCAATAAGTTGAATATAAAATTCAGTAAGTTTAATACAAAAATTGTGAACTAATTTCATGTTTAATTAATTTAAATGCATATTTTTCCTCTAAAGTAGAAACAAAGTGATTAAAAATGAAAGAATACATTTGGTAAGGAATGTCTTAATTTTAAATTGAGAGGCAATAGATACGTCCCTCAGCTTTTCTTTTTTAAAAAGGTGCCATTGGTAAAAAAGAAATTAACTAATTTTGTACAATTTCTGAAGTCTGTTTTCACAATGGCTATAAAGATGACTTTTACATCCTGTTGCCTTTTGACAAGCATTATATATCAAATACAGAGAAAATTGATTAAGTGTGTAGAAAAAAAATTATATAAATTGAATTCAGAACCACTTTCTGTTTTCCATAATAAAATGATTGCTCAAAGAATTCCATCTGATGACTGTTGAAAGCTCACTGCAGTTTATGATATAACTGATAAAATCTGCATCCTTGGCCTTCCAACAACCTTTACACCAGCAGATGGTGGGCGTAAAGATGTCATTCATCATTTATTTACAATGGGCTTTATTTATTCTAGTGTCAACAGCTGCCCCAGGGAGTGGGGTTATTGAATTCAAATGTGAGGCTCTGGGTTATTTGCTTCCTTTCAAATTTGTCTTCAGAGCTTAGTTGCTAGGAGTCCATTCTGTGTTCTAATAATGATTCATGTATTGTGAAGCCATTCAGTAAATTGGGTTGTCAGGGATTGCCAAAAAAGGTTTAGAGATGGGAGGGGGGATGGCGGGGGTGGGGGGGGGAGGCTGGTGGGCGGGTGGTGGTGAGAGGGACTGCTCAGAAGATTGCATGTGTAGCTGGTTGACTTGAGCAACGTGGTATTATGTGACTTTTTATTAAGATAGTATCATTAGATTTTCTTATTTTCCTTTATGCACATCTTCCCTGCCAGCTTGTGTTCTACATATAAATAATAAGAAAATGTATAGAACCATTTATTAAAGGAAACTCTTAACCTGTCTTCCTCACAGGCAGGACAAGAGTCCTTTCGATCCATTACAAGGTCATACTACAGAGGTGCAGCAGGGGCTTTACTAGTATATGATATTACAAGGTGAGAACTTTGAATTCTTTTCAGTCCATTGGTCATTGCAGAGCAGTTTTTTAAATAAATATGGTTACCAGTAATAAAGGTATAGCTTTGTATTTCTGCCATGACTGCCTTTTAAACTTGTGTCTTGAATTAAATTTACAATAGTAATCTGCAGTGAAATTATTTTCTTATATGAATTAGCACCCCAAGTTGATCAATTTGATAATTATATATGCAGTGGAATTTTAAAGGTAAGATGATTATATTTAATTTCTGAACTATAATTAGTGAACTTTAAATTCAGCTACTGTCATTTAAAATCTGTTTTTTCTTTACATAAGTGGATATCTAAAAAAGTTACTTTTAGTGGAATGTATACTGCTATCATTTGCTACTAGGGGAAATAATTGGAAAATAGTAATCAAATTGTTTATGTTTAGGAGAGATACATTCAACCACTTGACAACCTGGTTAGAAGATGCTCGCCAGCATTCTAATTCCAACATGGTCATTATGCTTATTGGAAATAAAAGGTAAAAAGACTAATTTAAAACTTTTTTCTGTTAATGATAAAGATATCTTTATATGTATTTTACATCATTCGTCCTTTTTGTACAATGTGTGCTTTCTCCTCTCACCTGTACTCCCTGTAAAATTCCCACCACCAATTCACTCATGCACCATCACCATAATCCTGTGTGCTCTTCCCTCCCCTGTTTTGATCCCTCTCCCTCCCTTGCAGAATGTCTCTGATTTATAGTTACCTATTAATTTTGTGTTTTTATTATAATTTTTTTTCCTGATCTTTTATTTGGTTCCCCTACATTCTTCCTATAAGCGAAACCATCCAACATTTTTCTTTTACTTTCTGGCTTATTTCACTGAGCGTAATCCCTTCCATCTCCATCCATGTTGCTGTGATTAGCATGGGTTTATCTTTTTTGATTGCTGAGTAATACCCAGGCATCTATTTTTGGGCATTTGGGTTGTTTCCATATCTTACCTATTGTAAATAAATAAGGGATGCAGGTATCCTTTTGAATTCATGTTTTTGTGTCCTTTGGATAGATTGCTAAGAGTGGAATTGCTGGGTCATATGGTAGCTCCATTTTTAGTAGTTTGAGGAACCGCCACACAGCTTTCCACAGTGGTTAGACCAATTTGCATTCCCACCAGCAGTGTAGGAGAGTTTCTTTTTCTCCACGTCTTTGCCAACATTTATTGTTTCCTGTTTTTTTGTAATATGAGCTATTCTCACTGGTGTAAGGTGGTATCTTGTTTTGGTTTTGATTTACAGTTCCCTGATTCTAAGTGATGTTGAACATTTTTTCACATACCTGTTGGCCATTTGTATTTCCTCTTTGGAGAAGTGTCTTTTTAGTTCTTCTTCCCATTTTTGACTGGATTGTTTACTTTGTTTTTGTTGCGCATCCACTGTTTGTATATCTTTGTCATCAGTCCCTTATCAATTGTGTGCAAAAAATTTTTCCCAATCAGTAGGGGGTCTCTTCATTTTGGTTAATGTCTCCTTTGCTGTTTAGAAGCTTTTTAGTTGGATGTAATGCCAGCTATTCATATTTTCCTTCACTTTCTTTGCTTTGGGGGAATGTGTCTTTAAAGATGTGGCTGAAATGTATGTCATGTAGTGTTTTGCCTATATATTCTTCTATATTTTTTTTAATATTTATTTATTTATACAAGCACTGGGTACAGTCAGAAGTGCGGGAGGGTGAGAGAATTCACCAGAGTCAGAGCGGAGAGCAGAGCAGGCAGACTGACGAAGTACACTGCTGAGGGGAGCAGAGGGCGACAGGAGAGGTCTGCGTGCCATGTGGGACCCTCGCTCAGCGGCCGGGGATCGAACTGGCGCTGCAGAGGCTGCAGGCAGCTTTGCAACCCAGCACTCAACCACTGCGACACCGGGGAGGCCCTATATTCTTCTATATTTTATGGTTTTAGGTCTTATGTTCAGTTCTTTTACCCATTTTGAGTTGGTTTTTGTGCATGGTGTGACATAGTAGTCTATTTTCATTCTTTTGCATGTGGTGGTCTATTTTTCCCAGCACCATTTATTGAACACTGTCCTTGTTACATTGCATATTCTTTGCTCCTTTGTCAAAGATAAGTTGTCCATAAATATCTGGATTTATTTCTGAATTTTCTATTCAGTTCCATTGGTCTGTGTGTCTGTTTTTGTTCTAGTACTATATAGTTTTAATTATTATGGCTTTATAATGTAGTTTGAAGTTTGGAAGTGTGATACCTCCATTCTCCTTTTTGGTCAGGAAAGCTTTGGCTATTCAAGGTTTTTTGTGGTTCTATATGAATATTTGTTTCATAAATATTTGTTCTCTTTCTTTGAAGAATGTCATTGAAATTTTTATTGGAATAGCATTGAAACTGTAAATTGCTTTTGGTAGGATGGCCATTTTGATAGTGTTAATTCTTCCAATCCATGAGCAGGAGATGTTCTTTCCATTTCTTTGTGTCGTCTTTATAGTTTTCTTTGTATAGGTCCTTCACCTCTCTTATTAGGTTTATTCCCAAGTGTTTGGGGTTTTTTGTTTCAATTATAACAGGGATGGTTTTCTTGATTTCTTCTTCAGATTGATTGTTTGCATAAAGGGAGGACACCGATTTTTGTGTGTTGACTTTGTATCCTGCTACTTTACTAAACTGGTTGATTATTTTGATTAGTTTTTCTGTGGAGTTTTTAGGGTTCTCTATGTATATTATCATATCATCTGCAAATAGTGGTAGTTTTGCTTCTTTCCCTATTTGGATTCCTGTGTATCTTTCTATTGTCTTACCCTCTGGCTAGGACTTCCAGTATTATATTAAAAAGCAGTGGTGAAAGTGGATATCCTTACCTTGTTCCAGATCTTAAGGGAGAGGCTTTCAGCTTTCATCATTGAGAATGATACTGGCTATGGGTTTGTCATATATGACTTTTATTGTGTTAAGGTATGTTCCTTTTATCCCAAGAATTTTGAGGGGATATTGAATTTCATAAACATATTGAATTTCAAATGCTTTCTCAGCATCTATTGATATGATCATATCGTTTTTATTTTTCTTTTTGTTGATGTGTTGGATTATATTAATTGATTTTTGGATGTTAAACCATCCTTGTGTTCCTGGAATAAATCCCTCTTGGTCATGGTGAATTATCTCTTTGATGCATTGTTGGATTTTGTTGAGGATTTTTGTGTCAGTGTTCATTAGAGAGATTGGCCTGTACTTTTCTTTTTGTGTGTTGTCCTTGTTTGGTTTTGGTATTAGTGTGATGTTGGCTTCACAAAACATGTTTGGTAGTGTAGTAGTCCTTCCTTCTCAATTTTTGAAGGAGTTTGTATGGGATAGGCACTAGCTCGTTTCTGAACATTTGGTAGAATTCATTTGTGATGCTGTCTGGTCCTGGGCATTTATTTTTGGAGAGGGTTTTGATTACTGTTTGAATTTCACTGCTTGTAATTGGTCTGTTTAGGTGTTCTGTTTCTTTTTTATCTAAAGACTAGATACCTTGCTTATGTGATTGCTTATATATTTGCCTAAATGTAAGTTATTGGTTTCTTAAGAAACAAAATTTCAGAAATCCTAAATTGTTTGTTTTGGTTTTTAAATAAAGATAATAAGCATTGTTGGAAATTATCAGTGTTTGAAATAGTTTTTGTTGGAAAATGATAATCTTAAGTTTTATCTGATTAGAAATTTAAAATAAAACTCAGTGATTTTTTTAAAGAATAGATTGCTGCTAAATATTATCCAAATTGTTTCAAATACTTGGCATTAGTATTTATTAAAGTGCTTCATATGATTATGATTAATGTAATACTTAATCAGGTATATTTTTACTAAAAAGTCCTAAAGTACTTTTAATATTGTTTAGTAGATATCATATTAGAATTTTTAAGCTTATCTCTAAGGCTTGCCTCAGAACATTATCCTAATGTTCTGTCAGTCTTTAATATCTCTAGGGAACATTATCTGTAGTGAATATACTGTTGCTTTACATTTAAAATCATAATAGGTAGGGAAAGAGTTTTATTGGCCATAGTTTCTGTAAACTTCTAAAAGTATGGGAACTTTTCCCTAATTTAGTAGAATATTATTACAGTGGTAACAAAATGAGTAAAGTGCTACACAATTTATTCATTCTTTAGGATTTTCAAATAATGTTAAAAGATCTGTTTTTAGAAAGATAAAATTATGACTCTCTTTTGATAATGAACACATCAAAGCTTTAAATTTTTCTCACTAATGAGGGAACCAGTAAAATATTACAGTTAGTTCAAAAGAGAACTCAGAGTAATCACATATTTATAATCAATGCTGAGATGAATTTACTAATGTGTCCAAAACTGAACAATATCCACAGAGAGATTATTATATTCTATAGGCCATAGTTTACATTTCCGTGAACATGTATTATTGGTATTATTATCTCTATAATTGCTATTTCTATAGCCTTTGAAAAGTTGTGGGGTACAGTTAAATCAGTACTACTTAGATATTATAAAAGTTTCAAATTAATTCTATAGTTTTCATTTTAAGATTAAAGCTCGGAAGGTAAGAGGAAATTAAAACCAAAGGAAGCAAAAAAAAAAAAAAAGGCAATAAATATAAAACTACTAAAACCAAAAGATAGTTTTGGTGTTTTTGGTGTTTTTTGGTTTTTTTTTTTTAAGATTTATTTATTTAGCATACAAGAGCTGGGGTACAGACCAGAGGTGTGGCGGGGTGAGAGTTCACCAGAGACAGAGTGGGGAACAGAACAGGCAGATTGACCAAAATACACTGCTGAGGAGAGCAGCAGGCAAGACAGGAAAGGTCTGCTGCACCATGTTGGTAGCTCCATGGCTGGCTGGGGATTGAAGTCATGCTGCAGAGGCTGTGAATTGCTTCATAGTGGGCTGCTTAACCCCTTGCACCACGAGGGAGGCCCCTTGGTGTTTTGTTTTTGTTTTTGTTTTTTTAATGAAGTAACATTGTTTTGTATCCTTGTTAATATTTTAACAGTATGCCATTTCTCCCCTTAGGTGTGGTCACCAAAGCTCTTTTAACACCAAAACACCAATAGTCCTCCACCATTGTGTTCTCCCCATTTTCTCATACCTTCTCTCCCTCTCCCAGTCACATCCTTGATGTGTCAGAAAAGCTAATTCTTGAGAAGCTAAATAAAATAGATACTGATGATTAAAAAAAGAAGACTCATATTACCAATATCATGAATAAAAGTGACATCATTACAGAGCCTTTAGATAATAAAACAATAAAAGAAATGAATAAAATAAATTTTGTGTTGGCCAAATGGTACAAATTTACAGTCAGAAGATGACTAAGTTCTGGAGATCTAAGGCACAACATTGTGATTAACAGTGCTGAATACATTATTGTTACACTTCAAAGTTGCTAAAACAGGAGATTCTCAATGTTCTTTTTTTTTTTTTTTTTTTTGTGGGACCCTCACTGGCAGCTGGGGAACGAACCGGCACTGCAGAGGCTGCAGGCAGCCTCGCAGCCTAGCTCTCAACCACTGCGCCACCAGGGGAGGCCCGATTCTCAATGTTCTTAACATGAAATGATAATTAAGTGATATGATAGAAGTGTCAGCTAAAGCTCCATTGGTGATAACATTCCATTATATAAAAATATTAAATTGACGCATTATACACCTCCACCTTGCACAATTAAATTTCATTTATATCTGTTTAAAAAAAAAAAAAAACAAATAACCCATAAACAAAAAAATATATATTATTTTTCTCCACAACTGTTTGATCTCTCAATTCTAAACTATGCTTACTATTTTCTTTCTAAATTTCCTATATTAGATGACTACATTCTTACCTGTAGACTCCTTATGACACCCTACTTACACTGCTTACAAAAAAAAAAAAAAAAACCTAAGTGGAGATATACATGTTGTTTGTGGATTGGAAAACTAAATATTTTTAATGTTAGCCCCAAAATTGATCTAAAGATTGATTTTAATCCCAGTCAAAATTTCTCAGACTTTTATTAGGAGGTGGAAATTACCAAGCTGACTTACAATTTATATGAAAATACAAAGGTCATAAAATGACCAAAATTGACAGCTTTACTGACTTCACTAATAACAATTTCAAGATTTATTACTAAGCAGCTATAATCATCTTAGTCTGATGCTGGGGTGGACATATAGATCAGTGAAAAAGAGAAAAAGGACCAGAAGTAGACCTATACATATATGGTCAAATAATTTTTTGACAAAGATGCCAAGGCAATTTAGTGGGGGGTGGGGGGGGAGGTAATCTTTTCACAAAATAGTGCTGAGCAATTTAATAGCCATGTGTGAAAAATTGAGCCTTACCCTAACCTCACACCATATATAAAAATTAACCAGAAGTGGATCAAAGACCTAACTGGAAGATGTAAAATTAAAACTATAAAAAACCCTAGAAAAAAATTTAAAATTTTAGTGATGCTGGTTTTGTCAGTTTATCTTAAGTAGGACGGGAAAACTCATCAAAGGGAAGAAAAATCAATAAATTAAACCTATACAAAATTTAAACCTTTTGCTCTTCAAAAGACAGTTCCGAAAATGAAAAGGCAGGCTACAGGCTCGGAGGAAAATATTTGCAAATCATGTATCTGACAGAAAATTTATATCTAGACTATATAAAGAATTCTTAAAATTCATTATTAAAAAGACAACTGAGTTTTTTAAAATGAGCAAAAGATCTGACATACATTTTAAAGGAGATACACTGATTGCAAGTAAGCACATGAAAAATTTAACACCACTGATCTTGAGAGAAATGCAGAGTAAGTCCACATGATACACCTTTATACATTCACTAAAATAGCTAAAATTAAAAAATGTGTAACATACCAAATGCTGGCAAAGATATAGAAGAATCAAAACTCATATGCACGCGCACACACACACACACACACACACACACAACTTGCAGGAAAATAAAATGAATCAATTGCTTTGTAAAACAATTTGAGGTTTCTTTAGAAATTAACTATACATCTGCCATATTGCCATCCAGCCATTTCACTCTTAGGTATTACCTGAGATAATGTTTTCATATCTCCACAAAGAATTATACACAGATTTTTGCATTATTTGTAATAGTCCCAAACTGTAAACAACTCAAATTGTAATAAGTGAATACAGATCAACTAATGTAGCCATACAATGGAATACCACTCAGCAATGAAGAGGAGTGACCTGTTGATATAAACAACAAAGTAGATGAATCTCAAAATAATTATGCTGAGTGAAAAAGGCTAAACAAAAAGAAGACAATGCTCTATGATTCCATAAAATCCTAGAAAATGTAGACTAGAGTGGCAAAAAGCACATCATTAATTTCGTAGAGTACCGGTGGTAAAATGGATGAATTACAGTGGGGTATATGAGGAAACTGGGAAGGCTGGTGGCTGCAAAAGTGCACATATGTCAAAATTCATCAGATTTGTATTAAATATAATATTTTTATGTCAGTTATACACTATAAAATTGTAAAGACAAAAGCCAGTAAGATCGTAAATGACATTATACTGAACAGATATTACTTTAGAAGATTATTTTAGTAGAAAGTGCTATTTTGATAGAAGTCAGAGTGTACTGTTAAAGTATTTTTTTAAATGATGTTTCCATTGTAAAAGGCCAAAGATTGATTACCTCTTTGTAAGTGGAAGTTTTGTTTTCTGGCTTATTCATTCAGGCCTTTCCTGGTTATTCTTTCCTCATTCAAATCATCTCACTAAATCTTTTAACATTAATACTAATGGAGGAAAACTTTGGTCTTTGTACAATTCACTAGTGATGTGTGAAATAGTAAAGGCAAGCTATTTAGAAAATAAAGGGAATTTTTATACTTTCACCAGTGTTTTTTTTGTGTATGTGAGAAACACGATGGCTGGCAGCTTACCAGCGGCTTAAATTTGGTTGCTGTCCATGAGTTACTTACAGTCTAAATGTGAAAAATGAAAAGTATATAGGTACAAGAGGTGTTTCTAATGATTGTAGATGTTTAACCTTTATAATTAGTATAATGGCTAAGGAAAGACATTTTAAAGAACAAACTAGGAGAAAGGAAAAATAGAAAAAGTATATGACTTGCAAAGAATGAATGGAAGTGAACAGAGATAAATGAGGTGATTATTATTAAATGAAGTGAATTGGGGTAGACATGGAAACAGGGAATAAGCAATTTCTGAATTAGATGCATTAAGCAGTAGGGAGCCAGAGAAAGGATTTGAGAAGGGCAGTGACCTAGTCAGAGTGACAGATGACACAGATTTTTCTTACTGTGGCATTTTAAATTGGTTATAGAAAAAGTAGAAAGCAGAGTCTACAAAAATGAAAATTTTTAATAGTCAAATGATGATAATATAAACCCTAACAGCAAAAAGATAGCATAAATTAAGAGAATGGTTTAGGAAAGACATTCGAATAATGAAACAAACTTAATGAAACTCATGGGTGTGAAAATTCAAAGGTAGCAGTATGATTTTACGCCTGGAAAATGAGGAAATGACCAAGTAGAGTTTTGAAACAAAAATCATTGAGTACTAAAGCACCACATTTTCTTCGGGGGAGGGAGCAGTCCAAACAGTCCCTCAAACATGATGCATTCTTAACCTGCTTTACTGACACTTGGCAAATGCAACTATAATCAGAGATGCTGGTAGTGGAAAACTGGGAATAATTTTAAATATACCTAAATAAGGGAGTGTTTAGGATCTATTCTTAGATCCAAGATAGGACTTGGGTCATAGGGGCCTCTCAGATAATAGTTTGATAAATTATCCTTACCCAATTATGCTGTATAATATTTGCAAGTTTAATATACTTTAATGTTCTCACCTTTGCTCTAATTTTTCATAACATATTAAATTATTAGTGGTTTCCCTTTTATATCAAATTTTCCAATATTTCAGATTTTTGGAATATTTTTTCCCCAAGCACTTAGTCCACTGGGTGAATGTTTTTATACAGTGCTTTATAAATTGTAAAATATTTTTAACAACTGGATGGTTATAAAAACTGAAATATAAAGCAGCTACCAGAATCATTCACAGCAGTCTCAGTTCAAAAAGGACAGTGACTGTATGGCAACTTTTTAAACCTGATTTATCCAATCAGTCAGCTTTGAAGTTACACAATTTTTGGTGAATTTTGTAAAGTTGAAACGTCTTTTACATTGGGTTAATGAGACTTTTTCCATATTTTACAAAAAGTTCTTCTGTATGCTCAATTGTTATCAGAAAAAATAAACATAATTTTAATGATAGAATATAGCTCTTCCTGGAGTAAGCTTGGATTTTAGTCAACTACTTAATAGAATAAACTTCCTCCTCATCTGGCACTCCTGATTCTGCTGACTCCACTCTTTCATGCAAAAGTTTCTAACACACTGTGAACTTTACTCTTTTACTATTATTGTCTGTCCCCATAAAATACAAACTTTTTTGTCTGGCTTGTTCAAATATATCCCAGGTTCCTACTAAAATACCTGAGTGGGCCTCCCTGGTAGCGCAGGGGCTAAAGACAGTGCTGTGAAGCTCTCACCAGCCACTGTAGCATGAGTTCGATCTCCCGCTGGCCAGGGAGCAACCTGCATGGCGCTGCAGACCTCTTCTGTTCTCCCCTCTGCTCCCCTCAGCTGTGTATTTCAGGCAATCCTCGCACCCCCCCACTCTTCTGGTCTTTACCCCAGTTCTTGTGTGCATAAATAAATAAATCTTTAAAAAATAAAAATAAAATACCTGAGTTATAAAAGGCATACAGTAAATATTTGTTGAATAAATGATTTGTTGGATTTTTTGGTATTTCCTAATTCAGTGAGGATAGTAATAAGCATCTATGAAACTCACTAGTCTCAGCTAAAGCAAATTAAAATAAATGTGTATTACCATTCACGTTCTTCAGACTCACAAATATTAATAGGTGCAATCTTAAGTGCTGGTAAGGCTGCGATTCCATGAGAACTTTAAAACATTACTAAGAATAAAAAAAAATTACTAAGAATATAAATTTTACAACTATTGTGAAAAGCAAATTTGTACCTAACATATATTCAAGTGCAGTGGTTTTCAAGTGTTTTATTTTGCCATAAGAGAAATACATTTATATCATGATCTACATAAATTTTGTGTACCTACCTAAATAACAAAAATTCCATGAAACAGAGAGTGACATATTCTGATATTTTCTATACTCCTTTATTAAAAAAAAATGATGATGAGTTAGTGAAGTGGTTTTACAATTCACTGAGTCATAACATAATTTGAAAAATACTACCCTGGACAAGTTTTGGCACACAAAAATTGTATAAAATTAAGAAACTAGGTCACATGTGGATAAGTCTGAAGGACAGTGCTGGCCAAATTTAACAGGTTATAGAATTTTTTAAAATGTGAACAAAAAACCTGTGTATTATTTGACTATTAGGATGAATGTAAATATAAAAACATGTATGAGAATGAAAGCACTAATACAGAGTAGAGGTTTCCTTTGAGGTTAAGAGGGAAGAGAATGAGATGAAGAACAGGCTGGCATAGAAGAGGAGATTCAGCTATAATTTTTTACTTTCTCAAAAGAAACCAAATCTTTAAATCTGTCAAAAATAATGTGTCAAGGCAAGATGAAAGTACATAGGTATTATATTTTCCATATTTTCATGTGTGCTTGAAATAGTTTATAAAAGTAAAGTTTTATCATAAAACACTTGGGGACTTGCTATTCCCTCCTACCTCACTTATACAATTCCAGTATAATGAAAACCCATACTTTGTTAAAATTTCTGTTTCAGACACCTCCTCTCTCTCTCCCCCCCCCCCTCTCTCTCTCTCTCTCTCTCTCTCTCTCGACTATAACATGGATTGCTAATCTTATTAGTGTTTCTTTGGTACTTTGGATTTTACTGAATAATTTTATAATTCATAGAACCATGTGACTTATTTTTTAACAACACATAGAAACTCAGTTTGGTTGAAGGGTGAGGATGAGTTTGGTTGAAGGGTGAGGATGCTAGTTCAGCTCTCTCAAATTGTTATTTTTAGTAAAAGTTGTTCACTTCTTTGGGAAACGACTATAATCGAAGGCAAGAGGGTTGGTGGGCTAGTTGTTCCTTTAGGTGTCTCCTAGTTTTAGAATTGTAGGACTGTTCCTAAGAATCTCCTTTTTTTATTGTTATTTCTTTGAAACTAAGCTGTGTTCTACAGACACTCTCATAATACTCAGAGTAATGGTTCAAAATACTCAGAGTAATGTAGTTGCTTGTTGTGTATTAAAAGCTAATTGAAATGATCAGTTCAACTTTGAATCTCATAGTATAGTTTCCACAGGGGTCTACATTTGTATTGTGTTCGTTAATAACATTGCCCTTTTCTTATGTTAAGTGATTTAGAATCTAGAAGAGAAGTAAAAAAAGAAGAAGGTGAAGCTTTTGCACGAGAACATGGACTTATCTTCATGGAAACTTCTGCTAAGACTGCTTCCAATGTAGAAGAGGTAAATAAAACCCCTTTTAAATGTTCACCATCTCTTTGTTTAATAGAAATGTTATATATGTTATGTAAGTATGTGTGTATATGTGTATGTATTCATTTATTGGTTTGTCTTCCATAAGCTATTTGGTCTCAGGTAGCTTGTGAATATTATAAATTAGGGAAATTTCTTCCCTCTGAAATGCCTTCTAACATTCTTCTTATATCAGATGTTTATATTTTATTCTGAGCCTTCTCTAGAAGCCAGAATGCTTTAAAACATCTTTGTATATATTTTCCCTAAAATCTTCTTTAAGTTTTCATGAGAGAAGAGGGGGGAAAAAAGAACGTTAATAAAATTTCGTAATGTTTCAAGACACTAAACATTAGTAGCTATTTGTATCCTTCTGCTTAAATAAGGAAAGTGCTATATTAGAGCTATTACACAAAGCTTAGAAATTTGCTATCTTTAATAGATAAAATTTGCTATATCGCAGTTATTTTGGTTGATCAACCCGAACTATTGGAGTTTTCTTAATACGTCGTATTCTTTTCTGCTGTGTGTTTGCTTATACTAATATGGAGATGAATAGACAAATTAATCCTATCAAGTTAAATTATATTTCTACACTCTATTTTATAAAAAGCAGAAATGACACTAAGAAAATAAGTAGCTTGCCCAGAGTAATTATTTAGTTCCCACCTTCTGGATAAGAATCTTAAGAACATCGGAAGAAAGGGATTCTGGGAAACAAATGATTGAAGAATTTCATTGTTCCAAGGATAACAGAAAATGAGGTCCTAGGCAGCAGTGAGTGTTTATAATGATGTGTAGAGCTTTTCTAATTAACCCCTTGAATCCAGAAATTGACTACAGTAATTCAACAACATTGGTGTTTTCACTTAAGAATTCTTTCTTGAGTAAGATGTTATATACATATCTAAATTTGATGGGGTGCTCTGTGATTGTCCTTAATTCATTTCCTACAGGAACCAACTAATGTATTACTGGTTGTTGCCAATATTTAAAACTTGATAGCATGTAAAAATAGTTTTACTTCATATAGCAAACCCAGAGGAGATGTTCCATCTGTAAAATTTGTAGGTAAGATAATGTCATTTACCGATATTAGTTCAGTTGTTGCTGGAAATAGGTTTACAATTTGTAACTATTAATTTACTTATCTGATGATTTTGCCCATGAAGAATCTGTTGAAGTGTTAGAGATTAAATACACAGAGTAGCTTCCTACAACAAAGAATTATCTGGTCCACAATGTTAGCGGTGTTGAGGTTGAGAAACACTGAATTAGAGAATAATGGATAAAATTTTATATTAATGAGATGAAGTATCAACAGCTGAGTATAATATGTGGCTCTTTAGTTAGTTGTAAGGAAGTTGATACATGATTTCAATCTTAAAAATGCGTCAATTCAGGGCCTCCCCTGGTGGCGCTGCAGTTGAACACTGGGTTGTAAAGCTGCCCGCAGCCTCTGCAGCGCCAGTTCGATCCCTGGCCACTGGCAAGGGTCCCACATGGCGCGCAGACCTCTCCTGCCACCAGCTGCTCCCCTCAGCAGTGTCCTTCTGCCTGTTCTGTTCCCCACTCTGGCTCTGGTGAATTCTCTCACCCTCCTGTGCTTCTGACTGTACCCAGTGCTTGCATGAATAAATAAATAAATCTTTTAAAAAAAAAAAAAAGCGTCAATTCAGTGACAACCTGGGAGACTGTAAATTAGTGTTATTAAGCAGTGCAACCTCTGTTTTATGGACTGTCTCTGACCTATGATCCTACAGTTACTATCCTTGGCTATTTCAACATCTTCATGATGATGTTCACACCAAGATCCAAGTTTATTCCTCAGCCACACTGGACACCACCTTCTTTCCACTTCAGTCACTAACTAACACATCATTCAGCACTACTCTACTTGAACTTTATATTTGCATTTAACAATAGCCTCCTGATGGACCAGCTGTTTGCATTTACCTGAATTTATGTTGCCAATCTTCAACTGGAATCTTAAAATAAAAATGGCACCAAAGACTATACTTTAAAATTATGTTCTTAAAAAACAAAAAAATGAAGTCTTAGCATGCCAAAACTAGATATTACTTGAAGAATTAGATAATACCTACTATTTAATATAGTTTTATATTTATTAAATCATATAATACTGCGCACACACACACACACACTTACCTTCTATGTATAACCAGACAGCTTTCTCCCTGTACTAGCAAACTACGATAACACTCAAATATTGTATTTAAGTATAATTGTTTTCAAACTGCAAGTCATAAGTTGTAAAGGAATATGTTCCTCCAATGATTGAATTTTAATCAGTTTTATACAAATTGGGGTGGCTTCAAACATGCTATTATCATTTATCCTTTTTATTATTCACTAAGGAAATACACCTATAGATATGATAGACATACACCCCAGAGTTCGTCTCCTAAATGTCAATTAAATAAAAAACCAATTTCAACAAAATGGTCTTGTCTATATGGTATTCCCATAACAGGAAAGTAAAACTCTTTATATCTTCATTTCCCCTTACTGATGTTTTCAACCTGTTATTTGGATGTTATGCACACATATTTGGGTGCATAGCATATAGGGAGAAAACCCATATATTTCAGTTGCGTTCATTCAGTCAATATTTGAATGATCTGAATCTTAAGAAGTTACAGTGTCTTCACATTTTGTGTGAGGAAAATGTGTGAGACTCCCCTCTGGTTGAAAAGGATTACTTTGACTTCCATTTTACTAAAAATTTTGCTGATGAAAAAAATCAGTCTGTGTGACCAGCTGTAAATATTTTTACATATTAGGTTTGACTTGCATTTTCAATTGAGACTTGAAGGTCTTTGGAAGCACCAAGAAATCATGTCTGCATGGTAACTGCCTATGGGCCTCACTCTGCAAGGTTCTAGGAAGATCTGACCTCTGTTCTATGACATGAGGAGTTTGTGTAAATATTACAAGGAGCTCCTTCTGTCTAGAATCTAGTGATCAAGTTGCATTCAAAGATATCAGAATTTAGAGGAATGTCTCATACGTGGAAAATTGCTCTCAAGAATTCTTTCAAATGATTAAGACATGTTAAGAACCTGAAATAATAATGCTGTCATATATTTGTATTTTATCAGAGTTCTTTCACATACATTATCTCCATTTTCCATGGAAGACTCAAACTCAGGTCTTTTGTTCCCATCTTTAATATTGTGCCACAGAGTGAAGAATAGCAGTATTAAAGACTATTCTTCAGAGAGCTTTAATTGAAATGATTGCTAAAAAAAATATGATTGCTTCAGCTAAAGGGTCCAATGGTCAGGTGAGTTTAGAAGAAGAGGAAGTAGATCCCTCTTTTAGAAAACCAGAATTCACAATGGTATATTCGTTTCTGAGAACCACTGTTAGGAAAAATTGACCTTCATTTAATCTAGACATTTCCAGGTATGATTTAACAATTTCCCCAAAAAAATGGAATTAGGGACAAGATATGTATAATAGCTGAAGAATGGTATGTATTATTTTACTTTTACTTTACCATTAAACATAGATTGCAATGGAAGGTCTGGAGACTTACGTTCTTAAGCTCTACTATCTCGTAAATACTGCTTCCAAATCAGCTGAAATTGAGCAGTGCTTCTCAAACATTAGTGTGTACCTAGAAATCCTGTTAAATTTGCAGATTCTGATTCTGTGGGTCTGGAGTGTGGCCTTAGAACCTTGCTTGCACTTGTTCAACTGACATCCATGCTGCTAGTCCTGGGCTCACCTTCTGAGGAGTACAGAGGCTATGAAATTCAGGTAGCCCTGTCACCTAACAGAAGAAACCGGCAGAGTGCTTTGCTGTTTCCTCAAAGAAAAATTCCTTCAGACCTTATCAGCATCATATCATGATCTCTTTTTCTACAGAATCCTGGCTTTTGGCCTATAATTACATAGATAAGTTTCAACCATCTTAAATACACAAACCTGTCAGCTCTCCTGGATGAGCTCTTTTCTAGCTTCTCGTAACATGTCTCCATTTTCTTGTTACTTTAAAAACAAAACAAAAAACACCTCAGGTTACAGTCCAACTTCTTCCACCATGACTAAGGTTACCTTGGATCTCTTAATTGCTTCCCCTAACAAGTGCTTTTCTGTTCTTACCTTGAACATTTCCTGGGGGATATTTGACACTTTGGCTACTCTTCTGTAATCTTTGTTGTGCTGTAGCTTCATAATACTATTTTCTCCTCTTTCTTTGTGCTGCTTTAGCCTTTCCCAGAATCCTTTGCCAGCTCTTTTTTCCATGTTGAGTTGTCGTCACTCAGTGACTTCAGGTACTCTTGATCACTGCTGGCTGGACAGCTCTGCATGAGCGGTCAGACTCCCTGATGAACAAACACATCCATACTGAACGGACAGCCCTTCTCTATTCCAGTGTGCAGATCTTCGGTGTCTGCGTCCTAGAGTACGCCCCTTCCCTGCCCCTTGGCAGTCCTTTTTTTTTGGGTAATATGTGTCACTTTCCACTTGTGTCTTCTTGTTTCTGCCAGTTAAATACCTCTCCAAATCATTCTTTTCTATAATTGTATCCTAGTTGAACTCCCTGTCTTCATTTTTTCAGTCCTTTACACTGTTGCCTGTGGGATCTTTCTAAAAATGGAAATTGAGTGTCACTCCCCAGTTTTATATATTAAAACCATGTAATGGTTCCCCACAGCTTCACAATCGAATTCCTTAGTTTGGAAGACAAATTCCTTTATTTGTCAACCTCCCATAATGTGCTCCCCTTATTTAACTAAAAAGAATTCATCATGTGGGTGTATTAGTCCCCCTCACAAAGAGAGAGCAGAAGAGAGAGATATCCTGCACTTAAATACCTTTTCTTCCTACCTGATCTTGAAAGGATATAGTCGTCTAATACCTCTTTTGGAATGTTATGACATCAGACACATCCACTTTGCGCCCCTCCATCACCAACCACCACACACAGTCTAGGTTATTTACTTGTTTTACTGTATTCATTCCTGAATCATCCTGGGCATGAATTTGTCTTCACACCGTCATGACACTTGATTTTCATGCCCACCATTAAGGGCAGTTACAGGCGCAGACTGTCTTATCTTCTCTGCATCCCCAACACATAGCACAGTTTCTTTGCCACATAATAGATGACAAATGTTTGAAATGTTAAGTATTTGTTTAATTCTTCAGTCTTGCTCCTTTTCAGTGTTTATTCAGGATATGCTTTGATCCCACTTGTTAGCTTGTAGGTGGAATTCTGTCCTAAACTGTCTTTGCCCTAAGCATTTTTAAAAACTCAGATGTACAATGTCCTCCTTTGATCAGGAGCTTCCTCCAGTAGTTGCCTAAGATCTTTGTCACTTAAAAAAGCCTTTTTTAGACACAGGAATAATTGTAGCAAAGATTATGACAAACTAAGGAAGGCATCCCTTCCCCAAAAAACCTTCCATCTGTTTGAAGATTTCAGGATAACCCAGAAACCATGTATTTACTTCTATAATTCCTTCTGTTTTTCTCTTTGTATTTTCCCTCTCAGGTAGCATTCATTTTCTAAGCCTTGTACATTACCAGACACGCAGGATTATATTCACTTTGGGAAGTACTGATGATTGTGGTGTGACTAACAGCTAAGCTTGCTATTATTTGCCAAATTGTCACTTGTCAAATATCCTTTTTTAATCTTTCATCAGTTTGAAAGGTTATTTTTCCCCATATTCATTAATTTTACTTAAAATTTGAAATTTATATGAAACCAGAAAAGCATGAAAACAAAAAAAAAATAAGGCAGGGCCTCCCAGGTGGCACAGCGGGTTGAGTGCAGCACTGTGAAGCTGTCCGCAGCCTCTGCAGCGCAGGTTTGATTCCCGGCCAGCCAGGGAGATGCCCACATGGTGCAGCAGACCTCTCCTGACTTGCCTGCTGCTCCCTTCAGCAGTGTATTTTGGTCCTTCTGCCTGTTCTTCTCCTGGCTCTCTCTGGTGAACCCACTCACCCTCCCGCGCCTCTGGCCTGTACTCCAGTTCTTGTATAAATAAATAAATCCTTAAAAAAATTTAAGGCAAATCTGTAGGATTAAAAATATCTTAAACTTGAAAAGTCAGGACTGGAAATTCCTGGCTTAATTGTTAACGTGTAAAAGATACAGCCATTTGATAGCTGAAAATACAGCCAACTAACCCTAAGACAGTTTGTGACCTGTCAAGCCACCTAACATGATAAGATATATGGATTCCATTGTCTGGGAAAAATAGAGAACTTGACCATAGTTTAGTAACTAAGAACAATTTCAAGGCCTCTTGCTAATCTTTGTGTCTTGTCCCAGTACTTGAAAATGTGCAAACTTAGTTTGCATTGAGACTTCTTGCTGTGGGCTGTGTTGTAAGTGGTAGAACAGGTACTTCTATAAATCTAGAATGTGACTATAAACTGAAGACTGTTGTCCCCTTAAACTCTGTTCTTGGCGTGAGGTCATCGGTACTGAGACTTACTGCACAACTTTTCACCTGAAATCTGACCTGTCCTTTCAAACTCCTGTCAAAATAGCTTAATTAAAAACATTCTCTACTGTCTTCAATTGATTGGAGGACCATAGCATCTGCTTTTCTACGCCTTACTTGGCCATCACCTTAGGGAAGTTCGAGGATGATCCAAAACTAACTTTGAAAGTTGCATCCATTTTCTCTGCTTCTAAACTCGGGTAGCTAAACAGTATTGCACAATAATCTTGCTGATATCTGCGTACTATGCTTTCACACCCTTGTACATTATCTAGAGTATTTTCATATATAGGTACACAGTTTTGTATAGCACCAACTACCTAAACATTCCACTGTATGTGACATATCCTATGTCTAAATAAAGTCTTCATTACCTTCTAGATCTGGTTTTCTTTTTTATTTATCTCAGTATACAACATACTCTCCTATATCAGTCACTTAAGCCAAAGTTAGTCATCTTTATATAAACAGCTTAACCATTCTCACCTTATTATTTACAAAATCTGTTAATTTTTCCAGAATAGATAATAAGCTTGCTCTTTGCTTTCCATTTTTGTTGCCACTGTTTTAATTTATCAAGTCTCCATATCTTTGGTGGATTATTGTTCTATCCTCCTTACTAGTCTCTCTGTTCCCTACCATAACCTCTTATAATTCATATTCTAAACTGACTTCTAATTTTGTCTCACATGTTTTTTTACCTATTCAGAATTTCTTGACATCTGTTGGCCCACCTCTAACCTCATCTCACAAGTCTGCCTGCCCCCAGCTTCCAGTATACCTTTGTTCAGAATGCTCTTTTCTACCCTTAATTTTCCTAATATATGAGTGGAAGCTTCCTTATCCTTCACTCACAAAGCCTTTTCTCTTGACAGTTTTTACCTTTAGAAGTGATCATATCAACTTACCCTTCTAAACAACTGTTGTTATTTTCATGCTATATTCCTATGTGAGATTTACATCTGTCCTGAACTACCACATAATTGCAGTTAAAAACATCTGTATTTACCTCAGTATCCTCAGTGTCTGGTTCTGATCAAGCACTCAATAATTGTTGAATGAGGAAACTAAATTACTAAAGAATTAAATGAATGTGTGTTACCTCTGACAGAAAGTAAGAACGGAAAATTCTTAATACCGTAAATCCCAAACCTTTATAATCTAATAGTTATGATTTCTCCCCACTTGTATTTCCCTGCTAGATTGATCAGAATTTGTTTAGGCCACCTTCTTAATAAGCACTCTTACCCTCTTAATAAGCACTCATGGGTGGTGTTAAGTTTTGTAAAGGGAAAGAACAACACAAAGCATGTAAATAATAAATATTAACATACATCCAAAAGTAAAGCTGGAGATCCAGTATAATTTCAAGCTAGATGTTTCTTGAAGGTTGTGAGATAATCTGTTAATGTTCTATTTTAACTGCAATGCTAACAAAATAAATGAGAATTTCTTTGAATTGTGTTATAAACAAGTGATCTTAATAAAAGCTGTTAAGCTCCGTAGATGTAGCAATAGCCTTCTTCTAGTGGAACATAGGAAACCATATGAAAGAATGAAAGTCCAGGGCTTCCCCGGTGGCGCAGCGATTGAGTGCCGAGTTGCGAAGCTGCCCACGGCCTCTGCGGCGCCGGTTCGATCCCCGGCTGCTCCCCAGCCACCAGAGGAGGGTCCCACATGGCGCGCAGACCTCTCCTGCCGCCCGCTGCTCCCCTCAGCAGTGTACTTCGGTCCTTCTGCCTGCTCTGCTCCCCGCTCTGGCTCTGGTGAATTCTCTCCCCCTCCCGCGCTTCTGACTGTACCCAGTATAAACCAAACAAAACAAACAAATAAATAAATAAATAAGACATGCCTCAAAAAAAAGAATGAAAGTCCATTCATTGAAATTTGCGATGGTGTGGACACTGAGGGGGAAAGAAAAGAAAATGGTTCTTCCTCCACTGGGTTTTCCCTGCTTGCTACTTTATCCTTCTGAAAGGTGAACCCTCTGCAGTATTTCCATGAAATGCCATTTGAAAGCTACTGTATTGGATGATGTATGGACCCTTGCCACTGAAGCTAGATAGAATATCTGAAGTTACAGAGTTGAAGGAGTTTTATTAAACTTCCCTAATCTTGAAAACTTCATGTTATTTTATTTTGAGTTTTTTCCTATCTTTGCATATTTGTCTTTTTTCAGTGTATTTTGTTCTTTAGGGTTCACTGTATACTTTCTGTTGCTAATTCATTTTTTTAATGTTTAACTTTTTTAATATAGTTTTATTCACTAAAGAGTATTGATCACTCTTCTCCTTTAGCCCCACATTTAGCCATTCTGCTACTTTTTTAAAAAGATTTATTTATTTGTGCATACAAGAACTGGGGTGTAAGGCAGGACCATTCTGCTACTTTTATAGGTATAACCTTATCCCACAGGTTTTCTTGAAAGCAAGTAAATTTCCTTGTTTCTCTACAAGTTTAATTTATTTTCAGAAATAACAAAAACCTATGTAAATCACTTAACACAGCGACAAACCCATAGTAAGTATCAGTAAATATCATTATAATAATCAAATGGAAACCTATACTGTCCGTAGCATTGATTAGGAATTGAGAAGAAAATCGAACATTCTTATTTGTTTCTCAGTTCTGAGAAAACTAAAACATTAGTTATTTTACAAGGTATTTTTCTCTTTAGCATCTGTTCAAATAAAACTGTCAAAGAAGCTGTGATATGTTACTTTGAATTCTCATCTAACACATACTGAAATTTTTATCTTGCCACAAGGTGGCAGTATATTACATAAGGAAATAAATATTACTCTATTGTAGACAGAATTTATTTTCAGTATTTTGCCTTAAAAAATGTAAAGTAAAAGTCAAAATCAAGCAACTATAAACCAGAGACACACTACAGGGGTGGGGGAGGAGGGAGTAGGATCAAAACAAAGGGGGGTGGGAATTGTATGGGGATTGTAACCAAGAAGAAAATGCATACATTGTGCAAAAATGAAAAATGATGTAAAAAAAATTAAAATAATAATAATAAATATTAGACCATAATAAAGATAACGTACTATTCCATGTTCCCTTTTGCTTCTATTCTCCCACCTCAGCTGTGAAAATCTTAGCACATTGTCCACTAGGCCTGCCTCAGTCTTGTATTCTCCCTTTATCAGTTAGAGCAAAATATTTTTTTTCCTGCTCTTCCACAGAGATTTGCCTTTCCTTAGAGTCTCACAACTAAGTTGTTTTGATGCAGCAACAACAGGCACTCTGTCCCTCCTCTTCCCAGGATCTCCCAACGTACCTAAAGAAGTGCCAAATTTGTGGTAATGATTTAATGGGCACCCTTGGATAAATGTCAAATGATAGGTAAGATACACATTAGCTTGTGTGTCTGCCGAATATTTATTTGACTTATAATGCACTTACAGTTTTTAGGGGTTGTGTTTATTTTAATTTGTGCTATAGAAGACAAGTTCCTAAAAACATACTTACATTTGGGTATTATCAACACTGTTTAAGTAATTATTGCCAAGAGTTGAACAATTAGTATGTGAGATGGAAAGCAAATAATGGCTAATCAAGGTGAAGGACTGAACATAGCAGTTAATCAAAATAGGGCAAAGGGGAAGAGTTACTGATAAAATAGTGAGTCTGGTTTCTGATACCAAATAGAACAAACTGCATGGGAAAGCAAGAGACCTAACAAATTCCTTTGACTACAAGGAAATTGGTTTATACTTACAATTGCGGATCTGCAGAGATACTGTTTGTTTCACAGTGCTAATAATTAAATTATTTATTGATTTCTCCGCAAAACAAGTTTTGCTCAGTTTCTCTATATCCCACTTGTTAATATTTAAATCTGACTATGTGGGGCCTCCCCGGTGGCTCAGCGGTTGAGAGCTGGGTTGCGAAGCTGCCCGCGGCCTCTGTGGCGCTGGTTCAATCCCCGGCTACTCCCCGGCCACCGGAGGAGGGTCCCACGTGGCGTGCAGACCTCTCCTGCCGCCCGCTGCTCCCCTCAGCAGTGTACTTCGGTCCTTCTGCCTGCTCTGCTCCCCGCTCTGGCTCTGGTGAATTCTCTCCCCCTCCCGCGCTTCTGACTGTACCCAGTGCATGTATAAACAAACAAACAAATAAAACATGCCTCTATAAAAAAAATAAAAATAAAAATAAAAATCTTTTTAAAAATAAATAAATCTGACTATGTGAATAAAATGTGGACTGTAGATTAATATATTCTTGTAGTTCTGTCCTACATTTCACAAAACCTGCAGTGATCTTTAAGATGTCATGTTTTAAATCAACTTTTAAAAGTATTACATTAAGTGATGCTGAAATTCTGTAGGGATGTCATCAGCTTGGTTCATTTTTCTGACAGTGAGGAAATAAGGGTTCTCTATACATAAAAACTAGTAATAATGATAGAAGCATCTTGGAAATGTGTTTTATATTTCTTAGTTAAACAGCAACTACCGTGCCTGTCTCTCTTGATACTTGGGCTACCATCACTAGTATTTGTCCCTCGCAGCCAGGTCTGTGAGTGTCTGCGCAAGCCTGTTGCTCCCACCACTACTGTCCTGAATGGGCTTCCCATGGCCTCTTCCCTAGTACTGCGCATGCTTATCCCTGACTGCCACTCACAGACAAACCCTCATGAGCTCTCTCTTCCCCTCCTTCTCATAAATTGCTTGGGAAGGGCCTCCCCTGGTGGCGCAGTGGTTGAGCGCTGGGCTGCAAGGCTGCCCGCAGCCTCTGCAGCGCTGGTTCGATTCCCGGCCACCGGGTGAGGGTCCCACATGGCGCGCAGACCTCTCCTGTTGCGCCCACTGCTCCCCTCAGCAGTGCATTTCGTCGGTCTGCCTGTTCTGTTCCCCGCTCTGGCTCTGGTGAATCCTCTCACCCTCCTGCGCTTCTGACTGTGCCCGGTGCTTGTATAAATAAATAAATAAATAAATAAATAAATAAATAAATAAATAAATAAATAAATAAATAAATCTTAAAAAAAAATAAATTGCTTGGGAAGTAGAAAAGGTAGTTAAAATTATGTCTGAAAATGGAATAAGTTTCAAGTTAAAATTGTTATATTAAAGCATTAGCTTTAGAGTAAGGCTTTGTACTATCTAGTTAACTTAATTGTTGCTAATTCGTCATATTTTTCTTTGTTCTAGAGCTATTTCAGATTGTTACATCTCTATCTTGAAAAACATACATGGAGATTGATTTTTAGTACTAGAGTGAAATGAACAATTAAAACTCTTGCCAATTACTGTAAATGCTATATATCTCTCTGAGTTCTTGAAGTGATTTGCAGGTTAAGTCTGTGAAACCCAAAACTCTTAGAAGTGTCATTTGATTTCAAATAAGCCATAAAAGTATTTAGTTAATACTCATATTTGAGAAATCAACTATTGCAACCCAGAGCCACACACTTTTAAATCAGATGTACTAATATTTACACGTGTCATGGGTTTTAAACTCTGAGTTCAATTATTAAAGTTCATCATTAATCACTTAATAATAGACACTAAATACTAATGTTCTGCTACGATGTGCATAAGACAGCCCATTTGTATAGTAGTACCCTTTGCTCGGGGAAATAAAAAGTATTTCAGTCTCTCTAATATGTATTTCAGAAAGGTAGATGACAAGTAAATGTAGCATTGACCAAAGGCCACTTCACTCAGATGATGGAAATTATAGAAGGAAAATAGGCATTTGTTATATTTCTGTTGTAATTAGTTTCATGTTTTTCAGGCTTAAAATACTTCTTAAGATCTTTGGGTACAACTACTTTTAAAAATACTTAATAAAATATTAAGAAGTGTGTAGAAAGTAAAGTTAATAGTGACTTAAAATTTTATATAGCATAGTTTTCTTAAGCCAGTTTTCAGTGATTTTTCAACAGATTAGCAAAAAACCCATCTATTTATATAAACTTGACACAATAATGTGACTTATAATATAAATGTTTGTTTATGTGAAGTTTAACTCATTTATGAGTTCTGTCTAGTGTTCCAGTGAAATGTACACATGTGACTGCCCTGTAAGGAATTCCAATGCTGTGAATTTATAAATCTGTGAATTTATAAATATTTAGTTAGCCTGGTCCCTGAGACCATTATCATAATTGACATGTTATTGGAAATAAAGTTGTTTGGTGTTTTTTTTCTTATTTATAAGGATAGCTTCAATTTTAGAGGACTGTGAATCAATTCATAGTTGGCTAAAAGCCAATTTTTCCTTCACTTTAACTCCAGCACACACATGAAAAGTGTACTTGGTTCCTAAGTGCCTTGTGAATCTGCAATGATTAATTCTTCTCATTATTTTGCTGCAAATTCTCATGACCCTCTCTGATGATTCGATCAGCCACTTAGAGTTTATGCATATTCATACCTCTGTGCTCCTGCCGCAGTTGGTCATGTCTCCTTCACTGACTGGTATGTTCTTGGTGCAGTAATTGAGCTGCAGTAGATTGATTACTCTGGGGAGCTGTAAGGCCTTTAAAGGTGAAAACATATCAGTCCTGTTAATTAGGAAACAAAAGCTCTGGTGGCAAGTTCAGCAGTCAAATGTTTCCAGTGTAGAAAAGATGAAAGGTATGATTTGTTCCTCTCCATGAACCCTGTTTACTTTATAAATTTTGAATCAAGTCTGTGTCAGTGGTAGTAGTGAATAGCCTTTTGTGAATTGTCATAAAGTGGTAGTTGAAGAAAACCTGACTTACAATGTTGATTAT
This sequence comes from Talpa occidentalis, assembly GCF_014898055.3. NCBI lineage: Eukaryota > Metazoa > Chordata > Mammalia > Eulipotyphla > Talpidae > Talpa > Talpa occidentalis. The sequence goes on along the minus strand of NW_026555331.1, from coordinate 60,705,221 downwards.
ATTGTAATCTCAAATCTGATCGTTTTGAACCTGTGTTTAATATACCTTACGTAGCACTGGCAATAATTGTGCAAAGTATCTTAATACCTTACATAAATGCTGTGGATCAATTTTTGTATTTTTAAGTTAATTTGACTACAGTGTTCTCATACTAATTTTTGTCATTTTAATAGTATATATCATGTGGGAAAGGGTGGAAGTTTATTTGACCTGACAAAGAAGTTGGGCTGCCCTTTCACCTCTTTAACACAAGCATCCTTTGATTGTTTCCCTCTTAAACTGTATATTAAGTAATACATTGTCATGACAAAAAGTCCTGTGTGGAACAGTTGCCTCCAGAAGGAAACTAGTTTCAAGACGAGGTTTATGTATTTATCTAGTTGTCATGTGTCTTGCTCATGTGTGCTGTTTTCACAGTATATAGTCTCTCCCTCCTACCCTGCTCATGAGTTTTTCTTTGGAGATATAGTTCACATATCATAATTCATATACTTATACCTTTTAAATGATGCTGTTCAGTTATTTCTGGTATTTTCAGATTTGTATAGCCATCACTACTATCAAATTCCAGATACTGATAAACCCAAATCATTAATAGTCACTTTCCATTTCTCTCTAGCTCTTACTCCTAGTAACCAGTAGTCTGCTTTCCATCTCTGTGGATTGGCCTTTTCTAGACATTTCATATAATTAGAATCATAGTACATGTGGTCTTTTGTGCTTGGTTTCTGTAATGTTTTCAAATGTTCATACACATAGTAGCATGAGTCAGTACTTTGTTTCTTTTGTGCTTGAATAATATTCCATTGTATAGGTTATGCCACACTTTGTTTCTTTCTCTTCAGTTGGTGAACATTTGTGGTGTTCACGCTTTTGGGCTTTTATGAATAATACTGCTAAAAATGCTAATGAACATTCATATACATCTTTACCTTATTCTTAGGGGAATATTGGTTACTTTTCTTATGTTGAACATTATCATATTGTCTGGAACTTTTATGTAATATTCTTTTATTGTTGTGGTCTAAAATAATATTAACCAATTTCTGTACTTTGTATTTCAGGCTTTTATTAATACAGCAAAAGAAATTTATGAAAAAATCCAGGAAGGAGTCTTTGACATTAATAATGAGGTATATACATATAAACATTATTGACTAATATTTGTTTAGAATTGAAATTTAATTACTACTTGTATTTATGATTTTATATTTTTATAAATTCCTTCAGTAAATCTTTGATATCAGTTAACATAGTTTACATCATCTAGCTAACTGAAAATTTGTTATATGTTGTGTAATAGTTAAATGTTTTTATTCTAGTAGAGCATCACTTGGATTAAAAAGTGACCCTGCCCCCTTATGCAAGCAATGTAAAATAATATAAATCCCCCAAAGAGAGAAGAAAATCCATTTTCATCCACACATCCATATGGTGTCATCTGCTGTGAGGAATAATTTTCTAGTGTGTAAATGTATGTGCTGTGTTACTAATGCAAGATACTCTTTCTGTTGGCTGGCATGAAAGAAGGAAATACCTAATTTGGAAATTATTCCTGGTATAATGTAGCACGTTTTCAGGAGACTAAATTAATATATTGGCAATTGGCACTGGGTAGTTTTGGCAGTGGGGGCGGGGACGGGGTTGGTGGAGGGGAATATTATTTTGAACCTATTTGATTAACATGATTAGGATAAAATGTAAAAGTTTGAAGCAATATTATTTAGAATGTTTACCATTTTGACCTAAATTCCTGCTATGCCTTTATCTTTATTCAGAATGTTTCTATGGATATTTATATAAGTATTTTTGCCATTTCATAATAATACTTCATGCTTCCAAGAGAGGACGCCTCATCCCTCTCCCCAATTGCAATTAGGAAAGCATTGTATTATGAAACCATTGCATATGTGTCTCTTAGTCTGTACATAAACATAGCTCTTCTTTTTTTTTGCCTACATATTCTTTGCTAAAGCAGACAGAATTTTGCTGAAGGTTTCCAAAAAGTGCTTGATTTCCCTCATTTCTTTTAATTTGTCACAATATAGTTTCTAAATACTATCTTCTAGCCTTTTGTGGCAGTAGATCTTGAGTTAATTTAAAGGCGACACCATTCAGAGACTAATGCCATATAAATTGAACAGTAATTGGACCTCTATTTAAAAGGGCACGTTCATTGTTTCTGTCTAGTTTCATATAGTAGCTGACTGCTTTACTGTGCCTTGTGTAGCTTTGATTGTAATGTGCTGTCAGGAGCCAACAGGCCGTGCGATTTATTTGGCCTAATGCCAAGTCTGACTCCTTGATTCCTCAAGAAGTTGCTACCAGCCCAGAGGGGGCAAAACCAATGAGCCATAGGGCATGCTTTTTATTAAAGAGGAGTCAAAAGAGCGAAAAGAAACCACATCAGCTGCTGTCAATACTGAGCTAGTGCCAGAAACCCCAAGGCTACTACTGTTGCAGAACAACTGCCAAGCACTATAAATCTGAGATTTACTGTGACGTAAAGTTTCCTTAAGAGCTTAATTTCTGAAGCTACTGTATTACTTTTCTCAAAGTGTTGTATTTTTAGGTAAAATCCACTTGAGGGAGTGAGGGTTAAGACATAAGTGTGAGTTTGATGAATGAAAGAACTACTCTGTGTGTGGGTTCTTGGCAAGCTGCCATGTCTTTGGGGATCATAGAAATTATTGATGACACAGAACACTCATGCCCTTAGCCTGTACAGCTGATTCAACATGGAACAGAAATGCTGTCTAGAAAAAAGATTTTAAGTTGTATTAGAGTAGCACGGGTTTTGTATATTTTGTCATTTAAAGATTTCTTGCATTGATTATTTTAAACAATTTCTGCATTATAAGAATTCCCTGAAAAGCAGCACTATCCAGTTTCTGTTTCCCTAGTACTTGTATGATAATTACTTTCAGAAATATTTTTATAGTGTTATTTTTAAAAGAAAGGACCATCCCCTAAGAGATACCATTTGAATTGTTGCCAGACTCTGCTTAATATATATTTAGAGTTGTTTGGTAAAATTGTGTTATGAAGAATTAAGTGGATTTTTAGAATTTTAGTTAGACTATACTGTCTGGTTGGATCCAGTTGTATTTATTATGTTTTTCTCTTTTCAGGCAAATGGCATTAAAATTGGCCCTCAGCATGCTGCTACTAATGCCACACATGCAGGCAATCAGGGAGGACAGCAGGCCGGGGGAGGCTGCTGTTGAGTTCCGTTTTTACTGTCTCACTACTCAAATGGGGCCTACTCCCTTATTCTTTCACCCTCTCCTCCTGCTCAGCTGAGACATGAAACTGTTTGAAATGGCTTTATGTCACAGAAGACTTTAATCCTTCAAATTCTTGTATAACTTTGAATAAATGGTTAATGTTCACTTAAAGAGACAGATTTTGGAGATTGTATTCATATCTATTTGCATTTGATTTTTAGGTCAATTGATGTGATTATTTTTGTTAAATGTCGTCTTGTGCCCTTACCTACGGAACTGAATTGTATTAAACACTACAAAGTCATCTTGAGTATTTTAAATCAGTTTGTGTAGCTAGGTTTCCCAACACCTCTGGTTACCTAATGTTTAATATTATAGAACTGTCCTCAAAAAGTTTGTCACTTTTCAAGGCTATAAGGAAAAACAGAAGGACTCTTTTAATTCTGTATTTATCATTTACTTTCTGTGTATATATAGTTTAATAACCTGCTTGGGTGTAATTTGCCAAGCTTGAATTCTTTAATGCATTTGCATAAATTCTATACTGTTTAGAGCTTAAAGCTACAGAAGCATTGTTAGGAATTGCTTGGACACTGAATTTTAAACTTTTTGACATTGTTAACCAGCATGTTCATCTTTTCTTGTCACTAGTCCAAGAAAAATATGCTTAATGTACATTATTAATAGCTATGTATGTGTTAATCTGTTTTAATGCCAAAAGTTTGCTATTTGTCCACAATTTCTTTAAGACCTCTTCAGAAAAGGATTTGTTTGCCTTAACGAGTACTGTTAGGTCAAGGCACAGTATAATGAGTGAAAAGGACGGAAGAAGAACTCTCTCCAAATGACTCCAAGAAGATTGAATGTCCACATTTAGATGGTACATTGAGGACCTTAATCTTTCCTTAAACACAATAATGTTTTCTTTTACTTTCATTCACATGATTTCTATTTTTCATGCAGGACAGTTTTTCAACCTTGATGTACAGTGACTGTGTAAAATTTTTTTTTCAGTGGCAACCTATAATCTTTAAAATATGGTAAGCATCTTGTCTGTCTTGAAAGAAATACGACAATAAACCTGCCAGATGGAAAATCCTGTTAAAAAGTAGAAAAGTTTTAAGTAATTTACTCAGTGTGGTGGTTTTATCCTTTTTTTTTTCTTTTTCTCCCTTGGTCTATAATGAAATTGTTATAGCAGTGCAAAATAAAAGCCTATGTATAAAAGTGTTCTTTTTTTTTTTTTTTTCATTATGACCACATTATTTTTTTCAATGTATGTTTTCAGTCAGTCCACAGCTTATATGTATTTAAGCATATTTTTTTAGAAGGGTCCGAATGTTTAACACCCTTTTAAAAAAATTGCTAAATGTGATAGAGCTCTCAGTATAATGACTTTCGTTTTGTTACTGACCTAAGCGAGTGTTTTCTGTTCTTCAACCAACAGAAAACTCAAACTGTTAGACAAATTTATAAAGAAGTTCATATTATGAAACTATTTTCAATTCACTCTCCAACATCAACATTCTGAGGTCCTCCCTAAAGATTCAGCAACTGAATTCAGCAAATTCAGATTTAGATTGTCAAAACTTTGACATTGCTCTTGGAAATCACCTGATGCTATCTTAGCTTTGTTTTAATTTACTCCTGGGCAAGGTGAGAAGAAATCTAGTTTTTTTTTAGTATTGTTACTATAAAGTTTTTTTCCGTTAAAGTGGTCATATCAAATTCACGGATCCTATAATCACTCTGATTAGTGATAAGTAGAAAAAGTTACGAGGACTTGATGTGCTGTATACCAAGAAGAGTATAATTTGAAAATTGTTATTTTTATGGCCTCCCTGGTGGCATATGGGTTGTCTTAGCACTATCATGCTATTAACTCTGCGACCTGAGTTAGATCCTCAGCCAGGGAGCTAACCCATATGGCGTGGCAGACCTCTCCTGTCTCCCCCACTGCCTTAGCAGTGTATTTCAGTAGTTCTGCCTGTTCTGCTCCCCACTCTGTGGTGAATCCTCTTACCCCCTGCACCTCTGGCCTACACCCCAGTTCTTCTCTGCATAAAAAAGAAATCTTTAAAAGTCAAAAAAAGAGAAAATTGGTATTTTTAAACCACTGTAACTTTTTCCAGAAGTTTGTTCATTTTCCAGTGTTATTCCCCTAATTCTTTTATAAATCAATATAATACAGCTCCTACCCGGTAACTTTGAACTGCCTCCATCTTAGGCAGTTTCTTTACAAATCTCATCAACCGTTACTCATGTAATGCATCCTTTATGTCAGGTGACAAAACAATGTATATGGTTTCTAGTTCTTTGCTTATCCTTGCTTTTTTATCCCTAGTACAAATATTGGTATCTGTTTATACAATCTTTAATTCTGTATTTGAGTCTTTCGTAGATCTTTGATTTTTAGATCATCTGTGCACAGATTTTAGTAGCTAGAAAATCAGTCACTGAAAAAGTAAATAGAATTTTTAGTATCTCAACACATGACATGCCAAAATGGTAATCTTCATAATTTAAGTTTATTTGGGGCTTTAAAAGCCTGTTAACAGGAAATAGAACCTGTTTTATCTTCTATAAAGTCAAGAGAGTAGGAATGTAAATGCTAACCAAAATGTATCTGATCACTCAAAAAGATAACTATCTTTGAAACACATTAAATATTCTCTCATAGGTAGTGAAGTCCCACCTAAGCTGAGTATTCAGTTGGGCAGCATCGCTATATTAGCTGAAACATCATACAATGCAAGAAGATAAAACCCTGTTTCACAACTGACCATACAATAGACATATCTACCTGTATTTTTTGTTGTTTACTTGTACTTTGGTTTTCCAATTAATAGAGAGCCTTGTCCCATAAGCATTCTATGATGGGGTGTGTGTACATATATATAATAGTACTTACTTGGTTGAAGTGATGGGAAAGTTGAGGGTCATTCTACCCAATTCATTAGCTTTACAAAATCATGAGGCCAACTCTAAAATACTGAAGCACAAAGGACCAAAAACATGATAGAAAACACTGGGAAAAGACATGAAGTAGACAATTCACATAAGATAAAGTCTCTAAAATATGTTAAAAATTGATTCAAGCAAATATTTAAGGAGGAAGTCATACCAAATAGCCAAATACTGGAAAAGGAGATATTTTTCGACTCATTCTGTGAAGCCAGCATAACTGACCACCAAAACCAAAGAAAATGCAAAGAAAAAAGCTATAGTCCTCATGAACAAACAGAAAAGTAACAAAATTTATCAAAATTGAACAACATGAATATAGTTTTAAGCAAATTAAGACTGATGTGCCATTTGTCACCTATAGATTGGAATATATTTAGTAAAAATATGACATTTTCTTGATGGGACCCATTCGAAGTGCAAGCTAGTACTATCTTTATGGACCTTGGCAATGCTAATAAAACCACAAATATACTTTGCTGCAGAAGCTTAAAGCTACAAAAGCATTGTTAGGATTTCCTAATACCCCAATAATACCAACTGTACAAAGACACATGCCCAAGTTTACTCAAGAGCACTAGGTCTCATCTCATTACAAAATAACTGGAAATGACCTCTATGTCTGTGCATAAGAGAGTGATTGAATAAACTAGAGCACCACCACTCAGTGGAGTGGTGCACAGTTATAAAAATTGAGGAAGAGCTCTGATTTTCAGGATACACTAAGTGAGAAAAGCAAATGTAAGAATGTCTACAGCTTACCATCCGTGTCTTAAAGACAGTATAAGAAAATATACATGTATCTGCTCCTCTGCAAAACAAACACAGGAAGAGTAAACTATAAAAACTAAGATGGTTAGCTACAGAGAATGGGTGGATATAAGAGAAAAGAATTTGGCATGAGTGGCGCCGCTCAGTATATTTTTATTTAGCTCTACTCAGCTGTAGTCATGTTCCACATACTCTGAAAATAATTTGAATCAGCCATGATGTGCAGGAAACTGAATATGAAATACAAGCTAATTAATGAACTATGTTACAAGTGAATGACATTACCACACTGATGGGGTAGCAAATAAAATCAGCAATTTCGGAAGACAGGATTTTGATTGACTACGCTGTAGACTGAAAACAGAAGTGAACTATACTTAAGTATACCATAGTTGAAATATGACTAGCAAAATAAAAGTACATTTTGTGTATTAACATGGGGCAAATATGTTGTGGATAGTGAAAGATTTACAATGAAAGCAAAAGAAAGGCATCGAGAAAGGCATAAAGGTAGGGAAAGGCCAGAATGAACCCTGTGGAGTTAGATTGGAGTTGCAGCCGTTGGAAACTCATGGCTTTTACATGTACATATCTCATATATAGATTAAATGATAAATATCGTTTCCTAACTGTCTACTAGCGCCATAAGGCAGACCCCCCAATAGCAATGCACACGCCTCGTGCTCAGGTACTGATTTCTGTTATAAGGGGAACGAGGGTGCCTTGGAGAAAATGGTTGACTCCAGAGCTGGAGCAAGATAATGAGAAAATGAGCCTGGAACATCTTGTGATGCCAGAAGGAAGTGCTCCTAAAATGATGAGCAGGGAAAGGTGAGGCACGTTAGAAGACACGAGCACCAACTTGCTGTCTCTGGTGGCTAAGTCTGGAACAATTTGAAAAGATGTTAGTAATGAGTTGTAGAACATAAAATACCTACGTGTTTGTGTTATAGAGCAATGGGGGTGGGGGGAATGGACATTCTTCACAGAATACCAATTAGTTGAGATAGAAGGCATGATGTAAACAGAAAATCCTCAAATAGCAATGCAATAATTGTTAAAGGGAGGAATTGTTAATGGTAAAGGGGAATAAAAGCAGGACAAGAAACAAAATATACGCATATATGCATAGTCTGTGCGTCCCCACAAAATATCATCACAAGAGTTAACTGACTTGACACTACCTTCATCAAGTGAGGATGGATATTTGCTTTATAATTCTTTATACTTAAGTGTTTTATGCATTTTCTTTAAGATGTTATCTCCCTTAAACTAGATTACCTAATGAGTTGCCCTCCAAACTTAAATGTGTGAAATTTATCTTATTCCCTTGTTATGGAGTGAATTGTGTCCCCCTCCCAAAAGAAGAGATGCTGAAGTGCTAACCCCTAGTGCTTTAGATTGTATTCTTGGTGGGAAATAGAATGATCGTAGGTGTAATTAACTTAAGTTCAGGCTCTTACTGGAGTAGGTAGGCTCCCACTCCAGTAAGGCTAGTGCCCCTGTAAGAAGACAGCCATGTGAAACACAAAGACACACAAGGAAGGCCATGTGATAACAAAGGCAGAGATTGGAATGATGTATTCTCAAACTAAGGCACACCAAACATTGCAGCAAACCACCAGAGCTAGGATAAGGCAAGGGAGAATTTCCCTACAGGTTTCAGAGGGAACATGACCCTGCTGACATCTTTTTTGGTTTTTCTAAGGTTTATTTATTTGTGCATACAAGAGCTGGGGCACAAGCCAGAGACTGGGGGTTGGGGGCGGTGAGAGGATTCACCAGAGACAGAGTGGGGAAAAGAACAGGCAGATTGACTGAAATACACTGCTGAGGGGAGCAGCGAGTAAGTCAGGAGAGGTCTGCTGCTCCATGTGGGTTGCTCCCTGGCTGGCTGGGGATCAAACTCATGCTGCAGAGCTGCGGATTGCTTCATAGTGCTGTGCTTAACACCTTGCACCACCAGGGAGGTCCCCTGCTGACATCTTGACTTTGGACTTCTAGCTTCAGAACTGTGAAGGAAAGCATTTCTGTTGTTTCTAACCACTCAGTTTGTTGGCACTTGATTATAACTGCTCTAAAGAATTAATATATTCCTTATATCCTATGAATAAGACATTTTTGGATCGGTTGTGCCCACTCAGTGCAAAGCCACATCAAAGCCATGGTTCATGGGGGGAGGGGTGGTAGTTGATAACAGTCACTTCACTTCACTGCTCAGCCTAAGAAGCAAAGTCAACGTCTAGGAATATTATCTTTACACCTTCCTACTCAGAAAAATTTACAGTCAAGATGCTATTCAGAATAGGAAATATTTGTATGCAGAGATTTCATGAAAAATCATAGAAACAACACATAGTGACTTCTTGATATAACATTAAATAGAGTTTTAATGTTGTCAATTTTAATATTATTTATGCCCAGAATTCAATTTAAAATAAAGCAGATGTCAAGTGTGCACAAATGTGAACTCGTGATGATTATGATAATAGCAGTGAAAAAGAAATCACACAAATTCCAGAAATGAGGTCCTTCCTGTTGTAGAATTACACAAGTAAGAACGAATTAAAAAAGGGGTGCAAGCTGACCGAAAGGGCTGTATTTTCGATGTGAAATGCTGAAGTCATTTGTCATAATTGGAATGTTGCTAACAAGATGCAGAGCACTGAGGACAAGAATGAAGACGACTAGCTGGAGGGGCCAGATAATCACTAGAGAGCAGGCTGCTGCAGTCTTAGATTTGACAATTAATTTTACATTAAAATAGCCACATTCCAGTCCCCAGGAGCTGCTGCACAGAACTCACATTTATGAGAACATGGTGACTGGCCGCACAGTTGGCTCCATCGCCTTTCATTTGAGCCTGTGCATCAGTTAGGAGCACCCCAGGTATGAGTTATCCATCAGTGAAGTTTTTACACAGGTAATGCATATTTTATCGGTGAAAAGAAAGGGTGGTACAGTGTTGTGTTCATTTGCTGCCATCACAAGTAATATAAGCTGGGTGACTTAAACAACTGGAGTGTATCGTCTGGCAGTTCCGGAGGCCAGCAGTCCAAAACCAAGCGGTCAGCAGGGCTGGTTCAGCCTGAGGGCCACAAGGGAAGGAGCTATATTGCATGGCTCCTTGCCCTGAAAATGCCATCTTCCCATGTCACCACAGAGACTTCCCGTTTTTGTGTGTCCTCATATCCAAATTTCCTCTTTTTATAAGAACTCCACTGGGTCACTGTTGTGAAGATAGATCTCCGAAAAAGATCCCAGTCTTCTGAACTGGGGTTTAGAATTTCATCATTCAAATTTGGGGGGTAGGTACAATTCAGCTTATAAAAATGGGATTCTGGGGCCTCCCCGGTGGCGCAGTGGTTGAGCGCTGGGTTGCGAAGCTGCCCGCACCCTCTGCAGCGCCGGTTCGATCCCTGGCTGCTCCCTGGCCACCAGAGGAGGGTCCCACATGGCGCACAGACCTCTCCTGCCGCCCGCTGCTCCCTTCAGCAGTGTACTTCGGTCCCTCTGCCTGCTCTGCTCCCTGCTCTGGCTCTGGTGAATTCTCTCACCCTCCCGCGCTTCTGACTGTACCCAGTGCTTGTATAAATAAATAAATCTTTAAAAAAAAAAAATGGGATTCTGGAGTATGGGTAAAAGGAGTGAGAGGGTCCACTGGGCTCTTTAATCAGGAAGGGTGCATGGTGGAGATGGATTTGCACGGGACAGAACACGAACAAGCTACATGTTACTTCCTTAATGTTCCTCATTTTCATCTGTGACTACTAAATCTAGCTCTGCTTGTGGAATAATTCCCTTCCTGATTTTGAATGTCTCATCACTTCATCAAGACCCACTGGAACCCAGGCTGTCTGCATGAAGTCTCCTTGGCGTCACAGGGCTGACACGCATTTGTCTCCATGGTGTTGTCTGGCCCGGGGGCCACATGTCTTCCCATCACATAGCAACCACCTCTCTGCATCATGAAATTCCTGAAGACACACATACATTTCAACAGAACCTCCTAGTTCTTACCTTGCAGCTCTCTCCATTTGAATACATTTTTCTTTTTTAAAAAACTGAAGGGCCTCCCCTGGTAGCGCAGCAGTTGAGCGCTGGGCTGGGAAGCTGCCCGCAGCATCTGCAGCACCGGTTCGATCCCCAGCCGCCTGCGAGGGTCCCACATGGCACGCAGACCTCTCCTGCCGTGACCGCTGCTCCCCTCAGCAGTGTATTTCGTCAGTCTGCCTGTTCTGTTCCCTGCTCTGGCTCTGGTGAATCCTCTCACCCTCCCGTGCTTCTGACTGTACCCAGTGCTTGTATGGATAAATAAATCTTGAAAATAAATAAATAAATAAATAAATAAATAAATAAATAAATAAAAACTGAAGTGACATTCAATAACAAATTAACCACTTACAAATGAACGATTTAGTGGCATTTAGTACATTCACAATCTGCAAGCACCCCCTCTACCTAGCTTCAAAACATTTTCATCACCCCATAGGGAAACACAGGGGCTATTCAACAGTCACTCCCCATTACTCCTTCCACCCAGCCTCTGGCAACCGCTGATGTGTGTTCAGCTCTGTGGATTCTCCATATCTGTACATGTCATATAAATGAAGTCAGACAACATGCAGCCTTCTGTGTCTGGCTTTTTCATTTGGTATGTCTTTGAGGTTCATCTAAGCTGTAAAGTGTATCAGTGCTTCACTCCCATGTGTGATTAAGGAGTATTCAGTGTACCATAATTTGCGTGTCAATTCAGTGGTGTGACTACTGCTATGTGTATCAATTTGATTATCTAGTAGTACTTGTCACTAACCCAGTTCTGATTTTTCCAAATTTTTAAAAACTTTATTTATTTATGCATACAAGAGCTGGGGTACAGGCCAGAGGTCAGGGGGTGAGAGGATTCACCAGAGACATAGTGGGGGAAAGAACAGGCAGACTGACTGAAATGCACTGCTGAGGGGAGCAGCAGGTGAGACAGGAGGGGTCTGCAGCACCGTGTGGGTATCTCTCTGGCAGGCTGGGGATTGAACCTGCGCTGCAGAGATTATGGACAGCTTCACAGTGCTGTACTGTGTTTAACCGCTTGTGCCACCAGGGAGGCCCTGATTTTTCTAAATTTAACAGAAAAATAGTGATTCAACATTCTTATTAGAAATTGATTAAATTATGTGTACCTAGTCTTTTAAAAGTTGAATAGTTGTAGCTGACTAACAATAAAAAACAGCCATCTCCTGTCCATCCCCACCTCATAATCTTCTCCCCACAGTTCTCACTCCTGCTTTGCCCCTCCTTGGTGCCCCACATGCTCAGTCAACCTTCAGCCCCTTTGTGAAGAGGGCTGGAGTCTGGGCACCCAGCTTCAGAGTCCAGAGGTGATATGGAAGCGAGCCCCCTGTTTCCAGCTCCCCTTCCTTGGTGACTGTGGCTCATTTATAAAGAAATATATCTTTTCTCATTATACTAAGTGCTTTATTTCAAACAAAAGTTTTATGCTTCATTTCATTTTTTTGACAGTTGCATAGTATTCTATTGAGTATATATTCCACTATTTCTTTATCCATTCATCTACTGGTGGAGGGTGAGTGGAACATGTGCATATATGGAGGAGCAAAAATGAAAACCCAAAATAAAAAAAATTAAAAATTATTTGTATTTGGACCTATTTCTGACATTTTTTCCTACCATTTTATGCTAGCACCACCTCTTAAGACTCTGAAAATTCTATTCATAGTGCATTAAGGGGCCTCCCTGGTGGCACAAGAGGTTAAGGCGCAGCACTATGAAGCTTTCTGCAGCCACTGCAGCATGTGTTCAATTCCCAGCCAGGGAGCTACCCACATGGCGCAGCAGACCTCTCCTGACTCTCCCGCCCTCAGCAGTGTGTTTCAGTCAGTCTGCCTGTTCTGCTCCCCACTCTGTTTCTGGTGAATCCTTTCACCCCCTATCCCTCTGGCCTGTACCCAAGTTCTTGTATGCATAAATAAATAAATCTAAAAAAAAACGGAAGGATGCAATTCTCTTTTTTAAAAATTGCATTAAGATATAGTTTAATTTGAGAGAAATTTAATTTGTTGCATTATTAGACAGCTTATTCAGGAACAAGAAGTGTCTATCTGTGCAACAAGGTATCTTTAGAGATAATGATATTCATTCCAGAAACACTTGTGCTTTGAGGAGCTCTGTTTATTTTCAAAATCTAAAGTTAATCTTACATGTATTCTTCAAATTCAGTTCATTTCAAAGAGCAAATATGCCTATTTTTCTATTTGACCAAATCTAAGGCATTTTACAAGTTCTAATATCTTTTTATCATTTCTCATCTATTTTTACTTTCAACTGCTTGTTTTCTTTTTCACACAACTTTTTTTTTTTTTTTAAGATTTATTTATTTATACCAGAGGAGGTACAGTCAGAGGAGCCAGTGGGTGAGAGAATTCACCAGAGACAGAGCAGGGAGCAGAACAGGCAGACAGACCAAAGACACTGCTGAGGGGAGCAGCAGGCGAGACAGGAGAGGTCTGCCCTGCCATGGGGACCCTTGCTGGCCGGCGGGTATTGAGCCTGTGCTGCAGAGGCTGTGGACAGCTTCATAGCTCTGTGTCCAACCCACTGCGCCACCGGGGAAGCCGTACAAAATTCTTTGTTCTATAACAAAATAGCCCTCTCTTTGTATAACTATAAAATGTCATCCAAAAATTAAACAGCAATTATTCCTTCTAACTATTTGATTCAATTCAATATGAAAGAACATTTAGAAAATACTGAGTATTTGCCACATAAATGAAATAAATTATGTTAATGTGTTACTTAATCATATACTGTGATATTCTTTCATATTTAGTATCCAAGTCATTGAAAAATAATGACTTTCAGAATCCTTGCTTGTGGCTTAATAATTATTTTCCAAGTAGTAATCCCATAGGATTTGTTGACTTATTTTACTCTTGTCTTTAAGACACAGTGCACTTTATTAGTTCCATGGTTAGTTCTTTCCATCTCAGAGATGCTGTAAGACTTACACACCTGCACTAATGTTCCTCCTCTCTCTCCTGCCTGTTTTGGTGCTTCTTTCCAAATCTCAGCCCCTCTCCAGGCTTGTCATGTCCCTGGGATGTTTAATGCAACACTATGGGAAGCAGCACAAAACTAAACAAAACTAAAAACCACTTAAGTTTATCCATGAGAGTATTTTAAATACACTTGAATTTATTCCACAATTGACTAGCAGTGAGATATTAAGCAAATTACTTTTTTTCTACCTCTGTTTCCTTCATAAATTGAAATACTAATACCTATTCCATGGGGTCAATGTGATAAGAAATGGGAAAATATTTATAAAGCACTAAAGAATAGCTGATGTGTAGGAAACAATGTATACATGTTAATTAAATAACAATTCATGGTATAGTAGCCAATGGTTAAAAAAGTCAGGATTCTATATATCAAACACACTAAATAAAACCATTTAAATAATATATAAGTCTGTGTTCAAAAGACTGTTTAAAAAGTGTGATACAGAAAGATACATATATTATGACCATGTATATTTACAGATATATATACACATATAAGTGTGTTATGGAGGTATATATAATACACATATCAAGAAAATTATATAGAAGAATCCACCCCAAATTTTTGACTGAGAACTGATTTCTGGGTAGAAAAATTTTATTTTTAATTATATACATTATACTAAACTTTTAATAATAATATTACATTATATAGACTATAATATATTTTTTGTATAAGTTAAAAATTTGTATAAAAGGAAAGAATCAATGAAGGGCATGAACAGGAAATTCACCAAAGAAGAAAAATAAATAACTTCCAAACACATGAAAAAATGTTCAAGGGGTTAAGATGCAACCTATGAAGCTATTCACAGGCACTGCAGCACTGAGTTTGATCCTGCCCAAGGAGCTACCCACATGGCACAGCAGACCTCTCCTATCCTGGCCACTGCTCCCCTCAGCAGTGTATTTCAGTTAATCTGCCTGTTCTGTTCCGCACTCTGTCTCTGGTGAATCCTCTCACCCCCCATAACTCTGGCCTGGACCCCAGTTCTTGTATGTATAAATAAATAAATCTTTTTTTAAAATTTTAAAAAGATGCTCAAGATCAGTAAAATATAAGCTGAAGCAAATGCATACCAATTTTACTTGTCAAATGGGCAAAAAGTACATACTTGATAATATTTAGGTTTAAAGATTTTCTTGCCTATGTTTATGGAATGTACACAGGGGCAATTTTAATACATGAATGTGTGTGTGTGCATGTGTATGTGTAAAATAAGTCAATGATCCCAATTTTATACTCCTATCTCTATTGCACAGAAACTTTAGTACAAATGTATAAAATGAATGTTTACTTAAACATGGTTCACAATAGCAAAATCACTTAAAAGAGCATGGTATGGTAGGAGAATGGATAGGTGATGAAATACTATGCAGTCATTCAAAAGAATGTTAGTTTTCCACACTGGGAGGGTGGCATAATGGACTAGGTGGAACACTCTGGGTGCCTTGGTGGTGGGCGTGGTGTGAAGACCTGTATCTGAGGAGGTATGATCTTATGGTTCTGAATCACATTCACCACTGTAAACCAATGTTATCCCAATCCATAAATAAGTAAATATCCATAGCCAATAAATAAATAAAGTTTAATATAATTGGGGGGAAAACAAACCAAAAAAGAATGGCTGTTTTTTAATGCACTAAACTGAGAAGATTATAGTGTGCATTTCACTCTTGAGTACCATTAGAACTATGTGGGTCCAGTTATATGTGAATTTTTTTAAAATACATATTGGAAAATATTTGGAAATTTGTGACAATTTGAAAAAACGGATGAATTGTGTAGCCTTGAAAAAAACAATGAAGAAAAAGTTAAGTATGTCATGAAAGCTGAAGATATATAGACATCATTTATTACCATAACATGTACAAATTCATTGTTAAAATTTATCAAAATGTATCTACACACTTATAGACCATACATAACAGTATTCAGTCAAGAAAAATGTAAATAAATGTAGATATGCAGTATTAAATCATAACTCCATAATTATCTGCAGAGTATACTATACTACTATATCATTTCAGAGTCTCCTCCTGTTGCTATTGTGCTGAGCTCAAGTATTGCAAGTAACTGCTTAAAATGCCATGTGATGATAATCATTTCTGTGTGAGCAGTTGGTCTCTCCAGTAAATTGCATGCGGCAATGAAAAGTGATCTCTCGAGGTTCTCGTGCATTTTTCATCGTGTCTAGTGCAATACCATAAACCTTGAATAATGCCATGTGACCCACATGAAGTGCCACTAGTGATACTGGAAGTGCTCCCAAGAAACAGAGAAAAGTCATGATATTACAAGAAAAACTTGAATTGCTTGATATGTACCATAGATATTATTGATGTGGGAACTGACAGACAATTCATTTCAGAAAGAGATGAGTAAACTTTTGGAATGAGTACAGTGCAATCCTGTAAATGTATTTTTCTTCTTACATTTGTCTTAACACTTTCTTTTCTTTCTTTTTTCTAGCTCCTTTTTTGTAATACATTGCACAATAAAACATATAATATACAAAATATGTGTTAATTGACTATGTTATTGGTAAGTCTTCTGGTCAATGGCATGTTATTAGCGATTAAGTTTAGGGGAATAAAAAGTTATACTCAAATTTTCCTCTGCACAGGGACTTTGCCCCTAAGCTTTGTTCTGTTCAAGGATCAGCTGTGTTTAAAGAAAAAATTATGTTGTAGCGCAATATTTAGGTAGAATCCCATTTTTGCAAAAATAATTTTAAAAAAATCTATTTCAGTGTAAATATGTTTTCAAAATGCAGAAAAATATGTACAAGTTTACATATTGAACTGAGTGGTGAACAGGCAAGGGCTGGGAGGTATGAGAAATAATTTTGTTATATGGGTCTGTACTGTTTGTATTTGTTTCCATGATCTTCTATCACTTCTGAATTTTAAAAGCTGTGAATCACTAACAAATTCATATGCAACTATACTTTCATAAATGACATTACCAAAGAAAACAAATGCAGAGGTAAAGGGTATACTGGAATCTCAATTTTGATGTGAACCTTAAAATACTCTAAAAATAAAAGTCTATTTAAATGAAGAGCAAAGACCAAATAACAATGTGCTATATTGAAGATTTCAGCTTTGTGTTGCAATGTAAAATATAGATTCTCAAACTGACAAACTCATATCAACAAGATACTGCATGAAACAACCTAGTTTAAAAAAAGTCAGGTTGTATTTTTTCTGTATTCAAAATTTTACATAAAGGAAAGTCTTTCTTGAAGGAAAAATATATAGTTTATATATACCCTTATATGAACCTGCAAATGGCACTTAGTATTTACCCATTTAAGTTAAAAACTTATATGCACATAAATGTTTATTGTAGCTTTGCTCATAATTGCAGAAAGATAGAAGCAGTGAAGATATCTTTCAATAGATGAGTGAATAAATACTTTAGTATATCCAGATAATCTATATCTAAAAAAGAAATGAGCTCTCACATTATAAAAAGACACGAAAGAAACCCACAGGTATATTGCTAAGTGAAAGATGACAATCTGAAAAGCTACATACAGGATGGTTCCAAGTACATGATATTCTGGAAAAGACAAAAATATATAGACAGTAATGAATTAATAGGTGGAGTTATTCTATATGATATTGTAATTGTGGATAAATGTCATTACACATTTGTCAAACCCATAGAATGTACAACACAAAGAGTGAATCCCAATACAAAGTATTTTCTTTAGTACTAATAATATAGTATTATGCATTCATCTGTTGTAACAAATGATCACACTAATGCAGGATGTTAATAATAGGAAAGAAGGGGATGAGTGAGGGGTATATAGAAACTTTTCTATAAAAATGACTAAGACCACTGAAGAATCCATTAATTTTAAAAAATGTAAAGATTGCAGCATTATTTACAATAGCCAAACACATGAAAGCAACTTAAGTGTCTACTGATGGAAGAGTAGATAAGGAAAATGTGGTAGATATTGGGAGGACAGAGATGGCAACACAGGAGGTTCTTCGTTTTGCTCTCGATGTCATCATTCCACCCAAAGAATTACATGGCTTGGGTTGAAACTGGAAGTTCCCTTGGATATAGAGATCAAGTCAGACTACAAAAAAGGAGGCAGAGAAGAGAAACATGTCACTGCTAAAAGGTGGCCTAGGAGAAGCTCCTGAAGGCTGGGATCTGCGGCAGTGATACAGATGGCAAGGCTACTCCTCAGAGAGGCTCCCAGGGGAGTGCTGAACAGTGTGAACTCACACAACTTTGAGTGAGGGGAAACAAGTGTGGGCCAATTGGAGTGCTCCTCAAAGGCCAGGCCGAGACCCTGCTAAAACCAGAAGTGTGCACTGGATCCTCCCACATCCCTTGAGACTGGTTATGACCTTGTGAAGCTCTCTGAGAGCAAGTGGACTGCTGTGTCTTGGGTCTGACACCTCAGAGGAGAGATATAAATTTCAAATGTATGAGCCAGTCATTCCCACCAAATACATTCACAACATCAACTGAGCCACTCTTGGCCTCTCACCTACTGTCTGACTCAGCAGCTGCAAGATCAGGTTTTGTGACATGGAAGCCAGCCAAGGCCAAAAATTAAAATCAAATAAAATCACAGCGCCATCTGCTGAAAAGGTAGAAGTAGTTCAACTTTCCAAGTTACTGCTACATACAACTTTTGAAAAACATGGAAAGCTAAAGAAGCAAAATGAGCAGACAAAAATATATAACATGTGCCACCTTGAGACCTCAAAGGAATATGACATCACAAGGAGGGAACAGCTCTCCCAAGTTGAACTACAAAGATATGGAATAGCTTATTACCCTATTAGGGAAAGAGCTCAAAATTGCCATAATAAAGAAAATCAAATAGATGGAAGAAAATGCAGAAAGGCAAGTCAAAGTGATAAAAGAGAATTTAGAAAAGTACTGAAACATATACAACAAAATGTAGAAAACAGATGAATGCTCTGCGAAAT
The DNA here is from genome assembly GCF_014898055.3 of Talpa occidentalis. Taxonomy (NCBI): domain Eukaryota; kingdom Metazoa; phylum Chordata; class Mammalia; order Eulipotyphla; family Talpidae; genus Talpa; species Talpa occidentalis. The sequence goes on along the minus strand of NW_026555331.1, from coordinate 60,686,215 downwards.
AAAATTAATTATAGAAAGTAAGGTTTAAATTAAAAAAAAAACAAAGAGAGATCTAGGATGTGTGAAATTCAATAAATGAGATAAAAATTCTAAAGAAATTTATGGAAGCAGAATAGATCAGTCCAGTCTCTATGGAAAACAGTAGGGACATTTCTCAAAACATTAAAAGTACATCTACCATATGACCCAGCAATTCCTCTCCTAGGTATCTATAAAGACTATAAAAACAAAGGAATGTATGCATTCTTATGTTCATTACCACACTATTTGCAACAGCCAAGTTGTAGAAAAAAACCTAGGTGTTCAGCAGATGAGTGCATAAAGTAAATGTGGAATACTACTTAGCTATAAAAAAGGATGAAACTTGCCATTTGTAACAACACGGAGAGGATTATATGCTAAGTGAAATAAGTCAGAATGAGAAAAACAAATACAGGATGATTTTACTCTTCTTCATTCATATGTAGAATATAAAGAAATAAAACAAAGGTACAAATAAAAGCAAATCAAAATAAACCCTAGAAATCTGAATATAGAATTGAGGCTACCAGAGTGGGAATGTGGGGTATGAGGATCAAAGGTGGGACATCTTGGGCCTCCCTGGTGGTGCAGGGGTTAAAGACAGCACTGTCAAGCTATCACCAGCCACTGCAGCAGGAGTTTGGTCCCCCAGCTAGTCAGGGAGCCACCCACATAGCACAGGAGACCTCTCCTATCTCGCCCGCTACTCCCTTCAGCAGTGTATTTCAGTAGATCCTGCCTGTTCTGCTCCCCACTCTGTCTCTGGTGAGTCCTCTCACCCCCCACACCTCTGGCTTGCACCCCAGTTCTTGTATGCATAAATAAATTAATCTTTTTTAAAAAAAGAAATCTTGCCATTTATAACATGGAATGGACCTTAAGGACATTATGCTAAGTGAAATAAGTCAGATGGAGAAAGACAGGTACTGTATAATCTCACAATATATGGAATCCAAAAACCAACAAGCAAAAACACAAGTTCATATGTACAGGTGGTTGCCAGAAGTGAGAGGTGGAGTGGGCAAATGGGTGAAGGTAGTAAAAGGTACAAACTTTCAATTATAAGATAAATAAGTCCTTGGGATTGTAATGTACAGCATGGTTATTACATTTATAGTGCTGTATTGTGTTTGTGTAAATTACTAAGAGATTAAAACTTTTCATCACATGAAAAAAATTTCTAACTGTATGGTGACAGATGTTCAGTAGTGACCATTTTACAATATACACAAATATTGAATTGTTATGTGGTACACATGAGACTAATGTAATATGTAAATTTTCCCTCAATTAAAAAAATATATTGGGGTTCATGCTTTCCACCAGATATCCTGACTGGAGAGCCATGGACAGAGCCCGATAATTTATTACAGCTAGCTGACTATTTCAGTTCTGAGTCATGTCCAGATACTCGAAGAAGAAGGAAGCATGCAAACGGCAAATTTAGTTGGTTTCTTTGCATGAGTGGACAGCCCAGCAAAAAGTTAAAAATTACTCTCCTTTCAATTCCTTCATATCACACACATGCACACACACAAAACCTCTTGCTTTTCTACGCATTTCTGTCCAAATTCTGTTGTTAGATTCTGCTTCTCAGGTCCCTTCAAGCCCCCACATGAAAGGCCTCTCTGGTGGCTGAGGGGTTAAGTCACCCACTAGGACATGAGTTCGATCCCTGGCTGGAGAGCTACCCACATATGGCACTGCAGACCTCTCCTTTTCACCAGCTGCTCCCCTTAGCAGTGTATTTCAGAAAATCTGCCTGTTCTGCTCCCCACTCCATGCCCGTCTTTCTATCCCTGCAGTTTACCTGGGTAACTCTTGGCATACTGAGGTAACTTCTTTAATTTTATTGGCTTTCCAGTTAATTTACATGGACTTTGATTTGGTGTACCAATTTCAGATTCAGTTTCCACAAGGATATAATATTCAAGAGGGCAGGGGATGATATTTTCAGTTATGTTCTCTGATGTATTTACTTCATGCCTTCTTCAATCATAAAAATGGATGAAAATGGAAAAACGTATACACCTATTTTTCCTAATAGTTCCAGGTTTTTTTCCTCTAAGATTATATCCTTCCTACTTTCTTGTTATTAGGTGGCTTAGCTCAATAATAGCTGCTTCTGTGAAAGGGATATTGACTTTTCATTGTCTTCTTTTGTACCTTTTGGTATTACTCATTCAGAAATGAATGAATACAAATTAAATGAATTAAATTAAATTAATAAAATAATTTAGTCCTTGCTTTTTTAAAAGATTTATTTATTTATGAATACAAGAAAAGATTTATTTATTTATGCGTACAGGCCAGAGGTGCGGGGGGTGAGAGGATTCACCGGAGACAGAGCAGGGAGCAGAACAGGCAGATCTACTGAAATACACTGCTGAGGGGAGCAGCGGGCAAGTCAGGAGAGGTCTGCTGTACCATATGTGTAGTTCCCTGGCTGGGTGGGGATCGAACTCATGCTGCAGAGGCTGCAGACAGATCAATCCCTTGCACCACCAGGGAGGCCCACCTAGTCCTTGCTTTTATGGTGGCATTTTTTAAAGTGTCCACAAGTGAGAGAATAAAGTTTAAAATTGCAGTCCTGGGCCTCCCCGGTGGCGCAGCGGTTGAGCGCTAGGTTGCGAAGCTGCCCGCAGCTCCTGCAGCGCCAGTTTGATCCCCGGCTGCTCCCCGGCCACCAGAGAAGGGTCCCACATGGCGCACAGACCTCTCCTGCCGCCCGCTGCTCCCCTCAGCAGTGTACTTCTGTCCTTCTGCCTGCTCTGCTCCCCACTCTGGCTCTGGTGAATTCTCTCACCCTCCCGCGCTTCTGACTGTACCCACTGCTTGTATAAATAAATAAAAATAAATCTTTAAAATAAAATAAAATAAAATAAAATTGCAGTCCTGTTAATTTCCTAAATTATTTTCATTTTTTTTTTCTTTACTAGTAGCATAACCCCCCAAATTCCAAAGCACTCAGTATAGTATCTTACACCTACTTGGCATTTAAATACATGATGAGTAAATGAAACACCTCTAGTTTGAAATGTTGCCTGAAAGTATGGACCTCACAATGACAGGTGTCTGTCATGACACTGTTCGGGGCCCCTGTCACCTGTCACTGTAGTCTTATGACAAACTCCCAATTGATGTCTCCATGACAAGTCTCTCCTGCTTGAATCCATTCTCATACTCCTCCAGTTGCCTGTCTGCAGGCATGCTTGGGGTACATTCTGTAATAGGGTGAGCACAGGCAGGAAGGGATGGGGACCTCTACAGGATCCTAATGCCAGTAGTGGTTGGCTGCTGAGTGAAGGATGGCATGGAATCTTGTTAGAAAGTCCCCAAGAACTCCTTCATTGTTATGAGCCCTCCACTGACCCGGGCCTCCTCCAGAGACCATGTCTTCCTCATCTTGGGATCCCTGGGTATGGCAGAGGTTAATATCGTTGCAGGAAAATATATATTGGAGTTGTGGGAGGAGGCTTGACCCAACCCAATATGACTGGTTTCCCACAAGAAGGCAGACATCCAGGGAGAGTGACATGCCCACCAGGCAGAGATTGGAGCACAGCAGGTGCAGATCAAGTCTCACTGGAAACCACAGAAGCTAGGAAGAGGTCAGGATTCTCCCCAGATCTCAGAGGGAACATGATGACCCTGCTGATATTTAGACTTTCAGCCTCCAAAAATGAAAGAATGAACCTCTGTCATGTAAGTCATGCAGCCCAAAGAAATGAATACAGATTTACACATGATCTTAGCAAAAGGCCGAGAAGCGATGAATACAGATTTAAGTGCAATACTTCTCCACTGAATGACAATTGCCCCCAGCTTTTTTTTTTCCTTGCCCTTTTTTTTTTTTAACCTTGAAGACGATAATATACTTTGAACTACATACATGGATCCATCTCTGTGAGGTACACACTCCATCCTTATTCCCCACCAATCTTTCCACTCCCTGGAAACATATGCTAAAATGCCAAGTGCAATAAATAAGGAGGTTCCCACTTCCCCAGCAGTGGGAACTCTTGTTTCATCTTCATCTGGAAGTACTCTAAGCAAGGTGTTCCCCAGTCCTGAGACAGCCCTGTTTAATTAAGATGGAAGATTCTCCACATTCAGATTCTGAAAGTCCAGGTACTGCCTGAGGCTAGGTATGTCGACCTTGGTCTTGATACTCCTGCAACTCAGACTCAGGGTTAACAGCAAGGTTTTTAGTTCACAGCTTGTCCAGGCCCTATGGAAAACAATGGGTGCCTTTAGGAGGGAACAAGGGCTAGATTTGGGGAAAGGACAAAGCAGGTTTCCCAAACTTGGGTGTGAATCAGAGGAGAGAATCCTGCCAACTCTATTCTGGGATGCTCATTCTAACAGTGACTCAGGGGACAACATCTTTCCACCAAGGTGGTCTTATCTTTTGAATTCCAATTTGATGAAGAAATGGCTAAAATACCTTGCATGAAATCACAGCAACATTGTAATCAGCGCCACAGTTAACCTGCTTGTCAGCTGCCTCTCATTCCTCTCTGTGATTTTAAAGTTCTTCTGAAGTCTAGATAACACTGAACACTTAAAGAACACTTTAATAATAGTAATAATAACAGTGTTGTTATTTAAATTAATGATTTAAAAGATAATCTATTTTTTTGACTTGCCAAACATCTAATTATTAAAGCAGATTATTGTTGGGACACTTAAAGTATCTTCATAGGACTGTTTGTGGATGGGATAAAATATAGGTCAGCTTTGCTTTTTTAAGTTAACATTGACAAAATGAGAAATGAATTTCTTCAGGTGAACAGTCTTACCAATTTTTCCAAATCTTTAACATTCCTTCTGAGTTTACAACATGAAATTTACCATACTCTCCCACCTAACGTCTCTAGTGTCAAGGGCTGAGCATTGAGATGGCCACACTATCTTGATGGCCTCTATGCAGATCCTCTCGTTCTTGCGCAAGGAATTGATTACATCTCTTTAATGGGCTTTATAGCTGTGAAGGAAATCTTTATTTTCCCCACATGATTTGACATTAAAAATTATTTGAAAGGCCTTAACAAAACCAAAGCCACAACAAAAAGCCAGTGTGTGTGTGTGTGTGTGTGTGTATGTATCATTTTATGCTCAGGACTGGTTTTACTATTTTTGGAACTATTACAAGACTTCTGTTAAACATGTTGAATGTTAAGAGGAAACAGACACTTGGCAAATGTGGAAAACCAATTACAGAAAACGTCTCTGCTAGAGCTGGAGAAACACACGGAGGGACACAGGAGAAGCTTGTCCTCCCCCTTCCCTAACTGCCGAAAACACACAGACGGTGGAATTGCCTGGAAGAAAAATACGACTGTTACATCGTTGCCTTTATTTTTATATTTACAGGCAAAAGAGAGGAAAATGATAGTTCGCAGCTAAATTGACTTATAATGTGGTAGAGTACAACACAATTACTTTTCTTAAGGCAGTTCTGACATAAGGAAAAGTAATACTTCTGAAATCACTTAGAGAATGATTACTCACTCTACAAAAAAACTTCACCACTAATAAATACATCAAATTACCATAAAATTTAAACCTTTTAATTGTAAATAGTAATTTATTCAACTTTGAGTGCACGTCTGTTATATATAGCGTGATAAAAGCATGCTATCATATAAATATTAAAGCATATAATTTTACCTCCATAAATAATGACAAGCATGAAATATGTTTAACTTCAATTTTGAATTAGGTTTTACAAAACTAGAGAGCTGATCCAGAAAATGAATCAACAGGGCCTCCCTGGTGGCACAAGGGGTTAAGACGCTGCACTACGCAGCTATCCAGCAGCCCCGGGCCAGGGAGCTAACCCACATGGTGCAGCAGACCTCTCCTGTCTCACCCTCCGCTCCCTTCAGCAGTGTGTTTCAGTCAATCCACCTTTTCTGCTCCCCGCTCTGTCTCTGGTGAATCCTCTCACCCCACCCCCATCACGCCGCCTCTCTGGCCTGCATCCCAGCTCTTGTATGCATAAATAAATAAATCTTAAAAAAAGAAAATGAATCAGAAGGAAACAACAGGTTTTCAATAATTTAGCTATTATTTCCTGATGTTCTTCCAAATGTGAGGCACCGTGTGAAGCACCAAGATGTATAGATGAAGAACATATATGATCTGTGACCTCAAGGAACTTCTATCTTTGGAAAGGCAAATCAGCAATTCAAATACAATGTGGTAAATGCAATCACTGAGGCAGCCCATGTGGAAGAAGCCCAAGGAAGTTTCACAGAGTATTTTTAACCAAAAGAACAGCACACTTGAGGGTCAGAGTGTGGAGGGGGAGGAAGGGTAGTTTGATGGTTGACAGAACAAGGATGCAGAAGAGAGAGAACACAGGTTAACTTGAGGTGTGGGGTAGGGCCAGCTCATGATGAAGTTGTGAGTCAGACAAGATCAGAGGAGGAAATGAAAGTCACATTTGGGCATTTTGTAGACTTCTTAGAAATGTGGGTAGAGTGAAAGGAATCAGCCTTCTGGGGACCAAGCCACCACAGAATGCCATGGCCACCCCTAGGCTGAGGGGGTTACAGTGAGAAAATGGCACTGTCAGAATCCAGTTGTGTGCTGGAGCCCAGGAAGAGAAGGTGGCCACCTGTTGAGCACTAGGTAGTACTAGTATAAAGATAGGTGCTTGATATTAGATTGACACATTCCAACACATTTGTGACATGTCTTAGTATTTGGATTTGAGTGGGGCCTCCCTGGTGGCGCAAGGGGTTAAGCACAGCACCGTAAAGCTATCCACAGCCTCTGTAGCACGATCCCCAACTGGCCAGGGAGCAACCCCCATGGCGCAGCAAACCTCTCCTGATTTGCCCGCTGCTCCCCTCAGCAGTGTATTTCAGTCAGTCTGCCTGTTCTGCTCCCTACTCTGTCTCTGGTGAATCCTCTCCCCCCCCCCTGCACCTCTGGCCTGTACCCCAGTTCTTGTATGCATAAATAAATCTTTAAAAAATACTTGGATTTGAGAAATATCACGTAGTAAGAGCCTGTAGAAGGATCCCCCCTGCCCCTCTGGATACCTCAGGTGTGAAGACACTAAGTTCAGTCCTGCCTGTCACCAACCAATGGCACTAGGACTCAGTGGGTCAGGCTTAACAGCTGCTCTCCTGTTCTGCAGGCTGCTTTGTGGGCTTCCCTGCCAGTGTTTCAACGGAGAAGAACTTCTTTTTGGCCAAGGACAAAGAGCACTAAGTTCTAGCTGCAGGTGGGAGTGGGAGGATGGTTGAAAACAATCCTTTTATCCCTCTCAGCTCCCAGAACATCAAATCCTAATGCTGATCCTTAATCACAAAAGTTAAACAGACTTAGTCAACTCAATTTTCAGTGATAATGAGCATCAGAAATCACATGGATTAAAGAGTCACAAATGATCTCCAGAATAATTTTATTTCTAATTTTTTAAACCCTCCTGATACAGGGACTGCAAACAAAGAAGAATGGGGATTGCTGTGAGACTGACCGCCTTTCTTCCCTCTCTTTGGCAGAGCTATAGAGGAATGCTTGCCACTCTAGAAGCAGAGTCTAAGGAGACCACAGAAAATGTGAGGGATAGCAAGCCTGTCCCCTTGACTGACATTAGGGATGTGCACTCTTCAGCCAAAGGTACAAACCCAAGCAGGAAGGAAAAAAAAAAAGTGTTTAAAGACACAGTCCTTTCTCCCAGCTTTGTGCAAATGAACCCCAAAATTCCTGACTTGCATTCCTTCCTTCTTCATCTTCTGAAGTACTGGGTGACATGTAAGCATTTAGCAAAGAACTGAATAATTATGCCAGCGCTTCTTTGGATACTGACAACAATGAGATGCAGCAAACCTGGCCATCAGGTATGCAGAGATCCTAAAAAAGAGACAAGACAGAAAGACAGAGGGTGAGAGGATTTTCCCAAGTGCTACTGTCCATGTATAGGGATGTTTGACTTCCACAGCAAAATAAATACAGATGGCAATCTTGTATCCACATGGTATCCTGAAATCTAAATGAATAAAAGAGCTAATGCAAACATATTTAAATGAGTAACTGTCAAAAAGATCTGATCAAAAATGAATTATTAATCATATCCAGAGAAATAAATAAGTCTGTTGAGTGAGATTAGTGGTTCTGTTTAGCCACATGGCTTTACGCAGAATCAGATAGGATTTTAGGCCTGATTCCCAGCTCTATATCCAGTAATTGACTATCGTTGGACAAGTCACCTAACCTCCAGATCTTTAGTTTCTGCATCTTTAAAATGGGAATAATAATTGTTTCCACTCCCCAAGATTTTCATGAGAAGCAAAGAAGATATTTAGTACAGTTTGGCATATGCAAAGTCTTCCATAAATATTATCACTACGGAGATTAAGCTACAGTTATATTAAAAACCAAAGTAAAAACCTAAGGAAAAGACTTGCTGGAAAAGTCTCAAACTAACTTGGCAAGACTTCATACCTATTAGACAGTATCATATTTCCTGCTGCTTGTGTTTATTATAAACAACTTATTTTTATTTCACTCAACTTAATCTCTAAATTTTAATCATATATCCATAACTTTCAAGTGAGATCACTTTAATTACAGAAATCAGCAATTTAAATGTTAGAAGTTTAAATCATCAGAACTAAATTTGCTTCACTCACAGAAATCCACACAACTATTCATATTTCACTTCAGGGACAGCTAGAATGGTTGTTGATGATTTCTCTTTCTTATTCTTACATTATGATGGGTGAGGGTGACAAACCAGAACAATCATTTCAGGAAGCTGCAACAATGTTTGCAATTTTTCCTTGCATTTCTTCCTCTTTCCGCACATAAAAACCAAAAAGGGAGCCATATTGCATGAGTATAATTTTGAGGAAAGTCTGAAATAAATTTATTTAACATCAAATCTTGTTTAGTGGAAATCCCTCTAATAAGGAATGAGGTCATGTCTCTTGCAATGAATCATGTCCATTAAATTTATCTTCTTTTCTGGATGCTTTCCTTCATATATTTGTCATTTCTAAGTCCCTAATTCATGTTGACTCAATGAAGGAAATCACCATTTGTTTTTTAACTTTGAAGGCATAAAAAAAAATGAAGCTACAAATAGTACCTGTATCAACAGAAGTCTGCTTTTAACTCTGCAATAATTTTCCTATCCAGTTTTTTACAAAGTAAATACCAATTTTATTTTATTCAAAACTCTCCAATCATTTTCCATTTATGAAGCTCTTATTTCTCGTGTGTCTTCTCTCCTTTACCATCTTCCTACTCCTTTGATACTGGGAACAAAATAGGAAAGATACTTATTCTTTATTATAATATTCCATTACCTAGAAATTGTCTCTAGGATAAAAGAAAACGCTCCTCTTCACATTGACGGACCGATAACTGATTGATCTCCATAAATTTTTCTATTGCTGTCATATTCCTTTACTCCAAATCACACACCAAAAGATTACAACTCCACTTAAATAACTCCCACATATTTTCAAAGACAATCTGAGAAGAACTATAGTCTTCTCAAGGGCTCTTTAAAAAGTCTCATTTAGTGTTCGGCCTTGAGCTATGATCCAATACAAAGAATGTACCAAGATTTTAAGTGTAGCATCAGAATCAGGTATTTTAACAATGGAAGCAAACTTGGAAAGCTACCAGTACAGCGCCGTTCTTTCACACAGATGGCAACTAAGACCCAGAAACTGTCTAGGACAGGATTATAGATACAATACGTATACATAATACGTAATATTATATAGTATAGAGAGATGAATTATAGATCCTAATTCAAGGCGTCTCTAAGACGAAAATGTAAAAAAAAAAAAAAACCACGTTTTTTCTAACAGTTGGCCCTTTTCGATTACCTTAAAATATTTTGCACCTTAAAGGAAACCTTTATGTGAAACACAATGATTTCATTTCCTTGTGGAGAATGATTTTGTTTGAAAGCACCTTTATGCGATTCTCAGAACCTGTGATCGCGCAAAAGTTACATTTTTCCACTACGGGGTTCCCACTACGGAGAGCACCGGGGCCGGCGGGGCCGGACCCGAGCAGCGCCCGGCTCCGCACCATTTTGATCCGGGAAGGGCGGCCGAGGAGGGACAGAGACGGCCGCGACCAGACAATGTCCTGCATTCACGGCCGCCTCGGCCAATCACAGGCCGGCGCCTCGCGGCCCCGCGCGGCGCCACCGGTCACGGCTCGCGCCAGAGGAAAACCTGGCCTCCGGGTGGCCATCTGTGGCCATCACCGGGCTGGGCGCGCCGCGCTCCAACCGCGCCTGGCCCGAAGGAGAGGGCTCGGGGCCGCGGGCGCCGCGGAGCCCCCGCAGGGCTGGGGTCGCGCTCGGAGGGCAGAAAGCGCCAACCCTCCGGCTCCAACACGGCGCTGTCCCTTTAAGAGGAGCCTCCTCCCGGGGCTGAGAAGCGCGTCGGCGGCCGGGCGGCTGGGGGCAACGACATCCGGGCTACCGGGCTGGCGACTGCGCTGGCCCCTCGGGCAGCTCCCAGTCCCGGCGGGACGCCCGCCTGGCCGTGATTGGGAAGCGCCATCTGGGCAAAAGAGGGTCTTCGGCGGCACGCGAACCCCCAACCCGGGTGTACCCTGCCGCCGCCCGCCACCAACTCGCGGGCACACGGGCCCGGACGTCAGGGCCAGCACGCGGGTCACGAACGCCCGGGCCGCGGGGGCGCGCTGCGCGTGTCCGCCTCCCACCCGCCCCACCTCCTGCGCGTGCACAGGGGCGGGGCTCGGAGGAAGCAACCAATCAGCGCCGGCCGGCTCGGGACCGCCCCTGAAGTCCTTGCGGGGGGTGGTGCGCGGGGGGGGTAACTTCGTGGGGGGCGCGGCGCGGGAGGAGAGAGGGGAAACGCGGGAGCGCGGGAGGGGCTGGGAAGCTGGGAGCGGAGCCTGCTGGTTCCGACTCCGAAGGTCCGCGGAAGTGAAAGGGGCGGGAGCGGAGGGGAGGGGCCCGGGCTGCGCGTGAGAACCGGCGCGGGCGGGCGGAGACGCGAGGACGAGAGGCGCCGGGAGCAGGTGGTGCGGGCGGAGGCGGGCGGAGGCGGGCGGAGGCCGGGAAGGAGGCACGGGGGAGGGGAGGCCCGCAGGCCCGGCCCCTGGAAAGCCCGGGAGGTACTTGCAGACTTAAAAAACGTACACCCAGAATCCGCCAAGGCTTATTTATGTGCTACCGAGACTTTAAAGAAGTTGTGTGTTTACGGGTGGAGATATATTCTAAATTTTTCTCTGCCCGATTTTTTTTAAAAAAAGTCGTTCTATATATTTTAATGTCTAGTGATATTAAAATTGAAGGTTGATCGCATAATATTTTATCGTGGGGGTGGGGAGAAAAGGTGCAAAAAGGCATTTAAAAAGCAAAATCCATTTCTTTGATCGCCCCAAAATTTGAGAAATAATGTAAGTTTCGGGCACCGGGGTCAGTGAGGTGGTGCAGGGCTGAGAGAGGCGGCAGGTCAAGATTCAGCGCCAGGTGGTCTTCAACAAGCCGGTACCCCAAAGTCTAATTTCCCTGCCTGCAAAACTAGAGCAATGAACTCCCCTGCAAATCTCGGCATGCTGTGTGATTCCGTGCCGATTTAAAGAAAAGTGTCCCCTGAGCACTGTCCCGCTGTTTGGGTGGGCTTCCCTGGGGGCTTGTCCTAACCGCCTTCTGCTCTGACGCCCTGATGGGCTCTTCCACTCGCTGAGCGTCATCCTGCTTCCAGACCACCCTGTCCGGAGTTGCAGGCATGTTTAATTTGGGTGCCACAAAATTTTCCTAATCTCTGTATTCTAAACGGAGCTCCGCGTTCTCTCTGCAAACTTCCCATTTCCTGTCTGAGCAACTGCAACGCTACAATTTGGCCATCAGCCCCCCACCCTATCCTCCGGTCTTTAAGCCCCAGGAGCCGTATTAATTCCGTTACTTGTCTGGTTTTCACTCCCGGCACCCTCTGGCTACCCCAGTGCCGGCCACCGGCGTCCGCCCCCTGGATTACCGCAGTTACCTGCGCGCTTGTCTCTCGGCCTCGGATTTTGGCCCTCCGGGACCTCGACACCGCAAACAGGTAGATACTTTGTTTCAAAGTAACTCCGACCCAATTACTCCTCTTTAAAATCTTTTTTTTTTTTTTTGTGGGGGGGTGGTGGGGACTCTCTTTTGCCCTCGGGATTAAGTCCTAGCTCTTTAAATTCTCTTTATAAAATTCCTTCTAATCCTGTTTCTTATGTCTCCAGCTAGATATTTTATGAGGGGCCACTCCTCTGAGCCTTTCCTGAGTTTCCTCTTACCTGAATTGCTTTCGGTTCTCGAAAAGTTCTCAGTTCTCTCTGGCTTCTGCCACACTCCAGTCTCCTCCTTACTCTGTGGGGTGGCTTCCTTCCCTTTCCCCACTTACCTCCCCAGAGTGCAGGTTAGAGGCGTCCAATGCACCCCTCACTCCACGGTGCATTCATCCCTATACTGCAGTCGGCAGTCCTCCGGCTTGAATGTTAACTTCCCTCGCCAGCCCTTCGAAGTAGGGACTGCATCCTGCTCACACCACCGTCCCCAGTTCCTAGGATGGTCATGTCAATACTGGTCTGAGCCAAAGACCTCTTTTAGAATACACAATGATGGCCACAGAACTTCAAATTTTGGAGTATGAACTGATAGCTTCATTTTGTGTTGCTGCTTTTTTCAGTTTCGAATTCTTCTTCTCTTAATAACAAGCTTTTCCATAAAATAATAACATTTTAAATGATATAGTAAATTTTATTTAAATCAATCTGAGGTTTTTGTCACAATCAACTATAAATACCTTTTAGCAGAAATTGTGTGGTTTGTGAAGTGACATTCTGGCACAATAGCTAGTTATTCAATGCAAATGAGAAGAAATACTCATTTTTAGCTCTGACTCTGACACTTCAAAACTGAGGTGAAACTAATGCCCCATAATGATTGAGGGAAAGAGAAGAAGGAAAGAATATTAAACTGAGAGTTCTGATTACTTATTTATTATTATTAGTTCTTAGGATGGCAATTATCACTATGTTAAGAAATTGCTCTGATTCTGACTTTTAAAGAAAAATCCTTATACTCTTAATATTTTTCTTTAGTTTACATGAGATGTCAATGTAACAAATTGAAATTGTCAGTTTCCTTGTGCTCACTCACAGTCACCATTGCTAATACATGTACATTTATAATTATAGTTTTCTAAATACTACCCCACTGCACACTTAACAATAAAGTTAAACAAGAATTCTTTGTTGAGAGATGTGATGTTGGGGGGGAGTGTAAATCTTTTCTACAAATTATTTTCCTTACTCTGAAGCAGTTCCTTGTTGGTTCTCTCATTACTGTGCAACTAATCTGTTGACCTTGTTACACTTTAGCACAAGGGAGTAGAATTTAATAAGTTTTTTTAATAAAAGAAGGGAAGGAAAGTTTGTTTTACTGGTAAAGTATGCCAAAAATAAATGATATTATATAAAAATAAAAACAAGTAATGGACTTTGTTTTTTTTTTTTTTTAAGTAATGGACTTTGAACTAGAAAAAGGTAAAAAGAAATTAATTTGTTTCTAAGCTTGCACTATAATTAACATAAGATCTTTTATTGCCCCATTTAATTAATGAAAACAATATTTAAAGCAGAAGATATGTGCATTATAATTTTTACTGTTTTTACAGAGAAGTATTCTCTTGTTTTTACAGAGAAGTATGTATTGTATCTGTCTATAAGGCACGGTATATATCATATCTGTTATAGGGCAAAATGACTTATAAACAATGATAAAGGAAAAATAAATGCTGGTGAAGTGGGTTCTCTTTTGTATGTAGGTTAACACTGAAACTTAGTAGAAGTTCTCTGAATACACTTTACTTAAAATTTAGCCAACTGTTTTCCAATTTTTAAAACATTTTTAATAATCTTATTTGTAAACTTTATGGGGTGGTAAATGATATTTGAAACATTTTTTAAATAGCTAATTTTTTCAACACTGAGTCTGTATATTTTTTTCTTCTTTCCATAATGTTCCTTATCTTAAGTTTTATAATGTGGGCATTATTTTACAATTTTAAAATCCAGTTACATATATTGTAGTCACATGATAATTCTCTTTTCTTCCAATTTTATGAGTTATAATTGCCATTTAACATTGTATTAGTATAAGGTATAACCTAATGATTTGATATATGTATATATTGCAAATGATTATCACAATGAGTTTGGTTAACATTCATTACCCCATAGTTTTACATTTTTTTTCCCCTTGTGAGGACAACTTTTAAAATCTAGTCTCTTAGTAACTTTCAAATATACAATACTGTATTGTCAACTATAGTCACCATTCTGTACATTATACCCCCAGGACTTTTTTTTTTTTATCTTATCACTGTAAAGATTTTACCTTTGGATGGCCATCACCTATTTTCTACATATTTGAAAGTTGTAAACCCCCACTTACAACAACCACCAATTCTGTTCTCTGCGTTGTTTGTTTTTCAGATTCCACATACAAATGAAATCATACAGTATTTTGCTATGACTGTCGTATTTCACTTAGAATATCCTATGTGTATAATGTTTTGTTTCAGGCTGATAGCTCCTAAACTTTGAAAACATTCTGAAACTTTCTAATTTTTACTTCTTTTTCTCATGTCTTTTATTTTCAAGTCTCATTTGATGTCTATATTATGTGTATCCCTTGACTAATAGCTTTAGTTAATTTTACTATTTTTTCTTTTACTTAACTTTATAAGTGACTGACCCACTACTTTCACTGCATAATCACCTTTCCTGGCAAGATCTTTTTTTCTTGTGCTTTCTGGTTATTAATACCATTAATTTAAAAAAATCTGTTTAACAGTTCTTTCAAGGCTGATTTGTTGGTGATGAACTCCTTTCGTTTTGCTTATCTGGGAAATTCTTTAATCCTTCCTTCAATTCTGAAAGTTCACGTTGCTGGGACCAGGCTGGGAGAAGTAGTAGATTCACTAATATTCAGAGACAAGCCCTAAAGAATTAGGTACAAAGGGGAGGCAAAGGAACACATCCCAAATGAAAGAGCAAGGCAAAAAAATCCCTGGAGAAGACTGTAAAGGATTTAAGCAAACTACCTGATGAAAAATTCAAAGTAATGGTTTAAAGATGCTCAATGAGCTTGGGAGAGAATGAATAAAACAGAAAATTTAAGAATGATCCAAATAGGGGGTTACAGAGCTGAATAACAAAATGATAGAACTAAAAAATACAATAGAGGAGTCCAAAAGCAGACAGAATGGAATAGAAAAGCAGATAAATGAGCTGGAAGACAAAGCAATAGTACTCACCTAGAGAGAACAGCAAAATGAAAAGGAGCTTTTAAAAAATGAGGATGGGGCCTCCCTGGTGGTACAAGGGGTTAAGCACCACACTGTGAAGCTGTCCACAGCCACTGCAGGACTTGTTCCATACCTTAATGGCCAGGGAGCTACCCACATGGCGCAGCAGACCTCTCCTGTCTCGTCCGCTGCTCCCCTCAGCAGTATGTTTCAGTCAATCTGCCTGTTCTGTTCCCCACTCTGTCTCTGGTGAATGGTCTCACCCCCTGCACTCTGGTCTATACTCCAGTTCTTGTATGCATAAATAAATAAATCTTTTTAAAAATCAAATAAAAAGTGAGGATACTTTAAGGGATCTCAGGGACAACATCAAATGAATAGTAATCACACTATATGAGTTCTAGAAGCAGAAAAGAAAGGGCCAGAAAAATTATTTCAGGAAATAGTGGTGGAACACTTGCCTAATCTGGTGAAGTAAACAGACAATTAGGGGCAAGAAGACCCAAAAAACCATCCACAGCAATAAATATTATAATTAAAATGGCAAAAGTTAAATATAAAAGAACGATCTTAAAAGCAACAATAGAAGCAACTTGTCACATACCCCACGAAGCTATCAGCACATTATGCCACAGAAACTTGAGAAACCACAGAGTGACAGTGACATACTCAAAATCCTGAAAGGAAACAACTTCCAAACAACAAAATAGCTAATTTTAAGAGTATGTTGATCATTTCAGCTTTAAGCATGTCAAACCTGACTAAGTGATTACTTGAAAAAAAAAACAACAACATACACTTAAGATGAGATCTAATATTGCCCTTTGCTATGTTGGTTTCAGCAGAGATTTCAAGTTAAGTGGGGAATCAAAAATAAACTGCCATCTAGCAAAGATATGAAGCTAGTGACAACTAGCTGGTAGTATAATGGAAAGAGGAGGAATTTAGAATTAAAAGACTCAGGTCTAAGTCAGTTCCATACCTTCTGCAAGTTATGACTGAGATTTAATTTCCACATTTATAAATTAGGCAACTATTTACCATCTTGACCATTACACAGTGTCGATATGAGGATCAAATGAGAATAATGTGTACTACCAACCTTAAAATATTGGACAAATAGTAGTTACTAGTACTGTTCTACACATTCTGTTTTGGACTTGCAGACATTTGGTTTTCATGAAAATCATAAAAACTGTAGTATGTGTATTATGAGCAGTGTGAAAAATATCTAAGAAGGAAATAAATTACTTTTTCCCTAAATTCTGATTCCCTAAGGGGGCTTCCTTCAAATGTACATGCATTTGTTCATGGATAATAGCTGACCGTAAGTGACAATTGGGACACGATATTAAAAAATAACCATTGTTGTAAGTTTACAGGGGATTCAGGTACATTCAGAAAGAAACGGGAGGGAAAAGCAAAACTGAACAAATTTGTAAATGAGTCTTCATTTTTTTTTTTTTAAGATTTATTTTATTTATGCATACAAGAGCTGAGGGGTAGGCCAGAGGTGCTGGACAGGGAAGGGGTGGGAGTGGGGTGGAAAGTGAGAGGATTCACCAGAGACACAGTGAGGAGCAGAACGGGTGGATACATTGAAACACACTGCTGGGCAGAAGAGCTAAAAAGAAACTTCTCTGAAGAGGAATTGCAAATGGCCAACAGGCATATGAAAAAATGTTCAACATCACTTGTCATCAGGGAAATGCAAATCAAAACTACCATGAGATACCATCTTACACCAGTGAGAATGGCACATATTAAAAAAACTAGCAACAACAAATGTTGGCGAGGGTGTGGAGAAAAAGGAACTCTTCTGCACTGTTGGTGGGAGTGCAAACTGGTCCAACCACTGTGGAAAGCTGTGTGGAGATTTCTGGACCTACTAAACATAGAGCTTCCATATGATCCAGCAATTCCACTCCTAGGTATTTACCCAAAGGACACAGAAACATCAATTCCAAAGAACACCTGCACCCCTATGTTTATAGCAGCACTGTTTACAATAGCTAAGCTTTGGAAACAACCCAAATGCCCAAAAATAGATGACTGGATCAAGAAGATGTGGTACATATATACCATGGAATATTACTCAGCATTCAAAAAAGATAAACACATGCAATTTGCAGCAACATGGATGGCGCTGGAAGGGATCATGCTCAGCGAAATAAGCCAAAAAGAAAAAGAAAAATACCGGATGGTCTCACTCATAGCAGGAATCTAGAAAACTTAAATAAGGGACCAGGAAAATGAATAACTATAAGAAAGTGAAAATCAAAATCAACAAAAAACTATGAACCAGAGACACTTTTAGGGGGCAGGGGCGGGAGGGGAGGGATTGGGGTCAGAATGGGGGGGCTGCAATTGTATGGGGAATATAACAATAAAATTTATAAAAAAAAAAGAAACACACTGCTGAAGGGAGGTCTGTTGTGCCATGTGAGTTAGTTCCCTGGCTAGGATCTAGTGCTGGGACTTAACCCTTGCACCACCAGATTCTTCATTCTTTTCAAGAGAAGGGGAGTTGAGTGGGCAATCCCCCAGTTACTTCTCTTTTCTGACCTCACACAAATCCCGGCAGCAAGCAGAGGGGGTAACTCCTCCCTAAATAAATCACCTCTGCCATTCTACTATGAAGGTCTCATTCTTTTGGGTCCTAAAGTTTTTGACTTTCTAAAGTTGCCATTAAAATATAAATCTCCCCAGGAGTTGTGTAGATGGCACCTTATGTCAATGCCTGAATAATCTCTATCTGCTCAACAGAGATTGTTCTCATCCTACTGAGATCAAGAAAGGGCACAAAATGCATACTTAGGGCCTCCCTGGTGGCGCAAGGGGTTAAGCACAGCACTATGAAGCAGTCCACAGCCTCTGCAGCACGAGTTCCATCCCTGGCCAGCCAGGGAACAACCCACATGGAGAGGCGGAACTCTCCTGTCTTGCCTCCTGCTCCCCTCAGCAGTGTGTTTCAGTCGATCTGCCTGTTCTGTTCCCCACTCTCTCTCTGGTGAATTCTCTCACCACCACCCCCCCCCCGCATCTCTGGCCTGTGCCCCAGCTCTTGTATGTGAAATTAAATAAATCTTTTTTAAAAATGCATACTTATAAGAGAAGAAACTGCAAAAAGCATAGGTAGAAAGGAATAAAGAATCAATGACCAAGTGAAGTGGGACCCAGAAATACTGTGACAGTTTTGCTAGAAATGTCTTTCCAGCTCCATTTCTGTGTCAGTGTAGTATTCCATGGGGTTTCTGCCTCTGCTTTTAAGTTTCTAGGATCTGTTTGTCTGGTCCTACCAATGTTCCTTGTCTGTCATGGAATTCAGCTGAATTCAAATTAACTTAGTAGTGAACATGGTACTGGAAGAAAAAGCTATCTGAATATCAAAATGTTGAGTATTTTGTGACTTTGTGTCATTTAGACCTTCTACAGACTTCAACTTCCCATTTGTAAAAGGAAAGATTAGATTAGATTCCTATTTTTCTCTGGGTTTTTTTCCTTTCCCTGCTAACTTTCTCCCACTCTTTTTACTATACTTAACTGTCTACAAGTGGTGAAAAACATGGCAGTTCCCCAAAGGTAGAAACAACCCAAATATTGATATATGAGTGGATAAACAAAAAGTGATACAATGGAGTATTATTCAGCTTTAAAAAGGGAGGAAATTCTGACACATGCTACAATATGGGTAAACCTTAAAAACATGCTAAGTGAAATAAGTCAATCAAAAAGGACAAATATTGTTTGATTCCACTTATGTGAGGTACATAGAATAAACAAATTCATAGAGGCAGAAAATAGAGCAGAGACTAACAAATGCTGCTGGGAGAAGGAATGTAGCTTTTATTTCATTATAGTGAGAGGAGCCTGGTATGTCCTTGGCAATTAACAGCTCAGTCATGGAGTTTTCTTTGATAAGGCTCAACACCCCCTAGATGGGCTGACATTTTTTCAATTTAGTTTTTACTCACCACCAACCCCCCAGGTCAGTACTCCATCTGCCTCCATCTTTGCCCCTATTTCCTCTGGTAACCTTCATCTTTTTTAAGTTCAAGTTTTATTCCTTCTATTCTTTGCATATAATTTTTTTTTAATTTATATTCCACAGATGAGTAAACCCATCTGATACCTGTCTTTCACTTTTTTTTTTTTAATAGAGGCATGTTTATTTATTTATTTGTTTGTTTTGTCTGTTTGTTTGTTTATACATGCACTGGTACAGTCAGAAGTGCTGGAGGGTGAGAGAATTCACCAGAGCCAGAGAGGGGAGCAGAGCAGGCAGAAGGACTGAAGTACACTGCTGAGGGGAGCAGCGGGCGGCAGGAGAGGTCTGCGCGCCATGCGGGACCCTCCTCCGGTGGCCGGGGAGCAGCCGGGGATTGAACCGGTGCCGCAGAGGCCCCGGGCAGCTTCGCAACCCAGCGCTCAACCGCTGCGCCACCGGGGAGGCCCTGTCTTTCACTTTTTGACTGCTTTAACTCAAAATAATCAACTCGAGGTCCATCCATTTTGTCCCAAAAGCCACCGTTTCATCCTTCTTCACAACTGTGTAATATTCCATCAAATATGTGTTCCACAATTTCTCTATCCATTCATCTGTTGAAGGGCATTTAGATTGGTTCCATGACTTGGAAATTGTGAACAGTGCTGCTATGTACACAGGCAAAAATACATCTTTTTGTATTAGAGTTTTCAAATTGTTTGGATAAATGCCTAACAGAAATAATGCTAGATCATATGGAATTCACATTTTTATTTTCTTGAGAAAACTCCGTACCATTCCACGGGGGCTGTACCAACTTGCAGGGAATGCAGAGGTATTGTTTAATGGTTACTAGGTTTTAGTTTGGTCTCATGAAAAAGTTCTGAAAATGGGTGGTGGTGATGGTTACACAACAATGCGGATATAATAAATGTCACTGAATTGTGCACTTAAAATGGTAAAATGGTATGTTTTATTTAATGTATATTTTATCTCAAAAAATCTATAGGCATACCTCATGTCATCATGCCTTATTTATTGCACTTGTAGATATTTGCATATTTTACAAATTGAAGGTTCATGACAAAAAAGATTATGACGCTGAAGGCTCAGATGATGGCTAGCATTTTTTGGTAATAAAGCATTTTTTAATAAAGTCATGTACTTTTTTTAAAAAGATTTATTTATTTATTCATATAAGCACTGGGCACAGTCAGAAGCACGGGAGGGTGACAGAATTCACCAGAGCCAGAGTGGGGAACAGAACAGGCAGACTGACGAAGTACACTGCTGAGGGGAGCAGTGGGTGGCAGGAGAGGTCTGCCAACCTTGTGGGACCCTCGCCCAGCAGCCGAGGATCGAACTGGCGCTGCAGAGACTGTGGGCAGCTTCGCAACCCAGCACTCAACCGCTGCGCCACCGGGGAGGCCCAAAGTCATGTGCTTTTTAAAAACATAATGCCATTGCATCCTTAGTAGACTACTGTATAGCATCAACAGAGCTTCTATATGCACTGGGAAATGAAAAACCTCCTGTCTCTCATTTTATGGCTATATTTACTGTGTTGTAATGGTCTGAAATTGAAACTACCATATCTCCATGGTATATCTGCATTTTTTAAAAAAGATTTATTTATGCATACAAGAACTGGGGTACAGGCCAGAGGTGTGGGTAGGTGAGAGGATTCACCAGAGACAGAGCTGGGAACAGAACAGGTGGATTGACTGAAATACACTGCTGAGGGGAGCAGCAGGCGAGACAGGAGAGGTCTGCTGTGCCATGTGGGTAGCTTCCTGGCTGCCCCGGGGGCTGCAGATAGCTTCACAGTGCTGTCTTAACCCCTTGCTCCACTAGGGAGGCCTATATCTTCATTTTAAACCAACCAACCAACCAGCCAACCTTAAATCCCGTAGTGGGAACCTTGGGAAAAGAACTGTTTGGGTCCTCAAAACAAACCCTAAAACTCCTAATGCTTGGCAACTTTCTTTGGTGTGTAGCTGTTTGTGTTGTAACCCATCCTCAGTATCTCCCTGCCTCACAGGACACCCTCCATAGCCCTCTGAGGGAACTGTCCTTGTTCTCCCTTAGAATCCAATCTCCTGGACTTGAACTGGCTCCCCATACCCCCAGCTCTTCTCAAGTTAAAGCTCTATGTTATGGCCTTACTCTTACCACTTTGAAGCTGTCATTTCTCCTAGTCCTGCTCTCCCATGTTTACCAGGGGCTTTGCCTAGAGCTGTCTCACTTCTGTGATTTTATTACATTCTTATAAATATTGTCATTATCTTTTTAGAGCAACAATTTATTTTTAACATCCTTGGTATACAGATTAGAATTAGGGTTGGTTGAATATTACAGAAAATCCTTGAATGACATTAGCATATACAAAATAGAAGTTTTATCCCAACCCTCTACAAGTTCAAGATATGTAGTGTTGGGCCGATGTGTGTCTCACTCCAAATCTTCAGGAACCAGATCGCTTTCAGCTTCATGTCCACTCCTAATGCTGTGCCACTGTCTTTATGGTCCAAGGGGGAAGCTAGACTTACATTCCAGGCATCAGGGTGGAGGAAGAAATAAAGAAAGGTTAAAGAACATGTACTGACTGTCTTTCTGGAAGTTCCTTAGAAGTTCACATCCAACATTTTAACCTGCATACTGGAGGACTGGCTTATCATACCTAGCTGCAAGGGAGGCTGAAAAACACAGTTTTATTTTAATCAGTCATTTGCCCAAGTGAAAAATTCTATTAGAATGGAAGGAGAGGAGCAATGAATACTGGGGGACAAAAAAAGAGGCACAGGCCAAACCTGAGTTTATTTATTTATTTATTTATTTTAAAGATTTATTTATGCATACAGGAGCTGGGGTGTGGGCCAGAGGTGGGGGGCTGAGAGAATGCACTAGAGACAAAGTGGGGAGCAGAATAGGCAGATCCACTGAAATCCACTGCTGAAGGGAACAGTGGGTGAGAAAGGAGAAGTCTACTGCACCATGTGGGTCAGCTCCCTGGCCAGGGATTGAACTCGTGCTGCAGTGTCTGCTGATAGCTTCATAGTGCTGCGACTTAACCCCTTGTACCACCACAGAGGCCCCCAAACCTGAGTTTTAAAAGAGCTATAAATATGTCAACATTGGGCCTCCCCGGTGGCACAGGCGGTTGAGCGCCTCACTGTGAAGCTGTCCGCAACATCTGCAGCTCAGATTGGATCCCGGCCCCGGCTGGCAAGAATCCCACATGGTGAAGCAGACCTCTCCTGTCTCACCCGCTGCTCCCCTCAACAGTGTATTTCAGTCCATCTGCCTGTTCTGCTCCCCACTCTGTCTCTGGTGAATCCTCTAACCCCCCACATACCTCTGGCCTATACCCCTGTTCTTGCATAAATAAATAAATCTAAAAAAAAAAAAAAGTCAACATTACAATTCAGGTGAATCTACAATTCCAGTGTTTTCTTCCTAACTCAATCTCCTTTGTTGAAAGGGTTGTTGAAAGGATTGTTGATAATCAGGAATGTTGACAGCAAGCAAGTCACCAAATTTCTCGTTCCCTACCACTCTATTATCAGCTAATATAAGAAACAGCATTATCAATCCCTGTCCTTTGGATGATGCTCAGAGATGGAGACAGGAGAGTGAAGGGTGTAAGTAGAGCACAGGGCTCAGTCATAACAAAAGAGCCCTTTTTGTTGTTTCACATTTTAACACTTCTAGTACGACCCTTGAGTCTCACTGTCTGGACTTGCTTTTATCCTGTGTTTCCCCTGGGTCCTCTGGAGAGTGTTTCTGTCTTCACTCCATCAACCACCTGCAGTTCCAACCCAGGAAGCTGGAGGTCTCTATTCCACCACAGGCCGCTGTGGATACAGCTTTAGGACCAGGTGTCAGTCAATGTCCTTCTCTAATTGCCCAAGAGGAGGTATCATCAAAGACCCCAGAACAATCTCACAACAGGACAGAGTGCAACACTCAACAGGTGCTTAGGACCCCAGCCTGCTCTGTTTATATCCAGTCATCCTCTGCCACCAGTCTTGGCACAAGTCCTGTGCTCACCTAGTATTTTATTCTTGTTCCCACACTTCTCTGTGCTCCTCCCTTCCCCATCTGATCTTTTTTCCTTCCATTATCCAATGCCCCCCCCCAACCCCGCCAGTCCCTTCCTGTGTTCTATTCCACTATAAGTCAGCTTTCCCAGGTTTCTGAACTCACCACAGTGTCAGCTTCCTTCTCTCTTCCTTAACTGAAGACACCATTAATGGCTCAGCAACTTCTGCAGCAACTTCATCATAGGCTTCTTTCTCCCTTTCTACAAATCTGCTTTGAGAAAGGGCTCCTTCATCTTTATTCCTTGTTTACCTTTCATTGCCGAAGTAGGAAATACACAGCACCCCTAATTCAAGTCCATGTCCTCAGTTGCATTCATCACATCCTTATGAAAGTAATGCCTTGGCATCATCAGTGACTTCCAAATTACCTAATCCTCCAAATTACTTAATCTTGTGAATGTTTCAGTTTACTTGGTTAAAACATGACACCACAGTCATTGCCTTTCATCCAAGTTTTCTCTTGTCCCTGTCATACTACACACTCTGCTTCTTTTCTTATATTTTATGACCACACTATTCAGTAATAAAACAGCAATGCTAACAGCTAATGTTTAATCAGCACTTATTTTGTGTTAGGCAGCTGACAGAGGTACATGATGTGTGCAAGATGACAAAACTAATAAGAGTTAGGACTCAAACTTAGATTTATTGAATTCTGAGGTGGTGCTTTTTCTCAGTAGAACACAATGCTTTTATTCCACCTGTTCTTCTTTTTCTGATTTGACCTTGAATATGAGATTGTGCTGGGATTCTGTTCTGGGCTACCTGCTCACCTGTCTATAGAAATTTATTTTCACAAGGAAGTGTTTGACTTTCATGGGGTGAGCTCTCTCCTATTTATCTATTTAACCTGTTATTTATGAAACATTTTTAACATACATAAAAGTATAAAGAATTGTGTAATGATGTCCTCACCTCCCCCAGCGCACCATTACGCAAGCCTAATTATTATTTTTTTAAGATTTATTTATTCATGCATATAAGATCTGGGGTACAGGCCAGATGCGCGGGAGGGTGAAAGGATTCACCAGAGAAAGAGTGGGGAACAGAACAGGCAGACTGACGAAATTCATTGCCGAGGGGAGCAGCAGGGGAGACAGGAGAGGTCTGCCGCGTCATGTGAGGTTCTCACCGGCCTGCCGGGATTGGACCCGCGCTGTAGAGGCAGTGGACAGCTTCACAGCGCTGCGCTCAACCGCCTGTGCCACCAAGGGAGCCAAGCCTAATTATTTATGGCTCATCTTGTTTCATTGGTACCCCATCATCCCCCCCGCCCCACCCCCAGTGGATTATTTTGAGTAACTCAGAAATCACATCAATCTATAAATATTCCCTTGTATATCTTAAAATTAGAAGGATTCTTTTGAAAAGGTCTTAACCATAAACGTATTATTATACCTAACAATTAAATAGAATTCCTTAATATCAACAAACATTCAATCAGATTAAGTTTCCTTTATGCATCATACATCTTTTTAAGAAGTGGTTTGTTCATACCAGGAGCCAAATAAGGTTCACAAATTTTATTTAGTTAGTTGGTGTGACTTTTTAAATATCTTTTTTTAAAGATTTATTTTTATTTATTTATGCATACAAGAAATGGGGTGTAGGCCAGAGGTGTGTGTGGATGGGCGTGGGAGAGAGGATTCACCAGAGACAGAGTGGGGAGCAGAACAGGAGGATCTACTGAAATACACTGCTGAGGGGAGCAGTGGTTGAGACAGGAGAGGTCTGCCATGCCATTTGGGTTATCTCCCCGGCCAGGGATCAAACTCAGGCCACAATGGCAATAGCATGATAGTGCTAAGACTTAACCCTTGTGCCACCAGGGAGGAAGGCCCTCTTTAAATATCTTTTAATGTTTATATTCTTCCCCCTTCCAGCCCCTTGCAACACATTTGTAAAAACAAACAAACAAAAAACCCCGCAGCTCACTTATCCTGTATAATACTCCACATTCTAGATTTTACTGATGACATCTCTGCAGTTTTTAATATTTTCTTCCCCACCTCCTCCCACCTCCCAAATTTCCAGTAAACTGTAATCAGACCTAGAGGTATGATTTGATCCAATTTCTTTTTTTTTTCCCCAAGATTTCACAGGTAAAATTTTTTTAAGATTTATTTATTGTATTATAGAAGAACTGGGGTGCAGGCCAAAGGTCCTGGGGGTGAGAGGGTTCACCAGAAACATAGTGGAGAGCAGAACAGGCAGATTTACTGAAATACACTGCTGAGGGAAGCAGTGAGCAAGACAGGAGAGGTCTGCTGCTCCATATGTGGGTCATCTCCCTGGCCTGGGAAACATATGTCGTAGTGGTAATGGCACTGAGACTTAACACCTAGGTCACAAGAGAGGCCCTTCATTGGTAAAATTATGTACTTACATCTGGAATCTTGTTTATTAGGTAGTTCTTAAATTTGTATTCAGCTTTATTATTTTATCTTCAGCCAGCTTCCTGATGATTTCACTTGAATATTCTGCTATCATCTTATAGAAGACATATCGAAAAACAAACTTATCTTTTTTCATATATGCTTTCTCTTTTGACACCTTCTCTGTTTCTATTAATGTTTCTTTTGTCTTTTTAAATCACTTGGGCTCCAGGTCCCTGAGCCATCCTCCACTTTCCTTGCTTTCCACATTCAGTCACGAAAATCTGACAATTCCCTCTCTGTAGAGGTTAGCATCCTTTGCTATTGATTTTCACACCCATTACACTAGTACAGGCTTTGAAAGTTTTACGATTCTCACACCCTCTTTGCTGGGCTTTTTTTTTTTTTTTTTTTCAGTTCCATTCTATAAATGACCACTGGAGTACCTGCCTAAACATCACATGCTCCTTATTCCGTACCTCCTACTCACAGACCTGCCTAGCTACCTGGCACTTAGGGGATAAAGTCTAAGTCTCTTTGAGTATAATAACTCCCACCTTATCTGAGGTTTCGTTGTCTACAGTTTCGGTTACCCCAGGTCATCTGCAGTCTGAAAATGGAAACTATTGCATACAATAAGAGAGAGAAAAAGAGAGAGCATATTTACATAGCTTTTATTATAGTATATTGTTATGATTGTTCCATTTTATTATTAGTTGTTTTAATCTTTTACTGTGCCTAATTTATAAATTAAACTTTATTGTAGGTATGCATGTATACGAAAAAACACAACATACATAGGGTTTATTACTATCCATGCCTGTGGATAGCCATAGGGGGTTTGGAGAGTAACCCTCTCTGATAAGGGGAGATTGTTGTACTCCAAAATTCCTGGCTGCGACATAAATTGCCAGCTTACCCCACACAGTTCATTTTGTTGAGCATTACATGTTCTCCTCCTAGCAGTGGAAACTAACTGACTTGATAATGCTTAAACTGATGTCATATCTGACATCCCCTTTCAAAGTTGAATATGGAGAGTCAAATGAACAATTGTCTGAGCACTGGAATAAGCAAGGCTTGTCTCTGAAGATAATCCTGAATTTGTCTCAAGGGATACCTCTGGCCCCACACTAGGGAATAGGAAAATTATCTGTCACCCTGGCAAAACGTTGCTGGCTAGTTTCTCAATTTTCCTAATAGGATATTCACACTTCTACCTATTTGTCTGGCACTACAACAGGTGACTGGTCATTGACCAGTAATACACAATGTCAGTCACCCAGGCCCAGACCTCAAGTCCCCTGCTCTTCTGTTTTCATAACAAGCCAAACACACAAATACCTAGTAACACAAATCACTCCCAGCTGAGAGAGGGAGAGTCAGGAAATTTCTCTAGGAGACATGATATTCATCTATTCTTCCAATAACTCTGTTGAGGTAGTTCTTCGAGATGCTCTTGAACATCATCCTAAGTCTGTATTGACACTGTGCAGGGCCCCACTCTGTGTCCCCTACTGAATTCCCACATGACACATTATTCACATAATTCGACAGAAAGAATTGGTTCTCGAAGAGTAGCTTGCTATCCTTCTTTCTATTGTATTTGTAGTTTTCCTTTTTCACTCTGGCTATCAGGAGGCTCAGATATATTTTAAAAGCTCAATAATTGGTTGATTTCAGCTGATATTTCTACTTGAATTATTTTGCATTGTTATTTGCCTTATAAGCTTCTTAAAATGCATTTTGGGATGAGTCAGTGTATATATTAAGTAAATAAAATACTATTACATTTCTCCACCCAGGCAAAGGACAATTAAATTACCTCACAGGACTCTGACTTTGCTTATTCTGTGCCTTCTAATTGAAATGCTGTTCAGTCCTATACTCCCCTGGCCATAGTCCCTCCCTATAACCTAACCATCCTGTGTCATTTCAAAATCCTTCTCAAATCCCAAGTACCATCCTGACTGCCCCAGCTTAGAGCAAGCCTCCCTTCCTCTGAGAGCCTTTCATATTATTTGCACTCTATTCGCTTGTCACTATCCACACAGTTTTTCATTGTTAGTTTTTTATTTTTAAAGATTTATTTACTTATGCATACAAGAACAGGGGTGCAGGCCAGAGATGCGGGGGGTGAGAGGATTCGCCAGAGACAGTGTGGGGAATAGAACAGGCGAATTGACTGAAATACACTGCTGAGGGGAGCAGTGGGCGAGACAGGAGAGGTCTGCTGCGCCAAGTGGGTCAGCTCCCTGGCTGGGATGGAACTCATGCTGCAGTGGCTGAGGATAGCTTTACAGTGCTGTGCTTAACCCCTGGTGCCACCAGGGAAGCCCCATTGTTAGTTTTATCAACAGTTCTTACATTGAAAGAATGTGCACACAGTAGAAAATTTAAAGCGTATGAGAGAGGTTGTACAGGAAAAATGTATTCCCTCATCTGCAGTTTCCTCAGAGGCAGCAACTATAGCTAACACATTGTGTATCGTTCCAGACATATTACTGTCTTTACAAACACACACATAAATACACACATATGTACATACATACAAATGTATATGTGATTATAAATCCTTCCTTCTTTTCCCCCCACAACTGTGGATCAACAATATACATGTTTTGGCATCTAGGCTTTTAAATTTCACCTAATAGTATTGCTTGGATGTTATAGCAGAGCAGTACATAAATATCTGTCTCAATCTTTCTAATACCTGTGTAGCTTCTAATGTAAAGATAAGCCATAATTTATTTGATTACTTTTGACACCATAGTCCATATCTCTCTGATGAAATGCACTCTTTCTGAGGGACTAGAGGGAACATGTCAACATTTAATATATTCTCCAGAGTCTAGCACCTTTCACATAGGAAAAGTCTAACAAATAAATGATTATAAATTTTTTGTCAGTAAGTAGTCAAGTAGCAAATACTATAATTTTATAAAAAATACTTTAGGAGTAAATTGAGAAAGTTGTATAGCATTATCCATTCAACCTTTTCTGTCTTTCATCGACATTTCCCAAGTAATAATGTACCAATGGTATTATCTACAGCAAGTTTTGGGAAGTCTTGAACTTGAGGCATACTAAGTTTTAACTCATGAAAAACCAACTGAGGGGTACAGATCCCATAATAGAAGATTCCGGGGAAGGCATCCGGTCTAGCCAAGTTCTCACTTTCAGAGACAAGAGCAGGTAATCCGTGGGACCAAGAGAACCACTCCAAA
Organism: Talpa occidentalis; assembly: GCF_014898055.3. Lineage (NCBI taxonomy): Eukaryota > Metazoa > Chordata > Mammalia > Eulipotyphla > Talpidae > Talpa > Talpa occidentalis. Next base: position 60,657,199 of record NW_026555331.1, on the reverse strand, counting down.
GATAGAGTGCACGGGGAGGGCGGTGCACAGAAAGCCAATCTCAGTTCTGCTCCAGGAGGGCAAAGGGACAAGGGGAGCTGGCGTGAGCTGGTCTTAGGGAAGGAGGGATTATAAGTGTCAGGACCTTGGTTGGATGAGACCTTGGCTTTAAAAAGTTGAGGCTGCGTCCACATTTATAGCAGTGTTATTCATAAGCACTGCAAGGTGGAAATGGTCCAAGTTTCCATCAGCATATGATTGGATAAAGAAAGTATGTTATATACATATAGTATTATTTAGCCCTAAAAAGTGAGGAAGTTCTGACACATGCTGTAATATGAATGAATTTTGAAAATATTATGTTAAGTGAAATAAATGAGACACAAAGGGACAAACAGTGCGTAATTCCACTTACATGAGGTACCTAGAAAAGGCAAATTGAAAAAGATGGGACATAGAATTGTGGTTAAGAGCAGCTGGGGCACAGGGGATATAAGGAGTGTTTATTTCATGGATAGAGTTTCTGTTTGGGTTGATGAAAACATTTTGGAGTAGCAGTGATGGCTACACATTTTTAAAAAAGATTTATTTATCTATGCATACAAGAGCTGGGGTACAGGCCAGAGGTGAGAGGATTCACCAAAGACAGAGCGGGGAACAGAACAGGCACACTGACGAAATACACTGCTGAGGGGAGCAGCGGGCAAGTCAGGAGAGGTCTGCTGTGCCATGTCGGTAGCTCCTGGCTGGCCAGGGATTGAACTCCTGCTGCAGAGGCTGCAGATAGCTTCACAGTGCTGTGTTTAACCCCTTGCACCACCAAGGAGGCCCATGGCTACACATTTTGAATGTGTTTAATGCCATTGACTTTACACTTACAAATGGTTAAAAATGATGTATTTTATATTACATGTACTTTATTTTTAAAGTTTTTTAAAAAAGATTTATTTATTTATGCATACAAGAGCTGGGGTGCAGGCCAGAGGTGCAGGGGGTGAGAGGATTCACCATGGACAGAGTGAGGAGCAGAACAGGCAGACTGACTGAAACACATTGCTGAGGGGAGCAGTGGGCGAGACAGGCGAGGTCTGCTGCACCATGTGGGTCACCTCACTGGCCAGTGGCTGCATAGCTTCATAGTGCTGACACTTAACCCTTTCTGCCACCAGGAAGGCCCTATATTTAAAGTTTTAAAGGGACATGAGGCAGGCAAAACATATACATTATTTGGTGATGTTTCACAAAGTTCAGTCATTCTTTTTCCACTGCGATATTATCTCTGAACACTTAAGAACTTTTACCCTCTGCAAGTTAGGTTCACAAATATTACATTTTATTTCCTGAGGGAGTTAATAAATGAATTGGCTGTTGGTGAAACATGTAAAATCATGCTTAATTTGTAGACCATATGACTCAGGAGACTCAAGGGTAATGGCTGTAAGAGTCCTACAACTGCACAGAATGGAGGTGCGTGGGGGTGCAGCTCTGTGTCCTGTTCTGTCTTCTGATCCTGTGAATGTCTGCCCTATGAATGAAGTTAGCAGCAGTAAAACAGACTGGAGAATCTCCAGAGAGGAGCTTAGGAGATGGTTTAATATGAATCCTTGCTAGCCTTTTAAATGAAAAGCCCAGTACAGCAGCTCAATCATATGATAAACACATTATAAATATATTACAAAGTAATTACTTCAGTGGAAGTGAACTATGTTACGATACAAATTAAGGCAAAATTTGGAAGGTCTGTCTTTATATTCAAGTACACAGAAGATATATTAAAAAGTAGTTTTGCCTTTCTGTGTCCAGTAGTCCCAGCACATACAATGCAACACTCATTCCATGAGCATTCATTCACACCTCCTGTGTGCCAGGCGCTGTGCTAGGCACTGCGAAGAGCCGACCTCTCAAACTCTGAGTAGTCCACTGAATGTGTGTGTCCTATGATGACCACATTTCAACATGGAGCAGTTTTAGGCGGAGGGGAGTCAGTGTTTCAACCCCAGAGAGGGGATTAATCATAATTGGTTGCCTAATTTGTCTCAAGTTAGTCTTATCTGGAGCTGCAGCCTAAGGCAAGATCTTGTGAAAAGTAGGGTGAGGAATTTCCTGACAAATGTGAAGTCCGTGTTCCCCCCACCTGCCTTAAAGCAGAGAAAGGTGTAAATGGTTGGATGTAAAGTAGTTGAGTTCACAGCATAAAATGAGAAAGACAAATAGTGTTTGTAATTTTGTAATTTCAGTGTGGTGTAGAGCCCTGTTCAGGGGTTCAAATGTCCTGGGTTCAAGAACATTTTTGTCATTCACAGCAGGGCAACCCCTCCAGCCTCAGAGTCCTTATTTATAAAGGGGGGTTATATGTACACGAAAAACCAAATCTAATATTCTATGCACTGTGATTTTTTTTTTTTTTTTTTTTTTTTGCCCAGGGAGGAAGAGAATTGGAGTATCATGTGCTGGCAATAGTTACTGCCAGATAGCTGAATCAGACTTAAACCAGTGTCTTAAGATATGGAATTAGGCAACCTTATATTATGACCTATTGTCATTTTATTTGTCAAAATACAGGACTGAGTTTGACATAGTTTAACCTAGAATTATAGGAACTTGCAATGATAATATTATATCCCACTGTGTGATATCAAGACTTACTGAGATCATCAGAACAAAAACAATGTCCAAGGTCTTGCATGGTTGAAACTGGAATCTGACCAAATGAACCAACAAACTCCCTAGGGACTTAATGGAATAGAAGGGACAAGAGACATGCTTATTTATTTGTTGTTGCTAAACTATTTCCAAAAGAAAAAAAAAAAGGATTTGAGATGGCCAGAAATCTCTCTATCATACTGTATTCACATATAAATCATGTCTTACATTTAAACAAAGGACCTGGGGGCCTCCCTGGTGGCGCAAAGTGTCAAGATGCAGCCTACGAAGCTGTCCACAGCCACTGTACCACGAGTTTGATCCCCAGCCAGGGAGCTACCCACATGGAGCAGCAGACCTCTCCTGAATTACCCACTGCTCCCCTCAGCAGTGCATTTCAGTCAATCTGCCTGTTCTTTTCCCCACTCTGTCTCTGGTGAATCCCCTCACACACACCCGCCCCACACCTCTGGTTTGTACCCCAGTTCTTGCATGCATAAATAAATGAATCTTTAAAAAAAAAAAAAAAAGGACCTGGGATTGTGGTTACTTAATGGTTCTTGCAACAATGCAAGCCCAGAGTGCCCCTGGGCCCTACTCTAGCTATGTGGCCAACTATCCTTCTGTATCTCCACAGAAACAAAGACTCCCCTAGGTGAATCTGCCAATTCACCATTTGTATTTTCCAGGCAAGAGTCAACATCACTTAAGAAAGTTGCATAACACTCTGGTGCTACTTGCAACTCCACTCAGGATTCAAGTAGTCACAGGACTCAGTGATAGTCCATTTACTTTATTTTTTGTAGTTCTTTCTTCCCCAAAGGGACTATTCCAAAACTTGAATAAGTTCCACAAATCTCAACCATCCAGAGAACTTTTCAATCTCAACTAGATGACTAAGCACCAAGTGAATAAGAATAAATACAATCTATTACAAGTGAGTTTGTTCAAATTTCTTTCCTCTCTCTCTATCCTGACCTATAAGCCGACTGCCATTTCACCAGCCTTTCTCTGGCTTCAGAAAAACAGGTGTCACTCCTTCTGTCAACCCCAAGTTTGGCCACCTCTTCCTTCTCCCAAGCATTACTGTCCTGCGTAGTTAGCCTTGCTCTCTCCCTGTTCCCTATCTCTTACTCTAAAGTAACACTTATCACCCTGATATTAAAAACCATAACTACTACCCGCTCTTTAATATGAGTTCTCCTCCATCTCTGCATTTTATAACCAGGCTTCTAATAAGAGTCTGAAGTTTATAGCAACTGCCTACACTTCCTCATCTCCCGTGAACTTTCTCACCCATCTGCAATCTAACTTTCCCCCTCAACACTTGAAACCAAAATGGTTAACAAAGATCAAATCCAATGAACACATTTCACTCCTTCCCTGCTTGTTCTCTCTGTGACATATGGCACTATTTCCCCTTTCCTTTTAGAAACTCTCCCCCTTTAATATCTTATTTTTCCTTTCAGATCAATCTTCATGAATTGTCTTCAGTGGCTTCTTTTTTGCTGTTGCCTTTTATTATTTTTTCCTGCCCAACTCTTAACATGTTTTACATGGATAAGTAATATTTTCCCCAAAGGATCACTCCTCTGGCAGACATGCAGTTTTCTGCTCTAGAAACATTGATACTGGGGGGCCTCCCTGGTGGCGCAGCAGTTGAGCACTGGGTTGTGAAGCTGCCCACAGCCTCTGTAGCGCCAGTTCGATCCCCGGCTGCCCTGGCTCCCGGGCGAGGGTCCCATATGGCGCACAGACCTCTCCTGCTGCCCGCTGCTCCCCTCAGCAGTGTGCTTCGTCACTCTGCCTGCTCTGCTCTCCGCTCTGGCTCTGGTGAATTCTCTCACCCTCCTGCGCTTCTGACTGTACCCAGTGCTGGTATAATTAAATAAAAAAATCTTAAAAAAAAAAAAAAAAAGAAACAATGATACTGGGCTTGACCACACGCCTTGCTTTGGCCAATGGAATATCTAAAACCAGGAAGCAAACAAAAGCTTGATGAATACTTGTGTTTTGGAACTTGCCTTCTTGGAACACTCCTCAGAGGCTGTCATGTGTCATCTGATGACTGAGATGAAAGAACAAGGGGAGATAGAGATAGAGATAAAGATAGAGGTAGAGATAGGGGTAGGGCTAGGGCTAGGGATAAGGATAGGGGTAAGGGTAAGGATAGGGATAGGGCAGGGGCAGAGACAGAGATAGAGATAGAGATAGACACCTCCAGGCTTTCCCAGTAAGCCCAAACCCCAGTCTAATGCCAGAAGAATATTACCTTTTTGTTTGACATTACTAAATTGGGGATGGGTTTAATACAGAGTAATAAATAGCTGAAAGCACATTTTAAAGACTGACTGAAATACACTGCTGCTTTCCTCCCATCTTTTCACTCTTCCAAGCAATGTTATTCATTCCGATATATTTCCGTATCATTCAGACAGATTAATTCTTAAATGAGCATTATGAAACCAGATCGATATTCTGAGTTTCCATCTCTCCCATAATGGGCATCCCCAAATGAGTGCTCCACAGACTACCTTAATTTCCCACACCAAGGTATAAACTTCTCCTGCCCCTTATCTTTTATCTTGGTTAGTGACAACTAGTTAGTAGTCACTTGGAGAGGAAACTTAGAAGTGGATCTTGACTCTTCCCTTTCATTCACTTTTCAATAATCATTCACCAAATTTTATGAAATATATGTCGTCCATATATTCCTTTGTCTCTGTTACCTTGAGTGTTGCCTTGGTGAAGGGCTTTGTCATGTGGTACATTGGCGATCAGCAATGTCTATTCATTGTCTCCCTGCTCTGAGGTTTGGGCCACATAGCCAACGCATCTATAGGTATCAAGGTTTCTTGATACCTAAGGAATAAAGTAAAGCCTTCTTAATGTGCTGCAAAACCCTTCCTGACCTGGCTCTACTTCTATTTCCATCCTTGTTCCCTGTTCCATGCCTGTGTATGCTGTGCTGTGAGCCAAATTGCTGGCAGTGCGACACTAGCCATCTGCCCCATGGATGTCTTAGACAGTTTTTCTGCCTAGAGTACCTCCCCACCCCTCCATCTGCAGAGTCCTTCTAGCCTCAGTTTAAATGTCACATCCTCTGTGAAGCCTTCCTTGCCTATCCGGGCAGAAGCAAAATTAGTCATCCCTTCTTCTGAGCTATCACTCTGTGGAATATTACCACGATTGTACACATATTAATTGTAATGACATGCTTAAATGTCTGTCACTCTTCACAGATTCAGAGAACTCCTCCAGGGCAGAGGGTTGGCTTTATTTTTGTGTTTGCAGCACCCAGACAGTGTGTGACGTACAGTAAGTGTTCAATACCTCTTGAATGAATAATGCACTGTATTTTCCCACATCAAGTGTTTGTAAATATGTAATTGGCTAGGTTAGCACTACAAATTTCCATTTATTAGTCTAGAAATAGAGATGATGAGAGATTTTCTCGATATTATTTAGGATAGCGTGGTGACATGTCACAGAATATTCGAGCTGGCAACTGAGGGGAGAAGAGGGGGAAGTGGTTTGTTCCAGGCTGGGGCAAGGTCACATTGGAACTGCTACTTAGGTGCTCTGCACCCTCACTCCTCCTGTGTGAGCTATTGCCTTCCTCCACCACAGGGTGGCGTGTTTCTTCAGTTCTGCCTTCTCTGCCATGGTGGGTGGCAGCCCACTTGACAAGCATTTATTACCCTATTGATCCTGAGTAAAACAAAGAAGTTGGTCATTTGTGTTTTAATCTTAAGAGGTCCCCCCTGCTTCAGTTCTAGTTTCCAACATTCTTCATTGTACAGAGTGATCTTTTCAACTACTCATCTACTTGCTACTCTTGCCTCGATGTTCAATGACTCTCCAAAACATTTGAGGTGAAGTGTAGAGCTCTCCTTAGCACTATCTACTTCTATAGTCTCATCTACTTCCCCACTTATGTCATTTATGTAAATATGTATGTGTTTGCTAGCACCCTCCTTATGGAAGACCCTGTGCCAACTAGGGATTCAAAAAGACATTACAGTCATTTTCCCCAAGTAGCTTGCAACCCAATGAAATGATAGGACAAGAATTAATTGTAATATAATATAAATCAGTTTTTTAAAAAGATTTATTTATTTAATGCATACAAGAACTGGGGTATAGTCCAGTGGCGTGGAGGGGGTGAGAGGATTCACCAGAGACAGAGTAGGGAACAGAACAGGCAGACTGACTGAAATACACTGCTGAGGGGAGCAGCAGGTGAGTCAGGAGCAGTCTGCTGCACTATGTGGATAGCTCCCTGGCTGGGGACTGAACTTGTGCTGCAGTTGCTTCTTAACTCCTTGCATTACCAGGGAGGCCCTAATATAAATCAGTTTTGATGTAGATGGGCACCTTTGAGGAGAACAATGGAAGGACAGCCAGCTTATGCTAGGCAGATGAGAAAGAACTGGAAGGAAGATTGATACACCTTCCACCTTCCACTCAGTGTGAAACCTCTTGCAATAACCTGTACTCACCAGGTTTTGAAAACACTAGACTTCTTTGTCTGTTGGGAATGCCTCACTTTCTCCTTGTTCTGGTAAGCACCTGTGCCACCCAAGACCCAGCTCTAGCTCCCTTCTTCAAGGAAGGCTTTTCTACTGCCCAGACAACAAGAATCACTCTCTTCTTAATGCTACCACAGCTCTGAGCTCCTTGAAGACAGGGGCCTGATGATGTCCTTCAGTGCTGATCGGGTCTTCACGGAGTAGGCGCTCAGTAAATTTTTCCCAAATCATGGCTAATAATTTAGCCAAATATGCTATCTTTGGGAGCCAGCAATGGCTTTATTGGTTTCTCTATTCCTGATAGCTTGCTCTTACTAATCATGGCGGTTGCCAGCACAATTTCACAGCACGTGGTGCTGCTGTGAATGGAACAAGGAGGGAGAGCTTACATATCCAACTGGATTCTTTCCCTTATGAAAAAATTATAGAGGAATGTTATCATCATTGCTATATCAGCTGCAGGATAGTGCTTTACGGGTTTTCTTTGTGGTGCTTTCTTAAACATTTCTGGTCCTCTGAATGTCTATACATTTCTTTTTTTTTTTTTTCTTCCTCTGATGGCAGTCAATCATCATTTGAAGGCAAAACATGTAGTTTGGAGTTGTTCAAAATCATTAAGATGTGAATTTTGTCAATGATACAGTCGAACAATATAGTTTTGACAGGGAAAAAAGATATGACTCTACGGTTATTTTCCATGATTTGTAAATTGATTCTGAACTCAGTTTCAAAGATGAGTTCCAAAATTGCATTGAAGTATGTCCTCATCACTAGAGTTAGTATGATTTATGTAATATTTTGAAGTTTGTAACATTTGAAGAACAGATAGGGCTCCAGTTTTACATAGGTGTTCCAAGGCTTGGGTACTTTTCAATTATTTTGGCTATGCAAGTTATCCTCCCATTTCTTCCTCCTTTCCACCTCCGCCCATTAATATAAGTTGATATATTATGGGTTTGTTCCCAGAGACAAATATATATTTGTCTGAACAATAATGCAACTCAACTAGTCAAGTTAGCATTAATCTGAATTCTTGGACAAGATTATTTTCATTCATTTAATAGAACCTAGAAAATCTTTTTTTTTTTTTTTAACAGATTAAGTAGTCTTTGGTGTTTTCCTCAACTGCATTCTGCTGGCATCTACTCCATCCTCTAGTGTCCTAACCACCAGCACCCTGGTGCCTTTCTAATTCTCTCTGATTGCAGCGCACTCAACTGGTCCTATTCCCTCAAAGACTCAGACTCCAAAATTACTATGTTCTTTTATCATTAAATCAAAACTAAGAAGCCATTAGATTATAAGCCCCAAGAGGTCAGGAATTTTGCACTGTTTTGTTAGGTACTGTTACCTCTTACCTCTTTGCCTAGACAGATGCCTGGGACCTTTTAGGTACTTGTTGTTATGAATGGAATAAATCTCTAAATTTGTTAAGTCTCAGGTGTTGGGATAAAAACAACCCATTGAACTAATTTACACTCATCTCCGAAAGACCAGGAGTACCTTATCGCTCCCTAAAATATTTGCATACTTAAAGAGGAAACTTGTGAATTCAAATTATTCTCTTTGGGAAAACTTCAATAGTGAAGCATATGGTGAGAAAACATTCCAGGCTGAAGGGTCTATGTGAGGTGGGGTGGGGTGGGGTGGGGTGGGGTGGAGTGGGTGGGTAAGAGTTACAACTTAGGCCAGAGCTGCTAGGAGTTTGCCCCTGAGGCTGTCTGCTTTTCAAGGCCCTCAAGTTCCACACCTCTATCTCTTGTAAAAGCTTAGAGACTTGCTTATGATGGCTCTCAGGATAGTGGTGGGGATGAAGAGGGACAGTTTAAGTCAGAGAGTGGTGGTGGGGCTGTTTGTTTCTACTTTGTATATATGTTGGCTGTACTGTTTTACTATCTCTCATGTGTTTCAAAGGAAAGTTTCCTAACTTTCTAGTTAAATCTACAAGGGCACAGGGGACTTCCTCATAGTCACTTAATGCTATTTTTTGATGAAGGGTTGACTGTAATATACTTTCACTATATGTAGATGTCTTTTTTTTTTTAGTTTGTAAATGTCTTGAAATATTTGGCAATGTATAATTGTAAAAGATAAGAAATAATCCCTTTTACACTTCATTTATATACTGTAATATAGTCAGGCACTAGTGATTTCTTTGTGACATTTGTTCTATCTTCAGTCTCTCTCTCATATTTCCTTTTGCTCACACACACATACATACAGACATACCACACCCCAAAGTATTCTTCATATGCCTTCACTGAGACATAAACTTAATGAAAATGTAAAATTACCTCAGAATTCTGATTTTTGGTATATTACATGGGGCTTTAAAATAAGTACAAGTTGATTGTAGCAGCTTCCAATGTTTTATCTTAAATATTTTCTATAGTGTCAATCTGTGAATTTTTTGTAAAGTCCTTGAATCAAACCTTTACGTCTTTAAAATGCTACTCAAATATAAGATGAAAATAAAAGCCAGTGCATTAAAAATAACAGTATAATGTAACAAATATTTAGAAATTATTGTTATTACAAAAATAAATGTTTTAGGGTCTCCCTGGTGGGGCAGGGGGTTAAGCACCACACTATTAAGCAATCGCAGCCACTGCAGCAAGAATTTGATCCCCCGGGGGGGCCAGGAGCAACCCACATGGTGAAGCAGACCTCTCCTGTCTCCCCCTCAGCAGTGTATTTCAGTCAGTCTGCCTGTTCTGTTCCCTGCTCTGTCTCTGGTGGATCCTCTCACCTCCTGCATTTCTGGCCTGTACCCCAGCTATCTCTTGCATGCATAAATAAATCAATCTTAAAAAAAAAAAGAATAAATGTTTTAGTAATTAAGCCTAGGATAATCAAACTTAATTATGGAGTTTTGTGGTAGTTCTATAACAAAATGGTTTGATTAATCTTTTGTTCAAATAGAAATAGTGTGATTACAGTCAACACGACAGGTGGTAAAGAGGATAAAGTGTCCTTTGCATAGTTCTGTAATTTTCTCTGTTTAGCTTGGAGTCCAAAACCAGTAAGTCGCTCTACGCTGTCTCTGTCATGGGCCAATTTTTGGTTGACATAAGTTCCCTCCTTGATTTAAAATTAAATGTAATTTTTAAACTAATAAAATCGTCTTAAGGTGTACCATTATTGACGGCTTCAAAGAGTTGTAACTGCTCAGAATTTCCCACGTAGACGTGCCTAATAAATGTTGTAGATCTGTTTCCTAAAGGGAAAATTTGTAAAATAAAATTTTCTCCTGGTTTAACATTCATTTTGTACTGGGAAGAGATTTAGAATCAGTGACTCGTATATTTAAGGAGAGCCTATAAACATGCCTTTATTTATTTATTTATTTATTTATTTATTTTTTGCCAAAGAATGATTAAAACATTCTAGTCTCGACACGTTTAATAATGGGCACGCAACCTATTTCTTTGTTTCATAACCATTGCGCGCTCTCTCTTTTTTGGCATGGTCACAAATTCAACAACATCAACGCCATCTAGTTAAACTTTCTGATTTAGTAGTGGAACCGGCTGCCCTGTCTCCGAGGAGGTAGGAAAAGCCGTGTGGAGAAGCAGGATGAGCCTATCTGAAAGGGAACGTGTCCATTCCAAATCATTTCATGTGGGAAAATAATTTCAAGTTGAAGGATAATTACACACGAGACAGCCAACCCGCTCCAGCCGCGGCCGTCCGCGCAGCGTCGCAGCCCCCTCGCCGCGGCCAGAGGCGCGGCTGCCGGCCGGGACCCGCCGCTTCCTGCCCCGGGGCGGCGCACCCAGGCTCGGAGAAGGTGCCGCGCGGGGAAACGTGGCACCCTCGCCAGCCCGCGCCCGGGGCGCTGCCGCGCGGCGGCCGAGCGCTCGGAGGAGCCCTGCCAGGAAAGCAGCGCGGCGGCCGCGCATCGGCGGGCGAGGAGAGCCGCCGGCCGCGCCCGCGCCCGCGCCCGCCCGGGGACGGGAAGTGGAGCCCGGCCCCCCCTCTCGCGAGCCGCGGCCCCGCAGCCCCGCGCCGCCCCCTTTCTCTCGGCCTCTCCCTCGGCCTCCGCCACCCCGGCCGAATTCTTGCATAAATTATGCCAGGCGCGCCTGACGTCAGGTGGCGGCGCGCGGGCGCGGGCGCGGGCGCGGCGCCGAGGGAACCGGCGGCGGGCGCGCGCGGCCCCGCGACCTCGGGCGCGCGCTGGCGTGCCGGGCGCGCGCGGGCGCTGGCGTGCTGGGGCCGCGGCGGCGGCGGCGGCGGCGGCAGCGGTGGCGGCGGCGGCGGCGGCGGCGGCGGCGGCGGCGGCGGCGGCGGCGGCGCGGGGGTTGAGCCGTGGTAGTGCGGACGCGCTCGTGCTCGGGAACTATCGGATTAAACTTGAATCGAGTGAAATTACACAAAGGAGCGCCGCTAGGGAGGCGGCCCGGGGACCCGGAGACCCTGAAACTCGCCAGAGCCGCGTTCGCCCGCGGCCAACTCCGCGCCCGAGGATTCAGCCCCCGGCCGCGGCCGCCGAGCCAACTCCGGAGCCCGCTCTGCGTTTTGTTTCCAGCCGCGGCGCGGGGCAGCGCGGAGCCCGCCCGACCGACCCGGTGAGCGCGAGAGTTCGCCGGGCGCCTCCGGGAGGGGCGGCGGCGGCAGGAAATCGCCGCGGGCCGGGGCCGGGGCCGCGCGGGGCGCGGGGCGCGTGCGGGGCGCGGGGCGCGGGGCGCGGGCGGGCGGGGCCGGGGCCGGGCCGGAGCGCCGCGCCGGCCGCGCCGTGTCAGCCGGGTCGCCGCCCGCGGGCCCCGAACCCGCGCCCCGAGCGCCGCCCGGCGCCCCAACTTTTGCCCGCGGCGGCGGGGCCGGCGGGCGGGGCGCGCGGTCCGGCCGAGGGTCACTTCCTCGCATGTAAATGGCTTTTTGTTGTGCTGCCGGCGTGGGGGGGGACGGGGGACCGGAGGGAGCGTGTCTGCGCGCGGGGGAGCGCGAGCGCGTTTCCTCCCGCCGGCGCCGAGCACGAGTTGCCGGCTCCATTCGCGAGAAGAAGGAAGGAGGAAAAGTTGGGCTCCAACTCCAGTGCGGGCGGGCGAGGGGCGCGCGGGCGCGGGGCGGCTGAGCGGCGGCGGCCCGGGCACGGCGGCGCCCCCGCCTCCCGCCCCGCCCCCCGCCCCGGCCCGACCACGCCGCGCTCGCCGGGAGCGGCGGCCGCACCGGCGCGAACAAAGTGCGTCCCTCCCGGCGCGGCGGCGCCGGCCCGCGCGGGGACGGCCGCCGGGCGAGGTGGGTCGGCGGCGGGGAAAGTGCGCGGGGCGCCGCGTGGGGCGGGGGCGGCGCGGGGGGCGTCCCGAGCCCAGCCCGGGCGGGCCGCGGGCGCGGAGTTGCGAGCCCGGAGCCGGGGCTTCGCGGGGCTCCCCGGCGGCTCCCAAGTGCGCGGGGAGGAGAAGAAAGGGAGCCCGGCCGCGGCCGGGGCGGCGCGGGGCGGCGCGGCGAGGAGCAGACCCCACCTCACCGCCCGGCCGGGCCAACGGCGGCGGCGGCTGCATAATAGCGACTTTCACCCCCCGGAGGCAACTCGGTTTCCCCGCCCCCGTGCCCGTCGGGGGTCAGCGCCGGGGGGGGGGTCACCAGGTGGCTCCCGAGGTGGCCCCGGCGGGGTCCCGGGCGCGCTGTGCCCCCGCGGAGAGCCGCGGCTCGGAGCGTGAGCGGCCGAGGTGGCTGGAGGCCAAGCGGTCAGCGGGGAGAGGAAGGAGGGCGGCGGGGGACGCGTTGTTTGTTTGGTTCGCACCCGGGACTGGGCTCGCCGCGGGGTTCGGGGGCGCGGGCGCCGGGTGGGCTGCGGTGCGGGGCGTCGGCGTCCGCGCGGGGTGCGCGCGGCCTCGGGGTGGGGGCGAAGGACGGCGGATTGGGCGGGGGGCGGGTGTCGGGAGGCTCCGGGGAAGGAGCCGCCGGCCCCGAGCAGCCATCATTACCGAGCCGCCTTTCTCCGGATGGCTCTGCCTCGAGGAGCCCCGCGCAGTGGGAGCGCACCCCAAACTCCCGGCCGGCCGCCCGCTTTGTGAGCGCCCCCGTAGAGCGGGCGGCGCGGGGAGTTTTCTTGCTATGGGTCGGACCGTTTTCCCGGAGGTCACTTTTAGAGACTGTTCACGCCTGGATTTTAAACTAGTTTCCTCCCCCCCCCTCTTCTGAACAGACAATGGACAAAAGAAAAGTAGCAACCCACATGGAGAGTTTCCTTTTGAATTGCTAGAATTAGATACACTATCCAGCTCTCCACTTGCTAAGTATACTTTTTAGTTTCCCATTGTATATTATCTAGCAATCGATTTAAATAACTTACCTTGAAATATGGCCATCCTCTGGGCTTGACTTCTGGCATATATTAAGTATTTAAATTTATTTTTAAAAAGATGATGTGTGAAGGAGAGCTGATCTTTACTTTCTAAAAATATTAATTTAAGCCGCCTTTGCAGTGGGCAATCCCTTTCAAAGGATTGAGTGTTTTCTCCCCCCCAGTTCTCTCCCAATAAGGGGAAGGAAGGAGTACTCACTGTACATAATAGTCAAATTGAAATCAAAATAGTTCTCTTTATTTCCTCACAGATCTGTTCTAACGATGACAAAAAAAAAAAATCTTAGTGACTCTGACCTTAGTAGCATGGGAACCTGATTTATCACAGCTATAATTCCATTTAGATTGTAGTAATGAGTAAGTACTAGGTTATTCTTATTTCAGAAATAACTTGAGCAGTGATTTTATGAAGTTGAATCTGTCTCCCAGCCCCCAGAGTACATCTGTCGCGGAGTGTTTTTGTCTTGCTGTTGCACAACAGAAGCCCTCCAGTCTTTACCCTAAAATGGCAGCTTTCATTTGACTGGGGCCCATTCATTGACAATGATAATAAAGAGGCTGAAAGCTAGATGCTTGGGGCACGGAGCAGGACTCCGTTTGCCTTTCTAGGTGATAATAAGTAGGAGACATTTTATGTCTTCCAGATTTTCTCACAAAAAGTTTGTTTTCCTTGATAAATCTGCACGGTGGAAAAAAGTTGGAAAGGGAGAGGTCTTACAGCAAATTTTAGGAACTAAATTTTCTTATTTTGCCAAATTGTGGAAACACGGTTTTTACCCCCCCCCCTCCTGCTTCGGTAACCTGATGAAGAGATATAATAGATTTTTGTGAGACTCATAACAGGTGAATTTCCTCACCATGGTACTCAAGAGTTAGGATTGCTTTCTAGCACTGTGGATTTTGTTATTTATATTCTCTTCTTGTTATCTGTTTATCTCCTCTGTGCCTGTCAGTTAATTGGAACTTGACGAATTCTGTAGGTTTTTAAGATTCAAATGAGTTTCTAGTTAAGAAATGGAAAGTTATATAAGAGAGACTGGTACAAGAATTCCAAATTCTAGTTATCGTGGCTTAAGCAATGGACTTGTTTTGAAATGAATTTTAAAAAGTTCTTCCTTTGCTGTGTGTCAGCATAGAAATGGGGATAGGGTAGAGAAAGGATATAGGTTGTGCGTAGGTGATTGCTAAAAACGCAAACATTGTTTTCCAAGTCGAAAAGGTGGAAGTCAAGTTAAAAATAATGCATCTAGTAACTTAGTTTGAAAGTAGTACTTTTATAGGTTCATCTGTATTTGGTTTAGTTTTTAATCAGTTTGACTAATAGGACCTTGTCTAAAACATTTACCACGAGACTGAAGTTAAAATGAATACAGGAGTTCCTTTATAGTTTTCTATCAAGGAAACGTTACAGCTTTTCCTCCATATCAACACAGTCAGTATGGTAATAGAGCTTTTAAGTAATTAGATCAGAAGCACAAGAATATTTTCATCTGTGAGAGAATACATTCTGAGTTTCTATGTACCTGCTGTGTAACCCATAAGAGCAAACCAAATGTCAAGTTTAGAGTAGTTATTACACACCTAGGCCTCAGCACTTTATTCCCTGGCCTTAAGAACGTGTACTTGCTATACAGTCACCACCCGTATAGTTACTTTTGATTCAGTCATTACTGGCAAGCTTTCAGTATATAGAACAGACACGAGGCAGTGCTTTCCCTCAGAGAGTTTACCGTTGAGTAGGAGAGAGAGTTCTATAGGTAACTAAATACTCACATTAACTTTTAAGGTTAGCTTTGGAAATAGTTATCTTTCATCTTTCATTATCCATATATAACCTTTCTGATTGGGTAGCCAACACCTTATGGACATCTTATGGACATCCATAAATAGGGAATTGCAGGAATGAAAACACGAAGGATAAGCAAGGTGTGTGACTGCAAAAAAAGGCCCTTCAAACTTCAGCTTAGTAATAAAGTGATTCATTTCAGTATTCAAATGGCTTCAACATGTAAACAAGCAAGTACTTAAGTAATATAAATCAAATAGCTAAATTCTCTGAAAGGATGGAGAAAGGGACATTTATGGCAGCGCTGAAGATGAAGTCAGGATCTTATTGACCCTGTGTGACTCTTTCAGTTGTCTTGTTCATTTACCTGGACACTTGCACATCTTTTTTAAAAAAGATATTCCTTTCGTGCCCTGAGAAACCCAGAATTTAGTAGTAGTGGAAATGATCCGGTTTCTGCAGCTACTATATAGCTTTATTAATTTGGGTGATAAATTTCCCCTCCTCTCTAGAAAACTTTATTATTTTGTCATAGTTCTGGAAAAAAACCTTGATTTTTCAAAGGTGATAGACAATGTTAAAATATTAAAGGAATTGCGAGTAAGTGATCACTTAGTTTTTCTGCAAAAATGTAAAGATATAATGATTTATTTCAATTTGGGTATAACTCAGGTTGGGTAGTAATTATGGCAGAAGTCCATAACTGATTATGGTGGTAGTTAAAAGCTGTGAAGGTAACTAAAAACATGATGATTATTTTGTTTTGCATTTATTGCTGTATTAAACATTCTAAGTGAAAACACGCCTGAGATAAAAATAATACATAGAAATAGGAAATCATTAAAGATATTGTCATATCAAATAGAAATTCATCTTATGATCATTAGTGAATCTTTGGTTATTTAGAGCATTGAGGACCTTAGAGAGCTAGTCTAACTTTCTCATTTTACAGATTAAGAAACTAGAGCCCAGAGAGATTAATTAGATGAGCTGCCTTTGTCTGGTCACCCAGTTATTGCAGAGCTGTCTTGGTCATGGTTGTCTTCCTGGCACCTAGCTTGCTTGGTACTAGGGAGGCTGGATTTGTCTGTTGGGTGACTGAGCTGTTTTTAGGAGGGTCTCACTCTCTGTCTTAGTTCTGACAGAAAAGTACCTTTTGGCTTAGGAGTCCTACAGCATATTGTAACACAGCTCTTAAAGGTGTTCTTAAACCAACAATAATTTATTTACCTCTACCGTGTAATGGTTGGAGGCTTTCTGTTTTGTTTTGAAACTATGATTATCCATCAAAAGAATGCAGAGATAATTATTCCAAGTTTTGATTACTGTTTTCATTTTAGAAGCATGTATTCATTACCATAACTAGACCCCCTCCCCCTCACCTTTCAACTAATGGTAGGTGACTGCAAGCGTGATTGTTTCTTCAGTAAAGTTTTATTGGAAACTGATTTCATTTTGTAAAGTAACAATATCTTTAAAAAAAAATAATGTAGAATAGTAATGAAGCAATCTAACTTGGTAGTAAAAGCTTGATTGGTTCTTGAGCTCATTTGTTTATGCCAGTGTAGAATGAGAGGCACTTTCTTTAGTGGTCCTTTTATCCTCACACTACTGTACATGTCAGACTTGGCACTAGTGTCTCTGGACTGGAATCAGTTTTCCCATTTCATCTGTTTTCTTGTTCAGTGATTCAAGTATTTATTGGGTACTTATTACCTGCAAGTGCTGTGCTATGAGTTGGGGATACTGTACATACAAGTGGGAGCACGAGGAGACTTAGCAGAACCATAGGAAACATAAATATAGCTACTGCAGTGTTGTACATGCTGCACTAGATACCAGTGGGAGGGAGAGTGACTTGGATACAAGCAACTGTGTGGAGTGTCACCCCTTAGGAAGTGCTTTAGCGTTTTCATCTAAGTGATGGGAGATGAATGGGGCAGTGCTCTTGACCTGTTGGCGGGCCCGTTGGTGTAAGGGTCTACACAGTGGCAGCAGATCTACACAGGGTCTCATCTGCACAGAGATGAGACTCGAGAGACAGGTAGAGGCCAGCTTGGGCAGCGCTTACATGAACAGAATTTGGATTTTTTAAAAAAAAGTGAAAAGCAGAACCACTGATGAAGGTTAAGCACATTTTGACATGAGCAGACTTGTGTTTTGAAGATTGAGTTGGTGGGTGGGACAGAGGAAGAGCAGGTTGGGAACAGCATCCTGTTTGCTGTTGTGGTCTGTGGGATGGGGAAATCACAATGGTTTGAACAAATTTGGTAATCCTAGTGATAGAGAAAAATGGATAGATTTAAGAAATATTAGAAGGCCCAGTGAAGAGGACTTGGGCATAGATTTACTCTTAAGGAGAAGAAGATGTCAGGGAATGTAGGTTTCTAGCATATTCCCTATTGGCTGACTGGCTGGTCGTGCTAGTCACTGAGGCAGGGCCTCAGTTAACCAGAGGAGAAAGCTTATGAGTTACTGAAGTACATGACCAAGGTAGCTGATAATGGACTGTAATACCGTTGTTTCAGCCCTTGTTCCATTGATACTGGCATTCCCAAACTTTCCAAAAATAATCCGTTATTTTCCCTCAAAAGATGCTGGTGTGTTGTGAGCCCATGTAGGTTGGGTTGTTCCATTGGTTTGGGTCAGTGAAATGGAAGAGGGAAGGTAACCTATATTATTTCTTTACTGTGCAGCTCTTTGGAGCATTACTTGCCCAATATGTAAGATTTTATATGAGTAGTCTGCTTACCGTAGACTGGAATACAAGAGAATCATATGCTAAAAGCCACTTTTTGTTCTTTTGTATTACCACGTTTTGGGGCTTGTTTTCCATTGCTAGTTATATTGTGTATGCGGGCAGGGTCCTTGGTCTCCCAACAGGTATCTGTGCCCTTCATGGAGGGAGTATTTTAGGAGCTGGTTGCAGTCATACATGGGTGTGGTGGAAATGAATTCATTGCTTATATAAATTGTAGAGGAAAATGCCATCCTTTATTAGAAAACTTTCTTGTTTTCTTTGTGGAGGGTGTGTAGGCCAGTTTAATATGTAAATTATCTTGAAATCCGCTTTGTTCAACTGTTATAAAGGTGGCTTACATAGCATGACTGGTAGCAGTGAGAGATGCTAACTGATAAATTCAGGTTGCTTACTCTAACGTTATATGAGACAAATTATGAAGATCCTGAATGTATCTTGAAATGATTTTTTTGAGGGAAGTGTTTGTATTTTTGTTTTGGTCAGTTATGTTGGCAGTAATATTGATTCATTTTGTGATAGATCAGTTTTTGACCAGTGTGCATGAAGCTGTTCTTCCTCAAAATCGTCTTTGGTTAGCGATGTAGTTCGAGAGTACTTGTATTGATATTATTCCTCATGGACTTTTCTGGTAGCCGTGGTGATGTGGTCCAGTTCACCAGGGTCCTTTCTGTCCTCTTCTGGGTGGGCAGGCTTGTGTGACTTTATAGCCTAATTCAGGTACGTGCTTCATCTGCAAGTTTTACTCTCACCTCTAGTAGTTTTGAGTGATGATTTGGCTAAATTTAAAATTCAAGTGTAGTAAAGTTCTGTGCGATAGAATGGTAGAGAAGTTTGCTTTACTTACTCAGCTTCAGATCAGCTTGTGCCAAGCACTCTGTGGCAGTTTGTTTCTAATACTGTTTCTTCATCTTGCTAGTTTAAAAAATTTTAAAAGTCTTCAAAAATACTTTCTCTTCCTTGGTCCATAATAGTGCATTCTTATGGTTTAAGAAATCATTGCCTTCTCAAAGGTGTAGATTCTAAATGGAAAGCTACACACAGGTTCCTGTGATGTGGGTTTTAGTGGAAGAATAGAGGATGTTTATTTGGGGCCTGTGTACCCTCCTCCCCTTCCACCCCCAGTGCACTTTAGCTGAGGCTGAGGAGGCAGCAGATTTGAGTTTTCCACCATATAGTTCTTCAAACATTTGGGACCAGCGAAGGACCACACTTGCTGGACAAGGGACACATGGGACTTGGGTTCCCAACCAACTTTTCATGTAGGGAAGGACAGGGAATTAGACATGTGTAAGTTTTGACACGTGACATAGTCTCCTTGGTATCTTCCACTTAAAAGCAGTATATTTGATAAAGGTGTGTGGTAATTAATCCTCCTCCCCATCCCATTCTGTGGCAAGTTGGGTAGCCTTTCATATGCACGATGTTCTCTTTTTTATCCTTCTGAAAATGTAAACATTTTAAAATTGGTTCTGTTGATATTTAAAACATAATTAGCAAATGTACATATTAACATACACAAGAAATACCCTTTAATCTTTAACGTGATGCTAAGCCAACAAACAGCGAGAAGTTGCTTGTAGAATTATAAGCATGTTTTTAGTTTTCAAGGCACTGCCTGCCATTGCACTAAGTGAATAATAGAATCAATTTGAGCACAGGTGTACAATAAAAAAAATATGCAGTAGTTGGTGATGTATTTTAAAGTGTATGGGTCAAGAAATTACTTTATTTATGGATGAAACTAACAACATATTGAGACTGTTAGGCCTAGATCCTCAAGGTGAACTTTAAAAAAAATCTGTAATTGCAGTATATTATATTCTTGTATACTTGACCTTGTTTGTGCTTGAAATTTAGCTTTGGCCAATTGTAGGTGTATTGATTTTTTTTTTTTTCCAGGAAAAAACATGCAGACTCATCTTGAGAATTTAAAAATCTTGACTAAATTATCTTGATTAAATTAGGAAACATGGGGTGAGGGCTTCCCTCTGTTAAAAGTGTTTGGGGCAGTGAAGTCACATAGTGAAGCCATAATGAAACAACATTGAGAATAACAACAATGGTCATACCTACTAGCAGTTAGTTATTGAACATTTCCAATGAGGTATCCATTATGCTGTGTGTTGTAATGAATTGTTTCATTCACTCATCAGAGCAACTCTAGGAAATAGGTAGAATTATTATTCCCATTTTATGCATGAGGAAACTTGGGCTCAGAGGTTAAATTGCCCAGTGTCAGACACATGGATTCAGTTTCCTTCACTGCTTGCTGAAGGAGGGATTTGAATTCAGACTGGCCAATCTCCAGCCATCTAGACCAGTTCTGAGACTTATATCATTACTGTCTTAATAGGCAAAGATCCATGAAAAGTATCAGCAACACCCTGTAATTCTATACCATATTCAATTGCTGTATCTTACAGCTTAGGTTATTTCTGTCCACATTTCCTCTGCTTGTGCCTACTGTATTTGTGGGGACATATGCGTTGGAACATATTGTCACCAAAGATTACTCTCTTCATGCCTTTCATCCTTAGTGCTTTTCCTCTCCCAAGGAGAGGAGAACCATTGTTCTTGTGGAGGTTTTTTTCCAAAATGCTGTGTGACTGAAAGAAAGCTTGACTTATGACATCACACAGATTAGGAAATGAATCATAGAAATGGAAATAATAATACTGTTAACTTCCCCTAGATACTCTGCCTCTATTAAGGTACTATATATATCATATATGGCATGTAATATATAATTAGCTACTATAAATGCATATATACATATCTATACAATGATATTATTAGCTTTTCCTGTTCATTGAACTTGTCAAGCCGTGTGTCTTGACTTTATTTTTAATCTAAAAAGTCCCCATAATCCTAAATTATGACTGGAAAAGAACTAGGTGGCCTGCAAGGGAGATTATTGGCTGCATGATTTTTATTTTTTCTCAGGAGTAGACATACAAATTAATATTTCTCCGTGCCTTTCTCCAGGCATATAACTAACTATATGTTATTTACCTAATCATCTTCTTGGTGACTTGGATATCCCACATTTCCGGGAGTAGTTCTTCCTTTCAAGCTAGAAAATACTCATCTGCTACCTGAATTATGATTGTCTTGGTAATGGATCAGTCAATTTAGATCAGAGTGTATAGGGTATTCTCAAAATTTGTAACTCCAGATTCTTAAGTCTCTGAGCATTTGATTCAGTCCTTTCTCCCCAAATTCTGTTTATTGATTTTTTAAAGCTTTATTTATGATACAAGAATTGGGGTATAAGCTAGAGGTGTGAGGGTGAGGGTGAGAGGATACACCAGAGAGAGTGGGGAGCAGAACAGGCAGATCTACTGAAATAAGCTGCTGAGGGGAGCAGCGGGCGAGTCAGGAGAGGTCTGCTGCGCCTTGTGGGTTTCTCCCTGACCAGCCAGGAATCTAACTTGTGCTGCAAGTGGCTGTTGATAGCTTGATAGCACTGTCTTTAACCCCTGAGCCATCAGGGAGGCCCCTGCTTATTGATTAAGGAGAAACAAGGTAGGATCTAAAATAAGAGTAGATTTGGGACCAGGGTCTGGGATAAGAGTAGCTGTTAGGAAGTGAGATGGTTCCCTTCCTCTGGATTCTCCTGCTAACCAGACTGGCAGGAAAATCAAAGAGATGAAGTGTAGACTCTTTTCACTTTATTTTAATTGATTTTGTTTTTGCTTACAAGTGACTCTTTAAGGGCAACATAAAATGGGGCAAAGTAAAACAGTGGATGTTTATATGGGAGTGTCTTATATTGTTCTTTCATCATTTCAGCAGGTTTTAAAAATTGTATCAAAACCAATGCTTTCTTCAGTAACAGTGACTTCAAGGGCTAGGTCTCAATAGCTAAATTTGTGCGTTAGCATTAGCTGAAATACCTAGTCACATGAACTGTTTTCTTGAATCCTGATGTAGGATTAATCAAAATGCCTAGGAAGGAACAATAATTGCCATTTTTATGCATGAGGAAATGGAGTTTTAGAGATTGTTTAATGAATTTGCCCAAGACCAAGCTTTTAATGGTGGATTTTGGACCCCAACCAGGACAGGGTCATTTCATAGCCTGAAGCCTTAATCTCTTCAGAATTTGCTTGTATGGTCTCACAACATTGACCTAGGCCTTAGAAGGGTAGGAAGAACAAATATCAATTTCTTGCACACCTATGCTTTAGAAGAGTATCTCCTAGAGAATTGCCTTTTAATGGATTATAGTCAGAGAGTCTGCTCTTCCTCAAATATATCAGCTACACACACTTTTAACTGAAAAGATACATGCTCTTTGCAGGACTTACTAATGTTGCAGTCCTGTTTTTTTTTTTTTTTTAAGATTTATTTATTTATGCATACAAGAGCTGGGGTACAGGTCAGAGATGCAGGGGATGAGAGGATTCACCAGAGACAGAGTGGGGAACAGAACAGGCAGATTGACCAAAGTAGGCTGCTGAGGGGAGCAGCGGGCGAGACAGGAGAGGTCTGCTGCGCCATGTCGGTTGCTCCCTGGCCGGCTGGGCATTGAACTTGTGCTGCACAGGCTGTGGATCGCTTCATAGTGCGGTGCTTAACCCCTTGCGCCACCAGGGAGGCCCCCCAGTCCTGTTTTTATTTATCAGTCTGACACATTTCCAACATCAAAGTTTTTAGCTTGCTACAGAATTGACATTCCTCTACGTTTCTTCCTAGTGTTTATCCAAATGCAGTTTTGGAAAAGTTTCATTTAGCATCTTTTTTTCTCACTACACAGGATTTGAGTTGCCAGGGAAGAAGCTCCCAGTCATAGCACTTGTTCTTCACTGGAAGCATTAATTTGGGTGAATATGCAGCCTCCATGAAGTACTTGAACTCTGCTTCTGCTAACACAGGACAGCAGACCTTCTACACACTGCATGGTTTAAATAGGTATAAAATTCAAATTCATAATTCAGGAGGCTTACATGTTATAGGGTGAATGTGTATTCGTTTTCCAGGAATTTTAAAAAATGATAAAAATCCAAGCTCTTAGTAATACTTTTTTTGCCTCAAAGAAATAGACTGGAGGGAGAGGGATCAGAGGGAAGGGAGGGAGGAGCACAGGGGATGGAGGTGATAGTGCACGGGTGCATTGGTGAAGGAAACTGTGGGGACTACACCTTGAGGGGCAGGGAGGGAAAAGCAAACATTGTTTAAAAATGAACAATGATGGGGCCTCCCCAGTGGCACAGTGGTTGAGCGCTGGGTTGCGAAGCTGCCCGCAGCCTCTGCGGCGCCAGTTCGATTCCCGGCTGCTCCCCGGCCACCGGAGGAGGGTCCCACATGGCGCGCAGACCTCTCCTGCCGCCCGCTGCTCCCCTCAGCAGTGTACTTCGGTCCTTCTGCCTGCTCTGCTCCCCGCTCTGGCTCTGGTGGATTCTCTCACCCTCCCGCGCTTCTGACTGTACCCAGTGCTTGTATAAATGAAACAAACAAACAAATAAATAAATAAAACATGCCTCTATAAAAGAAAAAAAAAAATTTAAAAAAAAAAAAAAATGAACAATGATGTAAAAAAATATATTTAAAAAAGGAAATAGTCTATGTGGTGTAGTTCTAGATTTTGGACATACTTATACTTTTTTACCTTCACAAAAGAACAAACTGTTGACTAGTTAAAACTTAAGTTTTGCTATTTTTAGTGCACTTAAAATGTTTCATTTCGATTGTGTTCATTTCAGAGCTAGATTTATCATCTGAATTAGCATTTTAAGTTTCCAATTTCCCTTTCAGTAAAAGGTAAAAATAAAAATCTGGACTGGTGTTTGAAACAAGCATCAAGTTTATAAGAAACCTTGTGGCTAAGAATGAGCTGCTTGAGAGTCTTTATTTGCCTGTTAGGGTTCAGCAGGATAAGGAAAACTTTGTCTTGTGTGCTGTCAGATATTTTCATAAAGACACAATGCAATAACAGGTAATTTCTCCCTGGGTTGAGCACAACAGACAGTGACACTGCTGTAACTAAATGGCATGCTGACAGGCAATGCCACTGTGCCATTGCTGGAATAATGTGTTGTGGTCATGTGTGACTGTCTTGGTGTGTTAAATAAAAGGCAATGTGTGCTTTCTGAAGAGCTGTGCAGAAACCCAGGTTTGTGCTAGCAGAGTGGTTGACTTTGAGGACTGGCAGTCATTCTCCAAGGCTCAGGCTTTTCAGGACCTAGAGAAATGCCCACATCATTGGCATTATCCTTTATGGATCACTGCTACAACATCAACAACAACATCTGCACTTTGCTACCTGAGAAATGACTCTTCGCTGCATTTACCTCCTCTAAAAAAGACTGCTTGGGCCAGGGATTGAATTTAGTAAATGATTTGATCTGTTTTACTTACTAACACTAGATTAATGAAAATAGGTCTTGTGATTTCTTTTCTTGAGATAGTTGTGTGAAAATTCTTAGCCATCATATCTTGGGGCAGAAAAGCTCTTGTACATAATACTTGCTTTTTCTCATTGCTGGGGGCTTCTGTCTTCATCCTGTAACTCTTTAATATGTTCTGTCTCTCCCTCCCCTCTACCTTGCATAAATGCACAAGTACAAGGTTGTTTTGCAGATATAATGCATCCATTGGTCTTAAGGAAGAGTAGAATGGTAAACTGGACTGAGATAATTTTCTCCAAGGGACCTGTGAATTGGGTCTGTTAGGTGACCTAGGGTGCTTGTTAAAAATTCAGATTCCTTAACCCACACCAGTTACATTAAATTAAAATCTCTGTGGGCCAGCTAGAATCAGAATTTTATCTAGTTGCTCTAATGGTCAAAAAGCCACATCATTAGACTAAAATGTGAGTTACATAATGAGCATACTTGGACTATAAAATTTAGGGATGTGGTATGCATATAGTCTTACAGTGTTTTTTTAATGTTGCAAGTAATCTTATAATCTTGTCATGTTAGATAAGTGAAAGGTAGTGGTATTTGGCATATCGATTGGTATGAACATGGACAAATGTTTAAGAGTTTGAAAGCACTTCAAATGTTGCGGTAAAAGGAATGGAGAATAGCATGTTTTGTATTTGTTTGTTAACTTTTAATTTCTGCCACAGAATAGTTAAACACTCATTTTATGTGTGGTCTAGTTTACATGGTGGATGTATGAAAAAGGAATATATTTAATATACCACAATAAATATTGTGGGACAACCCATTTCAAGCCAATATTACTTCCAAAAGCATGTAGTAAATTTAAAATGAGGGTCATCTCAAAAGGTAATTTGATGAGGTTAGTGCCATATTTGAGAATTTGTTAACATAATTTTATATAATTCTAAGAACTGTGATACCTATATGGAAGGTGAAGGAAGCACAGACATGCGCGTGCATACACACACATACACACATACACACACACACAGTTCTTTTCTTACCACTGCTTTTTGCTTCCTTTCTCATTTGTTCCTCACTATCCATCCTCTCCTCTTGATTTCATCTCCCTGAATCTTATCAAGGAGATACTTTAGGGGCCTGGGCCTTCCCTCTGATGCTTTCCTCAGTTTTCATTCTTCTTCTTTCTACTCTCTAAATACAGCCTGTATGTAGAGTTTGCCATCTTGGCCTTCTTCAGGGTCTATTTCAGACCCACAGCTTCAGCTCTTGTTTCAATGTAATTGCCTCGTTTTCTTAAATTTCCAGTTATCTTCCCCAAACGTCTGTCCTTAATGTTTCCAGCTTGTCTAAAACCAAAGACTTCCTAACGTCTACTGCCTGCAAAAATTTAAAAGAAACGTGAAATTCCAGCTTTCTCTTGGACCTGGATTCCACATCTCGGGCCTACACTGATGTGGCCTCTTGCTGTTTACCTACGTCCAGGTTGATGCTGATCTGTTCTCTCAAGCTCCTTTTCTTCAGTGGCTGCCACATCCCTTTGTTTTGGCATCCTTGCTCCTTCTGTTACATTGTGCTTTCCCTGACACCCACTTGGCTATTAGAATGCAGTCCCAGGTCTGCTAGGTCCTTGTTGATTATACTGGTGGTAACGGGTGTCTGCACCCTCTCCCTCCCTGCCCTTCTGTATTCTCCTTTATTGCTCAATCAAAGGCTGCCTCAGCATCCTGACTGAGTTTATAAGGCCCCAGAACCTGACCATCAGCCCTCCTCTCAGTCATGGCTGCCTGCAGAGAAGGGTATCTCCAGCTCTGTTCCTTGGGCTGGGCAAGGCATGTGGGGCCTCCAAAGAGAGTACTCCATAGCAGCTGGATCTGATGAGTTTAATGTTGAGGCTTCTGTCTCAGGTGATTTGAGGTCACCCAGTGCCCAAACCCGTGTTCCTCTGTGATCTCCTCTGTGACACGTATCACCCTACTTGGCTCTCTCCATGTTAATTCAGAATGTGGGTGGGGGAAAGGTGAGAGTTTTCCAGGCCTCTTCAAACCCCATCACCATGTTTCTTACTGGAAGGCATTTTCCCATGGAAACATTGTTGTGATTGGGAGCTTAAGATGTGCTGTGGGTTAATTCGGAGCTTTTGTAGCTTAGTACAGTAATATCTACATTATGATTTTGTGTTGGAGGGAAAACTGTTACACTGGCAACAAACTTCCTTTGGAAGGGAGTCACTTGCTGAAATAGGCATGACTGAAGGATGCATGCGATGTAGGATGGGTGATGGCACTGAGGAACCTCCTGGGGACTCTGGAACCTGGGTGATGACTGCCTTACAGGTTCATTCTACTGCAGCTTTCAGGAATGGGACTTTGACAAACTACATGTATCCAAATCAAGGTTAGAGTGAACTTTTGCTTAAAGGGCCAGAGCCAAGTCAAATCTGAGGAGGACTTTAATGAATGCAAAGACATGGCCAGTAATGATGAAGAAAAAATTCAATAATGTGTTCAGATTTACATCTCTAAAGAGTAAATGGCAATGTCTGTTAGAGGCTTATAATAAAATCTTTTTATTTTTGGACATGGATGTGCTTGGTTAAAGATTTTTTCCCCCCAGCTTTCAAAGATAAGAATTACAAGTGTGTATATCTTAAGAACATTCTAGGTAATTTTTTGATATGACTTCAACACTTGTGAAGTTGTACTTTTGTAAAATTATTACTGTGCTGAGTTCTGTAGGAGATGCTATAAACATTATCCATAGCCAGGAAGTGCATGTTAACACAGGTAACAGCGTGGAACAGGTCAGCACAGGATGTAATTAGTGCTAAAGAGGTGTGATGCTGTCAGTGTAGTAGCAACTGGGAGCCACCAGTGCTGGGCTTGGTGGTAGAGAAAGAAAGCAGTAAGTATGCCTTGCACTCTCTTTTGATAGGTTGGGGGAACTGAGAAATAACATGAACAAAAGCATGAAAATACTGAGGCGAGGGTTCTGGCAGGAAACAAGAGGGTCTGTCCAGACCAACCTGCAGGGCCCAGGGCAGGAACCTTTGTACCCAATACTGTCCTAGGACTGGGGTGGGGAGTCTGAGGGGGAGAGGACTAGAAGCAAAAAGTCAGAGGCCCTTGAAATGGCCAAGCCAGCAAGAGGTGAAGCTCCTACTAAGACAGGGACTATAAAGAGGAGAGAAGAGAGAGAAGAGACTCAGGGAGGATTAAGGGAAACCTGAATGAGTAAGCTAGTCATTCCGTGGGGCCTGGCTTGGACCTGAGGATGGCTTCAGTGAGAACTTAGGTTTTATATTTTGAACTTAGATTGGATCCAAAAATAAAAGGTATTCAAATAGATGGGGTAAGATGTATAAATGATTACTTTAGGAAGGTTCCAAAATAAAGCCACTTCACTGATGAGGTTGTGCAGCTTCTTGCAGGCCAAGAAGTATTAAACTTATTTCCATTAACTAATTAATACTGTAGTCATTAAATTTTTCAGTTTTTAAAAGTTAAGTCAGTATCTTATAAAAACAGATCTTGCAACTGTTTTCACATGTAGTTTGATTTTGTTTTTGTAAATGTCCTTTCAACATGGGGCAGAGCTTAAGAATAGTAATGTAAAATAATTCTGTATAATATTAATATTACTCTTTTTTTTTTTTAAGATTTATTTATTTATTTATACAAGCACTGGGTACAGTCAGAAGCGCGGGATAGTGAGAGAATTCACCAGAGCCAGGGCGGGGAACTGAACAGGCAGACTGACTATGAAGTACACTGCTGAGGGGAGCAGCGGGCACAGCAGGACAGGTCTGTGCGCCATGTGGGACCCTCGCCAGCGGGATCGCCAGCGGGATCGAACCGGCGCTGCGGGATCGAACCAGCACTGCAGAGGCTGCAGCCCAGCGCTCAACCGCTGCGCCACCAGGGGAGGCCCATTAATATTACTCTTATAGAGTCAAAACAGCAAAGTGGTAATTTGATTAGGAGTATGTACAGTTACTACAAAATGAAGGTTCTTAGTTTACTGTAGTTCAAACTTTCTTTTGAGTGTGTGTGTTCCAATGTTAGGAAGAACTGTCTCGTGTTTTATAGTTCAGTGACTCTAATATGTGTCTGTGGATCTATTATAAAGACATAACATAGCCTGTGAGAAAGTACAGTAGAAAAACAGTTGCAAGCAAATAGAACAGCAGTAAGGAATGTAAGTGGGTAATATAAAGAAAATTTAATCGCCAGTAAGCATGAACATGTCTTAAGTTATGGAAAAATAAAAGAAATACAATTAAAATGATTTTTTTCCTCTTTATCAAATTAGCAAAGATTTAAAAAATACTCTGATACTGGCAGGGTATGGTGATACTGCTACACTCAGTGCTGTGTAGAGCTTAATAACTACAAACATTTTGGAAATGAATGAATATTTATTTCAAGACCTTTATAAATGATCCTTTCCAGTTGTATCAGTCATTTATATTAAGATCTGACATCAAATAAACAATAAAGAGGTCACAGCATTTTCTTCTGATAGTGAAAAATTGAAAATGATCCAGTTTGTGCTATATTCAAGTTAGATGTTATGCATGTATTAAAAATCATGTTTTTCTATGAACCAGAGACACTTTTAGGGGGGCGGGGTGGGAGGGGAGGGATTGGGGTCAGAATGGGGGGGCTGCAATTGTATGGGGAATATAACAATAAAATTTATTAAAAAAAAAAAAATCATGTTTTTTAAAAATAGAAAAAAGAAGTAGAATACAAAAATATACTAATTTTGCTCCCAATTTTATCCAAATTAGATCACACAAATAAGAAAAGATTAGGGAAGATACATCAGCTTAAAAATGAATAGTTTTAGGGCCTCCCCGGTGGCGCAGCGGTTGAGCGCTGGGTTGTGAGGCTGCCCACAGCCTCTGCAGCGCTGGTTCAGGTTCAATCCCCAGCTGCAACCCGGCCACCGGAGGAGGGTCCCATATGGCATGACAGACCTCTCCTGCTGCCCGCTGCTCCCCTCAGCAGTGTGCTTCGTCAGTCTGCCTGCTCTGCTCCCCGCTCTGGCTCTGGTGAATTCTCTCACCCTCCTGCGCTTCTGACTGTACCCAGTGCTTGTATAAATAAACAAAATAAATAAATAAATAAATAAATCTTTAAAAAAAAATAGTTTTAGGGATTGACAGTTTCACTCAGTTAAAAAGCCCCAATTTCAGAGTTAAACAGTTGTGGTCTGAAGGCCTACCTGACCACTTACTAACTTTGTGACTTTGGATAAGTGATAGATTAGCTCTGTGACTATGACCAAGTTGTGTAGCTTATCTAAGATTCAGTTTCTTCAGCTATAATGGGGACAACAGTATTTATTGCCAAAGCTTACTGAGATTAATGCAACAATGCATCTAAAATACTTCATTCATTACTTGTTGTATTGTTAGGACAGTACAGTGAATTTAGTTATTAGAATTGCAGTTGGTTTTTATTTTAATTTTTGTATTTTTTTAAGTTTTAAATTGATAGGTCATTTTACATGCACAAAATACCACCACTACCACCAAGAAGCTATCTGGTTCCATATATGGAAGGGAGGAGTCTGACAGGGAAATCTTTAAAAAATAAACTAGTCACATTTCTAAGATAAATGCTCCTAACTTTTACCCTTTAGGGTCCCCCCCTCCCCCCGCCCCCCACAAGATCTCTAGGTAGTATTTGGCTTATTTTTCCTATCCCAAAGAAATTTTGTCTTACATACATTACATTTAGAAGCCCCCCTCCTTCTTTAAAATTTTCCAAAGTGAAAGAAAACAGGAATCATCTTTAAAACATTTTCTGTATACGAGATCTGAATTTGGTTAATATTAACTGCACATTTAGCACTCAAATTTCAGACATATTTAGTGCTAGCTTCTGTACATCTCACCTAATTGTTTAAATATGTGAGCATGATTTTGATATTTGGGAGGTGGAGGAGAAACCCCTTGAGGTTTTGGAGCTTGAGTTAAAAGGCTTATTGTGTCTTGGAGTAAGTTGATGTAAGCTAGTAGGAAGACTTTAGCATCTGGAACTCTTTCACCTTGGAATTGTGTCTTTCTCATAGAAGAAACACATTTGGCCTGCATACAGTTTGGAGAAACTCTCAGGCTGTATTTTCTTCACAGGAGGGTAACAGCTTTGCACTTATAATAAAATAACTTCAAAGCTTTTGTCCCCTTGAAGTTATGTTACCTTTCATTTACTCTGAAACATTACTATATCTTCTGTGGCAGAGGATGATAAGAAAAAGAAAAACAGAGACAAGTTGTTAACATTATCCTCTAAATTAATTATGAATAAATGGATAGGTGATAATATAAAACTTGAAAACCATGGGATCCAAAACATATGCAATTATATTTCTGATATTTCTGATATATTGAAATGTGTACAGGATGTTTCAGCACTAGTAAAATGAGTGTAAAAAATCCTTCCATTGTATTTTTCCATTGTATTTTTCATTCTTGTTTACTGTACAAAAAGGAAAATCACCTCACTGTATCTGAAATTGGAAATTAAATTTCTACTCTTTAGCAAAAATATTTCACAATTTATGTCACTTTAACCACACCTGGTGCCAGCTCTTATACCCCTTGTTCCATACATTGCAAACTGCACTTAGAGTACAGCTTGGGTAGACTCATGAATCAGGTATTTCAACATGACCCTGCTTGGCTACTGGACCTAATATAAGCAGACAGTGGGCAACTTTTTATAGTGTTAATCTGCCAGACTGCTGTCAACACATTGGGTACATAAAACAGTGTCACCAAGACTATTCCACAAGTGTGATGCCAAAATCTATTAAAATTAACAGTAAAACATGAAATGTACTGCTAGCTGCTATAAGTCTGACTTGAAAAACAGTGAAGCATTTGAGTCCATGTTCTGAGTTTAGTACTAGGCTAGTGCCCTCACTATAAATATGCAAAAGTAGTAAAATGAATGGTTCTTGTTTTTAAGAGGTTTAAAATGTAATTACTCAGTGATACAAAGCAAGGAAATCCCCCTTTAATATTTTGTACCTAGGATAATTAGAGAGGATTTTGCATTGGGTCATGTGAGGCCAGGGTGGAAAGAATAGACAGGGTAGCTACACCTCTCCAGGTCCAAATGTGCATTTATATTATAGTGATGTCAGAGATTTGTTCTCCACTGGCCATGAGAATAAAAAATTTCAGATAAAATGTTAGCAATTTAAGGATTTCTTAAATGTATAGTTAGAGATGGAAAGGTAGCATGGCATAAAAGTTAAAACCAAATGCCTGGAGTCTGATGGCCTGGTCATGTTGGCCTAGGGCAAGTGAATTAATGTGTGCCTCAGTTTTCTCACTTATAAAATGGGGTTAATAATAATAGCTTCCTCAGTGTCCAGCAACTAATCCATCATTAAAACAAGCAGTTATTGATATTGTTATCACTGCTTTGTTTCTTAGTAAAGAGACTATGAAAGTGAGAGGTGTAAAAATTTGAGAGCCTGCTGTCTATCAGAATGACTGTGAAGGTTTCAAATAAAGATGGTAGATAAGGCCTTCCTTGGCATCACAGTGAGTGTTATGCAACCTGAGAGCAATTAGTTATTAGCATCTATGATTGTGGCAACCACTGCTGGAATGTTTTGCTAGTAATTTCTAGGTCAGTGTTTACTGGATTTCCCCGTCGTATAGTTAAATAAGGAATAGTTTGAACATGGCAGTGTGGATTTAGGTTGTTTCAAAGTTTGGGAACTGAGTTTTGTGCCACAAGAGGCTTCTCTTGTTTTATCCCATAAATTCCAATGTTACGTGACAAAACCAAAAATCTTTTATGGTTTTGAACAGTTATCGAAAGATGATCAAGGGCCTCCCCTGGTGGCGCAGCGGTTGAGCGCCGCACTCTGAAGCTGTCCGCAGTCTCTGCAGTGCCTGTTCCATCCCGGTCAGCCGGCAAGGGTCCCACGTGGCGCGACACACCTCTCCTGTCTCGCCTGCTGCTCCCCTCAACAGTGTGTTTTGTCAGTCTGCCCGTTCTGTTCCCCGCTCTGTCTCTGGTGAATCCTCTCACTCTCCTGTGCATCTGGCCTGTACCCCAGTTCTTGTATAAATAAATAAATCTTAAAAGAAAAAAAGATGATCAAGCAGAACTGAGACGATTTAAAACTGCCAGGCATTGATATTTTAACCATTTTGTCTTGAGTCACCTAGAGTGAGCCAGGACCATGTAATATTTTATTACATTTTTCTTGTTTTTTTAAGCCTAGGATAACCTGTTTTGTTGTAGCCTGCCCTGTACCTACCCCCATTGCTATGGAATTGCTCCTAACTTCTCTATTTCCTTTCCCAGGGCCTAATCTCTATTGTTGATTGGGGTAAGGGAGGGTGGAGACAGCTGGAATAAAAAATAGGGCAAGAGTCTAAAGAGCTGGTAGTTGAATTAAATTTTATCTCTTCAACCTCATACTCTGCTGACTCCTAGGATCAGTCCTCCCATTCTGCTCTCTGAGTCATGTGGTGAGTTTGGGGAAGCAGTCCCCTCCCTTTGTTTGCTGCTGATTATTTCTGTGGAAATACTTTAAATTCCAAAGAGCCAAAATTTCAAAAGATCATTAAGAATAAAACTAAATATTAAATTGATATTTGGTGAATACTTAATTTGTACTCTTTACAGTCTTATTGACAGTCTTTCTTCACAAATTGTTTCTATGACTTTTCTACAATTTTTTTTAAAGATTTATTTATTTATTTATACAAGCACTGGGTACAGTCAGAAGCGCAGGAGGGTGAGAGAATTCACCAGAGCCAGAGCGGGGAGCAGAACAGGCAGACTGATGAATGATGAAATACACTGCTGAGGGGAGCAGAGGGCGGCAGGAGAGGTCTGTCGTGCCATGGGGGACCCTTGCCCGCGGCCAGGGATTGAACCATTGCTGCAGTCTGTGGGCAGCTTCGCAGCCCAGCGCTCAACTGCTGCGCCACCAGGGGAGGCCCGGCTTTTCTACAATCTTACCATTTTGTTTCATTTTAATTTTATTTTTTATAAAGATTATTTATAAAAAACTAGGGTATAAGCCAGAGGGGTTGGGGTGTGTGTGTGTGTGTGTGAGAGAGAGAGAGAGAGACAGGATTCACCAGAGAGAGTGGGAAGCAAAACAGGAAGATCTACTGAAGTACACTGTTGAGGGGGGCAGCACGTGAGGCAGGAGAGATGGTCTACTGCACCATGTGGGTTGCTCCCTGGCCGGCCAGGGGGATCGAACTTATGCAGCAGTGGCTGGCAATAGCTTGATCGCACTCTCTTTAACCCCTCTGCCACCAGGGAGACCCTATAATCTTACCATTTTAAAGTAATTGTAGTAGCCAATACCCATTCTGTAATAGGTATATGCTATTTAATAGGTCATGGACCTTACCAGTTGATGCTGTGCTGAAACTGGATACTGAATTGATGAAAATCAAGCGCGCACGTGCGCGCGCGCGTGTGTGTATGTGTGTGTGTGTGTATCTCAACCCAAACTAGATGAAGAAAACTTTAAATCCAATGGGTCACCACCACAGAATACAGATTACTGTGTTTGGTGAGATGATGTCACATCTGGTAGCTGTAGAGTTGTGGAAACATCAACATTTTGCCAGCTTTGGTGCTGGCTAGGTACCCATTTAAACCAATCAAATTGTCTATAAATGTGGAAGTTTCAAATGCCAGAGCTGCTGTCACTAACCATGGGAGGCAGTATAACCTAACAGTTAAAGTGTGGGTTCTGGAGTTAGAACCTGGTTCTAATTTAGACTCTTCATTGTACCATGTGACCTTGGGAAAGCCTTAGATCCTCCAGGCTGAGTTTCTGAGACTGGTGCATGTACTCTAAGCAGAATGATGGGATGTTAATGAGGACGACAGACCTGCAGTTTCGACAAGTCTGTCATAGCCTCGGAAGGCAATACTTTTCAGAAATGGTGGACTGCTTTCACAGATTAGAACAATCTGTTCATTTGAATTTTGAGCTGAGTGAGGTTCGTGAATAATGTATGTTTGAGCTGGGAAATAATCTGATGGAAAGTGAGCACACATACACATGTACACATAAACTTAAAGTAATACAGAAGATTTTATGTGATAGCAACAGATACACGGCTGCAGTTTGACCAAGTCGGCACTCTACAGGTAAAGTTAAAAAAAAAAAAAAGTCGCAGTTAATCATCTTTAAACTCAGCAGTGATGGGTTAGTCACTATATAGGTGAGAGAGCATGTGTAAAGCATTCATAGGTTATACAGTACTGAGTACTCAACAAAGTGCTTTGGAAATGGTAGTCAGGAAGGGAAAATCATGGCTCAGAGAGTCAGTCTTTTCAGCTACGTGGATTCATTAATCTGTGGAAAGTCCCATATTCGAAGTATCTGCAAATACTTAGAGAAAAAATAAAAGGGAAGAGTGTCCCTTTCTTTTCCCTAAGTAAATGCAAGTTCCTTAAGGTGAGGTTATTTTTTTTCCTTATGTTTTTCTATATATTTGGTTGGGAATAGATGGGATTTACTAGATAGAATGGAGAGCATGTTTCTTACCCAAAGATGGTGCTATAGGCTGTGCCACGTTTACATCAGTACCTTACGGACTATTTTATTATATCATAGTTCTCTTTTTTCTGTAGTTGTCTATACTATATAATGGGAGGATTTTTTAATATGAGTCTCTCTTGGAACAACTTTTATCAGGTAATTAAATTTTATTTGCAAAGGTCGGTTTGGGTAAGAAGAAAATCTCTGAAGATTTGAAAGGTATTGGTTTAGCAACAGTTGCATGTGAACCTGAGATAATTTTAACCTTCTCTGGGATTTTTCAAAGCTTCTCCCCAAATCTTTATGGGAGGGTGCACCCGTCACCATTGCAACTTGTTTGATTTCTCTGAAGAGGGTGTTTACGTTGCTGTAGAGTTGTTTTCTGCCTCTTTGTAAACCCTTAAGTTCCTGCTGTATCACTCTGCATGGAGTTTAAGGGGACTGAAAACCTGGGCTTTGTTCCTCGCAATGTTGGTTTTTAGAGGCAGGACAAAATAAAGAAAAAAATAACTTCTTTACCCACTGGTTTTGGCTCTTGTGAGTTACTATAATTTCAGTTTCCTCATTTGCAAAATATGGACAGATAATACTTTGGTATTTGTGAGGATCATATGGGTGTGGTGTGTAACGTGTGTGGTGTGTAAAGTGTATTATTGCTTGGTCTACAGTGAACATTCTAAGCGCTTGTTGCCTTCCCCCCTACTTTAATGCTAATTCTCCGCATGTGGTAGGTGGATAATTGGGAAATTTTTCTTATTTCAAACATTACAAATCTGTTTAAACTAGCTGTCCCTCATGATTTTTACTTAGGTATTTATGGTTATTGTATACATATCACACCTTCACATTCGTCCCTCTAACTTTGGTTTCTTCAACTTAAATGCCCATTCTAACCTGATAAAACAACTGGAATTTATTTAGTCCCCTAAATGAATAAAGCATTTTATATTAAGACCCTCCACTGACAAACTTGTGAGAAGGTGGAGATGGTGGTTTTAGTTGCAAATTTAAAACCCAAATACCTTATACCAAATATTTCCCTGTCAAAGATTTTTCAGTTGCTAGTGAACAGAATGTGAAAGTGAGCAGGAATTTGCTTATACACTTTGATGCCTATAAGTAGCCAGACAGTGTGAGATGGGACTACTCAAGGGAGGTATGAACAAACTGGGCTCAACACTGCAACCATCTTCAGTGGTGAATTGCATGTCTCTTAATTCTATAAAATGCCTTTGGCTTGTTGACTGGTGATAGTGCGGAAATGAAAAGTACTATAGGAAAATGTGTTAGAATTTCATGACTTTCTCTCTCTCATTGGTCAAGGAGGGATTGTGGGGAGGAAATAAAAGAAGAAAACAAGAGAAGCAAGGAAGCTATTTGTACTTTCATTCTCTCCATTATAGAGCATTTTTTTTTTTTAAAGAAAGACATGGCTTTCTTAGAAGCTGTACTGAGATAAGTTCTTGAAATCCTACTTGGTTAAAAAATTGTCAATTGAAATTGCAATCTCTGCCCTATTTCTTCCTCTACCTCTATACAAGAAAAAAGACAAATTCATTATGCTTCCATAATTGTAACCATTGCTTCAGCTCTCATGTTATTTAGCTGCATCACAAAATTAATGTTACATTCCTGTCTTTGCTTATAATTTGAACTCTGTATTGTTCCACTTCTCCTAGGAGTGTTTCACCAGCGGTCTACCATCCTGCCGTCATCTTAGAGTGGTCTACCATCCTGCTGTCGTCTTAGACAACTTTTTCAGATTTTTAATCTCTCAAATTGCTCTCTCAGACTGGCTAGTTATTGAGCCTGCTCTTTTGATCTTCTGTGTCATCTCTGAAACAGATCAGGACTCCTACCTCATGTGATATCTGACTTCATTCTCTGAAATTAATTTTGATTTAACCATGTTGAAGCTCCTGAATCTACAATAAAAATTTCACTCAAGACTCTCTACTCCTAACCTCCCTCTGTCAAATTCTCTTCTCTCACTGTGGACCATCTCTACTTACCTCTCATGCCACTCTCTGAATTTTGTCTACTTTTAGGATGTGTTTTTCCTTCATGCCCCACCCTCTCTCCCTTTTTAAAGTCTTTTTTTTTTTTTTAAAGATTTATTTATTTATTTATTTATACAAGCACCGTGTACAGTCAGAAGCGCTGGAGGGTGAGAGAATTCACCAGAGCCAGAGCGGGGAACAGAACAGGCAGACTGATGAAATACACTGCTGAGGGGAGAGGGGAGAGGTCTGTTGCTCCATGTGGGGCCCTTGCCGGTGGCCGGGGATCAAATCGTAGCTACAGACACTGTGCGGGCAGCTTTGCAGCCCAGCGTCCAATTGCTGCTGCACCACCAGGGGAGGCCCAGCCTCTCTCCCTTTTTAACTTACTATTTAAATCCATTCAGGAAAAAAAAAATTCTCCCTTGCTTGGGTCTCCTCAAGGCTTATGTACTTAGATCTTAGATCACTTTTTTTTTCACTCTTCCCTTTTCTAAGGTATTGGCTATAGAGTTAGTTTTATGTTTATTGATCCAAAAAATAGTTAGGAATATCTATGGACTGGGCACCATGCAGCGTGTTGGGGATACAGAGATGAGCAAAATTAAGATTCATCCAACAACCCATGGATAGATGGATTTAATTAAATAATCACACATATGTAAAAGTGCAACTGTAACTTTTTTTTTTAAAAGAGAGCAGTATTTAGTGTTGTGTAGTGTGTTACAGGCATTTGACTTGGGTATGGAAAGACTGACTTACCTGAGGAAGATTAACTTGAGTTAGGTGAGAACTCCTATGTGAAGGCTCAGTAGCTACACAGGGAGAGCTCCCAAGACTAGTGTGTTCTACCATGGTCATAGATTGGAGATAAATGGACAAGTTCTGGGAAGGCAGCAACCAGTCCAGGTGAGAGGTTATGAGACTTGAAGTGAATGGGGTCTGAGAATGATTTAGCAGGTAACATCAATGTGATTTTATGATAGATTGCATTTGGGAGTCATAGGAGCAAGAGTGGGGAGTAGTGGGGGACTCCTGGCTTTCTGGTTTGCACAGATTGGCTACTTGGATGACTGATGTCCATAGGGGCACCCCTAGCACATGTTGTGCCTGCTCAAATTTATGAGAGGCATTCATGACTTATCTAGTGGAAGAGTGACTGGATTTTTCCAATCACTTGCTCCTTTAGTACTTGTGTTGTGCAAAAACTATATAATCACACACCTGACTGTAAGAGCTCCTTGACCAGTCACCAGCATTCATCAACTTTTTTCCACCTCTTACTTCCAAACCATGTAAGATTTGCCTACTCTTCCTTTTTTAAAAAATCATATGGCAAAGTCTTAAGTGTGTAAAAGCAAGTGGGAAGGAGCCAATTGGGAGGACAAAGGATAAATGATGAAGAAGCTCCTTGAGGAGGATAAGGGATGGGATCCAAAGGTGGAGGGACCAACTTTTTAACTCAAAAGAGCTCAATGGTAATGGGCATGGATGGGTGCAGATGTTAGTGAGCTTATTTAGTTATCAGAAAAGTCCTGTTTTCCCTGCAAAGTGGGAAGTAAAGTTATTTATGCCTTTCCCCTCCAACCATTGAGGACAAAGGTATTTATTATGAACATACTTATTCGTTTCTTTCACAGCACAAGGTTGTCAGCTATTTCATTGTTGAGTTTCACTGAAAAATTCACTCATTGAAAATTTAGACTTGTTACTTGGGGTAAAATATGAAAATAAATCTCAAAGATAACTGTTCTGTCACATTTGAAAAAATATGAAATGCTGTAAGCATGAACTATACTAAATTATTCCTACTCCCTGAATGTTACTTATTTAATTTATAAGATATCAACAAATAAACATCATGGAGTAAAAATGGCAGGTTTCTTGCTAATAGTTTGATGCCTGGACTTTATTATGATTTTTTTGTTTTCAAATTCTTAAGTTTATTTAAATAGCTAGTGTTTATGCCTCAAAGATATTTATTTCTTTTCCTAGTGATTTTTAATAAATATTATTAATGGACGATTGGTGGGGCTAGATAATTGAAAGGTATCTTTAGTGAAAGACTGATAAACCTACATAGCTCAGGAATAATTTTATACACTAGGAAATGGTATATTAGACTTTCTGAATTTTGGATTTATATTTTTCTTTTCTTTATTAAATATATTTATATTTAAATATATATGTATATTTTATATCATTGTTGATTTTTGTACAATGTTTGATTTTTCTTCTCAGGTGTAATCCCCATAAAATTCCTATCACTGAGTCTCCCGTGAACTATTGCCATAGTCCCGTGTGCTCTGCCCTCCCCTGTTTTGATCCCTCTCCCTCCCTCTCCCCTGCTGTATGTCTCCAATTTATAGTTTGCTTGCTAGTTTTGTCTTTTTTTTTCTTTCCCTACTCCTTACTTGGTTTCTCTATATATCTTATATAAGTGAAACTCTGATATTTTTCTTTCTTCTTCTGACTTATTTTACTAAGCATAATCCCTTCTAGCTCCATCCTTGTTGCTGCAAATTGATGCCTGGATTTTAGACCAATACATACCACCCACTCTTTGAGATTTAGATATAAAGTACAGGTAATGGTGATACATGTAGAAAAGAAAACAGAGGGAGAAAAGCTGCATAAAATAATGGTTCTTTACTTCACCCCTGTGCATTGACTAACATCATATAATAAAATGAATGGCTTTAGTATTGTGTTTTACTGCTGACCAGGCTCTTCAACAAACACATTGACTCTATGATCCATATGGCATTTTACAGAAGAATAAACTTAGAATTTACCCAAAGCCACACACATAGTAGATGGATGAGACATATTTGTTTCCAGGTCTTGTGACTCCAAAATAGAGTCATGTGCCTTTCCACAGTGGCATCCTGAAAGGATGGACCCTAATCGTTACAGTCACAAATATCTTGGAGTGTTTAATACAAACATAAGATCCTATTATACTGTGGTGATTATACTCATTTGATCTGATTGCTGTTGGGTGGTGTAGCAGGTTTCCTGATTAATATTTTATTTGTTTTCTAATTATGCCTGTGTAAAATTATTTAAAATGGTTAAAGCTTGAATTTCGATTAGGTAGTTGAGCCATTATGAATTGCTTAAGAGATAATGTTCAGGAAGCAGTAAGAAATAATTTAGTGTGGTATGTGTTTTAGTATTTAATATTTTTAAATACTTGGTAGAATAGTGAGTTTTATGATACAGGGAATATTTTTGTGCTTGACTAGAATTCACATATAATTAAATAGAAGTCACTTAAACAATATGCGTAAACAGTGTCTGAACAGTGTAGAAGATGAAAGAACCAAGGGAGACAGAAGGCCACTTGTTAGGGAATTGAACGTTGCAAAGTTTCAGGTTAAGAGAGTTTCTTACTCTGACTACTGAATAGTTGTAAGAATAAGAATTAGAGCTGTAACATAAAAAGATAAACAAGAGAATAAATTTATCTTCAAATCATTGGATCAAAAATATAGTAATTTTTAGCTATGATTTGGTGATTTAAGAAGTTTTTTGTCACTTAAAGTATTTTGTTATTAAAAAAAAATCAACATTATAGGGCCTCTCTGGTAGCGCAGCAGTTGAACGCTGGGTTGCGAAGCTGCCCGCAGCCTCTGCAGTGCCAGTTCGATCCCCGGCTGCTCCCTGGCCACTGGAGGAGGGTCCCGCATGGCGCACAGACCTCTCCTGCCGCCCGCTGCTCCCCTCAGCAGTGTACTTTGGTCCTTCTGCCTGCTCTGCTCCCTGCTCTGGCTCTGATGAAGTCTCTCACCCTTCCGCGCTTCTGACTGTACCCAGTGCTTGTATAAATAAATAAATCTTAAAAAAAAAAAATCAACATTACCAACTTGCTAATAATTTATTTTTATTTATTTTAAAAAATTTATTATTTATACAAGCGCTGGGTATAGTCATAAGCGCGGGAGGGTGAGAGAATTCACCAGAGCCAGAGCGGGGAGCAGAGCAGGCAGAAGGACAGAAGTACACTGCTGAGGGGAGCAGCGGGTGCAGGAGAAGTCTGTGTGCCATGTGGGACCCTCCTCCGGTGTCCGGGAAGCAGCTGGGGATCGAACCGGCGCTGCAGAGGCTGCGGGCAGCTTCACAACCCAGCGCTCAACTGCTGCGCCACCGGGGAGGCTCTCCTTGCTAATAATTTAGTAGTATAGATTGACTAATGAATTACCTTAGGAATGTTATACTTTGTGTATACACAACAATATACACAGCTGTGTGTACTCTGTTGCTTTATGTCTCATTTTTAATTGAACATTAAGGGAATGCAGTATTTTAATCACAACTCTGCCAATATCTTTATCTAGAAACTTGTTGCTGTTTTTGTCTTTTCATGAAATTTTGGTTGCCAAGAACGGCACGATAACTTTTTTCTTACCAGATTGAGTTGGTATAGTGCATTCTTGGTCATCAAAATACTCATAGCTTTGGAGCTTTGATATGGTAAATGTTCATGTTTTGACTATATAAAAATGGATGCTTAGTTATGTTGGTACACATAGAGAACCAAGAAGTCCATGTTAACCTCAACTGTTTGTAATTATGGGTAACTTTTTTCTTGGCTTCTTGTGCTTTTGGTTATCTATTATGTACATGTTAACTTTAAAAAAATAAGTTCTTATTGTTAAACCTGCAGAAGTCAATTTAATGAAAGTTGGTATTCATATATGAAGAAAAAGGGAGTTTTTTTCCCAAAGATCTTTTAAAATATGTATTAGTACTAGGGTCCTGCATAACAACTGAGTCTGTGGTATAAAACCTGATACATGTTAATAAAAAGCTCCTTTTGATGTTATTTCATCTAGTCTTGGAACTTAGTTATTCCTGCCTCTAGAAGCTGAAATATGCAAATATTGACAAAAGTAGATATATTGATAATGATTTCAGTTAAAATATTGTGAGTCTGTGTATCCAGGAGTCACCCTCGACTGACAGCATTTTCTCTGGAAAGAAATTTGACTGTGTTCCCCCTGAGTGAGTCTTCTCTTGTTGCTAAATTTGAAGATTGCAATTTACTGTCTTACTCTTACGTCATATTCTCGTTCCCTATGAAATGGTGTAACTTGGGTATGTCTTAATATAGCAGATGTCTCATTTACTGATCAATGGATTGGATTAATGAAAAACATTTACCAGTATCCTGCCATAGAATTTATTTGGAGGGATTTTAATAATAATTATGAAGGATGGAGGATGAGTTATCTGTTGATAGGTAACTCACCCAGCATTTATTGACTTCTTCTGGCAAGGCCAGCTATATATAAATTCATATTTGAATCAGACATTAAGGGCAGAGTTTATGAAAGCATTATTCAGATCTTAAATATTTATGCTGTCTGGCCAGTTAAAATATTAGGGAGATTTCCTGTAAGAATTAGTTTTTTTTGTTGTTGATTTTAAATGTTGGAGGATATCTGGAGAGAGTGGCGATAGAGTGGGGAGGAGGAATAACGTCTGAGCAAAGTTACAAAGTTTTATATTTTGGAAATAGGAGAATTTGGCTGCATGAAATAGAGGAGATACAAAGATTAGTTTAAGGAGGGCTTTTTCAATGAGCCAGAGCTTATTTCATAGAGGTTCACCCAAAGTTTTCAAATTAGGAGGGAGCTCATCAGAGCTGTGCTTTGAGTGTTTGGTTTTAGAATCCCACCTGGCTTTTCCTCTGTGTTTTACCCAGTCTCCACTGCATCTTTGACTTTCTCTCCCCCTATAACCTACTCTATCCAGAATGTTGTCAAAATTTGTGCATTTGTAGATTCTGTCCCCCATACCTTGCCTCTTGAATCCTGCCCAAATTCAGTGTCTACTGGCTTTCTCTGGTGGACTACTGCAAATATTTCTTACATGAACTCTCCATTCCAGAAGTCTCTATGTTGCCTGCATCTCCTCATTTCACACTAGTGCATACAATTTTTGTGTCTCACCCTTGGAAAACCAAATTGACCTTCTCCACTAAGTACCCAGACCTTGTAATCTTGCTGCCAACCTAACTTTCTAACCACAGTAGCTACACTTTTTTATGTCTTGGCATCAGCTATAATTGGATTACTGACGGTTCCCAAACATGGTAGTTTTCCTTTTCTATGGCTCTGCTCTTGCTTGTCGGAATCCTTCAGTTTTCAGATTCTGTTTCAAATGCTCTCTCTCTGTAAAGTCACTTTTCAAAAGAATGCAACATCGTTGTCTTATTCTCTCCTTCAAATTATTTCAGGGCATATCTCCCCTTGGGGATTACTCGGTCAGTAAACAGCCAAATCAGGCGCCAAGGGAAGTATGGCAGTATCTTGCCCCTGCATGGCTCTAGTGTCCCATTGAGTCCTCATTGCCCTTTCCCTCCTGGGTGCACTATCACTCTGTTTTTGCTGGTACGTGTCTGCCTATCTCACTCTGCTTTTACAATATTTCTGAGATTTTTTTTTTTAATATCCAAAAGGGCTGGTTTATTATAAGAAGGGAAAGAGAAGTAAAGGACACTTGCACAGACGTAAGTGGACAGAAAGAGCTGCCTATTTCTAAGATTGTATTGCACTTAAGTACCTATAGACATATTTTCTTCTTTTATATAATGTGATCTTTGAAGATAGTTTAGGGTTATTTTAATATTTTTTATTAGTGTTTATTTTATAGATAGCATTTTCATTATTATGTCCATTAAGAATTTACATCTGATTTCCAAAATAGGTAGTTATAGTATACATTCCCTAATTAATAACTAAGGGGCTTTTGTAGAGCTTGTAATATTTTGATTAACTTGAAATGATGGTGGATTCCTTAAAGTAGAACTGAGTATGCTTAACTAGAAGTTAGAATAAAGTTAGAGGAAGGTGGGAAAGGCAAATATATTGTAAAAATCACCAAATCTTAATTCATTTTATTTGGGTATCCTCATAGCCGCCAATAAACCTATACTGGTAGGTTCATAGGTTTTTGTTTGCTTTTTAAGTTGGGTAAAAGTTATTTCCTTGTAACTAAGCTATGGTGAAGTTGATCACATTGTGTCATTGTTAACTTTCTTCTTTGCTCTTCTGACAAGATTGAGTTCATCAAGAATTTACTTATTTTCTATTGCAACAACAGCACAGTATCGCTCACATCCTAAACGTTTTAGGTTTTTTAAAAAGAAGTTGAAACAGTATTTAAGGATTAAAAGGAAATTTTAGTTGCAATTCTTGTCTCTAATAGCAGGGATAATAGAAATTGATCTTTAAAGAGTAGGAGTTTAAAAGTTTTCTTATAGTACTAATTTGTATAAATCGA
Organism: Talpa occidentalis; assembly: GCF_014898055.3. Lineage (NCBI taxonomy): Eukaryota > Metazoa > Chordata > Mammalia > Eulipotyphla > Talpidae > Talpa > Talpa occidentalis. Next base: position 60,612,994 of record NW_026555331.1, on the reverse strand, counting down.
AGGATTCTTAATTTCTTGTTAGTAGTCAGGTATTTAAGGAGAGATTCACAAATACAGATTGCTAGGAACAGTTTTGAAGATTCTTTTGAATCTTAATTTTTAATCACTCTGTAGTATTACTTCTGATCATTGTTCTTGAAGTGATTATAAAAATTCAATCATTTTTTTTTGGAAAATATCCAAGTATCAGTTTCTTCTTTAAATCTTATTTAGGGGCCTCCCTGGTGGTGCAGGCAGTTGAGTGCCGCACTGTGAAGCTATCTACAGCCTCTGCGGCATGGGTTCAATCCCGGCCAGCCGGTGAGAATCCCACCTGGCGCGGCAGACCTCTTGTCTCACCTGCTGCTCCCCTCAGCAGTGTATTTCGTCAGTCTGCCTGTTCTGTTCCTTGCTCTGTCTCTGGTGAATCCTCTCACTCTCCCGCGCACCTGGCCTGTACCCTTGTTCTTGTATAAATAAAAATAAATCTTTACAAAAAATTTTATTTAGATGAAAGGCTCTCTTCTGTTTATAAAATGTGGAGGGAAGGGGAGAGAAAGGAATGTCTTAGAAGAAATTTTTTATGTCAAGATAGATTTTTTTAAAAATTCATTATAATTTGTGTGTAGACTTCCTAAGTTTTAAAATTTGTCTTTGACCTCCTCATGATGTTAGTCCCAGCAGCAGTGTTCTTTTCAGTGACACAAAATCATATATATCTTTGAAGCACTAATCTGGAAGAGGCCAGATGCTGTGGCTGCTGTGTGTATAGCCACGTAATGAGTCAATTGTGCTCAAAATACATTGTTAACCTCTTTCTCTTTGCCTGGTGGAAATGACATCTTGTCTTTCTTCAGTGTACCAGCTGTACTAAAGGTAGCACATTAACATTCTGCTGTGCAGTTGATTTCATCAAGTTTAAAATCAAGTTGTAATCATGACTCAGAATCTCATTGCCTTTTTTTTGTTGAGAACATGGATCCATTTTTATCTACTCTTTACTCCTTCGACATTTTATTAGGAATCCTATGGTGCCATGCCCGAGTCCTTAATCTCGAGGTCTTTTAAATGTAAATATATGTTGAAATTTTTAGGATTTAAGAATAGTACATTCTTCTAAGAGCAGAATGAGACATGTATCTTAAAGAACATTGTGGTTGGAAGAGGGCAATGTGGAAACTTCACTTGGGAAAGGCTCTAAGATGATGATTGCTAGGCTGTGGTGGATAACCCATCTCCTAGATTCCTGCCAACAGTGAGTTGAAAAAATACTTGATGGGTGAAGACACACCTGCCATGTGCTCATGTAGGCAGAAAAGGTTGAGTTTCTTTGGAGAATAAGGCCAGCATTAGTGGTGGAAGAGAGAGGTAAAACACATTTTTTGATTTTTTTTATTCTTTAAACCATCATTTCTTCCCCTTCCTTGTCGTAAGTTGGTTGTTTTTTTTTTTTTTTTTTTTTAACACACTTAACAGAACAATTAATATTTGGTGAAAATGATTGGTGTAATGGCATAGTACTCTTTTCAGTTCTGCTTCATTTACGAGTTCTTCCAATGTCTTGTCACAAGTGAAACAATAAAAAGGATGCTTCTGTTCAGCTTTATACAAAAGTGTAAAAATCTAATATACTTAAGAACTTTTACTAATAGACCTATGTGCAGTCCCACATCACAATTGTAGAAGAATAAAGTGATAATTCCAAGGGAAAGCATCCTTGAGACTTGCTAAATTTCCATTTCTGTGTTGATGAGAAGAGAAGGTTATAATGGAGTCTAAGGCAGTTTCAAGGCAAAGTGTGGCAGCCTCATCAGATACAGCTCTGCGGCCTACTGACTTATAATGAGGGTGGCATGTAATTAGAAATTGTCTCTGTCTTTTCTGAGTACTGATGAAAACCATGGCTCAGAGGTTAATTCAAATAATAATTAATATTGGTCTTTGTCAGTACAGGGTGGTAATGAAATCTTTCGTAATTTGATGACTTTGACTTTAAATGTTGAGCAAGGAGTAGAAATGGTGTTATTTCTCACACTAATTGTGGGGAAGCTCCAACAACTACCACAAAATGGTAAGGGACATTATTTGGAAGGTGTTGAACACAAAATTTCTCTGTAGCCTGTAATTGCCTACTGTCGAAGTTCTAACATAAGAGAGGTATTTTATTTTATTTCCTAAAGTGATAATGATTTAGAGTGAACTATTATTAAGGTGCTAGTAATTGGTTACTGTGGACCAGGGAAACTTGGTGGTTGTTCACACATGTAGTGTTCATAGTGTGCAGTATTAAATTATCCACTAAATCTGAACAGATAATGCCTATCTGATAATCAAAAGACAAAAATACCAAATGGTTGTTAAACGAGAGAACCTTGAAGGTCCTTTTCAATCTTAAAAGTTAATGATTCAGTGAGTCATTGTACAACACATAGTGGACATTTTTCATATATAGAGTTGGGAGTTACAAATGAAGTAGAAGATACATAGTTAATGTAAGATGGTTGCTGACAAGTGCATAAATAACTGTTATCACAAATCAACTATAGCTTTACAAAGTTGTAAATGTCAAGTAGAATTGTTTGACTAAAATAATTTTGGTGGAAGCAAGATGTATGGGCAGGACTGTCTTTAAAAATTAATTACAAGTGCTTAATTGAGTAACTTGCTTTGAAATCACACTTCTTTTTTTGAATACTTGTTGATGGGTAGCTTACTCTTTGAGGGTTGTGTTTGGTATCATTCTAAGCAGCGACATCTTTTATTAGGGAAAATAACAGAACAAAAAAAAGAGGAACTTACACAAAATATTGGTATTCTGAGATACTTCAGATGCCCAATTAGTAGCACCTTTCTAATGCACACAAATACATGGAATAGTAGAACCAGCTGTCGTGGTCTTTCACAGGATACACTTAACTCACATCCAGAATTATTTTATTCATGCATTCACCAGCTTTCATCATGTCCCATGTTATTTTGAGACAAATCTTAGAGAAAATTATTTTAAAGTACTTCAATAGGTATCACTAATAGGAAAGAGCTTTTTTCCAAGCTAAATTGCTATACATGCCTAATTTAAGGAAAAGTTTTTTGGGTTCATTTTATTTAATTGAATGGCAGTGCTATACTTGAGGAGTGATTTGTAATCGTCTTGTCTTCACTAGAATATAGTGGGTGATAAGTAATTGTTGGGCAACTTTTGGTAAGTTTGATTTCAGGAGTGGTCACAAGTTTGAAATGAGAATGACAGGATCAAACATTGTTTTTATTTATGAAGGCATTGTTTATAGGGTGTTGGTGTTAAGACAGTCAGGAGGTCATACACTTTGGGGGAGATGGTCAGAGTTGATGAGGAACTCTTCTGGAACCGTTGCTGAATGGGATAAACCAACAGCGTTTCCAGGAGAAGCGGTCAGGGAAAAGTCATCAGGGTGTATGTAATCATCATGACCTTTCCCCCAGCAAGCCTGATATTATCGCTTCTCTGCCAAACACCCTCTCTTGGCTTCTTGTTGCCTTTATGCAGGTCGGGAGTTCTGACATGATTTCAAAAGCTCCCTTACCCTTCAGCCTCTTCAGGATCTTTATATGACCCCTTGGCCTCTCTGGTAAGTGGCCCTGCCTTCCTTTCTCATTCCTCAGGTTCTGTTCCCTCTCTGTCTCAGGTGCTGTGCAGGTTACTCCTGCTCAGAGCCCTGCCCTCCTGCCTTCTTTCACCTGACTGCCTCTTGCCCTTCCTTCACGTCTCGTCATCACTTAGGGAGACTTCCCCTGGCTGTAGCCAAGGTTAGGCCACTATCTGACAGCCTCAGCACTTGTTCTGCTTTCATAACCTTCATTGCGCTTGCAATTTTTTCCCACATGTGACTGTGAGGAGATGGGAATCTCAGCACTTTAGCTCTCAGGACTTAGCTTTCATCAAAGATGTACTTCATGAGTGAATGAATGGAAAGACATAGTAGACTGTTGAGGGTAGAGATGGTTCAGTGAGAAGGGAATGGGAGGGAGATTCTGCTGACATCCACGGAAGGATGTTTTGTTTGAAACATTTGTGTTTTTGAGTGGATGGGATAGCTAAGTACATATTTCCTGTTATCAGTGAGAGATATGACTGGAGGGATATTAGAGTTTTATAGGTGACATCAAGGAACAGCGGCAACATTGACATGATTTGCCTCCTAAAAGAGTTTGGAGTGAAGAGCTGCTAATGGATCTGAGCTGGAGTGCATTTTTGATTGATAGTGGTGGTTGATCCAACAGCTGTCTTTCTAGTTGCATGTGTCCTTGATAGAAGTAGACTCCAGTGTGTCAGGGAGCTTGCCGCATAGAGATGGGCCCCATATATCAAACGGATCTCCCTTTGGTGAAAGAGCTTCTCTATGTCTGGCTATTGAGAAGTTCATGTTAGTGAGCTGTGGGTACAAGTGGGCCTTTGAAGTTTCCTAGGACAATATTTTTCCATTTTCTGTATTTGGTTAACACTCTACTTCAAAAAAAAAAAAGTAAAATAAACAAAAAAATAGCCACATGATATGGAAAAACCCCTAAACTTGGGAAGGAAGTTTTGTTTTGAACACCACTATATATGGACAAAACACTTAACATTTTAAGCCTCATTGTTTTATTTATAAAAGGCAGGAACACTGATCCTTCATAGGCATAGAGACTGGTCAGGTGTGGTGGCATAGGACAAGAAGCTTTCCAACAGCACCATTGCATTCAGAACATTAACACTGTGTGGTTTTCAGTGGAATCCTTTTTGACTTTTCATTTCTCTCACAGGCTTCTTCAAATTTGTCCTCAGATCCTATTGGTACTACCTCCAAAGGACATGCAGAATCTGCAACATCTATCTCCACTTCTACTGCCTTGTCCTAGTAGCCTTTCTTTTCTCTGGTCTTAACTGCAGTAGTTCCCTCGCTGGTCTCCCTCTCTGTGCTTGCTGCCTTCAGCCTGTTTCCAAAGAACAGTGTCCAAGCTAAGTGTGATCACACCCGTTCTCTGCTGAAAGCATTTCTGAGCCCCACTTCTATGAGGTAAAACCATAGTCCACAGAAGAGGACTCTTCCTGCACCCTCTGCCCAATCCCCCTCTGACACACTCTCATGAGTTCTTGGGACAGAGGTACAAGCCCACTTTCCCAATTTTGGTACTCTCTTCTTGGCCACCTGTGCTTCACCCTCAGCTCCTTTCAAACAGTCAATCCCAGAACTTCACAGTCCTTTCCCTGGGGAGTCTGGGGGTACAAGTTCCTAGTTCCTCTGACTTCCCAATTTACAGATAACCTACTGATTGGGAGAAAATATTTGCACACAATACGTCTGATAGAGGACTGATATCAAAGATACACAGTAAACTCATAAAAATTTATAAAAACAAAACAAATAACCCAATCAAAAAAATGGGTAGAAGAACTTGACACTTTTCCAAAGAAGACATTCAAACTGCGAATGAAAAAACAATATTCACCATCACTTACTAGAGAAATGCCAATCAAGACCACACTGAGATACCATAGTGAAATGACCAAAAACAAGTGCTGGTGAGGATGTGGAGAAAAGGGAATCCTACACTGCTGGTAGGAATGCATACTGGTCCAGCCATGTGGGAAGCAGTATGGAGGTGTCTCAAAACAATAAAAATTGATCTGCCTTTAAATGCGGTAATTCCACTCAAAGGCATCAACCCCGCCCCTTCAAAAAACACTAATTCAAAAGGAAACTTGCTTTTCCGTATTTATTGCAGTGATATTTACTGTAGCTAAATTAAGGAACCAACCTTAGTACCCCCAAATAGGTAACTGGATCAAGAAGATGTGGTATATATACACAATGAAATACTACTCAGCAATCAAAAAAGATAAACTTATGCCATTTGTGGCAACATTGATAGAGCTGGACAGGAAAATGGTCAGTGAAATAACTCAGAAGGAGAAAGATAAATAGCAGACCGTGTCACTGATATGTGGTAGTAACTAAATGTAACTAAACTAAGAGTCAGATAAGGTTAAAAAACTGATCTTAGATAACTGACCACAGAACTGAAGCTCTAGGAGGTATGAGGCAGGTGTGTGGGAGGGTAAGAACAAAGAAGGAAGAAAGCACAATGGTCTACCGCGGTGGAATATGGGTAATACTGCATTATGGTGGTAATACCTGAGGGGGTATCCAAATATTACCTCAATTAATCATAAATAAAAAAACACCACATTCCTTTTCCAAACTTCCTGTTTCCTTTCTGTGTGGAACTTTTTTCCTTTTGGTTATTTACTTATATTTTCCTTATTTACTCGGACTCTCTTCACTAGAATGTAATTCAGCTTCATGAAGGAGAGAACTGTTATCTGTGAGTTTTTTTTTTTTTATAATACATCCTCAGTGCTTGGAATAGTGTTTGACATAGAACAGGTGCTCAATAAAATATCTGTTGCATAAATGTATGTGGAAACTAATCATTGTGGGGAAAAATGTCTTCAGTTTTCTCCTGTGTACTGCTTTTTTTTTTTTTTTTTGGGTATGCTACACAGATGAACTTTTATGAAAGATAACAAACATTGTTTTACCATAATGCTTTCAAAAATTAGACATCTCTTCTCTTTGAGATGGTCAAAATAGCAACCTATTAACAAATTAGATTTTTTCCCTTTTGTTCAGATTTAGGTTAAGCCTTTTGGGCTACAGTATTGCATGTGTGATGAGTGTTATATTGGGTGGGGCATGGCTTCTTTTTGTCCTGTTTACTGGCATTGTTTAGTTAGATCATTTGGTGAAGCTGATGCATTCTGATTGAAAAGGAAATAATTGGAATTCTGTTCATAACCTTACCTGTCAAATTAGAATTGCAATTCACCTGCATAAAAATGAAGGCAAGTGTATTATTGTGGCGTTTCCATTGAGTTACTTCTTGGTTACAATGTAACTTGACAATATACTTGTGTAGAGCTTTTCTGACAGCTCAACATTGTTTGACGTTTGTGTCAGAGTCTTTTTGGCACTGCTGTGGATATCACCTTGGCAGTGGACAGTAGTGAGTATATGCCCACCTTCACTTCTTGGTCACACTGCCTCTCACGAGGTTATGTAGTTAAACCTTAGCTGTGCAGGGGATGGGTGGGTGGGGTGAGTAGAGTAAAGTTACTTGACTTAATTTTGATTATATGTTCAGGGACAGTGTCTTGCCTTTTGGACCATCACTGGAGTAGTACCTAACACTGTTTGGATAAGGGAAAGAATTTGTTATTTGTGGGAACAGGGAACGTTGGGGGTGATAGACTGCATTTTTTATTTGAATAAGCTTGAATTATGGGCTGAAAATATTTTTCAAACTTCTGAGGCAGAAATACGGAAAATTTTGACATTTTCCATTTGGGACTTCTAGAATTGTTAAGAAATATAGATAGGTAGGTTGGTTTGATTCCTTTTAAATACTTGGAACATCTGTGGGGGTTCAAAGATTCATAAACATTTCTTTCCAGAATTCCCTTGAACATAAAATATATATCAGCATCTCTTTCTTAGGACTTCTGATTAAATGTGCTAACTATTGATTGTCTCATTCATGAATTATTAATTGGCCAGTTCTTTGTTCAGACATGATGGGGGGCTTGGGATAACAAAGGCATGGGGCACACAGGCCTGACATTGGGGAGCTCTCACCCCACTCATCTGCATCAAACATGCATCACCACATGGCAGGGTGTGACTCTGCACAGGAAGGGCAGACTGTCGGGTGTTTGCATCCCTGTGAGGTCCCGCTTACCTCTGAGGAACTCCAAGCTCTGTGAGATGTAATAACTTGGCCAGGATTACCAGCTCGTAGAACTTGGATGGAAACTAGATCAGTTTAGCATAGGAGAGAAAATTATAATAAATAATTTTTCTAACATCTGATTAAAGTATGCTTTTTTCAAAGAATGCATAGATCCAACCCATAAATCCTGTATAAAGTAGAATTTGAAAGCCCCTGACCCCAGTAAATTCTGGTTGATTAATTTTTCCTCTGGGTTTTTTAGTGGGAGAGAGGTTTTCACAGTGTAGACATATTATACAAATATAACTTCCTTTTTTTCAAAACTATGAGTGATCTTTTTATATCATTACATAGACCTCTACCATATCTTCTCAAATGGCTCAAATGTTATTCTATATAACTTCATTTGTCATCTTCCTTTAACGTATATTTAGGTGATGTCCAGTGTTTCATTATTGAAAACAACGCTGTTGTAAAGATTAGTCCTGTGTATCTTTTGGGTATGTTTCTAGAAATGGGTGTTAATGGGACCCTAGACTGTTCACTCTCTACATGGTGTGTGTTCTTGGACTGTCCGGAGCAGCTTACAATCCTTTTAGTAGCGTGGTAGTTGCCCATTTTTTTTTCTGCACTGGACATTTTTGCCTTTAGCTAGTTTGATAGGTGCGCTTCTTTCATCATCAGTGGAGTCAAATTTCCTCCCAAATGTGTTTTGTTTTTCCTGAAAGGCTGACGTCTATTTGCACCATTGTGCTGTCCAGCCTGCAACTGAAGGAATTGCTTCTGTGACTGAAGATTGGATGTGAGCCTGAGCTCTTTTCCCTCTTCCAGTAGAGAGCTGAGGTTAAGATCACTGGCTCTAAAGTAGTCTTGGGGATTATTTCTGTTACTGCCACTTGTCAGCAGTGGCTCCTTGGCACACTCCTTAACCTTTCATTCCTGTGATGAGAGTAGCAAAGATTAAAGGAGTGAGTACATCTGAAGCCTCAGCACAGGGCCTGGCACAGGAATAAATGCTTAGTAAATGTTTGCCACTCTTGGCAAGAAGCACCAGTGTGGGAAGTGACTTCCCCTTCTTTTTTTTTTTAATTTTTATTTATTTATGCATACAAAACTGGGGTACAGGTCAGAAGTGCGGAAGGGTGAGAGGATTCACCAGAGATAGAGTGGGGAGCAGAACAGGCAGACAGACTGAAAACACTACTGAGGGGAGCAGTGGATGAGACAGGAGGGCAAGACAGCAGAAGTCTGCTGAGCCATGTGAGTAGCTCGCTGGCCGGCCAGGGATCGAACCCATGCTGCAGAGGCTGCAGACAGCTTCACAGAGCTGAGCTCAACCCCCTGCCCCGCCAGGGAGGCCCTGACTTTCCCTTCTATCTCTCCTCCTACAGGAATCCCAGCAAGTTGTGCTCAGCTGCTTTGGCTCCTTGTCATAGGACTGGCAGTTGCTGTTTTTCCCAGTGAACTTTCTCTTTGTCTCTCTCACAAGTTGTGCAGGTGAGCTTCTAGACCAACACTCTCAGCCTGGGCGGGGGACCTGAGCATTCCTTCTGAAGTTGGTTAGGAATTCAAGGTTGTGTCTCAGGCTACCTCCTCACTCACTCACTGACCTTCCCCCACCTTCCCCCCTCCCCTGCCCCAAATTAAAATGTTAAACCTCAACCCTAATGTGACTGTTGGAGATAGGGTCTTTAATGGGGATAATTAAGGTTAAAGGAAGGCATAAGATGGGTCCCTAATCTGGAAGGATTGAAGATCTTAGAAGAAGAAGAAAAGAAAGATTTCATTCTCTCCCCTCCTTTGCACACAGAGAGGCGGTGTGAGCATACAATGCGATGTGTAAGTCTCAGGTACAGGTCAAAAGAAGAGGCCTCAGAATGAAATCTACCTTGCCAGTTTCTTGATCTTAGACTTCTAGCCTCTAGAATTGTGAGAGATAAATTTCTGTTGTTTAAGCCACCTATTACAGTATTTTGTTATGGCAACCCTAGCAGACTAAGGTAATGGTCCTCACAATTATGGGGTTCTGTTTCTAGGCCTTTGGTTTATTGCATCAAAATAATCTGGAGAGTATTGGTAAAATGCAGATTACTGGGGCTTACCCTAAGAATTTCAGAAGCAGTAGGTCTGGGTTGGCATGAGAAGTCACATTCCTGACCAGTTTCCCAGTATTGCTCATGCTGCTAGTGTAGCTTCCTTGGACAGCTACTGTCTAGGGAGCATGAAGAGGCTTCAAGCAAGAGCCCCAGAGTTGGAGTAGAGGTACCGGCTTCTCCACCCAACTACAGACGTCCTTCAGATTCTCCAAGTCTCAGTTTCACCATCTGTAAAATGAAGCTCACATTTATGTTAGTTATTTCATAGAGCTATCGATGCTAAGATACATAAATATGAACTTTTGGTTCCTCCTTTGGTTTTCGTAGAAGGGAGTAGGGGTGTGTGGGATGTTGAGCTCTTGTGAAAAGAGAGCAAATGGATGAGCACCAAAGTGTTTTTTTATTTGTATATTTATATATATTGAGGTAATATTACTTTACATACTGTATATAATTTAGGGAAGTTCACACCTCCCCAATGTATGTCACTACACTACATCCACCACCAAAAACACCCATAGTCCTTTGCCATAGAACATGAGCTCCCTCCCCATTTCATTCCCAACTCCAGTGTTGTAAAGTACTTTTATAGTAAGCCACAAATTGAAACTAAGACCTTTCCTGTGCTCTCTTCCCTGGATTCTGTCTATTTATCTGATTTGTCAGCTGCTGGAACTTTCACTTTACCCTTTTCTTCTGTATGTCTTTACCCCAACTCTCTCACTGTTTTAGCCCAGTAACCTTTTTTTTTTACTTCAAAGATTTATTTATGCATACAAGAACTGGGGAAGAGGCCAGAATTGATGAGGGAGGTGAGAGGATTCATCAGAGACAGAGTCGGGAGCAGAATATGTGGATCTACTGAAATACGCTGCTGAGGGGAGCAGCGGGCTAGACTGGAGAGGTCTGCTGTGCCATGTGGGTTGCTCCCTGGCCGCCTGGGGATAGATAGAGCTGCATAGCACTGTCTTTAACCCCTGCACCACCAGGGAGGCCCCTAGTCCAGTAACCCTTTGTATAGCGTCTGTGGCTTTGTTTTTGGCTCTCCATTGTCAGGGGATATATGTGCTTCCTAGGTGATTGTGGCTGTGGAATTTACTGATTGTTTACTTCTCCATCAGTGAGATTTGTGACCCTGATTTCTAAAGCGTCCAGGGTATTATTTTTGAAAGATTTTTTTTGTATATTATTTTGCCATGTTTAAATGTTTTATGGTGTAAAAGTTTTAAGTGTACATTAATTACAGATATATTGCATGTTCAGTGGTGTTCTGACCAATAGTAAGAATGCTGATCATTTAGAGCTGTGGTTGTCAAATTCTTTATTCTCAGCACCACTTTATTGAGAACTCCAGAGAGCTTTGTTCATGTAGGTTTTATCTATTGGCATTTATTGAAATAGATTAAATTCATTTAAAATTGTATTAAAATGGTTCTCCCTGGTGGTGTAAGGGGTTAAGTCTCAGTACTACAAAGCTATCCACGTCCACTACAGCACAAGTTAGCTTCCCGAGGAGCTAACCCACATGTGCAGCAGATCTCTCCTGTCTCTCCCGCTGCTCCCCTCAGCAGTGTATTTCAGTAGATCCACATATTCTGCTCCCCACTCTGTCTCTGGCTTACACCCCAGTTCTTGTATGCATAAATAAATACAATAAATGTTTTAAAAAATAAAATCATATTGAACCCATTGCAAATCAATATAAATAGCATCATTTTATGAAGAATAATTCTTTTCTGAAGCAAAAGTTTAGTTAGAGTGAATATCATTACTTTATATTTTTGTAAGTCTCATTATTGCCTGGCTTAAGAGAAGAAAGAGTCTCATAGCTGGTGCTGAGTTCCATCTGTTGTAATATGTTGTTTTGGTTGAAGAACATGAAGACAATCTGGACTCATGCAGATATGTAATAGAAAGGGAGGGATATTTGAGTAGCCTTTTCAGACAATTTGATGTTGCACTGAAACTATAAGATTTCTTCTAGGCTAGTTGAAATGCAGAATCTGAAATCATAGCAGTGAAATTTTTGTCCTTGGTTTCATTTTGAATGAATTTTTTATATCGTGCATGTGTTTTTAACATCATGCATCGATAATTTGGAAGACATTGGCTCAATGAGCTATATAAATTTTTCAAATGTTGGCACATTTCATTACATGATATTTAAAAAGAGCACATTAGTTAATATTGCCACCTATGTGATCAGAAAGTCTTTAGGTATTGGGAAGCTGTCAATTTCATGATGGTGGATACAAATTTTCCAAAATTCTGGTTTTCATTTGAAAGTCACATTGTATCATTGGCAACCAAACTGTCCATTGTTTTCCTTGACGAGACTTATTTTGTTTATTTTTGAGAAAATGGCTATAAAATACTCAAGTGTGAATAACTATAGTTTGTCATATTTTCCAAGTAAAATGGTGATTTTTTAAAAAAGCTTGCAATTCAGTTGCACAGCCTACTTCTTCATCAAGTGAATGGTTTATGACTTTACCCACCATCTGGAAGGATACAGGTGTACAGGAATGGTGAGAGGGCAAATATCTTTGCGTATAGAAAGGCTACTTAGACACATTTTGGATAAATGAGTACTCTGCTGGTTAAAAGAAAAAACATTCTCATAGTTGACTTAATTCACCAGAAATTATGTAAATGAACATTGTTTCCGTCAGTGTTGCGACTTGGGAGACAGAGCACCACATTCAGTGATCCCTCCAATGATTAGATTGCGGTTATGGTGGCACCTTATTTGGAATCACTTCAAGTTGTAACTTTTGTTTATTCCATAGGTTGTATTTGGATGTACTGTTTTAAAATCGTATTGCCTTGAATTTAACATTTTTCCTGTGGCTTATAAATATATTTGTCTAGTATGAGAGGATACCATTTCCTATTGAGAACAAAGGGGATACGTTTTTAGTAGTTTAGAGTATTAATTACCGGGGACCCAGCACTAGTCCTGTCTCTGCCCTAGTAAGGTGGCAGGTTTTCTGTGGTTGTGGTTTTAGAAAAGGATTTTTTAATTCATACTAGGGCAGAAGAGTTCAGAATTTGGTGTAATAATAGAAGTTGAATCTTCTAGCATCAGCTTCTATAGAGATGTTTCGGAGGTGAAATTGGGAGGAAGGAAGCCTAGATGACTAGGTCAAGGACACAACCAGGGACAACACCTAACATTCACTGGTTGTTCTCTTAATGGTTACTCTTTTTTTAAAATTTATTTATTATTTTTAAAAATATTTATTTATTTATACAAGCACTGGGTACAGTCAGAAGCGTGGGAGGGTGAGAGAATTCACCAGAGCCAGAGCGGGGAACAGAACAGAGAGAAGGACCGAAGTACACTGCTGAGGGGAGCAGCGGGTGGCAGGAGAGGTCTGCGTGCCATGTGGGACCCTTCTCCAGTGGCCGGGGAGCAGCTGGGGATCGAACCGGCGCTGCAGAGGCTGCGGGCAGCTTCGCAACCCAGCGCTCAACTGCTGCGCCACCGGGGAGGCCCAAATGAGCTCACTTCTAAGCCTTCTGTTTAGGGACATGATGGAATACTTAATTTTATACAAGGGTTCTAGAGAGCTACTTTAATTTCCTTGAGGTAGAGAAGGTATTGGAGTCAAAGCTAGCTGGTTTCACAACTGGTTTCCCCCAAATTTATATATGCAGTTCTTTTCTGTGCTGTTTCTTCCCTGGCCATGCTATTTCTTTCATCATATTTTCTCTATGACTGTAGTGTTTTTTTTTTTTTTTTTTAAAGATTTATTTATGAATTCAAGAGCTGGGTGTAGGCCAAAGGTGTGGGGGTAGAGGAGAATGAGAGGATTCACCAGAGACAGAGTGGGGAGCTGAACAGGCGCATTGACAGAAATATACTGCTGAGGGGAGCAGTGGTGAGTCAAGTGAGGTCTGCTGCGCCATGTGGGTTAGTTCCCTGGCCGGAGATCTAACTTGTGCTGCAGTGGATGTCAGTAGCTTCATAGTGCTGAGCCTTAGCCCCTTGCGCTATCAGGGAGGACCTGTGACTGTAGTTTAAGCTCTTTTAAAAGTGTTGAAGTGATGTCACAATTAGACATTACTAATCTTTGGTGAGATGGTGATTTTATAAATAAACTTTCAGTATTTGTAAACTTAATTTTGAAAATAGTCAATAAAAGATGAAGCTGAGCAATTGCTGATGTTAAATCAGAAACTTGTGTTGAAATGAGGTCTGCCTCAGGCCATTAGAGATGTGAAATTGAGGGCAGATAAGGTTTGGGATGAGTTCAGAAACATGGTGGATGTGCAATTACAATAGTCAAGTGTTTCTCATTTGCTTTTCCATATCACAAAGTAGCAACTCAAATTCTTATGTACTATTTATTAAAAATAACTTGTTTTTTATTCTTTCAGCAATTTTGTCATGCACTTGCTTTTTCTTAGCCATAGTGGTAAGTACTGTGGATAACAAGTGAATGTCTGAGCTGCAGCCCTCCAGCAGCCTACGGCCATGGTGGATGGCATAGGGGCTTGATGGCGATGGCCCTCAAGATGTGGGGAGCTCTTGGACTTGTGTGTCAATGTCCTGCAAACTGCAGAAGTGTTGCCCTGAGTTCCAGATATAGGAAAGCATACCATTAGGTTGTTAGGGGAGAGATGTTTTAAAGAAATACTCTGTGATCTCTTCAGAAGGATATTTTCTTTTCTTTTTTTTTAATATAATTTTTTTTTTAATTTTTATATTCCCCATACAATTGAGACCCCCTTATTTTGACCCCAATCCCTCCCCTCCCCACCCCCCACCCCCCATAGCGTGTCTCTGGTTCATAGTTGTTGGTTGATTTTGATTTTTACTTTCTTATAGTTATTCTTTTTCCTGGTCCCTTATTTAAGTTTTCTAGATTCCTGCTATGAGTGAGACCATCTGGTATTTTTCTTTTTCTTTCTGGCTTATTTCGCTGAGCATGATCCCTTCCAGCGCCATCCATGTTGCTGCAAATTGCATGTGTTTATCTTTTTTGAATGCTGAGTAATATTCCATGGTGTATATGTACCACATCTTCAGAAGGATATATTAAAGATGAAGGTTCTTGTGTCTTTGATGAGAGAGCTCTCCATCTGTGTAGTCAGGGAATCTGAGGAATGAAGTGCCCTAAGCTAGACCTTCAAGATGAATTGTAGTGGAAAATAAACTTTAATTATTTTTATAATTGTGTTGTAAAAATGTATTTTGTAGGAATTTGAAATAGTTATGATATCATCACAGCATCCCTAAAGATGGACAGTTGACACTAATCTGTTCTGTTATTGGAAAAGGAAAATGAAGAGGTTACTTGGCAAATCAATGGGAAATGGGAAAAAGAGATTTAACATACAGTTCTTCCTTCCGAGCTTTTTTAGGATGGTGTGTTCTGAACACTTCAATTGTTAATTAAACGGAAGAATTGCATTTGTGTGGCCAGGAGCTTACATTGCAGTGATTAGGGAGACAGTGTGTACTGCTGAGTAAAGGGACTGAGAAGTTCCATTCTTGTGAGAAGTTTGCTTCTGGTGACTGCATGATCTTGGAACCAAAGCTCCCATTCAGGAAAGGACCTGTCTGAGCCTTTTTCATAGAGATGGTGCCTGCAGGTGTCTCATTGCCTGTGCTCCCTTTCTCTCAATGGGTTGAAGCAGAGGAATTTTCTGTGATGTCCCTTCAGAGCATTACAAGGGTATGTATTCTGTGAAATGATGGTTTCATAATCTTACCGCATAAACCAGGTGCTAATTTACTTTTAGGGAAGAACTGTGACTAGTGGTTCCTGGGTAATTTTGCATTTAAAACTGAAGTGTCACTAAACCAGTTACATAGTAATATAATATATATATATGTTAGATTTATTTGTGTAGGGCCTCCCTGGTGAACTAGGGGTTAAGTCTCAGCACTATTACACTATCACCATGACTGCCTGAGTTCGATCCCCTGCCAGGGAGCTAACCCACACATGGCACAGCAGACCTCTCCTGTCTCACCCGCTGCTTCCCTGAGCAGTGTATTGCAGTAGATCTGCCTGTTCTGCTTCCCCACTCTGTCTCTGGTGAATCTTCTCTCCCCTACTCCTGCACCTCTGGCCTGTACCCCAGTTCTTGTATGCATAAATGATCTTTTTTTAAAAAAAGATTTATTTCTATAATCACTTTTTATCAGTTATCTATGTTGCTTGAAATTCTGATATTTTTATCACTAGAAATATGAATTTTAGAGGAGGACAGCTATACTATGCTTATTTCTAACGCAGCTTAGGGTGGTGTTTAAGAGTAGAGAATAGTCACCATTTTGTTCAGCCAGCTTTCCACCTCCCTACTGTATAGATGAAAAAACCAGAAACAGAGAGGTTAAGTAACTGGATCAAGGTCATAAAGCCTGGTTGACTTAATTTGCATCTTTTTAAATTTTTCATGATAAAGCAGAGTGTTTGATCATTTGCATTGTAAACCTAATTATATGCTAGGTTCTGTGTTAAGTGCCTTACATATACAGTCTAATTTAGTCCTTGTGAATGTGAGGTAAGTGGTATTATTTGTATTTTACAGATGAGAAAAGGAAGTTCTAGAATGAGATGAGTAATTTCAGAGTTAGTGGGTTTATAGTGTCCTCTGACTATGCCACTTTGTTCTGCTGATTTCTCTTTAAAACTCACACCTCAAGACTATCGTCTTCATCTGATTTCAGTAAACCAATCAGAGACATCAGTATGAAGCCACAGCCACTTACTGTTTCCTTTTTTTGCATCTGCACCATCCTTTCCTTTATCCTAGAATCTGCTTTTTGTACACTGGAATTTCTGCTTAACCCCCTTCAAGGATCATGCATGTAGTTCTCTCCTTTCTTTCTATGCTGCTTCATAGACCTCTCACTTTATCACTTTCACCCCTCTGCTGTTAGTGTTTATACATTTTATCCAACAAATGCTTATATCGTGCTTACTGTCAGGTACTTTACAAATATCAATATACTTAAGTCTCCTAAAAATCTTACGAGATAAATACTTACTGTTTCACTTTATATTGAGGCACAGAGAGACTAAGGAAATTGCCCAGGGTTATCTGATTTGTATTAGAACACAATTTCATTTCTCTCATGTTGCATAGACAAATACTGTTCCTTGATCAGTCCACCTCCACTACTGCCTAGCTTTCTCTTCACCTTCTTGGTCCAAAGTTGTGAGTTCTCTGTATCTTTCTCTACCCATCTTTACCTTATCTGGAACATTTAAGTTTCTGCCTCCACTGCTGAATAAAAAGTACTCTTAACCAGGTTACCTATATCCTATTTGTAGCATCTGATGAACACTTAAACCATCTTTCTCTATAGCATTTGAACTTGTTGATCTCTTCCTTTTTAAAGCATTTTCTTGGTGTTTTTGCCTCTATCTGCTAGCTGATTCTTCTGCTTGCCCTACAAGTGTTGGTATTCTTCAGTGCTTTCTCTTGACACTCTAAACATATTCTCTGGGTGATTTTATCTACTCCAAAACTTTGCCTTCCTTCTGTTTGTCAATGACTCAAACAGCCATGTCTTTAGTTTCAGCTTCTTTCTTGAGCCTCTTCACTTTTACATTGTACTGTTTACTAGATAGTTCTGTGTGGATTTTCTTGACACCTCTCCCCTACTCCAAACAAACCCTCCTTCTCTTCCTTTCCCCATAGTCCAGTGAATGGTATCATTGTGTACTTGTTTACCCAAGCCAGAGTTCTGTCACTCATTGATGATTCTTCATCCTTCAAAATCCAATCAGAAACCAAATCAGATGAGCCTCTCTGTCTCTTGTATATTCCCTCCATGGCTGCACCAACATCTCTTCTTTGTTGATAAGAGCCTTGTAACTGGACTTCTGAGCTCTAGTCTCATACCATTTCTATCTCTCCCAGTCAGTGAGACCATTTTAGTAAGGGAGATTCTTGCTGAAATGTGTATCTTTCTAAAATGCATAGATGAAAAATTTGGAGTGACTTCCCCATGAATTTAGAAGGAATTATGAGGCCCTATATCATCTGGCCTCCCCTTTTAAGCCATATTGAAGTATTTACAGACATGTCAGTATATTCTGCTTCCCTAAACCTCAGGATTTAAAGTTTGAGTCCTCTCTGCTTCCCTCTTGCTCCAATCCTCTAGTTGCCAATCTACGGATGGCTTTTTAGGTCTTGGCTTAGACAGAGGCCTGTTGGACTACCACTGTCTGAATTTTCTAACATGGTGAAAATTCAGCTGATCTCTATTTTTGCTGGTCCAGTTTGGTAGCCACCAGACCAAAAAAAAAAAAAAAAAAAATGCTGTTGGGCACTTGAATATGGCTAGTATGACAGAACAACTGGATTTTAAATTTTTATGTAATTTTAACTCATTTGATTTTAAACAGCCATGTGGGACTAGTGGCCACCGTACTGGATGGTGTAGGGACTGCAGGGAGGAGTGCTTGCCTGCTTCCCTGCATTCGGTTCTTAATCTTGGCCCAAGCACTTTCCCCAAGAACAAGATAGTTGTTGGCATAGGAGCAGCTAGGAAAAAATAACAGAAAGCACACTTAGGAGCATAAAGCATATTTCTATAAAGGCATGAAGACTATTATAATACAGAAAAATCATTTTACTGAAAAAAGATTTTGATTTATCAAATGCTAGTTATTTTCAGCATACTTACATGGCTTACTTTATATTGGATTTGCATCTGAAGTGCATAAATATAAATTGTGACCCAAAGGGTCTAGGTGAACTTAAAAATCAAAATTCATTTTTATCATTCATTAGGAATGATATCCTAATAGCAAAAATCAAAATAAAATCAAACATTTTTTGTTGATATCAGATTACATTTTAGGTTTTGATAATACTTGATATGGATTGTTAACAAATATTGATGGAACTTAAAATAGGTAAGAAAGCATTATCTGGAGAAGTCTGGACTTTTTTGGGCAAAGGTGCCCAAATATAATAAGCAATAAATGACGCTTATTACATTTCTTCCTTGACTGCACTGGAGTACAAGTAAAAGGTAAAGTAGGGAGAAGATACTGCCCAGTTCTTTGGACCGTGTTGATGGGAAATGCCCCGGGCCAACGTTACTCTGATCGGTTCACTCTGAAGATTGGAGCAGGTCATTGCACAAGCAAGGCATTATAAAGCTAGACTATTCTCACCAGTATGCCATACTCTTTGTAAATGACACAACATACATGGAGAGAAGGAAGATGCTTTAATTCCCCATCCCATCCCTTAGTCCCTCTCCCTTGTGTGAATAAAATTTTGAGAGGCTGGTGCAGTTTATCCTTCCGTGTTATTGTGATGGGGCTCGGTGGGGGATGGAAGGGTGGATTGTGTGTCAGTGATTTACTGAGATGGTGTGGAATGGCTATTTCCTTAAACATTTTTGAGGCAGAAGGTCTGTCATTGGGGATACAGAGTTATAAACATGCAAGGTTGTTGATGTGCTCACCTGCCTGGCACATGGGGCATATTTATGGACAGATAGTGGGAACATTTAAATAGTTTGTGCTGAAGGAAACATTGAAATATTACAGCCAATACTCACAAGTTAACTTTTTTTTTAAATGATTGTATTTCCCATTTTATTTTATTTATTTATTTATTTTTAAATAGAGGCATGTTTTATTTATTTTTTTAATTTTATTTGTTTGTTTTGTTTATACATGCACTGGGTACAGTCAGAAGCGCGGGAGGGTGAGAGAATTCACCAGAGCCAGAGTGAGGAGCAGAGCAGGCAGAAGGACTGAAGTACACTGCTGAGGGGAGCAGTGGGTGGCAGGAGAGGTCTGCGCGCCATGTGGGACTCTCCTCCGGTGGCCGGGGAGCAGCCGGGGATTGAACCGGTGCCGCAGAGGCAGCGGGCAGCTTCGCAACCCAGCGCTCAACCGCTGAGCCACCGGGGAGGCCCACAAGTTAACTTTTTAAACACAACATCAGAAGGAAAGAATTCTTTCAAAAGTGACAAAATTTAAATTTCATTCTTTGGAAATGCTATAAATGATGCTGATAGTTTAAAAGCTACTCAGTACCCAGTTTTTATGCAGTCAAAAAATTATTTGGGTACTGATGATCTAAATAATTTAAAATACCACATAGTATTTAAAAACTTCACCTTTACCTTGTGTACAGAATGCTTCTGTATATGTTTTTGAAGTAGAAAATTGATACTGATCTGTCAGAATACTTTTTCTAGATGTAAGAAGATACAGTCTAGAAGGTGTGGCATAGGCAGTGGAGTTTTCTGTTTAATGGGACACTGGTTTACACACAACATCTTTATTTTTTTTTAAATAATAAATTTTATTTTTATATTCCCCCATACAATTGCAAACCCCCCATTCTGACCCCAATCCCTCCCCTCCCGCCCCCCCACCCCCCAAAAAGTGTCTCTGGTTCATAGTTTTTTGTTGATTTTGATTTTCACTTTCTTATAGTTATTCATTTTCCTGGTCCCTTATTTAAGTTTTCTAGATTCCTGCTATGAGTGAGACCATCCGGTATTTTTCTTTTTCTTTTTGGCTTATTTCGCTGAGCATGATCCCTTCCAGCGCCATCCATGTTGCTGCAAATTGCATGTGTTTATCTTTTTTGAATGCTGAGTAATATTCCATGGTATATATGTACCACATCTTCTTGATCCAGTCATCTATTTTTGGGCATTTGGGCTGTTTCCAAAGCTTAGCTATTGTAAATAGTGCTGCTATAAACATAGGGGTGCAGGTGTTCTTTGGAATTGATGTTTCTGTGTCCTTTGGGTAAATACCTAGGAGTGGAATTGCTGGATCATATGGAAGCTCTATGTTTAGTAGGTCCAGAAATCTCCACACAGCTCTCCATAGTGGTTGGACCAGTTTGCACTCCCACCAACAGTGCAGAAGAGTTCCTTTTTCTCCACAACCTCGCCAACATTTGCTGTTGCTAGTTTTTTTAATATGTGCCATTCTCACTGGTGTAAGATGGTATCTCATGGTAGTTTTGATTTGCATTTCCCTGATGACAAGTGATGTTGAACATTTTTTCATATGCCTGTTGGCCATTTGCATTTCCTCTTCAGAGAAGTTTCTTTTTAGCTCTTCTGCCCATTTTTTGATTGGATTATTTTCTTTGTTGTTGCTGAGTCTCATCAGCTCTTTGCAAATTTTTGTGATCAGTCCTTTATCATTAGTGTTGTGTGCAAAAATGTTCTCCCAGTTGGTGGGGTTTCTCTTTGTTTTTGTTATTGTCTCCTTTGCTGTGCAGAAGCTCTTTCATTTGATGTAGTCCCAGCTGTTTATCTTTGCCTTCACTATCACTGCTTTGGGTGATGTGTCTGTAAAGATGTCTTTGATATGCAAATCACGTAGTGTTTCACCTATATTTCCTTCTATGTATTTTATGGTTTCAGGTCTTATGTCTAGTTCTTTAATCCATTTTGAGTTGATTTTTGTGTATGGTGTGAGGTAGTGGTCAAGCTTCATTCTTTTGCATGTAGCGACCCAGTTTTCCCAGCACCATTTATTGAACAAACTTTCTTTGCTCCATTGCATAGTCTTTGCTCCTTTGTCAAAGATTAGTTGACCATAAATCTGTACACACAACATCTTTAAGGTTGTTTTAGAAAATTTGAGATGTTTGCCATAGCTACTGGACTTTAAAGGGGCTACACTCTTTTTTTTTTTTTAACAGAGGCATGTTTTATTTATTTATTTATTTACTTGTTTGTTTGTTTATACATGCACTGGGTACAGTCAGAAGCGCGGGAGGGTGAGAGAATTCACCAGAGCCAGAGCGGGGAGCAGAGCAGGCAGAAGGACCGAAGTACGCTACTGAGGGGAGCAGCGGGTGGCAGGAGAGGTCTGCGTGCCATGTGGGACCCTCCTCTGGTGGCCGGAGAGCAGCCGGGGATCGAACCGGCACTGCAGAGGCTGTGGGCAGCTTCGCAACCCAGCGCTCAACCGCTGCACCACCGGGGAGGCCCAAAAGGGGCTACACTCTTAATAGCAGTATTAGAAATCTTTATTGTCTTCAGAAAAGTCAGTCTTTTCAGATCATTTCTGAGAAATGGACATGAGTAGTGAATTTTGTATATTTAGAGATTTAGTATATGGGGGAAGGAAACTTGAAAAATATGGATAAGTTCTATGCAATGTAAATACTCTCACTGATGAGGTCTAATCCTTTTAATTTTCTTATCTGGACCATAGTTTTTGTTTTATTTTGTTTTTAAATTTATTTATTTATTTATACAAGCACTGTTTACGGGTTGTCAGAAACACGGGAGGGTGAGAGGATTCACCAGAGCCAGCGGGGAACAGAATAGGCAGAAGGACTGAAGTACACTGCTGAGGGGAGCAGCGGGCGGCAGGAGAGGTCTGCGCGCCATGTGGGACCCTTGCCCGGTGGCTGGGGATCGAATTGGCTCTGCAGAGGCTGTGGGCAGCTTCGCAGCCCAGCGCTCAACTGCTGTGCCACTGGGGAGGCCCCATAGTCTTTGTTTTTTTAAGATTTATTTATTTATGCATATAAGAGTTGGGGTACAGGCCAGAGATGAGGGGGGCTGAGAGGATTCACCAGAGACAGAGTGGGGAACAGAACAGGCAGACTGACTGAAACCTGAAACCCACTGCTGAGGGTAGCAATGGGCGAGACAGGAGAGGTCTGCTTTGCCATGTGGGTTTTTCCCTGGCTGGGGATTGAACTCGTGCTGCAGTGGCTGTGGCTTGCTTCATAGTGTGGTGCTTAACCCCTTGCACAACCAGGGAGGCCGCAAAATGTTTTTTAATAAACATTGTGTAGCAGTTAAACTCACTAAAACCATATGAATGAGAGATGGGCTGTGGTGGCTGTGCAGCCATCTGAGGCTTTAGTAGACTCTGCATTCTAAAGTTAAGTAGGTGTCTGGTTCTTTTTGTATTCTTTGGTTAAGCCTCTTGCAAAATGCCATTTGAAGGGTCACTGATAGCTCTAAATTATCTTTATCATACTCATTATGCGAAACCAAGTCTTGCCTGGTAGTTCATCTTCTCACTTTCCCTTTTCTTATATTGGACTCTTTTCCTTGCTAACTCTAGGTGAACTTAGTATTTATTTGTGATCAAAATGGACGCAATATGGACACATAATCACAGAAATAAGATTCCTTTTCAAACTGAAATACAAAGTTTACCTGCAAGTGAGAATGATATTCTAATATCAGATACCTTATACACTCATGTAAAAAATAGTTATACACTTATACACTCATGTAAAAAATAGTTACGATTAGATGACTGTAGGGAAACTGTGAGGCAAAATAAGGTCATTAAAGTCAGCTTTGAGTGATAAAGAATGGTATGGTTTACAATAAAATAAAAGATTAATTCACTTATAATATTTCATACAGTTAATTTTCACCACAGTGCCCAGCTAATTGGAGGAAGGCAATTCAGAAAATTTCTGGATAATGTGGAGATGGGCCAGCCAGTTTAGGGTTGAGCTTTTGCTGTGGATGAAGGAAAACAAAAGTTAAATATATAGAGCTTATGGTTAGAAATGTTACCTTTTATCATATACTAATATGAAGAAAGATACTTATTTTGGTGAAAGATACATCAGGCATATTTACTTGCATGAAATCAATAGTTTTGTTGATCAATGATTGTTTTATTATTATAAATTTCAGTAGTAGTTTTGCTTTTAAATAATTTTGAGGGCCTCCCCAGTGGCGCAGCGGTTGAGCGCTGGGTTGCGAAGCTGCCCGCGGCCTCTGTGGCGCCGGTTCGATCCCCGGCTGCTCCCCGGCCACCGGAGGAGGATCCCACCTCAGCAGTGTACTTCGGTCCTTCTGCCTGCTCTGCTCCCCGCTCTGGCTCTGGTGAATTCTCTCACCCTCCTGTGCTTCTGACTGTACCCAGTGCATGTATAAACGAAACAAACAAACAAACAAATAAATAAAAATAAATAAATAATTTTGATTATGGTGATATTGTAGAATCTACTCATATTTTTAGGTGTAGGTACAGAAAAGCTTATTATAAGTTGGAATGCTTATGAAATGATAAAAAACTTTTTATGTTTCAGTTTAACTTGGTTTGTCAGATAATTAATAGAAAGAGAAATTTAATGCTGTAATCATTGGGTAAGTTACATTTTTTTCTTATTTGTTTTCTGTAGGTTTACCTTTTGAGACTGCGTGTAGTTTTCCAAATATTTTCTCTCATACTCTTCCAAAGACCACCCCAGCCTTCATTTACAGTTCTGTTCACTTTCATATTGCTTCTCTCTTTTTTTTTTTTAAATTTTTTTTTTTTTTTTTTATAGAGGCATGTTTTATTTATTTATTTGTTTGTTTGTTCATTTGTTTTGTTTATACATGCACTGAGTACAGTCAGAAGCGCGGGAGGGTGAGAGAATTCACCAGAGCCAGAGCGGGGAGCAGAACAGGCAGAAGGACCGAAGTACACTGCTGAGGGGAGCAGCGGGTGGCAGGAGAGGTCTGCGCACCATGTGGGACCCTCCTCCGGTGGCCGGGGAGCAGCCGGGAATCGAACCAGCGCCGCAGAGGCTGTGGGCAGCTTCGCAACCCAGCGCTCTACCGCTGTGCCACCGGGGAGGCCCATATTGCTTCTCTTTTTGATGGAAATTTGAATTTTTATAATTCCTATGTATTTCTCCTTTGCATGAAATACAGCATTATAGAAAACCTTCCAGCTTACTGTGTGACCTCTGTTCTTGGTATCCTGTGACACATCATTGTTTTTCCTGTGCTCAGATTTATTCATAATGGCTAAGGCTCCTTTCTCATCACATGAGCTCTGTTCTACCTGAGAAAACAGATAAATTATTTTCAGCTGTGTTGTTGCCCAAGGGTTTTTTTTTTTTTCCTTCTCTAAAGAAAATGTTAGTAATGTGTGTTAGAGAAGACTGTTTAACTATATCCCTTTTTGCTTGTATTTCAAGCAAGAACTGGGTACAGTTTAAAATTTCTCATGAATATGAGAAAAGATCCTCCTTTCAGCTTTCCCGTGCCCTTAAAAATGCAGAAGACTATAAGAAATTGCCAGATCAGTTGTTAATCAGTGATAACTGTGATAAGTATACAAAAAGCATGGTTCTTACAAGAAGAGTAGGCTGTTGGTTGTTTTTTCAGACCCCTCCCTGCAGCCCCCAGCCCTTGTCCCATCATGGCATCCACTAGTGCTTTCAGGTCAGCTTTCCAGCAGTTTGTGATTATGGGTTCTGTGGCCCAGGACAGCTCCTTCTTCCCTCTGATTCTACTCTCATTTTTAGTAAGGCTTAACATCACCCAGACAGTGAACTCAGTGACTTGAAGTAGAGTGGGAAAATATATTTTCATTGGTGATGTCTTTATTTGGCTAATAAATGATTTATAAATAATAAAAAATAAAAAACTAAGTTTTGTTTAAACCATCCCAGGGTATTTTGCGTTTTGTGCCTTTAAAATTTTTTTCATTTTTTTTTTGTTGAAGTAAAGTCATTTTACAGTGTTGTATGTGATTTTTAAAAACATTTTTATGTTTTTTGAGGTAATATTAAGCAAGGTATACTAGCAATCACCAGATTTTGTAAAATTTATATTACCCTTCCATTAGTCTGTGCTATACATGTCCTTGCCAGGTGGTTTGAAAAACAGTTTTTAATTTTTAAGAATTTTTTTACTGTGTTGTTTTAGTTGAAGTAATATTGGTTTATAATGTTATAGGTTTCAGGTGTACATTATTATAAATCAACAACTGTATATACTACATTATGTTCGCCACTAAAATTCTAATTCCTAAACACTTTTTAAAAGATTTATTTATTTTTTTAAGATTTATTTTTTATTTATACAATAGCTGGGGTACAGGCCAGAGGTGCGGGAGGGTGAGAGGATTCACCAGAGACAGAGTGGGGAGCAGAACAGGCAGACAGACCGAAAGCACTGCTGAGGGGAGCAGTGGGCAAGGCAGGAGAGGTCTGCCATGCCATGTGGGAATCTCTCTGGCTGGCCAGGAATCGAACCCGTGCTGCAGAGGCTGTGGACAGCTTCATAGAGCTGCACTTAACCTGCTGCGCCACCAGGGAGGTCCCTAAAGATTTACTTTATGCATACAAGAACTGGGGTACAGGCCAGAGGTGTGTGGGGGGGCGTGAGAGGATTTACTAGAGAGAGTGGGGAGCAGAACAGGCAGATCTACTGAAATACACTGTTGAGGGGAGCAGTGGGCGAGAGGAGAGGTTCTGCTGCACCATGTGGGATGCTCCCTGGCCAGGGGATCCAACTCATGCCAGTAGCTTGATAGTGCTGTCTTTAACCCCTGTGCCACCGGGGAGGCCCCCTTTTTTAAAGTTTAAATTTCCTGTGTCTTACACAAATTATACTAAAATGTTTCCATTTATTTTTGCATCTTAATTTGCCTTTCCCCCTTTGCCATATTAAAGTTAATTAGGATGGGGCCTCCCTTGTGGTGCAAGGGGTTGAGTCTCAACACTATGAAGCTATCAATGAAACAGTCTGAGTTCGATCCCTGGCCAGGGAGCTAACCCACATATGGCACAGCAGACCCTTCCTGTCTCTCCTGCTGCTCCCCTCAGAAATGTATTTCAGTTGATCTGCCTGTTTTGCTCACCACTCTGTCTCTGGCAATCCTCTAACACCCCTGCACCTCTGATCTACACCCCAGTTTTTGTATGCATAAATAAATAAAAATAAATCTAAAAAAAGTTTGTTTAAAAAAGTATAATTAGGGTAACATTAAAAAGGTGTGGGCTAGACACATGTATTTTACATAGGAACATGTCTTACTCATAGATATGTTCAAAAGTGTCTATTGACATTTATTCCCATTTCTCTGCTACCATATCATGTTGAGTGTCTAGGTGTTACTACAGTGTTTACTGGTCTCTTGCTGGGCAATAATGAGTTGTGTGTGGAAGATCACCCTGATTGTGTTTTCCTAGTGTCTGTGGTGGCACAAGCAGGTTAACTGTCTGCTCGCCATCTTCTCAGCAGTCTTAAGTCTTTGAAGGTAATGGTTTTTTAGTGTCAAATTGCAGGATATAAAGGTTGTTCTCTCAGGGACAATGATTTCCATGATTCTCACATTTTTGTGGCACAACTTATGTACAGGACAATGTGTCTTTTAACCTATTTAGAAAAAGAATATTAGTGCTGTGGCCATGCACTTAGTATAAACTGTTAACTAGGTGCTGGTACCTTAGTTGCCTTGAAAGGAAACATATTTGCCCCAGCACTGTTACGTAAAAAAAAAAATCATCTTTATCTGGAAGGCAACCCAGACTACGAAGACTCTTCAAAGTTATGTAGAAATAACTGAAAGTTTTCTGCAAGAAACCTGTGAAATAACCTGTTATGTAACAGAGCATTAGATATTAAGGCTAACTGTATTTTTTTTTTTTATCTTGCAGAAATGATTGACAAGCAGATGGGCATATTTTTTAAGATTAAACCACTTTTAAATGTCCACTTCTTGTAAACCACTACACATTAAAATTTGTCATTAAGGGTTATTCATAATTCTTTGCATGAGGTCAGTACTGTTTTTGTCTTTCACAAATACCAGGACACTTTTCTCTAAATGTAAAATGGCATATGTTTGTATTACTTGTTTTGTCATTCTTTGGGGAGAAGAGACATTTGTTGAGTATTCATTCTTAAATCAGAAGTTGAGGGTCAGTTGGAGCTATAACTCAAAAGGAACTTAGGATCTGAGAATAAGACTTCCCAAATTTTCATCTGGGCCAGAGTCACCAAGGGTCCTTGTTAATAAAATGCCTATAAACCAGAGATACACTACGGGGGGCGGGGGGAGGAGTGGCAGGGAAAGGAAGGACTAGAGTCAAAATAAGGGGGGAGGTGCAATTGTATGGGGAATATAACCAAAACGAAAATGCATACATTGTGCAAAGATGAAAAAAAATGTAAGAATTATATAAAATAAAATATTTAAATAAAAATGAAAAAAAATGCCTATTTTGTGTCAGGTCTGGGGTGGGCCAAAATGTTTTGCATCTCTCACAGGCCACCAGGAGTGCTGTTCCTGGACCTCCTTTCCAATGGCAAAACTCTACTCTAGGGAGAGAGGCAAATGAAGAACAACATTGTACATTATGACTTTGTAGCTCTTTGTCTCTGATGCAAGGGAAATACTAGGGAGGGCTTTAGAAATCAGCCTCAGGAGGGGTGTATTGCAGGTCAGGAAACTTCCCTCAGGGATGGTAGCAAAGAGACGGAAAGAGACCAGACTGCACAGAGAATGGAAAGGAGGCAGGTGTGAGGAAGTCAGTGGATAGTTGTTGGTAAACTACCAGCGACTGGACAGATCTAACCTGAGTATTTGTGAGTGTTCCAGGGAGGCAGAGGGAAGGAAGTTGGTGGAACTGAGAATGGAGAGTTGAGAGGGATCTAATCACAAAGTGCCTTTAGCCAGGCTGGAACACTTGGACTTGATTTTGAAAGCTATAGGAAATCCTTTGAGAATTTTGCATCAAGAGCGACATGATGTGTTTTGTGTTTTTTGAAGATCATTCAGTCAACTGTATGAACGTGTTGTGACAGGACTTGTGAGAACCAGTCAGGGCATAAATATTTTGTCCTTCACTAAATCAAGAAGGTCTGACTACATCAGAGATGGTAAGAATGGAGAAGAGGAGGTAGCCTTGTGAGGTATTTAGGAGGCAGAATTAGCAGATTGATTGGTTGAATGTACATAAGGGCTAGCTGAGGGGCTTCATTACAGCAGCACTCTGTGCAGGACAGGGGCCATGTGTGTCAGTTTTGTTCAGCTTTGTGTATTCAACGTGTGTTAAATGCTTTATGCAAAGTAGGCACATATTAAATTTTTTTAAGTGAATAAATGACAGTAAGGATTGAGAGTTATTTTCCATTGTTCCATGGGTCAAAGGGGTGAAAGGAGATACCATTAGCTGCCATGAGAAATGCTTCATAAAGCATAACATTAAATAACATCAACTCAGAACATAGCTTTCCTATTAAAAATACATATCTTTTCAATTAATATCAGCAAATTGGATGTTACCTAGTGTACCTAGTGATATATATATATATATAGAGAGAGAGAGAGAGAGAGAAAGAGAGAGAAGCTCTCAGTGCAATTCCTATTTGTTTTTTGTTTCTGAATGATGCTTGCACTGATATAGACCTTCAGAAGTACATATTCTTTTTTGTCCTTCCCAAATTTTTTTCTTCTTCCAAGGAAATGATGAATGAAATAATTAATGTACCAGACCTCTAATAAAAGTTTTGGCCTTATGATAGCATTGTAGATTTTTGGTAGTAATAATTAAACTTGCAAATATTTTATTAAAGGGCATTGGTAATGTGACACCTCTGTAAGTGAAAATGATTTTGAAATTAATTACTCCTAAGTCTCTGAATTTTGTACAGTTGAGAATCATCCTAAGTGATAAAAATTATTTGTTAAAATAGAAACAAATATATATTGGGAGATTATAAAAAGGAGAAATTTTATAGGTTGAAAATAATAGTTACTAGGGCCTCCCCGGTGGTGCAGTGGGTTGAGTGCCATGCTGTGAAGCTATCTGCAGCCTCAGCAGTGCGGGTTCTATCCCGGCCGGCTGGCGAGAATCCCACATGGTGCCACAGACCTCTCCTGTCGTGCCCGCTGCTCACCTCAGCAGTGTATTTCTGTCGTCTGCCTGTCTGCCTGTTCTGCTCCCCACTCTGTCTCTAGTGAATCCTCTCACCCTCCTGCACCTCTGGCTTGTACCCCAGCTCTTGTATAAACATAAATAAATCTTTAAAAAAAATAGTTGATTAACATAAATGTCACATATAGAAATAATACTATAAATTTCATTTCAAGGGGTAGGTGTGGACCTTTAAATGAATATTAATCTCTGAGGAGGAGAAAATATTTTTCATCAAAGAAAACTGCTACTGTTTAATATGGTCTTTGTTTAACTATGTGACCTTAAGAGGAAATGTCTGCAGAGATGGAAATGTTACTCATCTGCACTGTCCATAAATGCCCAGTAGCTGCCAGATGCATGTGGCTATTGAGCACTTGAGATGTAGCTTGTATGCCTGAGCAACTGAATTTAAATTTTTATTTGGTTTTGATTAATTTAAGCGGCAACATGTGGCTAGCGGCTGTTGTGGGACAGCATAGTTGTAATGGCAATGCCCTAGGATACTAATGAGGAAGAAAATGTGACCTTGTCGGGGGGCTCAGCAAGGGCAGCATTTGGTCCATTGGGCAAATATGGGACTGGCTTAAGGTGAAGTGATTGGTAACTTGGAGACATTTCCTGATTTTTCATCTGGGGTCTTGTCCGCTGGATGGGTGCCTTCTCCTCACAGCAAGCAATGGCCTGTCTGACTTTTTTTTTTCTCCCAAGGGACTGCTGGGGGCCATTGGTGGGAATCTTTGTCCACAGGCTTCATGATCTAGCTTAAAGGACTTGCAATTTGAATAGCTCTGCAGTGTTGAGCCCTTTGTCTTTGTGTACTCACCTGTCAGCTTGTGAAACCTCCCCCTGTTAATGTGTTTTGTAATCTTGATGAGGTAGAGGCATCTTCATGGATTGTGCTGAGACTGGTTATGTGGGTTTTTCCAACTGCTTGATATTCCCTGGAAAATGCTGATACATACTTCACCTATCCCTCAAATCATTGTCACTGTTACATTGAATACCATAAGCATTTTGGAGATGGAGGAGAAAAATTTAAAGAGAAGATTACAAATGAAGCTATGTAACAATAAAATGGTCCTCAGTGTCTAAAAGATAGTTGCACTATTTATTTTGTACTTGCTCTCACATGTACTTGCTCTGATTGAATATTTGTGAAGAAAGTTTCCTTTGTTTAGTACTCTGCTTGTATTGCTGGCTAAAAAGGTGGTTGGTCTATAGGAAATATTTTACATAGGAGAAGTATTTTGTATTCTCCTATATCCTTGCTGGGTTTCCAGGTCAGTGTGATGTCAAATTAAAAGTTGGCTACACAAATGTCATACTGCTTTGAGAGGAGTGCAAGTTAATGTAAATTTGGGGAGGCCAGAAATTCACTTCCGAATATTAATGTGTATTTCTATATAGTTTATTTCTTTCATGTTTGTTTCTTTGCATCATTTGCTTTTATCCCATAGTCTCTGTGAGCTATTATTTTATCCTGTTTTGCAACTGCCTGTTTTTGTATATGCCAATTTTTCATTTTTTATTTCAAATAAAATTAACTCAATATGGTATTGTGTGTTTGCTTTCCAAAAGTTATAGCTAGAATAAATGAAACATTTTTTGAGAGGAAATTCTCTTCTATTCGGAGGTCTCAGCAAGTGTTTTAGTTTTGTCACCAAATAAAATGGACCCAATTTAGGCCTTTAGTATTTTGCTCTCACCTATAAGCTGCCCTTTCTTCTATAATTTCTTTTTTGGGGAGTTGTCATTAATGTGTTTTATACATGTTTACTCCCCTGTCTATAAGAATTTTTTTCCCCCTCTTTTAAAGAAAGGGGTTTGGAGTAGGTACCCAAAAGTACTTGCCAGTCTAAAATTTTCATAATTGGCTTCATAGCAAGTTACTACTGTGATGATTCCCTTAGTTGAGCTGTCTCACCTTACCCCGCATCATCCCCAGATGCATGGAACTTCTGAACTGTTGTTTGTCTCAGAAAATACTTGCCTGCAGGACACTGATCAGAAACTTACTGTCTTCATTATATATATTGGTACTGCTTACTGTATAATACTGCATACAGCTAAAACATTTAAGTCATCATAGTTTACCAAGAAATATTTTGTAGATGGCATCCTAAGTTTTTTAATAATGTAACCCCTGAATCTTAATTCTCATCTAAGAGATTCATCATTTATAGAGGAACGTGTGCTCCGTGAGGACAAAAGAGGATTTTGTTTTTGTGCAGTGATATATCTCTTAATACCTAGACCAGTGCCTGGGTCAGAGCCGGTGCTCAATAAATACAGTTTGAATAAATAAATGTGATTTGTGATTTGACTTGATTTTTATTTAAAGCCAAATGAAATGTAAATACAACCTGAATATTTATTACCCAAGTGATAACTAGCATTTCTGTTTCTTTTTAATAATCTATAACTGCTATCCAGTATAGTAGCTATTACATTTTTTTTTACTTGAAATATGGCCAGAAGGAGTTGAGATATGATGCGCTGTAAGTGTAAACTAGATAGTGGGTTTCAAAGACTTAATACCAAAAAAGTGAACCATTACATTTGTTTTTTAAAATTATAACATGTTGAGGTGATAATATTTTGCATATGTTGAATTAATGAAAATTATTACTACCAACGTTTTTTTGGTTACTTCTTAAATGTGGCTACCAGAAAATTTTGAATTACATTGTATAGCTCTGATGTCATGACTTATTGAATAGTGCTGATCTAGACATAGGAAAAGTAGATACTAAATGTAGAGAAGGGGCAGGCAACTTTCAAAATGGAGTTTTAAATGAATGTCTTTGATAGAAACAAAATTACATGTTGCAGCTGTGACTTGGGAAAGTGGATAGTCAAATGATCTTGATCAAATTCTAAAAGACCAAAATAAATTAATTAGATTAGCTCAAATCAGAAATATGAAATCTTGCTACCAGATGGATTCCTAGCATAGTCGCCAGCCAAGTCTTGAGGTCAGGAAGGGGCCAGGAAGGCAGTGGTGACTGTCCAAGAATTGTGAGCAGTCATTAATGACAAACAAAAGCAATAGTATTTTAAATGTCATTTCATTGGGATCACCTGAGTGTGGTCACAGTTGTGGTGGGTGGCGTGTTTATTTGTTAGCAGGTAACGCTGTCATTCATTCTTCATGTTATTGATGAACTGTTCGTAGGAAGGAATAGGGAGCTGGAAGCCCAAGTGTCAGGTGGGATTACTATTAGCGAGTCCGCTGTTCTGTCCCTTTCCATGGCCATCGGCAAGCTGTTGTCCCCTTGTGCTCAGCTTTAAATTGATGTACAGTAAAAGCCAACTCTATCATGCTTCTCTAGGCCGGCTATGCCGCTCCTTCTGGGTTCAGTGGAGTAGGCCATCCCTCCCTCTGGGCACATCCCTCCCCCAACTTGCTGGGAAGCCCATCCAGTCAGCAGCATTTCCAACTGAGACATGAAGCAGGCCCTGGAGGATAAAGCCGTTATCCTATAAAACAAGGCAATCCAGGACATACAAGTAAACATTACTTTCCTTAAGCTAATTTGAAAGGTTATTTTGGTAAGTGGTTAGTCCATATGGCTGGTTTAAGCTATTATCAAGTCCATTCCAGTATTTATTTCCTTGAAAGCTAGAATGAGCCTTGAATAAATGAATACTGACGACTTAGACTTTTTTGGAAGTAAATTCAATTTATGAAAATGTTTGTTTCACTTGGCACTGGACATTTCTACTTTATTTTGGATTTTAAAGTAATTGTGTAGGAAAGCAGGATGCCTGTAAATAAATTGGCTTTTGTGCTCACCTTATTTTCACCCATCTGACCTCTGTTTTTGGAGAAGGTAGATCAGAAAATTCATGGCAGTTAGCGGTGGAGTGAGGAGACCTGTGACTTTAGATGACAGCTGTCACCTGAAAACTACAGACCTAGAGACCCTCTCAGGTGTAACGCTGGTAGTTATGACAGGGAACAGGAATGCTGTTTACATTTTCTGTAAGCAAAATTCTCCCCTTGTTAGGAATATGTTAGAGTAGGGCAGGCAGAAACTGAACTTTTATCTGTCTTGTTAGTAAGTTCTCAGTAATGTTGGCTGCACATTGTTCCATTTCCAGGCTGAGACAGACGTGTGTCACTGGAATTGACGACGGAGCCTGTTTATAACATCACTTTGGAAATTCTTTAACGAGATACTGCTTTTTTAAGTTGTCCAGTGTCACACAATGCTTAATGTGCCTGTGAAAGAGGGAGAAAATGAGTTAAATTCCAAAGATGTTTAAGATTTCAGACATTTTTTCCTACATGAATTCATTCTTTATTAAGCTGTTGATTTAATTAGCGTGCAATAAAAACACTTTCCTGTTTTTGAGTATTGAAACATTCTTTAAATTGGTTATTTTAATCTCACACAAAATCTGTTACTGTTTGAATAAAACGCAGAGCATTAGATAGTGTATACACCATGGGTGTAAACACAGGTTGCTGCTGGGTAAGCCCTCTCACTTTGCCCCCACCTGCTTCTGTCCTGCTTCGTGGATGAGTGCTTCAGGGACGCTCTGAACTTTATGCTGTTAACTTTCTTCTGTAACTTTCAGTTCTGGAGAAAGTTGTCTTTTTCTACTAGTGAGAATAGTCCTCAACTCTCCAGCCAGCAGGAATTTCTCTGATAGGTCACATGGGCCCCCTAGGCCACCACTGAGCCTGGAGTCTGCGGGTGGATAATGAACCTGGGATTAGACTTCCTTTGCTGGCACTGCAGACCGGCAACAGTGGATCCAGACTGGTCTTCTTGGAGAATAAATGCTTTTTTTCTTCTTGTCTCTTCCTGGATCTTGTCTATTCCTGCCATTAAACATAATAGAATTATGAATTTGCTGTACTGTTTGCAAGTCAGCTTTCCAGTGCTGTGATGGATGCCTTTTTGTTTGATGCCTCTGGAGTTGTATGTGGGCTGTAAATATCTAATTTATACAAAATGACTGATTTTGGTATTTGTATAATCCTCTAGTCAATTTAACTAAGTTGAGCTTTTCACAGCCCTTGGTGCTGTGGCTGCTCATCTGATTACACTGCTCAGGGGAATAAGGTTAAGGGCGGGCTGTTGGTAACCGGAGCATTTCCAGGGCTTTAGTTCAGCAGATGGGCCGCTTGGCTATATTCATACATCTGCTTGCCTGCTGTGGCAGCTGCTGCTGCTTCATGTTGTGTTCTTTTGTTCTGTTCCATCCAAGAATGGAATGCTAGGAAGTGTAGTGAATGGATTAATTTAAGGTTAAGGTTAGTGTTTTGCTTGCTTTCTAAGTAACCGATCATAATAATGCTTCTGGTAGAAGCTAATGAGTTTCTCTTAAAGTGAACTGGATTTATAAAATACAGCTCAGCGAGGGGGCTAGATTAGTATTGTTGATGGAAACCAAATTTAAATTGTGTAAAATACGGGCCGTTTTTATCATTTGTTCCTAATTCTTTGTTTTCTTCCTTTCTCCTCCCTACCTCCCACTCCCTTCTAGGACCTATATCCAGACTTTGCCTGACACTGCAGGGTCCAAGAGAATTAAAGAAATATGGAATGACATGAAGAAGATTAGTTAAGGATTATAGGCTTTGAGGACAAACACCTCAGTGAAGTGAAGCACAGACAAGCTCCCGAGTTGTAGTTTGGAGGAGCCGTGTGTTGGAAGAAGATGGCAGATCCAGGAATGATGAGTCTTTTTGGCGAGGATGGGAATATTTTCAGCGAAGGCCTCGAAGGCCTCGGAGAATGTGGTTACCCTGAAAATCCAGTGAATCCCATGGGTCAGCAAATGCCGATAGACCAAGGCTTTGCCTCTTTACAGCCATCCCTTCACCATCCCTCCACTAATCAAAATCAAACAAAGTTGACCCATTTCGATCACTATAATCAGTATGAACAAAAGATGCATCTGATGGATCAGCCGAACAGAATGATGAGTAATGCCCCTGGGAACGGACTGGCGTCTCCTCACTCACAGTACCACACCCCTCCCGTTCCTCAGGTCCCTCATGGTGGCAGTGGCAGCGGTCAGATGGGAGTCTACCCTGGCATGCAGAATGAAAGGCATGGGCAATCTTTTGTGGACAGTGGCTCCATGTGGGGCCCCCGGGCTGTTCAGGTACCAGACCAGATACGAGCCCCCTACCAGCAGCAGCCACAGCAGCCACAGCAGGCCCAGCCGGCTCCATCAGGGCCACCCACGCAGGGCCACCCTCAGCACATGCAGCAGATGGGCAGCTACATGGCGCGTGGGGATTTTTCCATGCAGCAGCATGGTCAGCCACAACAGAGGATGAGCCAGTTTTCCCAAGGTCAAGAGGGCCTCAATCAGGGAAATCC
Organism: Talpa occidentalis; assembly: GCF_014898055.3. NCBI lineage: Eukaryota > Metazoa > Chordata > Mammalia > Eulipotyphla > Talpidae > Talpa > Talpa occidentalis. The sequence goes on along the minus strand of NW_026555331.1, from coordinate 60,577,179 downwards.
TTTTATTGCCACCTCAGGACCTGGCCACTTGTCCCACGTGCCCCAGCAGAGTCCCAACATGGCACCTTCCTTACGTCACTCAGTGCAGCAGTTCCACCACCACCCCCCTACTGCTCTCCATGGAGAATCAGTTGCCCACAGTCCCAGATTCTCCCCTAATCCTCCTCAACAAGGGGCTGTCAGGCCACAAACCCTTAACTTTAGTTCTCGGAGCCAGACAGTCCCCTCACCTACTATAAACAACTCAGGGCAGTATTCTCGATATCCTTACAGTAACCTAAATCAGGGATTAGTTAACAATACAGGGATGAATCAAAATTTAGGCCTTACAAATAATACTCCAATGAATCAGTCCGTACCAAGATACCCCAATGCTGTAGGATTCCCATCAAACAGTGGTCAAGGACTAATGCACCAGCAGCCCATCCACCCCAGTGGCTCACTTAACCAAATGAACACACAAACTATGCATCCTTCACAGCCTCAGGGAACTTATGCCTCTCCTCCTCCCATGTCACCCATGAAAGCAATGAGTAATCCAGCAGGTACTCCTCCTCCGCAAGTCAGGCCTGGAAGTGCTGGGATACCAATGGAAGTTGGCAGTTATCCAAATATGCCCCACCCTCAGCCATCTCACCAGCCCCCTGGTGCCATGGGAATTGGACAGAGGAATATGGGCCCCAGAAACATGCAGCAGTCTCGTCCGTTTATGGGCATGTCCTCAGCACCGAGGGAGTTGGCCGGGCACATGAGACCAAATGGTTGTCCTGGTGTTGGCCTTGCAGATCCACAGGCAATCCAGGATCGACTGCTACCTGGCCAGCAGCATCCTGGTCAGCAGCCGTCTTTTCAGCAGTTGCCAACCTGCCCTCCGATGCAGCCCCACCCGGGCTTGCACCACCAGTCTTCACCCCCACACCCGCATCACCAGCCTTGGGCACAGCTCCACCCATCACCCCAGAACACCCCGCAGAAAGTGCCTGTGCCTCAGGTAAGGGGACTTGGATCCTGCCTGCCTTGCAGTGTAAAGTGCAACGTGGTGAACAATTCTAATAGAATTTTCCTTTAAACTTTGCAGAAGCCGTTTCATTAGGAGTTTCATAATTTTTATTTTGTAAGCTGCCCCCAGAATCTTTTTTCCTTTATAGTCTTCCACTTAATAGAAGCTTAAGCATTTCATTCACTTATTCAAAAAGTCTTGGATCTTCCTGACCTGGGAATTATGCTAGATGCTTAGGTTGCACAGATGACTAAGAGCAGGCCCCTACTGCCCCAGGGAGATGGACATAGGGCCCAGAACAAGCATTTCCCCCTTCTCTTCTCTTTTCCTTTATCTCTGTTTTAAAAATACACAGAAGCTTGGTTTCTGGCAAAGTTTTATGTTTGTGTTTTTGGAAATTTTAAATTTTTTTCCTTGAGAAGCTACAGAATGAGTTCTGTAATATTTATTTCACCAACTGTTGAATGTTAGTGTTAACTTAAATTGCAAACTGCAGATAATCACAGTAAATGATATTCCACAGAAGGTATTTGGCCTCTGTAAGATAGTTTTGGGTACCCAGCACTTAGACAGGGGTCTTTTCATTAGCTAGCATTTTTGTTATCCCACAAAATTTATAAGCAAACAGATTTAAGTTTTAAGCTCTACTATTCATAGAGGTATGCTTCCATTAAAAATGTTGTGTGCTCTGGGTAGGCCTAGGAAAAATAAATATCTATATGTGCAGATTATTCTGAATTCTGGTAAATACACGTTTTGATTTTCTATGATTGCGATCCTGAATTTGGCTGCTATAGTAGGGATTTTAGAGCTGGAAGGCACAGTGCTTGTTCTTAATGAATTTATAATCAATTTTGGGAAACATGGCCAATATGTTAAAGAAAAAAGCACAATAAAAGACCATGTGTGATTATGTGACAGGTGTCCATAGAGGAAATATTTGTGGGTGAGAGTGTTTGGCATTTCTCTAAGACTTAAGTCAGGGCAAGTGAACCAAGGATAGCATTTTAGGTTGGAGGCTGGTTCATTAAATTGGGGCACCGGCGGTTGAGCCTGCTTCAAGGCAGGTCCAGATGGTAGAGGTCTTGTATTCTGTTCTATGGGATTTAAACTTCATTGGGGAGCTGATATTGATTAAATAGTCTGAGGATGACTGGGGAGCAAGAAGATGTATTGGTGAGTCTTTGGCCCAGGCCTGTGAGGGGAGTTTGCACCAAAGATCGGGGAACAGGTAACAGAAGGGATGGAAGCAATACGAAAGTAAAAGGAATCGGTTAGGAAAAAAAATTCTTTGTGATCCTGTGGGGCAGAGAGGCATTTAAAATAGAGACTCTGAAGCTCCATCCTTGGTGGGACTGAGAAACTGGAGATCAGGAAGGCCTCCTTCCAAGTAGGGTTTTTAGGAAAGCTGCTCTTGAGGCTCCAGCACACTTGGAGATTTCTCAGGACGGTCAGTGGGAGACACTGGGGCCTTAGCTGCCTGACCTGTGCTGCCCAGGAGAGAGCTGCTTCTTTCTCATCCAGGAGCGTAACCTGCAGTCCATAGGAAAGGGCTCTGGGGATATGTGGCTACTGGACGTTGTGCAAGGGGAGGTGAAAGGGCAGCCTGACAAAGCACTGGGAGCAGAGGCCCTAGGGAAAAGCAAGGGCAAAGGAGTGAATGGGAAGATCAAACCTAACTAATTTGTTTTCCTTTATACAAACTTCAAGGCAAAATGCCACTCCTCAGAATTGAACTAAAGTGCTCTTCCCTGAGGCTTGGCCCACCTGTGTGACTTCTAGGACAGAAATGAATGTGACTTCATTGCCAGGAATTATTCTTGTTCCATGGAACATATTTTATTAATCAAGTATCGCTTCAGTGTAGTAGTCTAGTCCTTATACCTCCTTGTCCCAGCATCTTCTCTGGTCTCTGGAGTGCAGGTGCAGTCTGAAGGAGACACCCGGTGATTTTAATCTAATCCCTGGCTGAGAATTGTTGGTCTCCTTTAGGTCCCCCTAGTTTTAGATTACAGATATCTCAGCCAGCAATTTAGAAGACGTGTATGATGCATGGTGTTTGCGTCACTGGACACTGAAGGGCTCCATGTGAGCTGCGCTCTCGCCAGGCGCCAGGGCCTCATGTGCGTTTCCCTGCCTCTCCAGTGAGCCGTTATAGACAGAATTGGAACTGCTAGAGGGGTTTAAATAGTACATTTGAGGTAGTTTCACTATAAGTATAACTGCATTTTAAAATTTTGCTTTTTGTATGTGCTTTCTTATTTCTGTTTAACTTTTTACCTCCTCTTCAGATTTTGAAGCACTTAGTTTTGAACATAGTATTAGGGAGGTATAAAATCTTGGGAAATCAAAGTCGGTAAAGTCAGAATAGTGTTTGAATCCCTGATCTACTGCTTGTTAGGTTAGTGACCTTCTGCAACTTAAGAACCTCTCTGAACCTCAGAAAACAGGAAAAATAGCAGCCATCCCAAGGAGTGTTGATATTGAGTGTAATAATAGATACCAAGTGCTTAATGTAACGTCCAGCCCAGGGTGTATACTCATGTGTTAATTCCTTTCTAGGTTTTAGTTTCTGACCTCCTGAAATGCAAACCTTCCTGTATAATTATGTCATTGCATGTATAAATACAATGTAAAATTACTTTTGTTTATAAGGAACAGATTAAATATTATTATGAAATATAGCCTTCATGATGAAACACGGCATTTGTTTTGTGCAAATACTCTCCACCCTTTTGTAGCCCAATATTGCCAGCTGTGGTGAGGATGTAATAGGGGTAATTCAAACTGTCAAATAATTCTAAAAACCATTCCTTCCTTGCGAATCACTCATGTTCTATTTGAGCAAATATATCTTGTCATTTTGCTTTAAAACTACTAAAATTATTTTAAATTTCATATATGATAGAATAGTGGTTCAAAATCATGCTGTTTGGGGGGAAACTGCCAGATTAGGTTATAATATTAATGTAGTTTGCAGAATATCCATATTCCGTTATGCTTATTGTCTTGTCTTCAATTTTTTACTTCTTAAAAATGGAATCAGGCCTTTTTAAGTGTTTCATGGGTTCCAAGCAGATATTTTCTAAATTATCTAACATGTTTAAATATCTTTACATATAAATTTAAATTTACATTGACAAGTCAATGAGGGAAAATATTAGAATGCTAAGAGTGTATGGCATTATAATGTTCATTTTGGTTGGTGTGTGGACATATTCTTTTAAGGGAAGCTGTTCTGATTATCTTATAAAATTACAGGGAAAAAGTCCTAGCTTATGTTTCTTTTCAATTGTTTATTAATAGAGTGGCTCCTGAATGTCTTCATCTCAGGTGATCACTTTACACTCTTAAAAATTATTGAGAACTCTGAATATCCTTTGTTTATGTGGATTTGATGTGTTGATATTTATCATCTTAGAAATTTAAACTGGACAGTTGGAAATATTTACATGTTAATCATTTGAAAAATAAACCATTACTAGTTAGCATAAATAATATTTTTAAATGAAAAATAACCTTTCCTAAACAAAAAAATTAGCGGCGTTGTTTTACATTTTCTCAAGTGTTGGACTCTCTCCTCTGCCTCAGCATTCTGTCTGCATACAAGTGATAAACCTTTGGAAAAATCCATGTATGTTTGGAGAAACTGAGAGGCGGAGGCATATAACATCTCACTGTCATAAAAATAGTTCTGACTTCACAGACCCTGGTGCCCCCCTCTCGCTCCCTCCCCCCCCCCCCCCCCGCCCCACCTCTTTAGAACTGCTGTTATGAAGGGAAGAGTGCAGGCTTAGGAGTCTGCTGCTTTTGGTAGAAACACCAACTGATTACTGACCCCGTGACCTGGGGCAGGTTACTTAACTTCAGGGACTTCATTGCATTATCACTAAAATGAGGGTTTATGTACCTTCCTGGTTAGAGCCATAGTGAGATTAGCAATAACGTCTTTTCTGGTATTGGACACATAGTGGGAACTCAAAATGGTAATTGTCATTAGGCAAATATTCAAAATTGCCCATTGCAAAGTTTTCAAAATAATCTCAAGCATTTGTTTCAATGTTAGCTATTGTTAGAGTAGTTTGACTTCATTTCCTTTGTTTCAGGAACAGTTAGCAAGTATCAAGGCTCCCTATATGCTACTCATTGGGAAAGAGAGAAAGATCTTGTGAGGAGGAGCGGGTATGAGTGGGTGAGGCATGGATATGCTGTGGAAAGTGCATCATGGAGATAAACACCGTGTGCTTTGGGAACAACACCTAATCCAATCTCGGTGTGGGCGACATTGGGGTCTGGGAGGGCTAACTGGCTGAAGTGATGTCTTTTCTGAGATGTGAAGGGTCAGTCAGTTTGAATTGAAAGGAGAATGGGTGAAAGGAATAAGAAGAGTACTCATTATTGGAGTGTAGCAGCTGGGAATATAGAGTAAACCTACTCAGTCTATCTGAGGGATTCCCCTTGGTCATGCCTGGGCATGCACTAGGAGGTCCATGTCCATGGCATGCACTGGGAGGTTTTGGGCAGGGACACAGCACCACCGCCAAGTGCTCTACAGCCCTTCAGGCTAAGGAGAGACCTGGGAGTGGAACGGTTATCAGTGCAGTGAGCGCGTGAGTGAGAACCACCTAGGAGGAAAGCACAGTGTGTCAGTTCATTTGAAGACCTTATCTAAGAAAGACTGGCTAGGTGGATTATCCTTTAAGTTACAGGCAAATCTCTGGGTTTCTGAATAAATTTTAATGCATACATCTACACAGGTGTCTCAGTTCATGGATTATGCTCTCAAATGTACACATTTTGGTGGACTTTATAGGATCTGCAATACAGTATCCTTAGAATAAGTATATTTTGTATGCATTTGTGCCTCATTGATTTGTTTGGTACTTAAATATAGTCATGGGGAAGGAGAACAGAAACAGAAAAAGTTTTTAAAGGACCACTAAGATTAAGGAAATGGGTGATAATTTCTCTGTGTCATAATTTCTCTCTATATTAAAAAAAGAGAACTAGGGGCTTCCCCAGTGGCGCAGGGGGTTAAGTGTCAGCACTATGAAGCTATCCGCAGACACTGCAGCATGCATTTGATCTATGGCCAGGGAGCTGACCCACTTGGTGTAGCAAACCTCTCCTGTCTCGCCCACTGCTCCCCTTAGCAGTATATTTCAGTCAATCCACCTTTTCTGCTCCCCACTCTGTCTCTGGTGACTCCCCCTTCCCCCCACCTCTGGCCTATACCCCAGTTCTTATATGCATAAATAAATAAATCTTTTTTAAAAAAGATAAAGAACTAGAAGAATCAGTAGTGCAACTTTTCCAGTTCTTTGTTTTCCATCATGTGTTATGAATATTATTTTAAAACAATAGCCTTTCTCAAAAAACCCTTGGGAATGTAGTAGCATTTTTTTAAAGATTTATTTTTATTTTTATTTATTTATGCATATAAGAACTGGGGTGTAGTACGGAGGTATGGGGATGTGTATGAGAGGATTCACCAGAGACAGAGCAGAACAGGTGGATCCATTGAAATACACTGCTGAGGGGGAGCAGCGGGTGAGACAGGAGAGGTCTGCTGCACCGTGTGGGTAGCTCCCTGGCCTGATGGAACTCATGCCACAGTGACTAGAGATCATTTGATAGTGCTGAGACTTTAATCCCTGTGCCACCAGGGAGGCCCAAAAGTAGCATTTTTTAGTATCAACAGTACATAGAGTATTGGAGGGGTGTGTGTGTGGGGGGTGTGTGTGTGTGTTTAAAATGACTATTTGTTCATGAAAAGAAATTGAAGTGAATTTCATTTGTTTGAATTTCATAGGAGGCTGAGTGTCTTTCTTCTCTCTTATAGGAAAAAGTAATCAGTTTTTCCAAAAGGTGGATTGTAGCCATTTTCAAGATTTTAGTTTCAAGAGGTTTTTGGATACCTTTGGTAATTATTTTTTCCCCTTGACTCAGACTCTATCTTTGCTTCTCTGTCAATTATGTTTGTTTCTTTATGAAACTGGTTCCTCAAAGTTAAGGGAGAAGGTCTTCATTTTAACTATTATGCAACCCAATCCCCTTTGCCTTTTTTAAAAGATTTTTTTTTTTTATCTATTTATGTATACAAGAGCTGGGGTACAGGCCAGAGGTTTGCGGGGGGTGAGAGGACCCACCAAAGACAGAGTAGGGAACAGAACAGGCAGATTGACTGAAGTACACAGCTGAGGGGAGCAGTGGGCAAGTCAGGAGTGTTCTACTGCGCCATGTAAGTTGTTCCCCAGGGGTGGAACTCGTGCTGCAGAGGCTGTGGAACAGCTTCATAGGTTGCCATCAGGTTGCCTTGTGCCATCAGGGAGGCTCTCCCCTTTGCCTTTTACCTTTTTATTTTCTGCTGCTTTTTTCCAGTTATTCAGAAAAGTGTTCTTTGGCACAGCAGGGCAGTGGATGGCTGTGGAAGGATAATTGGGAAGTGGCTTACGGGCTAGGAGAACTTTGCTAGACCTGACTTGGAGAATTAACTTAATCTTAACATCTTATACTAGTCTCCAGTCTCTGTAGTTATACTGTTAGTGTTACTAGACAGTCTCCTAGTGACTACAGAAAGGTAGTCCTCATCCTTCCTTTGCTACATAGCACAATTCTTCTGTTAGTGAAGGAAGTCAGGAGCAAACTTGGACTTTTGCTTTTTGCCTTGCAATATTTCAGTAGGTAATTGTGAATCACCACAAATGAGGTCTTGTTTTTCTTCACTGAGTGTAAAAAAAAATGTAGGCAAACCTTCTGGAAGTTGGGACAAATGGCAAGAGTAGGTGGTGATGGAGAAGTTAAAGAAAGTTGGCACAATGCCAAGAAATTGGCACCATTTAAAAATGTCAATAATGGACATAGCCGCAGAAGCACTCACATCCGGCTTGCTTTTTTTCCTGGTTTGAATTGGGTGATGAGAGTGATGGCTTAGTGTAGCTGGAGACTGTTTTCTTATGTCTTATTTTAGTGATTGAATCAAAATCATCACCCAGGCAGTTCTTTAAAGGAAACATGCGGCTGGGTTGCTGCGCCTTCTTAAAAGCGTATTATTTCTGGATGCTTTGTAGTGCTCTGGGCCCATTCATCCTCTGCTAACTTCTGTGTTTAATTATAAATAATTCTGTCCACAGATTTTAGGAGAATTCTTAGAGTTTGATGCTGTGTGAGAGCAAATACAATTGTTTTAAAAGGCATGATCCTGAGAGCTTTTTTTTCGTTTGTTTGCTTTGGCCAATGGCATAAAGAGTTAGAGGATACCGAGGAGGTACAAGTGATAAGGGAAGCTTTGATTCTCCAATCAAGTTCTTCCGCTGGGCCCTTTCTGTCTCTTCTGGGGTTGGCTAGAGCTATTCGCAGTATTAGCATAAGAATCCCACTGTCACCTTTTGCTGGGTGGGATGTTCCTGTCTCTTGCTCAGCTTACAGTGCTTGGAGCTTCACAGGGTAGATTTCCCTTCCAGTGAATAGGCAAGGACTTTTAGATCATCCTTCTGAAACTGTCCTTTTGAGGTTGTATTTCTGCATGTGCTTTTTAATTTGTGGGCTGTGTGATGACTTCAAGTTCTTATTAAATGCAGGGATATTTGAAATTAAAGTTCAGTTCTTAAATCACATTTCTTGGTGGAAAAATATAACCTGAATATTCTCTTTAATTTACAAAAAAATCTTATAAAATTGTGGGATTCATAAGAGTTATAATGTGTTTGTTTTTGCTGCTAAAAACACCTCAATGTCAGTGAGTTTAAAGAGATTGCTAAACTCCAAACAACATGGAGGTTTCCAGAAATGCGCAGTGGAGACTAGTGGAGAATTTACCTTAATCAATCTCTGTAGGGTTACAGCTGTAAAACTTCAGATAACCTGTAAGTAACCATGGGCAGAAATGGAACGGGGCAGTAACCAAGTGGGCTGTGTTGACATTGCTTCACATGGGCCCATTTATAAGTTAACTCCATTTCTAGCTACTTTAAAACTGAAGACATTTTGCAGAGGAGAGCTCTTTAAATGCATGGAGGCACACCTTGGATTGATGGCGATAAGTGATAAGGGAGCATTCTAAGGAAAAAATTTGATGATTTAGTTAGGAATTAAATAATATTTCATTTTTATCAGGTATTCCTCTAAATATTTTTCTTTTACTTTAACTGTAGTTACCCAAACAATGGGAAGTTAAGCGGCTCCGTGCTTAGTGTCTTCTATAACTTGACTTGAGATTCAGCCAGGTATTCTTCTTACTTTGAAACAATGTAGAAGACTTAGCTTAAAGAAGGAATATGACAGAGTTTAATTTTGGGAGAGGTCTTTACTTAGAACCCAGCTTCAAGCTCACAGTTTTAGTGAGCTTGAAAGAAAGTTAAAAACCAATATTTACATATAAAAAATTCTCTAAGCTAGAGTACTGCTGATGCATGGGGGGGAAAAGCCAATGGTAGGAGATTAGTTATTCATAGAGTGAAATTGATCCAAACCATCTGATCAGTTTTAATAAATTTCCCTGTTGAAGATTTCACTGAGAATTCTTTCAGTGCCATGCTATGTTGGATGCTAGAATAATAATTCATATTAAACAAATTTAATTCCAGGAATAAATTAATGGGGAAGAGGTGAGTAGCAGTTTATTAGCTTGATTTAGTGTTTCTCTTGTCATTTTAAATATCTCACACCTTTTCAGTGTATCTAGTAGATCCTGCTCTGGGTGGCGTCTTGGGGTTCTGCCCCTGACTCTTGCCAGAGTGGTTTCTGGGAAGACAGGAGGACAGAGTTGTGAATAACAGGGGCTTCAGAGGCCTGAGATCTGCATTTGCATTTGACTCTGAATTTTCTGCTAATCAAAAAATGGCTTAACTTCCCTAAACCTTAGTTTCCTGAAGATAATATCAATAATTGTGGGCTTCCCTGGTGGCACAGGGTTAAAGTCTCAGCACTATCAAGCTATCATCAGCCACTGTGGCATGAGTTTGATCCCTGGCCAGAGAGCTAACCTACATATGGCACAGCAGACCTCTCCAGTCTCTCCTGCTGCTCCCCTCAGCAGTGTATTTCAGTAGATCTGCCTGTTCTGCTTCCCACTCTGTCTCTGGTGAATCCTCTCACCCCCTGCACCTCTGTACTATACCCCAGTACTTGTATGCATAAATATATAAAAATAAATCTTAAAACAATTGTACCAATTGTATAGATTGTTATGAGAACTAAATGAGATAATACCTATAAAGTATTTTTGCGCAGTGTATTGCATTTGGTAAGTCTCCAACAAATATTAAGTATTTTATTATAACTTGGTTAATATAATTGTTAAAATGAGCTTTTGAAATGGCAACCCCCTTAAAGAAGAAAAACATTCCCTTATATGTAAAACAGTGCTTTGTATCAGTGCTTAAAAAATTAATCAAAATCTCCAGAAAACAAACAAAAAGTCTTACTATTTTTATTAGGAGGAGGCAAAAATTGCAGTCACACGCCTGTATTTCTTTTTAATTGAATCTCTATGAAATGGTACTATCTACAAATACCAACTTATTTTTCAGTGTTTAATTTCTTACTATTTAAACCAAGGTCATATCAACTAGTTTTCAAAAACTTCAGTCGGCAGAGAGTAAGTCAGCTTCTTGTTTTGTGTTGCTTTGGGAGACTTGCTAATATTCCCTCCAGCATCCAAGAGGTTAACCCAAAAACTATATACACATCTAAGTATATTTAGTCTTTACTTTGTTAAATATAAATTTAACCTTATAGCTGTTAACCACAAATTCAGTGACTCACTTTGCCCCACTGTTTTTACCAACATCTTCCTGTATTTTATAGTTTGCTCTCACACACGTTGAGATGATACTCTAGTTTTGTTTAATAACTGGGTTCCTGTGAAGTAGCACTGAAGGCAGTTTTGAGCTGGTTGGTTTGTGAGGGCCCTGTCACTAAAGTTTCTTTATGCTAATCTGTTTTTCCTTTGAGAAGTAACTTCCTATGTTTTTTAAAAAGATTTATTGATTTATATAAGAACTGGGGTACAATCACAGGCCTGGGATGGTGAGAGAATTCACCAGAGACAGGGCAGGGAACAGAACAGGCAGACAGATCGAAGACACTGCTGAGGGGAGCAGCAGGTGAAGCAGGAGAGGTCTGCCCTGCCATGTGGGTTTCTCTCTGGCAGGCCAGGAATTGATTCACACTCCAGAAGCTGTGGACAGCTTCACAGCACGGTGCTCAACCCGCTGCACCACCGGGAAGGTCCCAACTTCCTATGTTTTTTAAAGTGTGATGGTCACTAAAGAAAACAAATAGGATTGTTGCAGTTTGATTTAGTAGCAAATTTTTAAAATATTGCCAAAGAGGGTGATTCACATTTTTGAGTATGTGAGGTTTACAATTTTGGAGACAATTTTTGTCCAACCCATAACACTGTTGCCACTTTTTAAAGTTTACCAATTAAAGCTGTAGAGTTTTAGAACTAGAAGAGACTCTTGCTATAATGGAGCTGGGAGTCCAGAGTTTTGTTCTTCAGGAAAGTTCACAGTTATGTGTATGTTTCAATTTCTGTATTTAAGAGAAATGGCCCTTTTGCTTAACCGCAAACTTTATCACTACAGTTTTGTTCCTTTTTATAAAAATACTGATTAAAATGAGGTTGAATAAAATAAAATAGAAAACCTGTTATTATCCAGTATCCATCAGATATGTTTCCAAGATATGTTTCATGTTTATATATATATCACTTAACTGAACTATAATTTACATAAAATTTGTGTGTAATTTGCAGCGCTCCCTTTATATTATGGAAATCCACTGTAGAATGTTGCAGTTCCAGTCTGTTTTATGTACTTTCATTTAATTCAAGAATTAGATGGGAAAGATCCTTCCGAACTTACTTATCTGTGTACTGAAATTTGTCAGGAAGTACTGTTTTCCAAGTAGTTTTTTAAAGAAAGTTTGCTGTATTCTTTGCTGTTATCACATTAATTATGTCTTGATATTTGTAGAGAATGTCTGAACTATCGAATCTGAGAACTTTTCCATTATGATTGGGATGTTCTGTATTTGTCCTGTCCAGTATGGCAGCCACTAGTCATGTATGGCTTGCTTGCCCCTGAAGTGAGGTGAGATTGAAACCTGAAATTTAAATTTAATATGATTTTAATTTAAATGTAGAGCCATATGTGGCAAGTGACTTCCATATCGGAATGACTGAACGACAAAAATAATATATAGAACACTGTTAGCACTGAAGAGAAGAGTTTTGTTTTCCGTGTAGTCAGTGTAAGCTTTGTGTTTCTACTTTTATTCTCTCTCACCTTTTTCCAGATGGCCTTGAAACCGTGGGTGCTCTGTGTCTTTTGGCCCAGCTAGCTCGTGATAGCATGTAGTGATCCATACATGGCAGTGCTGACACAATTCACTTTGTTATTTTTGGAATAAATCTTTGCAGTGTAACAGCCAATTGTTGCTAAACGCAGTGTACTATTTTAAGTAATGTGAACAGAGTGACTTGTTTTAAAGTATAAGGGATACTCAGAAAGTTAAGGTTTAAATTTCTTGCCCCACAAATCTAGTTACAAGTGCTCCATAGAAAACATTTGTTAATTGATTTAATAATTTAAAAACTATCATATTTCATGAAATTATTTTTTCTTTGAAAGAAATTTCTTAAAATTTGATATTAAATTCAGTCTCCTCATTCCTCAGAGAAAAAAAATTCAAAACATTTCCTGGAGGGCCCATGGCTGACAGCTGGGTTTTGCTTATTGGTGTCCTAGGGTACACTTTTCAGATTTCCAGGTCAGTGTACATAACTGTGTAGGTCTCTTTTGATCAGAAGACATGAGTGTCTTCATTTGGCATTGAAGGCAAGCAGAGAAATGTTAGTCATTGTCAGATGTCACTTTAGGGTAAATTAGTCCTGTATAGAGATTGATAGTTGTTCCTGAATTTTGTAATGTGATTAGTGGAAGAGGGTAAGTGAATTGAATAGAAGTCTAAATTATAGTACTTATTTTATATATTTCAAAAAGGATTTGAGCCACTCTGACAAAAGGGTGTGTGTGTGTGTCTGTCTATCTGCCTGTCTTTGTTTCTGTGTGTATGTGTGTGTGTATGTGTGTAAAATAGAAACAGGAAATTGGATCCTGGAATGGAAGAATAAGGAAATGTGCTAATTATGGGCTTGGTTGCTGGGGCTGAGCATTGAGTTCTGAGCTTTCTGGTGAGTGTGCAAAGGGAAATATGACAAGATTCTCATCAGAAAAAAAGGAAATTTTTTTTCTTAAAGGGTGAGTTTATTTTTTCTGGCATTAAATCCTAGGAAATTTTGTGTGGTGTGTTTTACTTGTAGAAGGTATGGATTATCATCACAAATAATTTTCTTAATAAGTATAGTTCTACAACAGGTTTTTTGTTTCTTGTTTTCTATTTTTGCATCTGGATAGTTTCTTCCCTCACCCTTGATGATACCATTTGAAGGTGTAACCTTCAGGGCTGCATATGAAGTCCATCCTGTGAGTATTTCATTGACACATGGAACTCAGAAACCCTGATGGTTAACTTGTAGACTCAGATGCCTAAGGGGAATGGATTCAATGTCTTAGGCAATCTCCCCTAGATTTTGCTCTGTTAATTAGGTCATGGAGACTTGTATAGAAATTAATTGTATAAATTCTTTTGCTCATAAAGTCTAAATTTTTGTGAACTTATTAGATGCCTCTGAATTGCTTGTGTTGAAATGCTTAAGTTTTTGTAACATGAATGTCAACTCACCTAAAAAAAAAAAAAAGAGTATGAAATACTATATGTATTTTATTGATGAGCAGAGCCTTGACTCTGAAAACCAGGCAAGAGGTTTGTAGAATGAACATTCCATTTTGAATATTGAGTTTCAGTTGCTTTGTCACTCACTTGCTGGGACGTGGGTCATAAAAAATGGTTGTAGGCAAAGCCACGGTTTCTACTAGAATGCAATTCATTCCTTTGTGAAATAGTTGATCAAGATTTTTTGATTAAATATTGATCAAGCTTGTAGTAGCTTTGGCTAATGGAAATTGCTGGAATGATGGACTTTTTCTCTGCACTGTCCATTTTGGTAGCTTGTAGCCACCTGTGGTTGTGAAACTTGATAAATGGCTGGTGTCATTGAGCAACTACATCTTAAATTTTAGACAGTTTAAGCTTAATTAGCTAGTGACTACTGTGTTGTACAGTGTAGTTCTAAAGCTACAATTGATAGAGCACGAATGTTCCAACTTTTTTTTTGTTCCAACTTTTTTGTCCCCTAAAATAATTTTGGAAAAAGAAGTTGTTTTGAAATTCTGACTTTTTCCCAATTCAAATGCATGAAATTGTGTTTGCATGACTATCATTTCACTAAACATATGTGAGTGTGAAAAGGAAGGTGGAAAAGAAACAGCAGAAGGCTGGTCAGTTTTAGTAGAGACTTCATGTAGCCATTAGGAAATTGGAAATAATCCCTTAAATAAGCCCTGTTTTTTAGAAACTATTCAGAGTTCTTTAGGATTTCCCTTATCCTGGTTTGAAGACCACTGCATGATCCTGGTTTGAAGACCACTGGTATTGCTTCTTAGTATCTTCAAATAAAATCACTCAAATATTATCCAAACTAGAAGGCTCAGTCTGCAATGTGGAGAATTAGGGGCTCTGATGAGCATCAGTGACTGGGCCGGGAGGGCTGCTTTTGAGGATAGTGGATAGTGTTGGCTTGAAAAAATTTGAAAGCAGTTTTTACCACTCCTTTTCCATTTGTGTAGAAGATCTCATTTAGTAGTTTTACCATGGATTGTTTCATAGTATACCTTTCCAGTGTCTCTATTTAGTAAATTAACAGAAACTAGACCCAGGCATCCGAAAAAGTAAAGTCTATAGACTTTAGACTGAATCATTAAAATAGATACCAAATATGACAGTGTTAGTTCTGACAGAATGTATTTTGACTATTCTGTTTTTACATTTAGATTCCAGTATGGTTCTAGATAATAAAAAAAAGTGTACGAACTTGAGTGTAGGAACATTTACCTTCTTGCTACAGAGACAGGAGGATTTGCATCCAGATCACCCAAAACATATAAATGTCTACAGGAAGCTGCTCATCTATTTACAACTATGTTGTGTTTAAAGTAACTCTCTTAAATGAGAGTGTTTTAAATGAGAACCCCAGTTTTTGAGGTTTTTTCCCTATGGATCTTTACTACCGAAATTGAAATTTGGAAATTTAAAAAATATTTATTGGTTTATTTAAAAATGATAAACCCATCTCTAATGTAACATTTTGAATAAGTTTCTTTCAAATTAATGTGAAGAGGACTAACTTTTCATTTTTGCTAAAGTCTGGCTTAATAGAAGACAGTTGGATCCTGAATTTGCTGCAAAATTCATTCTGTTGTAATATGTTTTGGTTGAAATATATGAAGGTAATCAATATACACAGATACATACACATAGTTGAAAAAAGGAAGACTATTAATACCTTTTAAGATAGAGAAGTATGGATATTCTTTTTAATACTACACCAAAATGCAACAAGTGGTAGTTTCTTAAAGATTACTTAGAATGTGGGGTTGGAAGGAAGCTATGCCAATTAAATTTTCATATGCAGTTGCCTTAAAATCCATGTATTTTCAGTGATTCTTTTAACCATGCATGATGAGTTTGTAACATTGACATTTACAAAATATTGCTTGCAGAATTACATCTATCTTCCCATTATTGACACATTCTAGTAGGTACAACATTAAAAGTCTTATTTTTTTTATCACTATTGTTTTATCAAAAAGACTGGAAATTTGTGAAGCTCATTGTTGTGGTTATAGGCATTTGAAATTCTGAATTTTGCATGAACTTACATTATAGCATTGGGAATAGTTACTTTTCTTGAAGTGACCTCATTTTGTTAATTTCAAGAAAATTACTGGCAGATAACTAAATTCGAATAAGCATGGTTTATCTTTTGGTCATTCTTTCACATAAAAAGTGTTCCACGAAGCAACCAATTCAACTCACAACTCATAACGCATCAGTGCTTTTCCAGTGCTCGCTTTCGTGCTCAGTGTGTGGCATAAATGCTTCATCGGCACTTTCCTGCACACGAAACATTAAAAATGTGTACTCAAGGATCAGAATAGTAAAAATCAGCTCACAGTGTTTTGTTTAAGGCATTCTTCAATGTACTCTTTTTTTGGGCCACAAGCAAATAATAATTGCTAGTCCAGTTTACTGTTCCTGCCTTGGTTGTGTTGACCCCATCAGTGTAAAAGTCATGGTGTAAAGAAAAGAGATTCTTGCAATATTATGAGAGAGCTTTGACTTTTGTGGATGTCCTGAAAGATCCTGGGGACACACAAGGTTCTAGTCCTCACACTTTGAGGACTGATAGCTTAAGGAAATTCCAAATAACGGTGTTTTCTTATAAAATTGAAAATCTAATTTTACCTAACAAAAAATCTAAACTGTTGGGAATGGCTGATAGGCACTTAAAGTGCTGATTGTCTCACCCAGGCCTTGTCTCCTGCCTGAGAGAGAAGGGAATAGCTGGACTGATTTTTGCCATTGAGGGATCTGTGGTTTTTGATGCTGCTGGATTCTTTTTTAATTTTTTTTTTAAATAGCTGTTTGGTGAGAGAATATTTACAGTAAACAGTTCAAGTTAAATTGTGATCTTGTACTGGGCAATTAGAAGCATTTCTGTTGTTATGCAGAGATGAACCAAGCAGTAGATACTCCTTCCTCATCTTATGTTACTAATGTCTGCAGTATGGAGGTAAAGATTTTTCTAGTGAAAATGATGTGCTATAATTACTAATCTAGAGAAATGAAGAAGAGGGGTTGTTGAGAAAGAAGGATGCTTGCGCATGTGAGCCTTTGTGGGACTGTTGATTCATTCCTTCATTTACTTATTAAATGTCTAGTGACATACTGCCTAGTATTTGATAAATACTGAGAAAATAAAGATGAATATTACTCTCATCTCCAAGAAACTCAGTCACTGAGGGGTAAGCGGATGCTCCTTCACCACATGAGATTGCTGGTATAGAGTGAGCACCAGGTTGAGTGATGGCACAAGGTTAAACCACTCCTTTTGGTTAGACAAAGCTTCATGGGTGTTTCTAGCTTTGGAAATCTATGATCTGTCTACATCCAGAGTTGATAAGATTCTTTGGGATTCACCATAGGATTGTGCTAGGATGAAGACAGTGAAGTCCCATATTATAAGTTTACAGCATTTATAATATTTATAGTTTCTGTCACCATCTCTTTCCTGTCAGTGTACATAGGAGCCCGAAAGCATCATCAGATGTTCTTTCGTGAGAATGTAGTAGGAACAAAGGATGTTGAGGTTTATTATAACTAGAATTTTCATCCAGGCTTCCCTATATCTGATGCCATACAACAGAGCTCATTTCAGTCAAGATTTTCCTTGTTCCCATGTAACCTCTTGACCCTGTTGGCTAAATGACTAAATTAAGTCCTTTGGATCCTTAGCAGACTCTGTCCCTCCTGGTAATACCTTCTTTTTTTCACTTGGTTTGGTAAAATTGATTATTGTGACACTTTATTTTTCTTGAGTGTATTTGGCTTTTGGTATTCCCAAAGCTCATTTAGGGACCTTTTTACTATTCTTTAAGATATGTCGCTTTGGTAGATATTTCTCTCTTCTATTTGTTTTTAGTAGTTTAATAACAATTAATGAATATTACTGCCCACCCTGTATCAAGGATTGTTCTGGGCAAAGCAATGACCATGAAGCAACATTCTAGTGAGAAAGACAACCAATCAAGTAACCAAACTGTGTGTGTGTGGTGTAATAATAAGTGATATGAAAAAAAAAAAAAACAACTATGTAAGGTGATTGTGCAGTATAGAGAGTGCTATTTTGGGTAAGCTGGTAACGTGATCAAATGGATCTGGTATAGCAGGTAATCATAAAATGGTTGTGGTAGGTTGGTGGCATGACCACTAGCAGAACTCACTGACTTTCACTCTACTCTCCTTCCTCCATTGACAACATCATTAAACATGTAGAAAATAGTCAGTCTTAACTTGTGGAGATGCTTATGAGAGATAATCCAGTTGAAAAACAGTGTTGCTATCACTGATGACTGTGGATAGGGGATCATATAAGTTGTGTGCATTGCTTGCCCCACTTTCCTCTGTTACTGCTAAAAACAAAGAATAATGAGACACCCTCCCACCCCCCTCCATGTGTTAAGGTTTGAGGTGTTGGATAGATAAGTGTTTCTTTCAAATCTTGCATTTCATCTTTACAGTGTAAAATTTATAGTCAGGGCCTCCCCGGTGGCACAGCGGTTGAGCACTGGGCTGCAAAGCAGCTTCTGCAGCGCTGGTTTGATCCCTGGCCGCCGGCAAGGGTCCCACATGGTGCGACAGACCTCTCCTGCCGCTCCTACTGCTCCCCTCAGCAGTGTACTTTGTCAGTCTGCCTGTTCTGCTCCCCGCTCTGGCTCTGGTGACTTCTCTCACCCTCCCGTGCTTCTAGCTGTACCCAGTGCTTGTATAAATAAATAAATAAATAAATCTTTAAAAAAAAAATGAATTTTACAGTCATCTCAGATATGTCATGTTTGCCTAGCATTTTGATTTTTTAACTCCTTCCTGCCTCAAGCCCTTAAGCAAAAATTCTGATGCTTAATGAAGATGTACTTTTTCGTTGCTTTGAATCACCATTAGTACACTTGCCATATACTCTTGGGGCAATGCATATGCCAGTGGTTTTATGACATTTTTACCTCATAGCGTTGTCATCAATACTTTTCTTGAAGTCTGGATGTGTGTCTCACATCCAGTGGGACAAAGTAAGTAAAATCTCTGAAGTCTCTGATGGTGCTAGAACAGTACATCTGCCTGAGGAGTCCTTCTGGAGCCCTGGGGATGCCTGGGTTTCTCTTTGCACAGGTGGGGAGGTTCTGCTTGGCTCTTCAGGATGAGGAATGAGGATTGCAGTATTTCCTTCTCTTACCCTCCAGGTGCTGTGGGAGGGGCCCATCTCCCTATTTTTAAGTCTTTCACCAGACTTCTGGGTCTTACCCTGTCTCACGTCTTCATGGGCTTTCTCTGTGGGTTCTAAAAAAGTTTTTTTTTTAGACTACAGATAAGCAAAGTCCTGCCTTCATTTAACTATGGCCTTTTCTTTCTCCTCCCCAGGTGCAATGGACTGATTTAAGTTCTAAATCTTTTCATCCCAGCCAGGGTGTTTGGCTCAGAACATTCAGCTGTAGTTTAGAAATCACTTCCTCTAGAAAGCCTTTTCTGTTCCTACCAATTGTGGAGTCTAGGCTGTACTCAGGTCCCCGTGGCAGGCCATGCTCTTTTGGCACAGTGATCCCTCCTCTTGGATGGCAGCACAATACAGTGTAGAAGAGTGTGCCCTGGGAGCCTGGTTTCCTCACTGATAAGCTATGTGACCTCTCGCAAGTTAAATAGCTTCTCTAGGCCTATTTTCTCACCTCTGAAATGGGAATCATACATTTTAACTGTTAGAAAGATTTAAATAATACATATAATGTGCTAGAATTGTAGCTGGTACATGACATATTGTCTATAAATTACTACTACTATAGATGCCACATGATTATATTATTGCTGCCACTGTGACTGTATATTTACTAAAATACTTTGTTGCCCCCCACTGTATTCTAACTTGAGTGAGGTCAGACTTACTGTCTGTCATCTTCTCTGTTGTATTTTCCCATGCATGGCACAGACATTCCCTCCATGTGTGATATGCTCTGACAGAGGTGTGGGAGAGAAGAGGTGTCTTTGGGGGTCATGGGGAGAGTGAGATTCAGGGAAATCCTGCCAGAGGAGATGCCTTCTGAGCTGAGTAGCATCTGAGAGGACTGATGGGTAGAAGTCAGTCAGGACTGAGGATCACAGGGCTGCAGCCTGGAGGACTTTGGGGAGGGTGGAAAGAGAAGACAAGACAGTAGGATTGAGACTCAGATAAACTGAAAGTCATCCTGGCTGTCCAGTGGGATATACATCCTGTGAAACTGTCTAGCTATCACGTTAAAAAAAAATGAAGAAATAGTGAAATGGATTTTAATATATTTTACTTAATGTAATAGATCTAAAGCGTTGTTTCAATATGTAATTTTCAATGTTCTTTCAACAGTCAATATGGGACAATTTATATTTATTTTCCCTTCTTGTACTAAATCTTTGGAATCTGTTATGATTTTATACATCCACTTCTCAGTTCAGGCCAGCCACATTTCAAGTGCTCTGTAGCTACAGGTGACTGCCACATCTGACAGTGTGGGCCTTGGGAAAAGATAGTTGGGAGGTGATGGGCCTCAAATTTAGACTGCAGTAGTGTGGGTGGAGAGACTCGAGAAGGTAATTCGGACTACGGTATTTCATACTTGTTTGCTAGGAGGATGGTGGCCTCACAGGTAAAATAAATCAGGAAAAAGAACACAAAGTTTTTGGTTTAGTTTTGTTTTCAGTAACTGAAGGGCAGCAGGCACAATGGTGAGTTAGGCTTTGGTCTTTAAGTTTTAGGTCAGACACTAGGCTTCATGGGTGTTCAGCTTAACCTAGGGCTTAGTGACGTGGGGTCTGCATGGTGGAGCTGAAACCCTTGAAGCTCCGCACCCAACCCCCACCCCTACCGCAGCTATTGATTCTGCCTTCCACCTTTCTCTGGCTTGAGGGCTCTCTGCTTGGGTTTGGTGGATGATAAATAATCATCCACCCACCCCTACCAGTAGCTGGGCTGTGGTCAGAGCAAAAAGGAGAAGCATTTTTGTGTCAGAATTTGCAAACATGCCTTAACCTTCCCTCTAAAGCAACTGAAATATTTCACGCTTCATAAGCCAGGAGGATTTTAATATTTATCTTAAACTTTTCTTACAGTTAAATCGTAAGCCACTTTTGATAAAAATCCATGATCGATATAGTTCAGCAATGACTGAAAGTTGTCTGCCTCTTTACTTTTGGAGGTCAAATTATGAGGACTTTTTCTAGATCTCTGTGTCTCCAGTGTTCTTGTTTGGCAGTGTCTTTTAGGGAATGAGATGAGTGATTGTAATATGTTCCTAGTACACAGGCAAATGCTCCTGTTGACTCTTATTTAGGATATCAAAGGTGAGGCGAGAATCTCATCCATCCTTTCATTCATTCATCAGAGAACATTGTTGAGCATTTACAATGCGTGAGTAGCTATGAAATGTCATGTAGGCATTGAAATAAACTATTTCCCCTAAAAAAAAAAATCCCTCTTTTGCAATGATGTAACTGTAACAAAAAGAGAGAAATGCAGACTTGTATGGGAGAAGATAAACAACTTAATTATTTGCAGGGCCAGGAAGAAAGTTGATACTTGAGTCAGATGAAAGGAGATAAAGGAGAAATTTGTGCAGACATAACATAGAATGTGGTTCTTTAAAGGGACAGCAGATGTTTCCACATTGCCTTGGATCAGGCAGTAAAACGTGCATTTGTTTACACTTGGCATATATTAGTTTCCCAGAGGTTTAAGGGACCATTCTGGGCACCTTGGAGGTGAGAGAAAGCACATGTGATCAGGATAGCGTAGAGAAATAACATTAACATTTGAAGGAGGCTTGGGAAGATTTTGATATTCCATCAACAAACACATCTCTGGTTTGTATCAGTTTTTGCTTTAGGCATTGGAAATGTATATGTACACACACATATGTACATACACTCCTGGATATATGTACACAGGAGTATAACATGCTGCTTTCCTTCGGGGGCTCCTAATCCAGGGACCAGGCATATCTAATAATCAGTAGTCAAGCAATGAAATAAATGGTACTTGGCCTTGAGAGTATTTGACTCTACTGGAGAGCTCAGAAAAGACCTCAGGAAGGGGATATGTTTCACTTGAGTTTTGAAGATTGAGTAGAATTTAACTGAGAGGATAGCATAGGAATGAGCACTTGAGGCAGGGCAGTGATATGTATACAAGCATGAAACTGGGAAAAAGCAGAGTGCCTTTATGTGACTGCAGTTGTTGTCCAGTGTATGCAGTGGAGAGAGTTTCGACAGGGATGGCAGGGTGGGCATGGGAAGACCAATACCTCGAGCAGCCACATTGAGAATTTGAATTTTAAATGTATTGATTGGGAATCATTGACACATACAAAGGAACATGCCATAGGCGATTAGCATGCCAGTACAATCTCTTTGCTGTGAGACAGAGTGCACTGGGGAAGATGAGCCCAACTGAAGGCAGACTAGGAGAGAAGTCCTTTGTTGTGGGCCAGGACTAGACAAGTGTGGCTGGAGAAGAGGAGGCAGTTGTTAACATGGATGCGGTTGGTACCAGTGAGAATGAAGCAAGTTTGGGTGATTGGTATCATGGTAACTTTAACCAAAAATAGGAAAGCACTGTTGTGGGTGGAGGGAAGTGATTTTGAGTTTTGGCATGCTCTTCCCAAGTGCTGGAGAAAATAGCCATTACTCAAGTGGAAACAAACATCTGGGTCTGTTGGATAATGGAATCCTAAGGAACACCAGAACCTATGGAATTTCGTAGAGGATGAGTATCGAGAAAGGGAGGATGAGGGAAGAATGGTCACATACAAGGTAAAAAAAAGAGAATAATGTGGTAGCAAAAGGTTTTCACACTCCAGTTTTGAATTTTTTGAAAAACTTTAAATCTGTAGAAAAGGTGAATGAATAATGCAGCGAACACTTTTTTATCCTTCACCTGTTAATATTTTGTCACACTTGCTTTAATCTATCTCTCCCTAAACTCTCTTGAAGAAACAAGGTACATAGCCATGGAGATATTGGGTGAAGAGTTCTGTGGGCAGAGGAAGCCTCTGCAAAGGGCCTGAGGAAGGAAGGTCTTTGCCCATTTGTTGTTTGACAGTAAGCAAGGAATCTGTAATTAGAGTGTAAGAGCATAAGGAGAGAATTGTAGGACATGAAGTTAGAGAGGTGCCAGGAATCCATGTTACTTAAGGCCTAGTGGGCTTTGATGAATGAAGTCTTTAGATTTTACTGTGAGTGAAATGAGAAAGTATTGGAGGTTTTGAGTAGAAATGTGACATGATTTGGTTTGCATTTAAAGTTTCACCCAGGCTGTGAAGCAAATAGATGAGGCTAGAGGGCAAGATAGAAATCAGGGGGTTAATTACAGAGATTCTCCAGTAGTCTAGGCAAAGTCTGTGTTGCTTGGATAAGGTGTGGGTAGTGGGTACTTGATATCTATGTAGAAGGTGGAGCCAACAGGAATTACACATTGGATTAAAGGTGGAACATGAGACTAAGTGAAGCGTCAGTAATGACTCCAAACTTTTGGCTTCTACTGTTGGGGATATAATAATTTTTCGAAGTGGCATTTGGTGAATAATTCAGGAATTTATTTTGGAATGAATTTAAGTTTGAGATGCTTATTGAGACGTCTATGGAGTACACAGGTGATAGAGAGGTATAGAGCTCAAGGGAGTGGTCTCGACTTAAGAAAGACTTTGGGAATCATTAACCTGTGCATATTTAGACCCATGACATTGGGGGGTGATTGCAGAGGAAGCATAGGTAAAACTGAGATCCAAACATGGAGACTTTGAGCATCTCAGAAATTACAGGTCAAGAGATTGATGAGAAAATGGCAAAGAAAGCCTGCAGGGTAGGAGAGAGGGTTGACCTGAGGTCACTTGAGGAAGTCAGGAATAAGTGCTGTTTCAGATCCTACAGATAGGCTGAAGACATGAGCGAATCCCTGTTGTAGAATTTTAGTGCAGTTAGATAGAACAAATTCAAGAGCAAATGAGAGGAGGAAGAAGCCAGCAGCATATAGTCAGTCTCAAGGATTCTACTCTTAAAGGGAGCTGACCAGGCATGAGCTAGAGAAAGACAGAGCAAGAAAAGCTCAAGAAGTATTTGAAAAACTGAAAGTAAGAATGGAAGAATATTGTCAATGGAGAGATTGGAGATGCAGGAGGCTGTGGAGTGTCTTGTGTGGTGGGAAATTCTAGACTGGGTGAGGGATGTGCCTTGGCTGATGTTTCCTGGCTCCTGAAATTCAGGGCACACTGGTGCTGAGCATCTGCGTGTTGGGAACTCACAGTGTCAGCTAGCTGTGTCCTAGGGAATTTGGGGTCTCTGAAGATTTCCTGTCCTTGCCTCTGTGAATTCAACACTCACCCTTCCTTCCTAAAGTCTCAGCAGACCTTTTCTAGGTGAGAGAGAGTGACTCTGGCATGTGATTTCTCTTGGTCCTGGGCTCCTGCTGAATGACGTCTTTTTGTTCTCTCTGCTGTAATTTTGCTTTTCCCCCTTCCCTCTCATCTCTTATGGTTTATTTGGTGTGGATCTAGAACTTCAGATTCAAACATAAATCCATCTTGTATCCCTAAGCATTTCTATCTTCTGCATGTTGAGATGTGTAATAAATGTTAATTTATGACATGTTATATTGAGCAGGGATTCAATTTAGTGTGAAAAAACCTAGTAGATGTTAGGTATCTATGAAATGAGATTATATATTGTTGGAATTGTGTTCTGAAAGTTTTTTCTTTCTTATGGGAAAAGCAAATTGTGTATTTTAAGATTTTTTTTAGACTTTAATTCTATTTAACTTATTTTGTTCTATCATAGGTCTTTAGATCAATTTTATTTATTGTGTTTATCTAAGAAACTTCCTTAATATCTCCCACTAAAACAATCTTCATCTCTCCAGTCTACCTTACAAATGCTCATTTCTTTTACAGTTGTGTGCAGGACTATTGTCAGATTTTAAACAATAGAGACTTAGCGTCTCAGAGTGAGGACTTTATACATCAGCTCATAAAATATCTTCATTTTAGAGACAAGGATGTTGAGGCATTTTGAGGTGATTGTTTTCCCACTCGATTGGTAAAGCCCCCATTGAGTAAAATGGTCAAAAGCAACCCTTCTATCCCACTGCTCTTCCTTTTGACAATACTCAAAAGAGCTGCCCACACATGGAGGAATAGACTCAAGTGATGATCAGGCACTCTCCATCTAATGCTGTTTTAATGCAAGCCCATGTCCATCCTGAGAGACATCAGCGCCTTCAGGCCACTAGGCAGTCTGTGGCTGTCCCCCATCCCCCATTCAGTCCTTCTTGGTTGGTATGTTTCCTGTTTGCCAGCTGTTCCTAGGGGGTGATGGTGGTAAGACAGTCAAAAACTTGTGAGATTATTCCCTAGATAATTTCTATTTATGTTTCTGAATTTCCAATAATAGACGCAAAAGAGAAAATCTTTAGGTTCTTGAATTAGAGAAGTGGTTAGTGCTGGATTAGATGTTAGATGATTATTAAAAATTTTGCAACCACAGGGCTTAGTATACTAATCCTTTTGAATAATATTGTGAAATGTCTGTGAAAAAAAGCCCCACTCCTTTGCTGATGTTCATGTATAAATATGCTAAAACTCTAATATCTTAATTGTGAATACATTCTTATTTACCTCCATTAAATTGAATTCTATTTATTTTTTAATTAAATTTTAAAAATTGTGATAGCATAGCTTTTATAACATTGCATATGATTTAGGGGAATAGGCTCACTCATCCTCAGGTACATCTTACCACACCACATCCACCACCGAAACACCCATAGTCCTCCACCTTAGTCCATTGGACCCCTCCCACTTTGTTTTCCACTCCTTAACCTTGCCCTCTAGTAACATCACTTCTGCAATCATATTTCTAGAGTTGTTTTGGTTTAGTTTTTCTGTTCCTTTGTTTCATTTCTTTATATTCCACATATAGTGAAAAATCAGCCCGTGCTTAAATTGAAGATTAAAGGAAAATGTTTTTAGGCACAAATGATGTTTTGTCATAAGTCCACCAAAGTTATGTATTTTCAAAAACAATGAACTTTATCAATATAAATAAGTTAAAATAGAAACAAGTTACTCAACTACAAATCTCTAAAAATAGATCTTTGTGGCATTTTCATATTTTCAAGTAGACACAGGTGTCTAAAACTATAAAGAAGACTGCAGAGCTGGTGTTGACGTTAAGGCACAGGGTAAATCACACAGCAGTTTAAACTAAAACAGCTTAGTTCAGAGGGTACTGCTGTTTTATAACCATATTTAAAAATCTGTTCCTCTTTTACTCCCTCAAACTGAGTTCAGGGATATAATGGATCCCATTATAGGTAAAAGGTCTGTGACTCAGCCATCGAGCTACTCAAACTCTTGGCTGTTTTAATTGCCACCATTAAAGCTTTAGTACTTTTATCTCATAAAAATAGATATCATTGATGTAAAATGTGTGCCTGTTGAAGATACATTTGTACCTCTGCCCTGATGGTTAGCTAATCATCCATTTGTGTTTGAAGTTGGTTAGGTTTTATGCAGATGGGAACTTGACATAGATCACAGATTTAGTCTTTTAATTAAGAAAAAAATTCTATGTAGTAATAGGGGTACTATCTAGCTAGAATATTATCCCCAAATAAATTGTGTTGGTTTGTATTTTAACTACATTTAGCTTGTTCTTGAACACAAGAGAATAACAATGTTTCTGATTCTAATGCTATCACTTCAACAATTCAAGGGAAATATATGAATCACTCTTTTGTCCCTATTTGACACATCTGTGTAATTTAAGTGTGGTAATTGGCATGTTTCTCTGTCTTCTGTAAGGGGGGGAAATATCAAGGTGTGAAGAAAACTCCAGGATCATAGTGGAAGCTAAGTGTTAACATGTGAAAATCTACTTTTTTTTTGGAGGGGGGGGCTTATCCCTCCTGCCTGCTAGGGAATCACAGCTTTTTATTATTCACATTGCTGTGCCCAGGCCCAGTAAGATGTCCCTAGAAGTGATGTAAGATGAGTACATCTCAATGAAGTTTAACTTCCTAATTGCTCTTTACACATTTATCTCTCTGTAGTAAAAATAGAATAGCAAATAATTGGAGGGGCAGCTCATTCAGTTATTTCTGCTCTGCAGTTGTAATTGTGGAATTATATTCAGATAAGAGGAAAAAATGCAACTGTAAAAGCAACTGAAATCTGAAACATTTCTAAAACTAAAACCTACCCACACAAAACATTTGTCAGCTAATATACATAACCATGCTTCTATTCTTGCCCAGCTGTGTAGATTCAATTATAATAATTTTCTCAGTTGCATAACATTGCTGTTTGTTTATTACTGCATTATTAGTCAGTGAATGAACCTCCCTCTTTTTGACCCCTCAGCAGTGTTTATAAAATACTTAATTGCTTTGGTATCTTCTGTTTCATGTGAAATTCCAGCTGGAAGGAGTCATGGGGACACAATCCCCTGTAAGTGTTAAGCTGACTGTTTCTAATGTGCAATAAACTTATCAGAAACCTTTAATATTGCTTATAGTGCAGTTTTTTCTGTATTTTTTACTTAAAAAATGAAGAGGTTTTTGTTGTTGTTTAATCCTCTCCCTATGATGACTTCTTTGGTAGTTAACTGTCTAACAGTGTCAGGCTCCAGCTTGCCTATGTGAGTGGGTCCCACCTCTGTCCAGTAGTTACCATCACCCAGCTCTCCTTCCCTTTACATTCTTCTCTTTGGAGCAAATTCAACAGGAGTGCGTGAGCTACAATCACTAAGGGGGTAGGTATAATGGCGAGCAGGTGGATTCTGCAGAGAGGTTGCCTGGGTTGAATCTTGACTAACAGCTTTTTGTGACTTTGGGTGAACTTCTTAACCTTTTTTTGCCTTTTCCTGTTTATAAAATACGGTGACTTCATAACGTAATTGTGAACCTGGAACAGTTTGTGGTGCCAAAAATATGTTACTGTTAGCGGCAGCAGCACAGAGAAGTTACAAGGGAATGCCATAGTGTTGTTCATCTTTATGGGGGAGGGTGAATATCTAGCATAGACAGGGTAGTCCTGAATGGAAAAATTTCAGATGAGAATTACAGAGGACTTTAAGTTTGCATTTATTCCTGTGCAACAAATTATCATAAACTCTGATTTAGAACAATGTTTGTTTCTTCTGTTTCTGAGAGTCAGGATTTGAGCAGTTAGCTAGATCCCTCTGCTTGGAGTCTCGCCAAAGCTATATTGGGTGTCAGGGTCACCTGCTCAAATAGGGTCTTGACTGGCAAGAATCTGCTTCCAAATCCATTTGACTTGTCAACAGAATTCATTTCCACTGTGTGACTGGGGGCTTCATTTCTTGCTCGCCATCCAGGATGTTACTTATAGGCTACCCTGCTCTCGTCTCCTGCTTCTTTAAAACTATCAACATAGAGGGCCTCCCCTGGTGGCGCAGCGGTTGAGCTCTGGGCTGCAAGGCTGCCCGCAGCCTCTGCAGTGCTGGTTTGTTCCCCGGCCGCTGGCGAGGGACACACACACACACACACACACACACACACACACACACACACACAAACTCTCTCTCTCTCTCTCTCTCTCTCTCTCTCTCTCTCTCTCTCTCTCTCTCTCTCTCCCCATAGAGAGTCTTAGGCTCAGGGAGAATCTACATCCTCTTATGAGCCTCCCATGGCTAAATGAGGCCAACTCAGGATAATCTCTTCTCGAGTAATCAAAAACCAACTAATTTGGGACCTTAGACACACCTGTGAAATCATTGCACCTATGCCTTGTTCTCTTGACTGGAAGTCACTGGCCCTCCCAGGCAGGAGGTGGAGGCAATGGGACTGTCTTAGAATTCTGCCTTCAAAAAGATGTGAATGAGTTTTATAGGACCAAATAGTCTATTATTAAGCATTTACTGCCAACTAAATTTGCTAGACTTATAGTCTCTGAATCCTAGGGAACTTGCCTAGAGTGTGTAAATTAATTAGCTTTATTGCTGAGCTTCTTATAAATTGATTTCTATCCCCTCAAAGATTGTTCTGGACTTGTTTCTGCAGTCCCTAGGTGTTAAATAAAGATGCTTTCTTTTCATTCTGTTGAAGTTTTACTTTTTAAACTCACAGGAATAGCATAGTGAGTTACTTTAAATACTTTTAATAATTTTATTTTTTAAAAAGATTTATTTATTTATGCATACAAGAGCTGGAGTGCAGGCCAGAGATGCGGGGGTGGGTGAGAGTATTCACCAGAGACAGAGTGGGGAACAGAACAGGCAGATTGACTGAAATACACTGCTGAGGGGAGCAGTGGGCGAGACAGGAGAGGTCTGCTTTGCCATGTGGGTTCCTCCCTGGCCATTCGGGGATCGAACTCATGCTGCAGAGGCTGCGTATTGCTTTATAGTGTGGCTCTTAAACCCTTGCATCACCAGGGAGGCCCTTAATAATTTTGAAAGTAGTTTGAAATCTAAATGTGAGCTTGTAAATTCTTTTCCAAAGCCAAACTCTATACATTTTTATTTATTTATTTTTTTAAAAGATTATGTTTATACAAGAGCTGGGGTACAGGATAGAGGCACGAGAGGGTGAGAGGATTCACCAGAGACAGAGCGGGGAGCAGAACAGGCAGACGGACCGAAATACACTGCTGAGGGGAGCAGTGGCCGTGACAGGAGCAGTCTGCCACGCCATGTGGGAATCTCCCTGGCCGTCGGGAATTGAGCCCTGCGCTCAACCCTCTCTGCCACCGGGGAGGCTCTAAACTCTATACATTTTAACTTTTCAAATTAAGGATTAAATTTGTTGTTAGTTATACCAATGATAACATAGTGTAATGTAAAGGTACAGTAAAAAATTGTTTAATTGAAGCAAGCTATTTTAGTATGTGAATTTGGTCTTTTTCTTTAGTGTCTTTGAGTAGGATCTGTTTATGCAAAACATTTTGACAATCCTGAAAGCACTATTGTCTTGTATTTTCCTGAGTTTGAGCCCTGGTAAGCTGGATAGGTTTTGATCTGGTTGTCAGCTGCCAAATTCAGGCCTCTCGACCCCACTTAGAGAATATGGACCCAAGCTTACTTGAAAATAAGGACAGATACCTGTGAACTGGAATTGGTTCTATGTATTTATTGAGTAGAGGGGCCTCCCCGGTGGCGCAGCGGTTGAGCACTGGGTTGCGAAGCTGCCCGCGGCCTCCGCGGCTCCCATTCGATCCCCGGCTGCTCCCCGGCCACCTGAGGAGGGTCCCACATGGCGCGCAGACCTCTCCTGCCGCCCGCTGCTCCCCTCAGCAGTGTACTTCGGTCCTTCTGCCTGCTCTGCTCCCCGCTCTGGCTCTGGTGAATTCTCTCACCCTCCCGCGCTTCTGACTGTATCCAGTGCATGTATAAACAAAACAAACAAATAAATAAAATAAATAAATAAAACATGCCTCTATTAAAAAAAAACTATAAAAAAAATATTTATTGAGTAGAACGTACTGCAAGAAGCATGCTTATGAAGGGTGAATGAGAAAAGAAGAAGGAGGGAAGAGACTATAAAATTGACTTTGTTAAGGTCACTGAGTATATTCATTATCTTTTCTGTTTTTACTTCTGGTAAGTAATGTGGTATAAAGGATAACATTTGATGATTTACTGCCCTTAAAGAGCTAAGAAACTCAGAAAATGAGGGTGGAAGTGTGGCTGTGTCTCAGATTCCTTTTGGGTTTGCTTATTGTAAGTCAGATGCATCGTCATGTCCACGCTGCAGACCTGGCTTTTTCTCAGGGCTTTACTTTTGGAGGAGAATGGATGTAGTCTTTATGGGTAGGTAGACCTGCTGCCTACGGGGAGCTTCTTCTCTGCTGCCATCCAAGAGTCCTAAGAAGTCAGTCAATGTTACTGTGATAGCCTTTGAGTGTGTTCCTTTTTCTCTCCTGCCCAAAGTAATGATGGGTTCTGTTGGAACCTTTATATATCTTTCTTTTGTAAAGCGCTTCAGGGATAAGAGATTCTCAAGGTCATCAGCACAGTTTGATAATTTGCATTTACTTTGGAAAGCTAATACATGTAAAAACATCATTCAGCTCTTGTATAAACAAGTTAATTTTTTTAAGCACTTGTGAAGCAATGGAGATACATCAAAAGCATGTTTAACATCTTTTCAACTCTGTGCCCTTTGTGTGTGTGTGTGTGTGTGTGTGTGTGTGTGTAGGCAAACATTATTTCACTACTTAATTCTTAAATGCAAACCTCCAGCTTCATCTTGTGCTTTTCCTAAAAAGTAGAAATGACCTGTTACCTAAGCAGTGAAAGAACTGACTGTTAGATTCCTTGAAAATATAGTAGACTGAATTTTTGAAAAATCGTAGAGGCTATTCTTTTTAGGTTGTTTTGGGAGAGTTTTTAAGGAAAGGTAGGAAGTGAGTTTTGGGGTGGGGGGATGGTGGGTTCTCCAAGACAAAACAGGTTGGCTGAATTGAATTCTATTTTTATCAGAGAGTGATTTTGAGGTTCGAACTGGACAATGTTTGTTAGCTGGAAAGCACAAAATAAGCATTAGTCCTTACCTGTATTTTTACCTTTGGCAGAATAGCCAGTGATTGTCTACAGTTTTAGTTTGGAACTAAATTAAATCTACCCTTCTGATGCAAAAATTCCAGATTTATATTAAATTGAATATCAATTTAACTTGTAGATTAAGGTTAGCTTATTAGAACTAAGCCCTTCATGTTTTTTTGAGAAAGACAGCAAGCTGCTCCCTGGTCTTGTGCTGTGGCCACAGCCAGGCTTGGAGAATTCCTCGATCTCCATTTGCAACTGTAGGGACCACAGCTCTTGGGGCCTGATCATATTCTCACCAACTCCCTATCTCCTGGATTGGAGTTTCAGGTTTGCCATTTTCTATCTGGGTAAGCTCAGTTATAAAACAGGAATAATATCACTCAATTCACTGGTCTAGTGACTGGCCAAGAAAGGTATGTAAAATATCTTCAGAACACAGCACAGGTAACTGTATAACAGATACTTTTAAAGCATCATCAGTAGAGACCCCAATGACCTCAGGACTGCTTGGCAGTCCTGTGCTTTGTCTTCCCTAACACTGAGGCTTTCTCCTGCACCCTTTGCTCTGACACATTGCAGTTACCATAGCATAGCTCCTGGCTGCAGAGTATCCCATACCCAGTCTGACAGCCTACTCAGAATAGGGGCAGGGAGGGGAAGACACCCAGGAGGGCAGCAACACTGTGGCAGAAGATTAGGAACCAAGGACAGATCAGAGGGAGGGAATCTATTCCACCTAGGATTTCTGAGACTTTTTGAAAGGGTTTAGTGTTGGTAGGATTTCACTGCTGTTATTTTAGCCTCACTGGCTGTAGAAACATAGCAAAAGTGTCTTAAACATTAAAAATGCTGCCCAACAGTTCCTGTAGTATTGTAGTACATACAAGAGGGTCATTATTCAATATCTAATGTGAAACTATTTAACATTAAATTTAACATCACCATTTAGTTCATATTTTCATTATCTTGGACTCTTAATACAAATTGTCTTTATAGTTTAGATACCATAAAGGTGACTTATGTAAATTTATAGCTGTTTTAAGATTTTGTTTGTATGGCAAATCTATCTTAAAGACACCCTAAAAATAGAAGCAGAAAACCAAAGGTTCAAACATGCCTTCAGATGATTTTTTTTAAACGAGACATTTCACCAGTAATTTTAAAGATACATAGTCTCATAAAATGTAATGATTCTAAGGTATGATATTTCAAAATTTATTTTAATTTGGTAATAATCTCGACCCTGTATACAATAAAACTTGTATAAATCATTCTTATATGATTATACTAATATTTCTCTTTTATTCCTACCATTTCCTGAATTTGAGCATAAAAGAACCTGATAATTCAGTGAACTGTTTGAGTGCATTTTATATAAAATTATATTTGTTCATAGTCTTATGCTATCTTGTAAGACATCTGATCACCACTGCTTCAAGACAGACACACATATAGGGCCTCCCTTGGTGGCGCAGTGGATGAGCGCTGGGCTGCGAGGCTGCCCGCAGCCTTTGCAGCACTGGTTCATTTCCTGGACGCTGGCGAGGGTCCCACAAAAAAAAAAAAAAAAAAAAAAAGACACACATATACAAATGTGTGTGCATGTGGAGACACACACATACACACACTTTTCTCCCTACTGCAGAGGAGCTGCCTTGTTGTAGCTACATCAGTATAATCCGCAGCATATTTTTAGGAATAACTTTATTGAAGATATTCTTAGGAAAAAGGGGCTGCCATTGTTACTAAATACCTTTAGGACACACTGTATACTTATGCCCCTTTAAGAGTGTAGTAAGGCTACAGAGAGTTTTGCAGTAAAGAAAACTATTTTTCTTTTGAACCCTTGGATGCTCTTTTGGCTTAGGATTGAATTTTCATTTTCACCCCAGAATTACTTTTTAAAAGACTGTAAATGGATCAAGAACCTGGGGGGTTCTGGAAAATAAAAATGAAGAATGTCAGTTATAGAAATGTGTCTCCAATGCTTTTTTAAAAAAAGCAACCAACCAACCAAAACCACCAAATAGTACTTTTCATTTTGAACTGACTACTTAATGTTTGTATTTTTACAAACCATTTAAACCACAGGTTAGTGTGTTTTAAGGTTGAATTTGTTGTTAACTTGGGTCTTAGTTGACCTGCCAGAATCTTAGTTTCTCTGAGTGCACAAGTGCCTCCCTTGCACTTAGTTTGTGGGGAGGGATGTATCTCACAGATGTGTACCATATTACTGTTTTCCGGGTGGTAGTAGCTGTTCTTTTTTATTAAACAGTGTTTTGATTTTAGACTCAGTAAATGTTTATCCACGGACGACCTGTACTGCAGGACAGCGCTGTGAGTTTGCAGAGTCAGGCTCATGGAGACCTTGCACTGTCACTGTCCCCTTGCTCAAGCCACTTGACATTGCTAATGTGTTGAGGTTTCAGGATTACAGTTAAGGCAAACATGATTAGATAAGATCGCTTTATAAGCCTGGAAATGCTGATGAATGTTGGAGGTAGAGCACACTTGAGGCAGGTGAAAAGTTTATTCTCACATAATTTTTCAGTTTCCTCTGAAAAGTGTTTCTGAGCATTTGGGTCACATTTGCTGAAGGGTGGACGAGGGTCCCTCCCCCGATCCAGCCTTCTTTTGGTTAGATTTGCATTCTGCTAACTCTGCTATTTTATATGACATCACTTATTTCAGTGTTTTATTTGTTTATTATGAATTATGGGGTTAAGGATAAAAATAATTATCTTTAGTTAATGATATATATATATTAACGACAGACACATCTTGGATCATTTTTATCTGTAGATTAAATAGTAATTATTCATTCCAAAGTCCATGGCACAGTCCTTATGTATTCTATAATATTCCAAAAGGTACATGGAATTATGGTAGAAAATGTATCAAACAGAATGCCCTGTAGAGTGTATTTAAGAATACCTTTTGGTAGATTACATTTCCCATGTTTGTGCTAATAAATGAGAGGTTTTAGGAATGCCCTTGTATGGAAATATCAGATGTTAATGGCATTGATTACCTGTCAGGCTGTGGGAATTGATGAGGGAAATGTCTGCTGTAAAATTAAATAGCATTGGAGAAGACTGTACCATGCTTGGGATGGAGGGGGGGTATGACTGGGCCTGGGAGACTTTGTCAGGGTAGTACTGTGAGCTCCAGTTTTTTCCCCCACATGATTAAGGCAGGCCATCTGTTCTTTGTTAAATGTTTACAAAAAACAGCTTTTCTCTAAAAGTTTTAAGGAGATGTGGGTCTGGTAAACACTGTAATATTTCTGAGCACCTTTTTCACCCTATTTCAAATAGTACCAAAATATAATTCTGCATATCAAACAGGATTAATGTATTTTTTTGGTGTTTAATCTTTATATGTTTTCCTCCTTATGAAAGATTAAATTTTTTTAAGGGATACTAATTTATGACTTCATTTATTACTAAAAGGAATATCTAAAATGATTTTTATGCTGATGTAAATAAATTTTCAAGTTACTGTATAGGTATTATATGCTTTTCTAATTCATTAACGTGTGCTGGGTATCTCTCATTAGAAGCTAGGACTTTGTTGCCATGGTTAATGCCATACAGATTAAAGAAAGGTACACATACCTGGAATTAACTCACCATTCTAAGTTTTAAGTGTGGTTTACTGGTAGACTTTCCTATTTCTGTCCTTTTCCAGGAAATACTTTTTTTCCCACTTCCTGAAAAATAGCCCAAAGAAGTTTGATCTCTATGTCCCTTACAAAAATTTGATAAGAATTTTTCCTTTTGGGCCTCCCCGGTGGCGCAGCGGTTGAACGCTGGGTTGCGAAGCTGCCCGCTGCCTCTGCAGCGCCGGTTCGATCCCCGGCTGCTCCCCGGCCACCGGAGGAGGGTCCCACATGGCGCGCAGACCTCTCCTGCCGCCCGCTGCTCCCCTCAGCAGTGTACTTCGGTCCTTCTGCCTGCTCTGCTCCCCGCTCTGGCTCTGGTGAATTCTCTCACCCTCCCGTGCTTCTGACTGTACCCAGTGCTTGTATAAATAAATAAAATAAATCTTTAAAAAAAAAAAAAAGAATTTTTCCTTTTTACTCACATTAGGAAATATGTGACAATATGACTTGAGCAAGTTAAATGTAACACAATTAAATCAGATCCCATTTATTCTCAGTTAATGATAATTCGGGCAGTGCTTGGTAGACATCCACTAAGAGTGTGAGGGAAAAATGCAGGTTGGAGGATAACTTTTTTCAGTGTTTAGTTAGTTGTGTTCTCTCTGGGAATCTACCTGCGTGCGTCTACATGTGTGCTCCTCCTCAGATGTCTGCCCTTGCCTCTCCCTGCAGAGCCCTACCCTTTTTCAGACCCATTATTTCCCAGCTGTGACTAAGAAAGGGCAATACATATTTAAGATTCTAAATTAAAATCCGCTAATACTATAGGATTTTGGAAGAGGCTTTGGAAATCTAACCCAAACTCCTCATTTTGCAGATAAAGAAAATGAACCGCCCAGCTAGGAGAATTGAACTTTCCCAGATAATGTAGCTAATGTCAGGGCTCAGACTAGAATTTTTATCACTTACTCATTGTTCTGGGCCCTCATTCTCATCCCAGTACAGGTGGAGAATTGGCTAATAGTTTCTTAGTAAACCTGGTAGCTTTTAGTGGGAACAGCATAACCACTTTTAATCTTTTAAATTGTGGTAACATTGGTTTACAACACTGCATATTTTTTTCTGGGAGTATAGACTAGGTGATGATTGTTGTTGTTGTTGGTTTTTTTGTTTTGTTTTGTTTTGTTTTGATCACTGAACACTTCGGAAAGCAAGTAAAAACTGTAGAGCCTTTCCCCAAAGGATGCCCACGTGTAAACTTAAGGAGGCGGACAGAGTCAGGGGCCCTGGATTTAAAAAACCTAGACTCAGATATTAGTTCCGCCCCTTGCTGCGTATGTTGGGCGGCCACGTAATCTCCTCAAATTTTGCTTCCTTTTTGAAGGATGAAGGAATCATATTTGATAAAAATACCTAGTTTAGAATATGGTATAAAGTAGATAGTCAATAAATGTTAATTTTATTGGACTCTTACTTAGACTACTTTGCTGATGGTGAACCATGGCTTCTGGGTTACTCTGAGTTTCCTATGGGCCTAAACCTGGGTTCTCCCTGGTTTCTTTGGGGGAGGTGCGATGAGGGTCGTGGGGTCTGTTTCCTGTTGGTTTTGATGTCAGTCTTAGTTCTGGCAACTTATCATCTGTAACTCCTTGGGCACGAGGCTGCTTCCTACTTAGAGTGCCAGAGGTGTAAAGTGCCTAGCACATGTGGTGCACATGGTAAGACTGTTGAGTTAACACTAACAGCCTGTCTTGTCCTTGCCGTTTCTGTTACAATTACCAGTAAGTAGCTGGAGAAATGTATGAAAAAGGCAGAAAATGAGTGATTTGTGGATATGGCATTTTCAAGTATTTTGTTGAAATATAGAGGTTCATATAGCATCCAGTGGAGATGATATGCTCACCCCTGTCCTGGTTGA
Source organism: Talpa occidentalis (assembly GCF_014898055.3). Taxonomy (NCBI): domain Eukaryota; kingdom Metazoa; phylum Chordata; class Mammalia; order Eulipotyphla; family Talpidae; genus Talpa; species Talpa occidentalis. Next base: position 60,540,336 of record NW_026555331.1, on the reverse strand, counting down.
GTTGATCGGCTGCAAGACTAATCCAAGTCTGATCTAAGCTGAACCGTTAGCTTCTCATCCCACCGGTTGATATTCTCTACTGTGCTTAAGACCATATTTGGCTATAGTTCTAGTAAATACTAAAAATCTGCAAGGCATGTCAATTGACTATTTGGGTTCTCTCTCCCTCAGTGAAATTGGAAATGTAGAGCTTTGATATGCTAAGAAAAGCTCTTTCTGCATTGCTTATCAGTACAAATATTTTGGCAAATCTGAAGTCATAATGTTTGGATGTGTGCTTTTAATTTGTAATATCAATGACATTTAAGTAAAAAATGACCTGTACTATGTAAAGATGCTTACACATTTTATTTCAAGCTTTCATAATACCCAGATTTTGCTATGTTTAGTACTCTTGTTCTTTTTTAAGTGGTTTAATTGTATATCTTTAATTTGAATCTTTTCCACATGGGAAGACAAATGCCACTTAAATTCGTTCTTTTTGATTTAGCTTGTGCTGCTGTTTTGTCATCCACCATTTCCCACATAGGCTGCTTAGAAAATGGACACTGTCTGTTGAGAAAACATTGAATGAGAAATCATTTTCTTCATGGGCTGAATTTTTCAAATGTATTATTAAGTTGTCCTTTTTTACTCTGTTTATTGAAAAGTTTTCTTGCTAAAGGAACTGATAGATTTCATAACTTTGTAGTTGGTTTGATACCTGGAGTATAGGATAAACTTCAGAAATATCCGCCACTAACTTTCAGTTCCTTTCTTCACTCTGAAGAATGATAAACTAACTTCAATTCCTATTTGTGTCTCTTAGCATTCTCCATCGGAGCCCTTTCTAGAGAAACCAGTGCCGGATATGACTCAGGTTAGTGGACCGAATGCTCAGCTAGTGCAGAGTGATGATTACCTGCCACCAATAGAACAGCAGCTGCAGCAGAAAAAGAAGAAAAAGAAAAACAACCATATTGTTACAGAGGATCCCAGTAAAACTTTTGGGAAAGATGACTTCCCTGGTGGGGTTGATAACCAAGAACTAAGTAGAAACTCACTAGATGGGTCCCAAGAAGAAAAAAAGAAAAAGAAAAGGCCGAAGGCAAAAAAAGATCCGAAGGAACCGAAAGACCCCAAGGAGAAAAAGGAGTCCAAGGAACCCAAGGCCCCGAAAGCCCCCAAGATTCCCAAAGAGCCAAAGGAAAAGAAAGCGAAGACTGCCACGCCAAAACCCAAATCCAGCAAAAAGTCAAGGTAGGTTGTTGGGTGGTAGCAGCCATCATTGCCTCAGGACAGAAATGAGCACACAGCACAGCTTACAAAGTGGGGGTGGGGGTGGGAGTGAAGGGCTTGGGTTTTTTTGGCCTTGTTGAGCTACTTTCTCTAATATCCAACTAAAAACATAAGGTTTTTGTTTGCTGAAATGTAGACGTCTGTTATAATGAACTGTTGATTTGGATGGTACGTTTTAGGAACTTTACTGGCTAAAAGTGATTGATTACTTAAAAACCATTTTTGTTGTATTTTTCTGAAAAATTGTCATGTAACAAATAGAACTGATTTACCAGCATAATTATTTGTGAGCATAGACAAGCAACCTCATTTTCGGTGACAATGCAAAACTGGGAAAGAAGGATTATAGATGTAAGACAGGTCAATATATTTCACTAGGCTTTTCAGCCTTGTTTCCCAGAAGTTGAAACAGGAGAATTAATTCTCTCTACTCGGTGAAGTAAGCCTTCTAGGGACAGAGTTGAAATTCTAGGGGGAAAATCATATAGCAGTTACCATTAGATATGCCTTCAAGAATTGCCAGAATTTTAGGTTCAACAAAATAGTCTCCTTCGCTCCATACTTCCCCCACCAACTCTCTGACCCCCCAGAAGGCATATTTACTCAGTAAGAAAAGCTGAGAGGAGAAGACATTGAAGACTAATTTTTTTCATTTGTACTGAACATTTCTTACAACTGTTCTGAACCAGTTCCAAACATCTGAATCTATTTTTCAGAATATGGCTCATGTTAGAAAATATAGTTTCCAGATGGAAGTATGGTTAGACTTAGTTAATCTGAACCTGTTTGCAAATTCCATCAGAAAACACCTTTTACTTCCTATCCCCATTTGCGTATGTGTGCATGCGCATAGACACACACATATGTGTGCACATGCATGCACACTCAATTCTATTATTGACATGCTTCTAGTGAACATTTTTGTGAGATTGCTGGCCTGTGAGCCTGTAACCTATTTTGTGTGTGTCTGCACAGGTACACAAAGAAGAGATCATTTCTGGGATTAAAAGATGCCGCTGCAAAGCAAAAAGAACAAAGTTGGATTTTTAAATACCTGCTTAAAAATATCTAAACAACTCCAAATACATTAGTCTGTAGTGTCCTGAGAATTTGAAACAAAGTCACTTAAAAATATTTGCCCATCAGTAGGTTTTGTGGTGCCAGAAATAACTGAGTTATATTTTAACTCAGTCTTAACTGTTTACTTATTAGTGTTTGTATTTACTTGTGAATGTTCTTTGACACCCCAGTTTGTGTTTCTTAATTGAAAACAATAATTTTTTTCTCCTTATGAGCCCTTCTTCTAAACTTATTACCCATTAAAAATTCTGTATTCCTTTATTTAAGAAATATCCTGTTGCGTGGTTTCTATTTGTAGGTGCTGTGTTAAGTGTTAGAGATGTGAGCAAGGTAGACATGATTAGAATTTCAGTTTGACTTATATATTTTAAAAATATATAATTATCTAATTATTGTTCTTTTGATGTGAGGAAACCTGTTTATTTTACACAAGGAGAAAGAAATAGAAGCAAAGTTTAAAAGGAATATATTTTTAACTTAAATTTTGAGTGTATGTTTAAAAGCAGCTTCCAGAACTCAGAAAACACATCACCAAGAATAATTTTAGTCTCAAGATGTATCTCTCTTCAGTTTTACCCTAATTTTTCACTTAATTTTAAAAATTGGTAGAGGAAAAAACCCACCATATCTTTGATCCTGCTGCTGATTCCAGGTATATTCTTTTATGCTCTGAGTCTACATTGGACTGACCCCATCTTTAAAAACATATGTTAGCATACCCTTAACCTTCCATAAATTACTTTGGAATGAAAGTTACTGAAATTTTCTTAACAAGTGTAAACAACTGTTAGGAACTTGGGCATCAAATCCAGGCATTTCTGGATGCCCTGTGCCTCCTTGGTACAGATTTAGAATCTATCTTTATCCACTAGAGAAACCTTTAGCCCAGGCCTCAGCTGTGCATCCTAAGGTTTGAACTGCCTCTGTGGAGTGTTTAGCATTGCTGAATCTGAGTACTGGCTTTGCTCTGGAATCACATGTTTCTCCTACGAGGCAAGCTGTGTAATTTTTTTTTCCTCCTCCCATGAAGAAAGTTGAAAACATTTTTTCCCCTTGTTTGCTTTTTACTATTAGTCTCAGTCAATCACCCTCAGGTGATAGTTGTTTTTCCTGAACTGGTGTGAAAATAATCCAGTGGAACACTTCTGTTGAGTATAGAGATATGCTTGGGGAAAGGGAGCTGCTGTAACTTGGCCTGGAGACTCAGGAGGTTGTTCTGGGGGATACCTAGAGTGTTGAGGCACTTCTGTTGGTCTGGTGACTTGACCAATTGTGGGGCTGCTTGCTGATACATGGTAAAATGTGCAAAGACATTCAAGAGGCTTTCCTGTTGTCCATGGTCAGAGGGGGATGGCTATTCAAGAATATGGTAATTGAATAAAGATTTTAAGTAAATTAACAAGCCATCCATTATTTTGTTGAGCCTCAGTGTTTCTGTTGGCCGGATGAGTTATGTCAAGTGGTGGTCTTGTTCTGCTAAGTCTGGAAAGGAAATAGCGTTCCTGAACAAGGATAAGTAGAGTGCATGCAACTACATGTAAATTGTGAGTAGCATAGCAGAATAATTATGTAAATTGAATATGCAGTGATGAAGGTAATAGGGGGTTTGGGTTATGTTAGTGCTGAGGTTGAATTGCCATAGCAGTTTGCTTTTAAGCACTGGAATACAGCAGTGGCAATTTTGTTTTGCAGAATGTTATGTGATACCAGTTATTTCCATCCTTGAATAAGTTAACTTGATGAATTTGTTTATACAGAAAATAATTTTCCTACAGAGTGCTGAAATAGAGGGATAAACAGAAGTGAAATGAAAAATTTAGAGTAGAATGACTCACATCTATCCTTTTCAGCCCTGGATGGCGAATCATTGGTGAGGTTATAGAAACAGATGTGCTGTCCTTTGAGGCAGGGTATCAGAAGTGACCCACTGGTGGTCTGGTTTACTCTGCCACTGTCTGTGGCAGGGAGAGAGCTTGTTCTGCGTCATTCACACACTTTCAGTAATAAAGGACTTGAGGATGGTGACTGTCATCAGTGCAGCTGATTTTCCTTGTGTGCCTTTATGATGTCTCCTCACACCACCTCATTCTCATTCCCTTAAGTGTCTGAGGCATGCATTTGCGGCCATTCCCAGCGAACTGGTCCTTTTGGCAACTAAAATGTAATTACATTTGTCCTGCCTATGCAGAGAACCTAAAAAAAAATCTGCCGAAAAACTTCTATATAGAATGGTAGTGAAACAGAAATAGGTGTTCAGCATTTCAGAAAAAAAGATGTCTAAAAATCTTTTTTTTTTTTTTTTTTTTTGGTGGGACCCTTGCCGGTGGCTGGGAATCGAACTGGCACTGCAGAGGCTGCCGGCAGCCTCTCAGCCCAGCGCTCAACCGCTGCACCACCAGGGGAGGCCCCTGTCTGAAAATCTTAATGAAGAAATGTGACATACCTCTTTTCTATTGGAGATATATATATATATATATATATTTATTTATATATATATATTTATATATATTTACCCCTCTCCTTTTGTTTAAATATATATTTTTCTCATTTTTTTTAGTGCTCTTTCCAGGTGTCTTTCCAGCTCACTTATTGGCAGTTAATATTGAAAATAGAAGCTAGTGTCTGTGTGGGCTGGAGAGGATGCCATTTTGTGTATGGGAGGATACATGGAGCTAAATATGAGGATCTGCATTCTTCTGAAAATTTCAGTGCATTTTCTCTCGGGATGCTGTTGTGTGTGTATGCGTGGGTCTTATGAATTGAAAGAGAATTTGGAGGAAGTGCTCCCGATGAATGACTCCTAGCTATATAAAGATTCTTTGAATGTACATAAGGAAGGGAACTTGGCCAAAGATTGTGACTTGACTACTGAAGCCAGAGACTTGCTTCTAATGCAAATTCTAGGAATACCTCTTATTCCTTATTTTATTCTCTACCTTCACTACTAAAGTTGGTAGAAAACTAAAATCCAGTTTCTCAAATGAGTGGCAATGTTTTATTCTAAACTGGGGGGAAAAATACTGCTCTTATTCTAAAAACAAAGTACTCCAAACATGCACAGTTTTTGCAACCCACATCATCATCATTACCATTAATTTTATGGGGCAACTTTCTTCTGAGGATATTCACTTTTCAGATGTTGTTTTCTCAATTATGTTCAAAGAGAGTAGCAGCATTTTACCCAAGAAATATTTTTATTCAGCCAGCAAACTTAGTGGTGGTATATTTTGGTATTTTTCATAGTGTGCTCATATAATATGTAAGGTCTTTAAGTAGAGATTAGACACAAATGAAAGTCCTTTAGTTAGTTTTGTTAGTATGCATCAAAAACACAGAAAATCAGATAGGTCCCCATTAGGTACATAGGTAATAAATTAAACCCACAGATTTCCTTTCTTTCCTTGCCATCTCCCCTCCCCTCTCCCATATCCTCTGCCCCCCCCCCCATCCCCGGCCCCCACTTCTGAATTAAGAATTTTGGGCATTGTGCTACAGAAGAGAGTATAGATTTCTTGAAACCTGCAGTCACAAAATGGACCATGAGCCCTTTCATTGTTGGAGAGGAACAAGGAAGAAATAGTGTCTGTGAGCACCATGCCCATTGGTCTGCCCCCACCCGTTTGTTAAACCATACTCCATATCAGGATGGGACCAGATGCCCTCTTGCCTGCTGGTCTTGAAAGCTGTATTCCCTTTAACAGTGGAACTCTGGGGTCTTCTTAATCCCTAGACTCCTTGAAAGTCTTTCCATTGCTACATAGCAATTCTGTCTCTCTCTGATTTGTCTTAAGGCAGATAAATGAGCTTTGAGGGGGTGTTGTCAGCCATTTTTTAGTACAGATCTTGGCACCTTTGACAACATATGATTCAGTTTAAATTTACTGGGGGAAAAATCATGCCTAATAACATTGACCCTTAAGAGCAAGTTCTGCTAACTCATGCTCTGTGCTAGATATAGGAATGAACCACACTGAGCCTACTGGAAATTTGTTTCTGCCCATCCAGTGAGCTGCAGTTGACTTTGAAGCATGGTCTGCTGCCACTTCAGTTTCGGTGGGAGAGGATCATGTAGATTCCACTTTCAACTCTCACTGTGCTTATCAGATCAAAGTTGAGAGGTGAGGAGACCATGGGCAGCAGTGGGATGTTAAGGGAGAATTTTTTTCTGGAAACACATTTTTCTGAAGCCTTTCTTAAGTTGTATTTTAGAGAGGAGCATACATTGCCATAGTAGATGTGGTTGTGATGTTTGAGCTAAAAGATAAAGCACAGAAGGAATCACAGGCTGACTTTGTAAAGTTACTATTTACAATGTCTGTACATATGAAAATGCTTTTGAAAAGCATGAAGTTCTGAACAAATGTAAAGATCTTTTTTGCAAGATATCTTCTGCCTAGACAAGGGGCCTTTGAGTCATTGGATGCTTGTACAAAGTCACCAGAAGAAGATATGTCTTCTGAAATGCGAGCCCTCACCTTGAGTCATCTTTACATGGAAGGCTGTGTGGCTTAGCTTGAAAATGAGAAATAGTGTGAATTAAGGAAAAAGATACCATTTTTCTCAAATGTTAGAATGACCACATCCTTGAACTTCCATTAGAATGCTAATTTTATATGTACCTCTGACTTCTGTTGGACCTTTGTAATCTCATGGGGGTTCAGCTTACCTTGGTGGTGTTTTCTCATTGTTGGTTTTACTATTCGTTTGGCCTAATTCCCCACCTACTTGTAGCACCTGATTAAAATATGGGTAAGCAGCATGACTCATCTGTTATATTAGCCACCTTGGCAGCTCAGAAAAGATAAGTATGAATTTAGGGTGCAGAATTCTAACTGCCAAAGTTAGCCTCACTTGTCACCCTTCCTGGGAATTCTGCACATGAGAATAGTGTATTAGAATTTAGCATACACAACCAAATATTTGCCCTACTTTTGAGCATTGGAAGGGTATTCTGTAGTAAAAGGGCATTGAAGGGCACACTTTTTGCATTTGTTTTTGTAATGTCTAATTCACTTAGTTCTTTGTGTTGCATTGCAGTGCCACTTGGTGCCACAGAGCTAAAATGGCTAATGTTTAGTGCAGCTCCTGTGATCAGGTAACATTGTAGCAGGCTAGATCTCCTTCCCAAGTTACTTCTGACAGATCTTCATTCAATCCATAAAAACTCAGTAACCTTTAGATTTTCAATGAGAGTGCTTGACTCTTTTTTAGTCTTTTTTTCCCCTTTAGAACATATTATTTAAAGTAGATTTAGTTCTTTCAGGAGAGCTTTCTTCTGAACGTTATCTTTAATTTTACAATATTCTTCTAAAAAATGTTCAACATTGTAGTTATCTTCAGGATAGCGTTCTGATATTATTGGGAGGCTACCTATGGATGATCCCAGGTAGCAGGAGACACTGACCAGGTTTAAGGTACCCCAAAAGGCCAGGCCAGCCCTAGACTCCTAAGGAGATGACCTCCATTTGGAGGTAGATGTGGGCCTTCAGGACTAAGTAGGGTTCTGGAACCAGAATGGTTTCCGTTCTAGTGCAAGCATGGCCATTTCTTGGACTGAAGCATGTTAGCTCTTTGACCCCAGATTCCTCACGCTTGGAAAGTTTGATCATAAAGTGTAAAGGGGAGGCATGTCGAGTATGAAATAACATTTTAAATGAAAGCAAACTAGGTATCTGTATCTTTCTCTTTCTTTTTCCTAAAAATTATCATATTTAATGTACTTAGGGAGTACTTGATGCTGTAAGAACTACCTAAGGCAACAATTCGGATTAAATTATTTGTCTTAGAGGTATTCCATTCAATGACTTTCAGAGAGTTTCAAAAATGTCTGTCGTTGAAATCATGTTTGTTGTTCAAAAGTGAAATTGAATCCTTCCCTTCCCCCTTTTCTCTTTTTCATTCTCTTTCTTAACTAGAAGAGTAGGGTGAAGAATTTGTGGGAAGTGCCCTGCTTGAATGTGGCAAGTGCATTGCTTAGAGTGAAAACATATGAGTGCCAGGCTGGGCAGCGCAGATCTCCCAAAGACTGACAGTGCATGGGGCAGGCAGGCAGGCAGGGCTTGGAACAAAAGTCTTGCTCTAGTCCCCCTAGTCTGCGCAGATGCTGACTGCCCAGGGTTGGCTAGTGGAGCATCAGACATGGGCAGTCTGCTGAGCACCCTACTCCCTTCACCTAGGGACCCCTGCTTGCCTTTGTGTGAGGATGTTGACCTTTGGGTTTATTGTCTTTCCTGCAGAGTTTCTTTTGACTCTTTCCTTGTTAGATTATTCTGTCACATGCATCTTATTACATTCTAGTTTAGCTGATAAGTACATTTTAGCCTTGAGGCTTTATTTAGAATTTTTATTTAATTTTGTTGGGTTAATTTTACTTTATACTGTGTAACGTTTTATGCTGCCTTAATCCTTTTAGATTTTCAGTACTTTATCTTGTCTCTTTTTTGGTTTGCCTCTTTAATGTTTTCATTGTTTAAAAACAGTGCTTAGAGGAAAGCCTGTATTCTTAGGTTGAGAAGCTATATGCTCATCTCTCTGTTAGTGTAGAGCCTTGACCCTTACAGCTGATTAGATATTTTATGATGGCAGCCTCAATCTTCTTGAATTGCAGTATGCCACAAACATCATATGCCATGGACAGCTCTCACTTCTTTTCCATTAGGTTCATTTCTTTACTAAAAAGCCTTTTGAGCATATAAAGTAAGTTTATATTTCAATACCTTTTGTTCTTCTAAAAGATTATAGGGTGACATTTTGGCTTGTACCCCTGAAAACAACCTGATTAATCTTCATGCCCAAAGTCTGAAGGTTGATTTTCCCCAGTGTGATGAGAATTTTTTATAATTTGTTCCATCTGAAGGATCTGTTTGGTCAAGAATTCCATCCCATTGTCCAGATATCTTCTTTAACTTGCCATATTCTCATCACATTGGTGCATTTTGTTTTGTAATTACTCAAGACAGCTAGCTGACTTTATAGTAAGTTCTGGCTCTCTGCATAAAGCTTTGTTTAAAGAGCATACACTTTTTCTCACCAAAAATTAGTTATGTGCTGTATCTTAGCTCGATGAATTCATCTCTTAGCTCATCATTGTGGGCCTTTATTATTATAAGCTGAATACAAATTCTTCCTTAAAAGTAGACCCCTTAGATTGTTTCCAGATTTTATGTATTGTAAATAGTGCTGCAATAAACATAGGTGTACAGGTGCTCTTTTGAATCACTGTTTTTGTGTCCTTTGGGTAGATCCCTAGTAGTGGAATTGCCGGATCGTATGGTAGTTCCATTTTTAGTAGACTGAGGAACCTCCAGACAGCTTTCCACAATGGTTGGACCAGTTTGCACAACCCAAATGCCCAAAAATAGATGACCTGATCAAGAAGATGTGGTATATATACACAATGGAATATTATTCAGCAATCAAAAAAGATAAACTCATGCCATTCACAGCAATTTGGATGGAGCTTGAAGGAATTATCCTCAGTGAATTAAGCCAGAAGGAAAAAGAAAAATATCGGATGGTTTCACTTATAATAGGAATATGGAGGAATCAAATAAGACATCAGTGTAAAAAAAATAATAATAACAATACAAAACACAACAAAGCAAAAACAGACAATTATAAACCAGAGACATACTGCAGGGGAGGAGGAGGGAGAGGGGTGAGAGAGAGGGAGGGAGGAGCACAGGGGACTGTGGTGATGGTGCATGGGTGCCTTGGGGAAGGAAATTCTATGGGGACTCAATCTGAGGGGGTGGGGGGAAGCAAATACTGTCTAAAAAATGTAAAAAATGATAAATGTTAAAATTAAAAAAAAAAATCTAAAAAAAAAAATTAAAAAAAATCCCAGAGAACAACAACAACAAAAAGTAGACCCCTTAGGTTGTTCCTCATATGACAGTTATTCCTCTCTGAATACAAAATGTGGGTTCTCTGAATGCGTGATTCTCAGAGATCTTACCAAGATGGTGTGTGTTTTGATCACAGGGGAGACAATCAGAACTTTAGAGATGACCTAAGTGTCACTTTGCTCTTGACTATGAGCAGGTCTGATTGCCTACTAGTGTGAAATGTAAGTAAAGTTGGTGGAGGGACAGTGACCTTTCAAGTTGCCAGCAGCATCATCAGAAAAAAAGAACTCCTTCCAACATTACAAGGGTTTGTCTAAGCTTCAGAGCAGCGAACTCTACATCTAGGTTGCAACAGTGGTGACAGGAGATAAAGATCAGGAAATGAAAGAACTTTTTTAGTAGGGAGGGGAGGTATCTAAATGTACTGGCTTTAAAAAGTCATTAAGTTTCACAGTACTTTGGTAGTACCTTTTTAGCACCATTTTACTGAGCTTCATGGGTATTTCATCATAATGATAGAATCTACGTGGGATTTTTTTCAAGTGAGTTAATGAGAAAAGCACTTACAGTAGTGTCTGGCACATAGTAAGGGCCGTGGTGTTCACTATCACTTTCATTGTTCACATAAGTAGATCAACTAACATTTACATGTAGTTGACTGTACTAGGAATACAAAAATAATAAGACAGTTTCTTCTCTTCTTGATCTTATAGGGTAGTTGGATAAAGATAGACACACACACATGCACATGCACACACACACAACTTTGGTTTTAATACACCACAGTAATGTTACCACTGAATTTTGTGTATTTTAAATATGTGTGGCACACATCATGTGGTGGGTAGGTAGATGAGATCTTACCCAGAGCCATGTGGTCAGAAAAAGCTACTCTGAAAGAGTGATGTCCAAGTTGAGTCTTACAGATGAATACATTGGGGAGTAGACGTAGGGGAGAGATAGGTGTGTGCTTTTGTGGAAAGAGTTCTCTATGCCTGCAGCATAAAGGGTGTGGGGGAAGTGTAAAAATAAAGTTAATGTTGCCATTTGTAAAAACTTGAGAGGTCTTGTATCTCAATACTGAGAATCTCAGAAATTTATATATTTGAGGTTGAACTTTAAACAGAAGAGTGATCCAGTCAGACTTGCATTTTAGCTGGTCACCCTGGGGACACATGGAGGATGGTTTTGTGGGTGATGTTTTTAGTGGCATCACCATGTTGCTAAGCTAGGGAATGTAGGAGGCAAAGCAGATTCAGGAGAGGGGTTAGAGAAGACATGATTTCTTCTGTGCTGGAGCCATTCAGGTCTAAAATTGAAAAGTGTTTCCACACACACACCGGTTCTTCCTTGTGATTCTTACTGGTAGGTCTCTGTGCAGAGGGTGGCATTGTCCAAATCTGTGGATAGCCATCACTGCAACCTGTGGAGGTGCTCTCTTTAAACTTTGGAGTGCACGAGATTCTGTTTCTGTGCCAGGCCACTCACTTTCAATATTGTATTGTCAGTTTAAGGAATGTTTCTTATTAATAGCATTGTCTTCACAGCTATAGGAGCTGCCCTCTTTGTGCATTCAAGCTTTCCAGGTTATATTTTGTAAGAGGAATGACTATATGGGTATGTTTTGGCTTCAACATTATGGAAGACTAGCCTTGCACTTACAGATTTAAATAATGACTGCGCATGTAGATTATGTGTTTTTTCTCCAGTAGTTTGGTAGTAGTAACTCTGGCCATGTGTTGTGAGGGTGATGAGGCACTTGTAATGGTCAAGGTGGGAAATGATAAGTCTCTGAACTAAAGCAGTTCTAGTGGGCATGGGGAAGAGTGGCCTTAAGGATTATTTGCTTGTTTGTTCTTTTAACTGGTATTAAGGGATTCTAATAAGGAATTTCCCTCAATTCAAGTTGCTTAGATGAAGTGGGAGGTTCTATCCATAAGTCTCTACGGTTGATTCAGTACAAGGGGGTCTGAGCCACAGCCAGAGAGTATGTTTGCAGAATTCCCAGAGTACATTCCTCGCTGTTTGCCTTACAGATGTGTGTGAATGTTGACCATTTGTGCTAGACAGTGCCAAGGTTTTCATCCATTATCTTATTTAAACCTCATCTCAAACCTCAGAAGAAAATACAATTACTTACCTCGCTTTATAGACGAGGAATCAGAGGCTCAGGGAGATTGGCTTGCCTGGGGACACAGAGCGAGAGGTTATAAAGGACACAGACACTTTGAACTAAGGACTATCTGACTCAGTTCACTGCTGTTAATTACCATTCTGTGTTAACCTCAGTTTGTTAAAGGAAGAATTCTAACTTTGACTTTTTTGGGGCAAACCTGTTTTAATATAACACTTTAGTTCAAAATCCATTAACTTGTTGCAAAGTGGTAGCAAAGGCAATTTAATTTAAGTAACTTTATCTTGCCCTTGATTGTGATGTCTTTGGGCTGACATTGAAGATTTTGTGGCTCTTTTGACTTCTTAGCATGTTTTTGATTTGTATATTGATGTCATGAGGAGATGTTAGCATGGAAATGCTTAGCTGTCTCTGAGCAACATTAATAGTGCAAGGTCTAATGAGTTTAGAAATCTTTCAGTAATCAGATCTGGGGTTAGTTCTTCCCTTGACTAAAAGCCTTATATCACTGCATTTGGAGAGGGTCCTGTTTGACTTTTAGCAGTCTCAGAAATTCCATACAGTTAATTCTTGGGAAGGGCAGATGGAAAATCATTAACACTTCTCTCCTTCAGCAAATTGATATTTCATCAGACCTGGGCTCTAGTGGGATTCAAGACAGCAAGGCTTTCACTCCTATAAGATAGTTCACACAGGGCACAGTAACCCCACTAAATTAAATCGTGTCCTTTGCTCTGGTGCAGAGAGGTCACCATGAAAAGCACTAGCTGCCAACTTCCTTTACCTGGCAGTGGTTCAACTCTGTGACAGGCCTACCTCTGATTTAAACAAATTTGAGAAATATGTAAAGTTTTGGAAGCAGTTTTGCACTGATTTGATAAAAGAAACCACAAAACACTGCAGCGCAGGTGTTGAGAATGTTTGAAAGCTGATTGAGGGAAGCAGATGGCTTTAGTCAGTGGCATCCAGCCAAAAGAGCAGGTGCTGGTCATGTGACCGCTGGTTACCAGGGTAATCTGATTGCTCTTGGCGTGCAGATGAAAGGAAAGGGGCCCAGCGTTCAGCTGTAGTATTGTATAATTTGTGGCAGTTAGAGCGGAAATAAATGCTGGAAATGGAGCCTCATAGTAGGGGAGACTTCTGTCCATGTGTAGCGTAAACACTAGGACAGTTGGATGAGGAACTGTTGTATGGATTTTTTTTTTTAATTTAAAAAATATTATGCTTTCTGTGGATCTTTTAGGGACTTAAAGTTTTTAGGACACTGCATTTTTAAAAACAAATAAAAAGAACTCTTTAAGCCTAACTGCCATTCGCTGTAATCCCAAATTGTTGGAAGTTATTTGCCTATGTGTCTATTTACTATGTTAAAATGTTAATAAAATAAAAACAAGCTGTGAGTATTTCAAAATAACTGGGTTAAGATTAATATTTAAGATTATCTAAGATTTTATTTATTCATTGCAAAAATACATTTTAATGTGTGGTGGATACTTTATAATATTAACAAATTATTTGAAATATTTCACATGACACCTGCTTCACTTAAATAATAGAATATGGACATCCTGGTTCCTCTTCCTTTTTGTAGCAGCCGAGCATACGAGGAAAATGGTGTTTAATGCATGCTGCTGGCATTCCTTCTGGGAATTTATAAAGTTCTGTAAATAAACTTTGTAAATGTTTTTGAAATATCTTTTGCTTTTAAAATTTACTAGAATTTCAGGTTCTCTAGAAAGAGTAAGAAATAATCATTACTGAGGTTAGATTACTTTAAATGTTGGCTAATAAATAATTGACATTAGAAAACCTTGGGGCTGGTTTCAAAATTGAAATGGGAGGTAGCACTAAGGGTACACTCAAAAAGAATGTCAAATATTCTAAAGTTGATGGTAAACTTAAATTTGAAAACATTTTTTTTCCATAGAGTTCATTCATGTCTTTTGACTTGTGTGACATTCAAATCCTATTAATGTTTGATAGAAACATACTGTGAGACATGTACTTTAATTATTGGGGTTGCTTTGCTATGTTTTTATATTTCAGAAATCTAACTTTAAATAAAAGGCAATTGTGACTACCGTAAAAAAAATACAGTACAGTACCTAAAAAAGTTTATTTCTAATCAAGTACACAACATTAAATAAAATCAAATGGAGTAAGACTTTGCCATACATGTTATTGTATTCTATAATGTTTTAAGTTGAATAAAAACATAGCTGGAAAATATGAAAAGGGACAGCTAGTAGCACTAGTCAAAAAAAAAAAGGATTTAAATAGTATTGAAAACTGCAAGAGGCATAAAGAAATGATAATTATATTCTAGTTTTCCTTGACAGTTTAAGAAAACATATTCTGTACCTTGAAAACTCGATAGCAAAAGTACTTTCTTAACCTGATTCTTCATTATGGGTGGGTATATCAACAGGGATTTTGCATTGTCTAGTTGAACAAATATATTAAGTTTCGTATTAGGAGTTTTTTCATGCAATTTGTTTTTTAATTAGGTCGGGTATTTGCTAAAGGTCATCAGTAGGGGTTTTGCCAGAAAAACTTCATGGATAGTAGCATATAACTATAAATGGAAAACATGTATTGTTTTACCAATTCTCCTTGATACTTTTTGAGATACTAATGTGGGAAATATCAGGCATGGGGTATGTGGAAAGCCTCATTAAAAAATGAACACTAAGTGTTGCACTTTGAATTTTAGTAATAAGAAACCTGATTCAGAAGCAAGTGCTTTGAAGAAAAAGGTCAACAAGGGAAAAACAGAAGGTTCTGAAAATTCAGACTTAGACAAAACGCCCCCACCATCTCCTCCTCCTGAAGAAGATGAGGACCCAGGTGTTCAGGTAATACCATTATTCTGTTCTCCAGCCTTGGTTACTCAGCATGGGTAACTTTAGCTGCATATCAAGTACACTAGACCTCCCTGTCTTTGTTATAGAGCTGCTATAAAGATGTCTTTATTGTTGTCTGGAACATTATATCCATAGTGATGCGAGCTAAGAGCTAGTGTGAAATTAAACTCCTGACTTCTGGGTTGTGCTAACTCTGACTCCATCTTAAAACCAAGAATCTTCATTTATTTCTGTAAATGTATCTTTTGATATTTCTATATGTGTTAGTGCTAATATGTTGTTAATGTATTGGTTTACTTTAAGCTTCATTTACATTTCTGATTTTCTCCAAAGTTTGGTGCTTGTCAATTCTTATATTTTACAGAGTGAAACAATCAAGGTTATTGTAATACATAGCTAGACTTCAGAGTTCTGACTTCTTATGGTCAGAATTGAGAATTTTTTTTTAATTATTTATTTATACAAGCACTGGGTACAGTCAGAAGCGCGGGAGGGTGAGAGAATTCACCAGAGCCAGAGCGGAAAGCAGAACAGGCAGACTGACGACGTACACTGCTGAGGGGAGCAGCAGGCGGCAGGAGAGGTCTGCATGCCATGTGGGATCCTCACCCAGCAGCTGGGGATTGAACCGGCGCTGCAGAGGCTGCACAGAATTGAGATATATTCATATAACATTAAAATTTTGTATGAACAAGTCAGTGACTTTCTGGATGAGAGTGCTGCAGCATTTCCCAGTGTTCGATTCTTCTGGCTTCTAGAGAATTTAATAGGAATCTGTTGCAAAACTAGCTCTGAAATAAATGTTAGGAATTTAGATTCTTTTGTGTAAAGCACACTGCCTTCACTGATTGGAAGGGTGAGGTAAGGGACCCTTACAAAAAACCATTAAAAATCATTTCCTTGTTAGGGTCCCTGGAAGGATGCCAATATGGTCCTCTGGAATGGCTGGGAATGTAACTTCTGTGAATGACATCTAAGTTGTTAAGGAATAGTTATGAGGAGCCCTGCTAGAACAGGAAGCCAGCTCCCCAGAAGCTTGCTTGACTTTTCTAGTCTCTAGTGAACAGTCAGTACTTTCTACTTATACCCCTACCAATTAACTTCTAAGTTACCAGCAAAATATTTGTAATACACAACTCTAGTCTAAAGAATGTTAGTAGCTTTTTTGTTTGTTGCTTTTAGTAGAACTTCTTGATATCTATTCCTCACAGAATGACCTAAATTATGAAAAGGATTGAGAAGAGATAATGTGTGTGTGAATGAATGAGTGTATTTTGATTTGGTTTGTTTTAGTTTGGTTCTGGAAGTAACAGTGACACCTCTGGCAGCTTGGGTTAATTTAATAATTTTATTTTACTCATCAGTGAAAAGATTGAAAAGATAAGTAGGTATCTTTTAAAAAATTGCTTAGAGAGTTTTTTAAGTATTTTAGTGATTTCATTTTCATTTTTATGCTCAAGAGTGTTTTTCCTGAATTGTGTTTGCTTAGACTAAATCCTTTGTGACAGTAGTATTTGAGCAACATTAAGATTTATTCACACAAGTCAAGAAAATTCTATTGTTCTTTCACAAATACCACTGCTGTTTTTTGAAGTCTGTATTAATGCAGTCTTAAATGTTTGTTTTCTTCTCTAGTTCAGTTATGGAAAAATGCTAATCAATTCAAATGAAGATTGGTGCATCCTTTCTTATTGGCTAGTGCATAGCTATTATGGGTTCAACAGCTAATATAAGCAACCACACAAGTAGCTCTGACTTGAAAGGCAGGCCTTTCTTGGTGTCTCTGCCAGGAAGTGATGCCGACTACTTGTTTATGGTGTTTCTTCCTGTAGAGCATGCATGAAAGGCTTTAAGTTAAAGTTCTTAAGTTTTGTGATTGATGTGTTTAAACTTTAGTAAAATGCCATATATTTTTAATGAACTCAGAATTGTGTCATAAAGTACCCCCTTGTTGAGTACACATTTACTATACCTATTTTAACTCTGAGTAATTTTCTAAAGCAATCTGAGTTGAACAAGTTGACCTTTATTTTAGTGTCAATTCAAAGATTTTGAGTTATGGTTAAAATGCAGTTCTTAACATTATATTTTGATATAGAGATATCTTCCAAATAGTAATAGTTTAACAAGTCATAATAGAAACTTGTAGTGAACAATTTTATTTTATATTAGGAATTCATAAAAGGAAACTATATCCAAATAAATAAACCTAAGATCAATTATTTAGAAGGTAGAAAAGAATTATTTAGAAGTTAGAGAAGCCATAAAACATTTAAAAAACTTCAGAAAATTCAGTTCTAATTGAATTTTGGATTTATGTTACTCTTATGAATTGACCTTGTATCCACTACTAACTGACCCCATCACTGTTGCACGGAATTGTATCACGGAGTTTCTATGAGTAAAAACATTTATTTTACATAAAAGTTATACCTGCAATTTGTAAATCTCTATTGAAAAAGAGACATCCCTGTCTCATACTGGAATATTTCTTTAATATTAGAATGGGAGTTTTGTAAAGTGCATTTGCTTAGACCCTATCCAGGTGTGTTTACTTATGCCCACTCCAACCATGTTAACCTGATAAAACATCACCGATGTACCATTAGTGAAACATTCCTGCTTATAGTAATGCCATTAAGATGAAAATATAGACAAATCCATCTCAGTTTAGTTTAATTTTTATATCAAATGAAATATAGATATGTTAAATTTCACAAAATTGAAATATTGTTACTGATAGTAGCCTTATATCTCTTGAAGAAATTGACAGCCAAAAAGAGAGGGATGGCAAAGTAGGCACATGAGCGAGCATTATTCTGGATCAGCCTTGGAAGAGAGAAAGGAAGCCAGGTCTTGTAGCCTTATTGTATTCTGATATTTCTTTGGAAAGGTGGAGCTAATTAAAGATAACTTAATTTCTACTGAGTGCATTTGGCATTAATGTTTTCCATGCACTATTCTAAATGCATTAAATAAATTCTTAGATGTTCTTTTCATGGTCCTTATGAGGTAGTTACATATGGAACCCCATTCTTCATACCAGGAAACTGGGGTTTCCATGCAGTAACTTTCAGCATAACATAGTAAGAGTCTGGGACATGGACACTCAGCTCTAGGGCTCACCAGATCAAACAGTCCCTGGTAATATGGGGAAGGTTTGCAAACAGCAGACCCTTGCTAGCTTCTGCATCACCTGTAATTAGTTGTTCTGGCTAGGACTGAAGAGGAGGAGGAGGCCCAAGGAGGAACTCTGGCCCATATCACTATGCTGTCTAAGCACTAGGAAGTTTGTTAATATGACATTGCCCCAAATAACTTCATGTTGCAAAAGTGCTTTGTGTCTCTCAGCCATGAGTATGAGACTGTGTAGGGGACAACAAGTTCACAGTCTCCGACAACCCATTTGATGTTCATGTTATCCTGAGTTTATATTGTGAACTACCTCAAATCATTTTTTGATAGCGGGGAGAACCCAGTCTTATTTAAATAGAAATCATTCAACCCACTCCTTGAGACAAGTTACTGGGATTTTTGTTGGTATTGACTGAGTCATGGAAATGCTGTGGCCTTCATTCCTTGGGTTTCTTAGGAGAATTTGTCTTCTGCTTTCTTGTCCCTGCATTAAAATTTGTAAGACCCCTTAAAAACACTCTATTTCCTAATTATAAGGAAAAAAATTCGTGTGTTGTTTTCACTATTTCCGTTTTTTCTGTGTTTTGTGAACTCATCTAGTACTGTTACACTTTGAGTGATTTAAAATTTATCTCTGTCATTTTAGAATTATCTTATATTTTACCACATACACATATTGATGAAAAGTTTATTTCTAATGCTTTTAATTAACTAGCAAAACTAACTCTCCGGTTACAATCACTCCCTTGAATTTAATATGGATTGACAATTTGTTGTTTTCCAATTTTTTTGTTATTGAAAATATGCATAGGCACTTACTTTTTAGCAAATAATCATTCACAGAACTAAATGCGATGCACAGTATCTTTTTCTTGAGTTTATATATTGATGAAAATATATACACCAGGTTTTTTGTAATTGTAAATAGAGTTATAAACTAATTATTTTGTGACTTGCTTTTCTTTCTACTCAACAACTTATTTTACAGATAGTCCCCAAATATGTTATGTAGCTTGCTAGCAGTACAATTGTTTGGTCCAAGGGTGGGCATGTTTTAAATTTTGATTGCTATGACTGCATTTCCCTACAAAAGTGCATTGAATTCTATTGTGACCACTAGGGTAGAAAAGAACCTGTTTTGCCAATAAGCCTACTAATAGTAGCTTTTGCCCTTTTTTTATAAACTTTAATCAGTGTGGTAGGGAAATTTTTAAAATGGAAAATTATTTTCCATCATTACTTGTTATAAATTCTGTCATTCAGTCCTTCATCTCCAAAAAGTTTCAGACAATTTTGCTTAGAACTATGATTAAAATGCAAACTGTTTTAACCTTGGGCTATTTAAATGGTCCTTTGAAATGTTAGGAATATTTTGTATAGTATTATGACTGTATTCATGTAGAACTTAATGATTTACAGATTATTTTCTAATTCTTCACTTTTTTGACATGTAGACTAGTTTAATGAGCCCCTATATACTTATTACCCTCCTTCAATATTGCCTTCACTTTTGAGCAACATTCTGGCTGAGTGAAGTATTAGATTTGTGGTGGCGCAGTGGTTGAGTGCTGGGCTGCGAAGCTGCCCACAGCCTTTGCAGCACCAGTTGGATCCCTAGCTGCCGGTGAGTGGGAGAGGGTCCCATATGGCGTGCAGACCTCTCCTGCCACGCTTGCTGCTCTCCTTAGCAGTGTATTTCGTCATTCTGCCTGTTCTGCTCCCCGCTCTGGCTCTGGTGAATTCTCTCACCCTCCCGTGCTTCTGACTGTATCCAGTGCTTGTATAAATAAATAAATAAGTCTTAAAAAAAAAAATAAAGATTTGTTTTTATTCCCATATTCCAGTTGAAAACCACATAGTTGGAAGTGGTAGAGTCATGACTGTTATAGGCATGTGACTTTAAATTTTCCCCAATGTCCATTATCTTCATTGCTACTGTGATCTCTTGTGTGATTTACAGAATTAAAGTGATCACCTTTCCTATAAGATTAATTTTTACAAATTTATATCATACCATTCTGAAAAGTTATAAAGAGCATCATTGCTTGCCTTCTAAACCCTCTTACTGGGCTTTTGTTTTAGAAGAGACGTTCCAGCAGGCAGGTGAAAAGAAAGCGATACACAGAAGACCTGGAGTTCAAGATTTCTGACGAGGAGGCAGATGATGCAGATGCTGCTGGGAGAGACTCCCCTTCAAACACCTCGCAGTCGGAGCAGCAGGTCAGCATCCAGATACGTGTGGTGCGCCATGCACTTCAAAAGATGGAATGGACATTTTATGGCTGGAGCTGGAGAAATTCAGTGGAAGCATTGAACTTTGAGCTGGGGAACACTCATCTAATGTTGGCTAACATGCCATGGGAACTTAGTTGTTTAGCAGTATCTTTTAAAATGCCCTTGTTCACTGAAATTTATTTTTATACAAGCCTGTGATAGGTAATTTGACATAATTTTGGAGAATTGATGGTCTACATTGAGGAAGAGTCAGACCTAGGATGCAGGGCTGCTGAATTTACCTCTGAGAATTCAGTGCTGCAGCTTCTGGGACTTTAATACACCACTCAAGCCTGTCTCCTGCTGTTAGGCACTGTAAGAACCCCTTTATGAAATTACTGCCTTGTAGTACTCAGCAGGGCATACTTTATTCTCTGTGCAATGTAAATGATGGATAAAATAGTTTGTATAAAATATGGATAGTAATGTAGGATTGATTATTGTAAAGATTTTTTTAAAGAGAAAAGCAATTTTCTTACCGTTACTGTACTTTAGTTAACAAACTGATAACACATTGAAAAGTATATTAAATGCAGTTTTGTATTTTATTTGGTAATTTGTGCTATGTTAAGACATTATATAACACTTTATGTGACCTCTAAAGATAAAAGCTGCATACAGTAACACAATGATGAGTATATTTACCCCATGGGTATAAATGAAGAAGATTCATATTTTTGACTGATATCATGCAGAGATTATTTTCTTGTGGCAGCTGGAGTTTCTGAATGCTCTCTGGCTTTAGGGACCCATGCTAGTCCACGTAATTAAACTTCATAATCATGAAGTAATAAACACAGATCTTCCTTTTGCCATTTTGCAAAGTGAGATTTTTGTTCATTTTGGCTACATTTCTCATTAGTAACTTTGTATCCAGTGCTTTAAATGGAATGAATTTAAAAGGTATGGAGGTAGATGCCAACAGGAATGATTTCTTGCTTCCACAATTTAAAATGAAATGTTTTCTATTTTGATTCATTCAATATACTTTATTTTTTAGGAATCTGTTGATGCAGACGGTCCAGTGGTTGAAAAAATCATGAGTAGTCGTTCAGTGAAAAAACAGGTAAGCACAATTTGGAGTGATCAAAACCTATGGGTGTATGTATGGCTGAAATTATTTCTTGCTTTTTAATTTTCTTTGAAATTTTCACCACAATAAAAAAAAAAAACAAAAATTCTAGTGATATTTATAATCTGGTCTGTTTTATTAACCCAATATAAATCTTTGGGGTATTCAGCCCCAAGTGACATTAAAATATATCAAACAATCAGTACTTTATTATATCATTTATTTTTATTACATCAGAATTTTTATTACATCAGAATTTTTTTGTTGTTGTGATGTGAACTTTTTAGATTTATTTTCTTGGCAACTTTCAAATATGTGATACAGTATTATTAGCTATAGTTGCTATGCTGTATATTATTTCCCCATGACTTATTTAAAACTGGAAGCTTGTACCTTTTCATCCCTTTCACCTATCATCCCCTGCCTCTGGCAGCTATCAAATTGCTCTCTGTATCTGTCATCTTGGCTTTTTGTTTTTTTTGAGATTCCACATATGTGAGGTCATACAGTGTTTATCTTTCTCTGACTTTTTCCACTTAGCGTAATATTCTCAACGTTCTTCTATATGTTCAAAAGGACAAGGTTTCCTTCTTTTTTATGGCTGAATAATTTTCCATTATACAGACGGCGTACATGCTTAATAACATTTTGGTGAGTGACAGACTGCATTTATGGTGCTAGTCCCAATCATATAGCTTAGGTGTGTGATAGGCCATGCCATCTGGATTTATGTAATTACATTCTACGATGTTTACACAATGACACATTACCTAAGAACATGTTTCTTTAAGTGATTCTTGACTGAATATACCACATTTTTTTTATTCATCCTTTTATGGATACTTAGATTGTTTTCATGCCTTGGCTACTGTGATTAGTGCTGCATAGGGGTGCACTAAATGTTTTTGAGTTAGTGTTTTTATTTTCTTTGGATAAATACCCAGAAGTAGAATTGCTTGATCTATTTTGAATACTTTTGAGAAATCTCCGTATTATTTCCCATAGTGTTTACAATAATTTATGTTCCCACTAGTAGTGCACCAGGCTTCCTTTTTCTCCACATCCTTCCTAGCACTTGCTATTTTTTCTTCTTCTTCTTTCTTTATTTTATTTATTTTTTAAAAGATTTATTTATTTATTTATACAAGCACTGGGTGCAGTCAGAAGTGTGGGAGGGTGAGAGAATTCACCAGAGCCAGAGTGGGGAACAGAACAGGCAAACTGATGAAGTACACTGCTGAAGGGAGCAGCTGGTGAGGCAGGAGAGGTGTCTTGCCATGTGGGACCCTCGCCTGCCGGCTGGGGATTGAACCAGCGCTGCAGATTTGCAGCCCAGCGCTCAACCACTGCGCCACCAGGGGAGGCCCTTCTTTCTTTCTTTTTTTTTTTTTTTAATAATAGCCATTCTAACAGGTGTAAGGTAATATCTCACTGTGGTCTTGATTTATATTTCTCTGATTATTAATGATGTGGAACACCTTTTCATGTGCCTGTTGGCCAAGTATGTGTCTTCTTTGGAAAAATGACCTTTCAGACCTTTTGCACTTTCTTTTTTTTTTTTTTTAATGGGACCCTCGCCGGCAGCCGGGGAACGAACCCGTGCTGCAGAGGCTGCGGGCAGCCTTGCAGCCCAGCGCTCAACCGCTGCACCACTAGGGAAGGCCCCTTTTGCCCATTTTTTAATTGGATTATTTTGGTTTGGTTAGGTTTTGTTATTGTTTGAATTCTTTGTATATTTTGGCTATCAAGCCCTAATCAGTACGTGATCTGCAAATTTTTTTTTCCCATTCAGTAGTTCGCCTTTTCATTTTGTTGATTTCCTTTGTGGCATGGAAGCTTTTTAGTTTGATGTAGTAACATTTGTTGTTGTATCACTTAGAGTAGGTAAGAAGCTCAAAAGTCTCCAAAGAAATGTATAGGAATTTTAGAGTTAGAGGTTTGTTTTTTAAAAAATACTATTCATAGAAATCATAAACATGAATATACCTCTTCATCTCTCTTAGGAAAGTTCACTACCTCTTGCCTTTCTCCCCTCTGCCCCAGGATGGAAGTTCCATTTGTCATTTCAGTGAATAGGCGTTTTCTCATACTTTTAAAAATATTTAAAACAATTTTATGATTATAATTATAAAATTATAATTTTAATAATTAAAAATCTTAATATTTTTGGTCAGTGCAGAAGTGAAATATAGAACTATTTCCAGTGTAATTTTTGAAGATATTATGACTTATTCTTCAAAATTATTCACACCTCATATTGATCTGCAAAGGTGAGCTCTAAATAACTGTCACTAGACAGCTTTTTCATTGAAGGACATATATGCTCTGTGACAAAGAATTCCAATAACACCGTATTTCCTTACTGATAGAGATTCCTCGTTCATCCCAACATCTTCTTTCTTGCCCAGTTTGAGAAATTGCTTTATTTAGTTTGAAGAATTACATCCAGGTACATTTACATATTCTAGCATACAGTTTTCACTATCTCTGCTCTTTTAGATACAGGTGTTTATCTTTCATCTTGAATCATTGTGCAATACACAGTTCTTTCATTTATTTGCTTTCAAGGTGAATAGAAGTATGACTTCCCTATTTTGACATGAAAAACAAGCTTTTTAATAAAAGTAAAATGTGTACAGAAGTATAACTTCCCATTGACCACGATCAGGAATGCAGGAATCACAGGACTTACGCTAAAATCCCAGGCTTTATCAAATAGGAAACCTTTACTATTCAGTTACTATCTGGAGGGGCTCAAAAGTTGTTTTGCTCTTGCAGTAAAATTCTCTTTGCCTTAATTGCAATACTGTTTGCTTTTCTATTGTGTTACTCAAAGGGTGGATTTGTATCAGAATATACAACTCTAGTTCCTATGGAAATAATCAAGAGAAACATGTCAAGATATTTTCCAATTGAATATATAGACAGTGGTATGGAGTAGCTTTCTGGTGATTCTTTGAACATGAGGATTTCATCTCTGTTTATTTAAATGATAAAATCTCAACCAAATTTCCCACCTGATCAAGTAGAAATGAGCGCTATTTAACTCATTAGAAAGGTTGCATTTTTGTCCAACTAATGACTCTGGAACTGTTAATTTGTGAATTGTAGAAATGTGACAAAATTTAAATACTTGACATGCATTGAAGAATAGTCCCCTTCACTGAATTGAAGTGACTTGTTTGAGTAAATAGCATGTGGTTTGGATGGGATATATTAATTTTCATTCAATTGATAGTTCTTCAGCAGGCATACTCAGCAGGTTAGGAGGTTGCAAATTGTAATTAGGTCTATTATTCAGAGCTACTTAGTCTATGCATTATGTAGGATACTGCTTTTTCTTTTTGTTTTGTCCACTTCCAGGATTCCCCCCCCCCTTTTTTTTACTACCCTTTAAATGTCGGCACCCATTGTTTCAGTATAAGTATTGCCTTTTACAGATGATGATTTGTATATCATAGGAGATTAAAAGTCATTGTAATTATACATGAGTTTGGAATGTTTGTTGAATAGGTGAATTTTGGGATGGAGAAAATTTGTGGAAAATTTATATTTTTTAATGATTCAAAGTAAGGAAGAGATAAGGATTCCATTAAATTTATTGTAGATTATCGGCATTTCATATAGCCATTTAGCAGATTGTAAACATTAGCAGGTACTAACTTTTTAAACTGCTAATGTTCTCAAAATAGTTACTTCAGTTATCAGCTTTAATAACACTGGAGGAAAGTGTGGCAAATAGGAACAAAAGGAAATTTGAGATTTTCCTGTGAATTCTAATTCTGCCTGCTGGTCTGCTTCCTATTACCATGAATAATTGAAGAAGTGGCTCTGAGAAGGTGCCTTTATCTTTCCCTAGCAACAAAAGGGAAACTGACTGTGAGTTCTCAGAGCCTACTCTCTATGGTGCTGACACATAGTGGGACTCAATTAATGGATTTCAGAGGCAGTTGATCTCATCATTGTAGCCTAAGAAGGATGATGGGTTATGATGGAGTTATACAAACTCAGAGAGCCCATCTGACAGAGACTCCTGAATTCAGCACCTCATTTTAAATATAGATGGCTGTCATTTATGCTCTTCTAAGTCAAAAGTAATGATCATGAGACCTAGTGGAAGGGATGGAGTTGACAGTTGAATTTTGAGATAAATATAAGAGTGAACTTTTGGCTTGTATAAAGGTCAGCTCTCTTTTTTGCCTCCCACATTTACTCATTTAAATTTCTACTTTGAAATTTTTTTTCTGCTATGAGCCATCTGTCTTTGGGGAACAATGATTTAAATCCTTTTTGTACTAGGTCAAAAATAGTTTCAAAAGCAACTATCTCCCCTAAAATTCTTTATTTTTTTTTCAAGTTAACTACATAATACATTTTCTTTTTAAGAGCTTATTTATTTTAATTGTATTATTTTTTTATTGTGGTGATGTTGGCGTACAAAACCATCTATGATTAAGAGCTATAGGTTCACACTTCTTCAGATGTATGTACTACACCATACTCACTACTAAGACATTCATAGCCCTCCACCATAGTCCATGTCTGGGCCCCCCAGACAGCTCTAGACCCTCTGTTTGGATGTCTTCACATCAAGTTCCCAGAAATAATTAATCATCACAAGAATATGGGTATTTATGAGAGTCAAGAAAAGACAGTTGAGGGTTGTAAGAGTCAGTCTTTGGGAGCAGCACTGAGACAGAACAAAAACTACCTCTGTTGCTTAAGAGTTGATCCTATGGACTTTGGTGCCCACTTAGTAATTATGGAATGGTGAGACCACATGAAATGGAAAGAATGGAATATGAGGAAAGATCAGGAAGAAATCAAGAAATAATGCAGCATAGAAGTAATAAAACTTGTCTTTCTGCCACCTCAAACACTTAATTTTGGAAAACTCAGGATTGAAAGAAGTATCAAAAGTATAAAACCATTAGATTACTCATTTTAATTCCATTGTAGGTTGATATGCTATGAGAAGCATCAGCAGATCTAGGCTCAACCTGGCTTCCCATTTTCCTGGGTTATCTACTGTCTCACCTTCACTTTCTTCCCCAATATCGAGTTGTAAGCAAAGATAATGTATCTTGAAATGATTGTTGAAATGTGGGAGTAGAATAATATTGGGGCTAGAAAATGTAATGTGGGAGTAGAATAAATTGGGGCTACGTGGGTGCTGGCTGGGTTAGGGCTTGAACAGACTAGAATTTATAAGTAAATTTCAGGTTTATGTTGTTGGTCCTTGAAAGTAAACGTTTCTTCTCATTTTGGGCAACAAAAAGTCTGGTCATTGGTGGTTTTCTGATACATTGACTTAAAAGCTGTTTTATAAGTCATTACTGTTTATAGATCCATTTGTGTAGAACAAGATATTAATGGGTTTTGATCACACTCCTGACTCTCCTGTGATGTCTGGGCAGATAGAAAAACTATTTAAAATTTAGGTTTAACTGATATGTGAGCATTTCAAAGAAAAGTTTAAGTTCACAATTTTTGATGATATTTTAAAGATTAGGAAGGAACTCATCATAGTCTCTTGGAATAGATCCTGTGCCAGTCTGTCATCCACCAGAAGTGTTCACTCCTTTGTCCTCCACCATGTTCCTACTTGCCTTCAGTTTTTTTGCAGCATCTCTGAGAAAGCTTAGCAGCCAATTGTGACCCTCAAGGCAGACTTGGGTACTCTTGTAAGAGTATAAAAGCAATCCCTAAACATCTGTAAGTGGTATTTATGTTTTACATCCCTAATTTATCTGATCAAATGTTCTAGAAGAAAATTACATATTACAATGTGTTTAACAGCCTAAAACCAAAAGGAAAAAAATATTGAAAGAGATGCTTAAAATATCATGAGTGATTTCTTTTGTATACACTCCGGTGAGTTGGATCAAGGGAGAAGTTACAGATAATCTTACCACTGAACTCCTGATTTGGCTAATGTGTATCACAATTTTAACCTTACCTAAATGTAGTATTTGCAGTGTTAATTTTATTTGGCTGCTATATGTGTGAGACATCTTGTCTGAGAGGTTTTAATTGTACCATTGAGTAAAACTAAAACTGTGAATAGTGATACAGTGAAATTACAGCATAAGAACAAGGTTTAGTTTTATATGGTTTCTTGTTTAGAGTTATTAACTATATGGAGGAATAAATGTCTTTTAAATATTTTAAAACATTACAAAACCCTCAATGTAAAGTTGCCATGAGGCAGCCAAAAATAATACATATGGCATTCAGGAGAGCAGTTGCTAATTGGCTGCTGCCTGAGAAAATGGTACACTTGGCGTCTACTTAACACTGTGGGTTTGGCAGAGAGCCACATTTGGGGTCAGGTTGTTGTGAATGAAGCTGCATGTGGTTAGGGAGGAGTTAAAGTGATTCATATCTTAGGAGCTGTAGCACGTCGAGCAGCGTGCATGGGTCTAAGCATGTCAGTCTTCGTCTCCCCGGCCTCCCACCAACTCACAAGGTGCACCTCTTCCAAAGAACATCTTTTACTGCTTTTATCACTCCTAGTTTGTATTCCTGTGGGAGTAAATCATTACTTTTAGAATATTCTTATATATGGTTTTTAAGTATTGCTGAAATTCTCTTTTGTTGCAGAAGGAATCTGGAGAGGATGTAGAAGTTGAGGAGTTCTATGTAAAATACAAAAACTTGTAAGTAGACTGTGATTTTTTTTTTTAAATGGGGGAATAATATACTTCCAAGGTACTAAATATGTTTCATGATACTAAATAATTGGGAAAATTAAAAAATTTATAATTAGAAAATTTGCATTTGATGTACTTAATACTTTGGAGGCTATTGTCAGCTATTTTTTTATATCTTTGATATTTCATGAATGTTGTTTTACTCAAACATGGGTAATTGGTATAAAATCACCTAAGTTTTATGTTTCACCAAGTAGTTCTTTTTGGAGGGGCAAAAACTCATGCGATAATAGAAAAATGGGGAAAGTTATATTTGCATATCCTCTGAGAATGGATTTTACTCTGTGGGGCTACTCTCTCCCATCTGTACATGGGATGCCTAACATTTGAGAGAATTCCAGTATTGTCTAAAGGCTCTTAGAAAATTGTGATACCACTCATGTTTGAAGAAGCAGGGAATATTGACTTATCTGTCTCTATTTCTAATTTTTGTTCAGTTAATTTGAATTTTATAATTTAAAAAACTAAATTGAAAAATAGTGAATTATTGTTCTGGATTGTAGATGTGGGCAGTATACTAGATTAAAATTTACATTTTGATGAACCAGCATTGTTGTAAATAAAGATCAGTGTTCATCCTGTGAGGAAGATGGGGGCCATTTTCTACCCTAAGCAATAATCACAGAGTAAGGTCCAAAATATTCATTGATAATGTAAAAATGAAATTTACTTTAAACTTTATAAGGCAAGAAACCCATAACTTATTTGTAAATTCTAGGAATTAAAGAGAGGCTTTTGTGAGTTGTTATAAAAATAGCCTAAGGAAATTTATCCTATTCTAGAAAAGCAAAACATGAGGCCCCATTGTTTCTATTATTCTCCTTCATTGTAATTAACACCATGTTAATAAACTGATGCACTTCTGAAGAAGTTTTGTAAGCATAGCCTGTTTATCAAGTAAAATGTTGAAGAAGTTTCTTATCAGTGTTTTTATGAGAGTTCAGTTAAATACAGAATCTGGCATTAAAAAAATGCTTGGTAAATATTAGCTGTAATTATTTATACTCAGAGCATGATGAGTTTATACATGTGGAAATTATACATAATGACATGATTTCATATAGTCGTACAAGGAGAGTGGTTAAGACAGGCAAAAAAGGAGATAACTAAGTATCTCAGAGAGAGTACTCTGGTAGATTTATCAAATCAAATCTAGAGAAAAGTAGTTAAAGTATCAAGTGCTAAAAAAAAAGGGCCCTACTAGATGGATATCATCCAAATCAGTGTGCAATAGGGCCTGGGGTTCTTGATTCGTAGAAAATATCTGATGTCATCTGTCCATGACCTTAGAGGAGCACATGATGTTCACGAGCAGGTACTGTGGCCAGGCCAGGGAGGCCAGTCATATGAGATGAGGCCAACAAACTTTCCTGTCTGCTATTATTGAAATCAACAGGAAATTAAAATTTCCATGAAACTAACATATTTGTATATCTTTTATTTTGACATAATGTACGAGATACAGAAAAATTATAGAAATAGTACAAAGAATTCTTGTTTTTATGATTAAATGGTATCTTGCATAAAGATACTATAAGGCTGTTAATTATGCTAGTGGTGCTAAGTGGTATGTACTGATTCCATCATTCCTTCTTAGTTTATTAGTTGGCCTTATACTAATAGGATGAGCTTAAACCCTGTGCCCATTTGCTTCTTTGTAGCTAAGTATAAACCTGTAGAGTCTTATTTTTCTCATTGGGTCATAATTTTTTATTAATATTATCATTCTTTACTTTGCTTACATTATCCCAGAGTTAGCCAGCAGGATGCCCTTCAAGCTGACTCTCTCCTTTTGACTTTATCCCCATCTTTCTTGGAATACTTTACTTTCTGGCACCAGAGGATATTCCACATGCATCTTTTAGTTTCCTTGTTTAAGTATGTCCTGGAATCAGTTATTTCTCCAAGGAACCTTGGTTGAATTACTGAAGAATGGCATTTAGAAACCAAGATTCGAATAGTAGGTGTGCTCATTGCTGCTGGAAAGTCATTGCTTCATTCTCTGCTCAGTGGGGCAGGTGAGGAGGTATATATATACACATCAAATATACACGCACACCTTACATATACATATGTGTATGTTTATTACATATACATACATATATACACACACATCCCCCTCTGTCTACACACTTACCTTTTTAACAACAATGAGAAACAATTTCTTTATATTGATGCTTCCAATTTTATTTCCATACCATCCAGTTGCAGACAATGCTGCAAATACAATATTTCCATATTATCTTTTTCCAATATTAATAACTCTCTTCTTTGGCCACAATAATCTGATTATTACCATCCATAACACATTTGCTTATTGTCAAGAAGTGGTTTCAAGATTATTAGATCTTATTTCTTTGAAAAAGAAGCCTACTGAGTAGAGTTCATCCAGTATTTGTTTAGAGTTTTTTGTCTTTACTATGAAGGTATTGAGTCTAAATGCTTCCTTTAAAAATTCCTTGGGTTAGATCTTCTCCTCCCCCAACTCCTTTCACTGTGGTTATGTTATTGATTTGATACTCAGTTTGATTCATTAGTTTCTGTTTGTACAATAGTTCCCCCTTATCCATTGTTTAACTTTCCAGTGGTTTCAGTTACCTGTGGTAAACCACAGTCTCAAAATGTTATGTGTGCAATAAGATATTTTGAGAGACACACACTCACATTCACATAACTTTTATTAAAGTATACCATTGTAATTGTTCTATTTTATTATCATCACACCTCTTACTGTGACTAATTTATTAATTAAACTTTATTATAAAGCAACTATGTAAAGGGAAAAAACATAGTATATGTTGGGTTTGGTACTATTCGTGGTTTTAGGCAACACTGGGGGCATTGGAGTGTGTCCCCCATGAATAAGGAGGGACTGTTATATTTGTATTCTATTCCCATTCCCCTTCTATCCTTGATGCTTTCTTTTCTTTTTTTATCAAATTCATGAAATATTTAAATGATTTGTTTAATCCCTTTCCTCCCCATTCGTACTCACATTCTTAATAATCCCATCTTTAGTCTTTTGTCATTTTTCACATGAAAGTGCTGTTATATATTTTATATATAATATATAATATTTCCATTTCTTCCTTATATACAAAAGAATAACATAGTATAGCATCAGTACATGTTTGTACTTTGCTTTTTATGCTGTACCATATTCTGGAAATTACTTGCTGTCACTTTATAGATCTGTCTCATTCTTTATGATAGCTGCATAATATTCCATTTTAGGGCTATATTGTAGCTTATCCAACCAATCTCCTTTGTATGTGGACATGTTAGTGGCTTCTGATAGTTCACAGTTGCAGATAATTCTGCAAGAACATTGTGCCTATGTATTTTTGAATTGAAGGCATAGCTTCAGAGTAAATTTTTAGTAGTGGGATTGCTAGATCAAAAGGAAAGCATATACAGTTCTGTTAGGTTTTACCAGATTCCTTTCCATAAGTGCTATGTCAATTGGCATTTCTACTAATATTGTACAAACTTTCCAATATAGTGTGGTGTTTGATTTTTTACTTTTTGTGAAAAATCATACTTTAGTCTAGTTTTAATTACCATTTCTTTTATTATAGCCATTTTTATATCTTTTATATCTGTTTTTTCCCAGATTCAGTTGTCTTCTGACATTGTTGGTTTTTACATTGTGAATTTAAACAATATATATATAGTTAGATTTATTAATCTGTTATTATATCTGGCTTTTGAATCATCGTTAGAAAGACTTTACCCTCAAATGGGGTAAAGCAGGATTTGCCATATTTATCCTGTAGTTTTTGCATGGTTTAATTTTCTACATGCAGGCACCTAATCCTCTGCTGTTTATTCTTCTATATGGCATAGAGCATGCCTCTAATTTTATGCTTTGTAAATACATTATTTTTCCAGCTCTGTTATTCAAAAGTCCATCTTAGACCCAGTTATTTGAGCTACAACCTTCATCATATACTAAAGTAACATTTATGTGGTACCATAGCTGCACTTTATTTTATTTTATTTTTTTTTATTTATTTATTTGTTTGTTTGTTTGTCTTTGTTTATACAAGCACTGGGTACAGTCAGAAGCGCAGAAGCGCGGGAGGGTGAGAGAATTCACCAGAGCCAGAGCGGGGAGCAGAGCAGGCAGAAGGACCGAAGCACACTGCTGAGGGGAGCAGCGGGCGGCAGGAGAGGTCCGCGCGCCATGCGGGACCCTCCTCCAGTGGCCGGGGAGCCGCCGGGGATTGAACCGGCGCCGCAGAGGCTGCGGGCAGCTTCGCAACCCAGCGCTCCACCGCTGCGCCACCGGGGAGGCCCCATAGCTGCACTTTATTCTGATCCTTTGATCTATTTGTCAATTAATGAGCCAGTAGCCCACTGTTTTATTTACAGAGGCTTTGTAGTATATTTTAATATCTGATATATCTAGTTTTCTCTATGAGATTTTCCTTTTTAATGTTTTGCTGGATAGTCTTACATGTTTGTTTATATATGTGTTTATAAGTACAGTATTAACTTGTTTGGTTCCATAAAAATGTTTGTATTTTTATTTACATTATGCTAAATTTGCAAATTATCATTTGTGATGTAAAATCATGCTATCTAAAAACAAGAATGTCTTTCCAATTGGTTCAACTCTATTTTTGTGTGTTTTACTATGATTTTAAATATTTCCTTGTAAGTTTTATACCTAAATTTTTCTCCAACACTGAATCTTCTAAGTGGTCATTGTGTGATTGGAGGCTGTTAACATCAGTCTGTTACTTTTTTTTTTTTTTTTTTTAAGATTTATTTATTCAGGCATATAAGAACTGGGGTACAGACCAGAGGTTTGGGGGGAGTGAGAGGATTCACCAGAGACAGAGTGGGAAGCAGAAACACACTGCTGAGGGGAGCAGTGGGTGAGACACTAGAGGTCTGCTGTGCCATGTGGGTTAGCTCCCTGGCCGGGGATCGAACTCGTGTTGCAGTAGCTTTGGATTGCTTCATAGTGAAGACCCTTAACCCTTTGCATCACCAGGGAGGCCCCATCGGTATGTCAATTTTATATACTGTTACATTACTGAATTATTTTGTTATTTTTTAATTAGTTTTCAAACTGATTCTCTAGGGTTTCCAGTTAATGCAGTTATATCATTTACAAACAGTTTAACTTTTGTTTTACATATATTACTCCTCATTTTTTCTCATTTAATAGCATTGGCTAACAGTTCATATATGATATTGAATAATTTTGGAGATAGTGGTCATCTTTGTTTTGTTTCTGATCTTAGGATGGCTGTGGCTTTTCTCCATTTAGTCGAGTCACTGAAAATTTCAGCCTAGTTTACAAGAGGGAAAACAGGGCGGGACCCACTTGCTGAAGTACCTGTGTCCACCTCATGACCACACTTGTGGTGCTCTAAAGGTGGGCACGTCAGCTACAACAGGAATACTGACTGCCCACATGCCTTTTTAGAAGTAATTAGAAGGCTAGAACTGGTTCTTTTTATGATGTGTGTTTTTCATTATAATAGTACTGAGTAATATTTATTGGAAATTTGGAAAATAAAAGTTGAAGGTTGACAATAAAGTACTTGCATAAGGAATGTCCACAGATACTGTTGTGGCAATTAAATCATCACTAAATTAATTGAAAACATACTAATTTACAATCCTGAAATTTTTTGTAAGTCAAAATGAGTCTTTCTATATTGAGGAAGATAAGGAACGACTAGTATGAGTGTTAGTATTTTCAGTGCTTTTCACTCAGACACATGGTAGGCACTCAGTATTTATTGACCACAGGCTGAATATGTTTTTCTCAGCTCCTTTTCCATGTGTTTTTTCTTTCATTCCAGTCATTAGAGGATTATTTTATCCAATCATCCCATCGGTCAGTGTGCAAGAGCAACAGTTCTCAAAGTATGGTCTCAGGCCTCCTAGGGTCCCTGATACCCTCTTGGGAGATCTGTAAGGTGAAAGCTTTTTAATTCTAAGGAAGATACTGGCCTACCATGTGGCACAGTTGAGTTTTCCAGAGGCTTCGTGATCTGTGATGTCACAGCAGACTGAATGAGAAGTAGATAAGAGAATCCTGCTATATCCTATTTATTATACCAGATATTGCAAGGCCACTTTCTACACTAAATTTATTATGTTTTAGAGAATATCATAAACTTTCATTAAAAATGTTACTTACACTGATGTGTAATGGATTAACTATTGTATTTTAAAATTAAGCAATAAATATTGATAGATATGCCCTAAATAAAAAAAAAATACTTTGCAATGTTACCATCCAAAAATGATAGTTATTATTACCAAATTGATGCAGTTTCATTTAGTCTATTTTCTCTGTGCATGCATAGAGAAAACAATTCATGTTTATATAAGGCATATGTATTTAAAGTCCTTATCTCTTTCAGTCTATTGCAGGACTAATGAGTCCTACTTTTGAAAATGCATATTTAGATGCTGCATAAATATAGATGATATATTTAATATCATAAGGCCTTCCTGTATCATTACTTTTTGAAAGATTTCACAATAGGTGCATAATTTTTAGAGTGATAATACTTTGATGTTGAAAGAGGTATATATTCAAGCATCTCCCTTCTTTTTAATGTCATCACCAAAAAGAGAAATAAGGCAGTTGAGGTGGGGTTGGGGCACAGAAGAGGATAATGAAACAAAAGAATACTATAATACCAAATGAAAGAATGTCATAGGTATCAGAAGACATTAATTATATAGTGATGAGTCTCAGGGAAAGTAAAGGGAGGATGGAGAAGATTCAGGTTAAGGTTACAGTAGAGGCAGCATATGCTCAGAGAAGGCAGATTTGTGTCTAAATGAGAGTTGCAAGAACTGGGTGGGCATTAGAGACTGAGAAATTCACAAGGGCTTGAGGGTTATCATTTCAGATTTTCTGAAAGAATTAGGTTGGGAGAGCAGGAACTGATCAGGAGCTGGTGGGGCATGGCTGTTTAGAGAGCAGGTAATACTCCTTTTGCTAGGATGGCTCTGAAGTATTAAGTTGGGTTTGTCTTTGCTCCTTTACATTTGAATCTTTTAAACTCAATACAGAAACTTTTATTTCTCAGTGATAAAAGGCTCAAAATATAAATTCATAATAAAGGCTACCCAGTAGTGCTAATTGTTTTATACTGAAGTGTAATACATTCACTTATCAAAATAGCTTGTTTCCTGTCCCTCTCCCCCCCCCCCCACACACACACCCTTTGTTTTTAAATGGGAACCAGGTACAAGCCTGCTGGAGGTCTCAGGACAGAAGGGACATTTTTAGGCACTGTAACTGATTTTCTTTTTTCTCAAAAGGTAGTGATAATGAATATTGCTTAACAGTCTATGAGTGATTAAACAGGTTATTTTGTTAATCATTTGTTTTGTTGACTTTTTAAACAAAAATACATATAATTAGGATTAATTGTTTTTTGCATGCTTCAAGTGTTTTTATTTTTTTTAGCTCTTACCTTCATTGTCAGTGGGCATCTGTAGAAGATCTGGAAAAAGATAAGAGAATTCAGCAAAAGATAAAACGATTCAAGGCAAAGCAGGGCCAGAACAAATTCCTTTCAGAGGTATGACATATTTAATTTAACTCCCTATATTTATTAAAATGTTTTGAATTTTGAATTTTAGTGAAGTTATTAAGGAAAGCCAGTTTGCCTCATTTGATGCTGTTACATGCATATTAGTAACTGGTTATTGCTAAAAATTTGTAAACAGGATATTTCTCATTCTTCCTGTTGCTTATTCTAGAAGATACTGATCCTAATGATATTATGTAGAAATATGATGGTAAGATTAACATCTTTTAATGAAAATATGGTTAGTAGATAGTGAAAATAAGTGGACAAAAAAGTTTTGTTGCAATTTAGCAAGTTAAAAACTATAGTAAGTATTTAGTACACGTTCAAGGATATAACATTTAACTTCAGTTGAGGAAGGTATGTGGCATATTTCTTTTGTTCAAGTCAATACCTGATTACAGAGAAGTCACTAAACTCATTTTTACAAATGTGCTGTGGCATAGATATGGATAAAATATTTTGTCTGTCCCCAGTTATCAATATGATGATACCTAGCACAGAGAAGAAAGCTCCATTTTAAAGCAGTGCCAAGATCTCCTTCAACATGGTCAATTATATATTTTTAAAAAACTGCTTACTGGATCTCTGGGCTTTTCATCACCAGTGTGGTGATAAAGTATAACTCAAGTGG
Source organism: Talpa occidentalis (assembly GCF_014898055.3). NCBI lineage: Eukaryota > Metazoa > Chordata > Mammalia > Eulipotyphla > Talpidae > Talpa > Talpa occidentalis. The sequence continues at coordinate 60,503,731 of NW_026555331.1, read as the reverse complement.
ATAAAAGTGAACCTTCATATTGTAAGATTAAACTATTAATTAAATTATTAATTTTCTTCTCCATAGATGTTATCAGATCCTACACTGTTAAAAAAAAGCATGAAATTTGTTACAAAAGAATATTTGTTTACCTACTTCACATCCCTAACCCATTTTGGGAGAGGGAGTGGGGACAAAACAGTGTTGAGTATTTTAGTTCATAAAATCCTTTTAATCTCATGTGACAGACCCATGTTCTCTTACAGTCTGTTTTCCCATGCTCCCAACAAGCATATTCTAAAGTTTATATTAGATGGGAAAGCAGGGGCTTGCTGTAAGTCTTTATCACCACCTGTTAGTCATGGTATTATGCTTCTTTGTAGTGCAAGAGTTAGCACTGAAGGGAATGGAGGTACTCGTATATGACTACTCCTTACCTCTTGGAGAATCTTTAGGTGATTTTTCCTTTGAAAGGGAAGTTTCTAAGAAAACATTATGAAGTTCTTTTTCTTTCCTGTCCTTCTTAATGAAACTAAATATAAATTTTTGTGACATTGGACAATTCGAAATCATTATCTGCCTTTTAGAAAGAGACTGTATTTTCTGCTGAGCTAGTCTGCAGATCAGGGTAGGGAAAAGGAGAGAATGCAATAGAAGCTGTCACCCCCTTCCCCAGCTGTCACACTCCATCCTTAAATCCTGATTCTGTTTATTAAGTTTATTTGGACTTTGTTTGCTGGAGTTGAAAGCACTTCAGCAACTTGTGCCTGACTCTAGCTTTGTAGCCTATCTGTTTGGATCTATGTGAATCACCTGTACCAAGGTTGAAATACATTAGATTGCTGGTAACTTGGCAACTAGAAAGCTTAGGTTTTGTCCTGAATAAAAGTAACATAAACTTGAGTCTGAAAAGATGATACAGGATTAGTAGAGAAGGATGAAAATTCTGTCTTCTCTCCCTTGTGTGGCATGCACACACACTTGCACGCACGCATACCTCTTTGTTGTAATCCATAGATAGTCAATGAGGCTTCGACTATTCTGTGGTTCTCCTACTTTGAGATTTTCAGATATGATTACTTTTGTGTTCTTTGGCCTACTTTAGGCTTCATTATAACTCTGCTGCAACTAAAATCTCTATTCAAAAACATTGAACTGAAAATTGCATTGTGTACATGCTGGCATTGATTACTCACAAAATAGAAGTGTTTAGGAGTCAAGTATTTTAATTGTTTAAGATCAGGCTGTTCTAAAGAGAGAGGCGTTCCCATCAAAACCTTGCTTAAAACATTTTAGTGTTTACTATATATATATATATATATATATATGTAACATACATATTGTTACCAAAATGTAGAAGCTTTTCACAAAGTCAATGAATTAATGTGTTAACATTTTAAATTAGCTAAACATTTCAGTGATTATTTTGCCTTAGTAATCAACTCTATGTAAAATCCTGAGGCAGTAGAAATACATCTCTGTATTTTTGGTTTTTGTTTCATAATTTACTATCCAAAGTGTCCACACTGGGAATTATAAGTGGGCACAGTAGCCCAGAGAATGTTTGTTATCCTTGAGCCAACTATGATCACAGAACTTATCTTTTTAACCTGTAGTTCAGGGGATAAGACGGGCATCTGAATGACATCTAATAGGTCTTTGAGAAGCATTTTAGTGCAGCTATATTACTGATAAATTAATCTGTGGGAACACATACCAGTGTGTCTTTTGTCTTCTGATTATCTTATCCTGACTTCTTTAAAGTATGGCTTAGTCCATAACTTCCCTTTGAGTCAGATTCTATTCTTTCATAGGAGATAGCCTGCAACAAGCAAAGGTTGTTAATATACTGGGTAAATAACCAATCATTTCAGCCTTGTTTCTTTAGCTTAATACAATTAGCCAAATGCTCTATGTTTAATACAGATAAGTCTTTGGAACATTTAGATTAATGACAAGACTGTATACAGTTGAGGTATTGCTACTGACTGGCAAAGACCATCAAAACTATAAATTCTGTTCATGCTGAAATATGAAACTCACTGTTTTCAGCTTTTGAATAACATTCTGTAAACAATGCTATAAGGCATCAAGCAACTCCAGTAGTTGTGAGACTCCAGTAGCACTTACTGTGGCTCTCATTCTTTATAGCAAGCTGTGGTTTCAAGAATGCTAAATGCATTGCATGCCATAAGCCTTTTGGATTGCTCATTAGTGAATTGTAATTTCACACTTCATTTAAAATATTCTTAAACATTCTCTCACAGTAAAAAGGTTTCACACAGTAATTAAAAGACCCAGTTAACAAAGTCTGAGAAGTCTGATTTCCTCATGGGGAATGATTTTACTAAATTGTAGCATTTCAATTAACTTGATAGAATTTGCCAAATATAAATTTTGTATTGCTGTGACCCAAAATATTATTGCCTGGTGAAAGGGAAATAGTATTTACTCCCAGGAATTAAATAGACATTTAAACTTTTTTTTTCCCTTGATGCAGATTGAAGATGAGCTTTTTAATCCAGATTATGTGGAGGTTGACCGGATAATGGACTTTGCACGTAGCACAGATGACCGGGGAGAGGTAACAGATCATTTGTATTAGGGGGCAGTGACTCAGACATCTTATATGCGTTTACAGAGAATGATGGTGTAATCCTAGACCTGGTCCTCATCACAGCCGTGGGTCATGACAATACTTGGTCTAAATTTTCACTGTAATTTAGTGATTTACTATTAGAGTTAAGAATGAGTAATAGTGCTAAATATATTTCATGTTTAGCCTAAGAGCTTTTTAAAAGAAATCAGTTTTCACTGTGAAATAAATACATCGTCATTTTGATGATTTCAGAATATGCTAAATAAATGTTCAGTACCTTTTGGTATAAATCTCTTGTGGAGCACAAATTTCCCTTACATAATTAAGAACACTTTTATAGGAAAATGGAATTTAATATTATCTAGCATTGGACATCCTTAGTGAAGTTGGTGAACTTTGTTTAATATAGTACACAGAGGATAATAAAGTATTTCTACTTTTGAGATGTCAGTCTTGGCATTCTCATGTTGCTCTGAAAAACCCCAGAGGTTGTAAGGGATTTCATTAGTACAGTAAAAATAAAGGCAAGTATAGTGACTTCCTGAGCATGGCATCTTGTTAATGATGTGCTCACTGATCTTGAGTTCTGTCATTCCTGATTTCTTTACATAAATTACGTTTTATAATGCAAGGTGTTTGGATCTCACTTGTCTTGGTGAGAATCTAAAGTGAACTCCCATTTTCTCCATTCTGTGTATCATGAAGTCATGATGTGTCAAAAACTCTATCTGTAACATGATGTTTACTTTTCCAGTTCCACTTAATTGTACTTTAACATCACAACTATATCATATCTACCTTGATCAACAAACCCAAGTATTTTCTAGAAAGAGATAAAGGAAAACTTGTGTATTACCTAAGATATTTTCTCTTCCAGCCAACATTATTTTAAAGTGATTGTATGCAAAAAGTCTAACAGCAGAGATCCTAGTAAATTCAGTCCAGTTTCTCATTGTTTAAGAAACTACCCAATTATATAAATATGAAGATAATTTAAAATGTGAGTCTGAATCAGACACCTGATAAATGATTCACACAGATAAAAAACATCTCATTCAGCTTGCTACCTTTTTTTTAAGAGTTTTTGACTTTTTAACATTACTTAATAGAGATATAGATAAATATTAATTTGTTCTGATAATACTCAATAATACTATTTCCAGTTTAGACTTGAGACTCTCTAAGTAGAAACTACTGTTTAATGGTCATAGTTTTAAAATTTCTACCAACTTAGTTATACTGTTGCTAGAGTAGTGCCTATTGATAAATAAAATAGAGTATATATTTTTCCTTTATATATGTATTTGTGTGTGTGTGTGTGTGTGTTTATATGCACACATATACCCATACATACATATGTTCTGGTCAAATGAATATAATTCTCATTTATTTAAACCTGTCGCAGCCTGTAACTCACTATCTGGTGAAATGGTGCTCACTGCCTTATGAAGACAGCACCTGGGAGCTAAGGCAGGACATAGATCAAGCCAAGATCGAAGAGTTTGAGAAACTGATGTCCAGAGAACCGGAAACAGAGCGTGTGGTAAGAATTGGCTAGTGGTAGAGGGCTTAATTTGAAAATAGCATGGTGGTGTGATCTCTGAGAAACCACTAATGGGATTTATTATATTTGAAACAGGAGCGGCCTCCTGCTGATGATTGGAAGAAATCGGAGAGTTCCAGGGAGTATAAAAACAATAACAAACTCAGGGAATACCAGTTGGAGGGAGTGAACTGGCTACTTTTCAATTGGTACAACATGTATGTAAAATACACTTCTCTTCACCCAAAAAAGTCTCTTTTCCCTTGCAGTTATTAAAAATATAAATCAAATGTAACTTAAATGGCATTTCAACTCTAATAAGGATTTTAAAGAACAAGCATTGAAAATATGCCTAGCATTTGCTTAATCAACAAATATAAATATTGAGATTGATATATGTAGAAATAATTTTTATTTCATAAAGGATTTTGTTTGAAAATATATTTCACTTTATCTAAGATATGCATTTGGGAATATAATCATATATATTGTGGAATGGAAGGAGTGTGCAATATGTATCATTAAACTTTCCTTATTTTTTTTCCTTCCCAAAGGCGAAACTGCATTTTAGCAGATGAAATGGGTTTGGGAAAAACTATCCAGTCCATTACATTTCTCTATGAGATATATTTGAAAGGAATCCATGGCCCTTTTTTAGTAATTGCCCCATTATCCACAATCCCCAACTGGGAAAGGGAGTTCCGTACCTGGACAGAGTTGAATGTGGTTGTGTATCATGGGAGTCAAGCTAGTCGTCGGACCATTCAGTTGTATGAAATGTACTTCAAAGATCCCCAGGTAAAAGATCACAGGTGGTATTCCTTATGCTTACTATGTGCATTTTAAAGATTTGAAAGTTAAAATGGTCTAAATGATTTGGGACAAAGTACTAAATTTTATAAAATTGAGAAATTTGCTTTAGATTTCTTACCCAATTTGTATTATATTACCACATCTTATGATTATAGCACTTTATTTTTATAGCTTTGATCATTCTGATTATTAGATGAGAATGAATGAAATTTTATCTTGGCTGACCACTGATTATCATTTAATATATTGATAATGCTGCTAATGTTTTTATTTTATAAGACTAAGAAAAAAATTTTTAAAAGACATTATGAATAAAGAATATTTTATTGTACTACTATTAAACATTAAAAATACTAGATATGTAGTATTGAATTTCACATTGAGTGAAGTAGAAATAAATCCAAAGGGAAGAATTTATACTTTGTTTCTTAGCAATTATGGTAACTTTCAATGTATTCTCATTATCTGTATAAAATTACTCTGTGATACTGACAGTGAAGCATTGTGAGTGACATGATGAAGAAGGAAGAACAGTATCTGCTAAACTAGTTTTAAACTATAGGCAATAAATGGAAGTTCTATAACCAGCATGAAGTGTAGAATCTAACTGCAATGAAATAAGAGGAGAAAAGTATTGAAATCTATTTTTGTATTTAACTCTAGTTTTGGGAAATTATGTTCTATCTTAGGTAAATGTTTCTTTTCATTTCAGCATTTTGAAAGTAGAAAAATAAGGTAAAAAAAGTAAAAAACTTTAAAAAGTAAAAATCTAAACAATTGGCTTAGTATATAATCCTTTTGGCCTATCACCTTTGGGTGTCTGTAGGATGTGGCTAGAATGGGCACACTTTGTGGCACTTTACTGTGTATGATCTGTAAGAAATCAGACTGGAAATTTTACTAACAATTTTCTAACTTCATTAAAAAAAAAGGTTTTAAACTTTGCTATGCCATAATAACTTAAAGCTTCCAACATACCTTTTAAACAAAATATGTTACCTGAAATAAAAGTTTTATTCCCAAAGGGACAAATACATCTATTTTATGCTATTTATTCATCCTCAAAGTTACTAACATAATCATTAATGTGAATCATAATTCAGAGTTATTCTTGTAGGGTCGAGTGATAAAGGGGTCCTATAAGTTTCATGCCATCATCACTACATTTGAGATGATTTTGACTGATTGTCCTGAGCTGCGAAATATTCCATGGCGCTGTGTAGTCATTGATGAAGCCCACAGGCTGAAGAATAGGAACTGCAAGCTGTTGGAGGGACTCAAGATGATGGACTTGGTCAGTGATCATATTAGTGATTCCATTGAACCTGAATAGCATTGTTACTGACTCAGTATTCCTGTTGCTCTGAATCTTGAGCTTTCAGTTACTCAGAAGTTACTGTTGTCTCCGTGATTCTTACATTGTTGACTGGTATCTTTGGAGAGTTGTATTCTTGCAGAGTATAGTCGTGTTATATTCACTGAAATCAAGTATTTGCTTTTCCCCTGTGTTTGTAAATACTGCCTTTTCATAAGCTGTTGGACCAAACTTTTGCTCAGTGATGATAATCCAGTCATTTTCCAGTACTCACAGGTTTTTGGCCTACTGGCACCAGCAGGACTTGAAGATGCAAGTTCTCAGTAGTTGGGTCAATACCTTGAATTAGTCCAGTTTGCACAGACACTTAGAAATTTGGGGCATTGTAAGACCTCAAGTTGGAGCTGTAATTTTAGGGCACATGGATCCCTACCCTGCCAATTTCTTAAGAAATGCTCCAGTCTTCCTGATAATACTTTCTAGGTTTTTTACAGTAGGAATACCATGGGATAGTATTGTCATACTATGTATACTAGAAATGGCAGGATTTGATTGATTTTTTTCCCATTGCATACGGCTTTGTGTATGACTTCCTAGCAGACACTGCTACATGACTTCAGTGATTCTCAGGTGCTTTTCATGCCTTTGTTTTCAAGCTGGGTTTTGATCACTTGTTTTCATTGTCAATGTACATTTTAAAAGCAAAGTTGCTATCATTTAACCTACCTTGGATGTTTTGATGAGTTTCAAGAAAGCACAAAAAGATTTTTAAATCCCTTTAATGTTGACCTCTGTAGATTAATTTGATCTCTTGTTAATTGAGGGTTGTGAGATGGGAAGGAATGTTCTGTAGGTTCATAGCTATAAATTTATTACTGAAGATTCATTCTACCAAAAAAAAAACAAAACACTTAAAAACTTTCTTTTGCATCTGGTTCTTTGAAGCAACTGCTTTTATTCTTAAATTAAGGGGACTGAATGAGCCAGTTATTCTTTTAATTAAAAACAACCAAAATCTGCTTTTGATAAAAGGAAAAAACTCTGATGGAATTATTCTATTTAGGGTGGAACTTCCCATTTTCTTCCCCTCATGAATTATTATCTAAAACCTTTCTTAAAGCAGTTAAAATTATTTGGGCACAGTCCAAAAAACAAGTAAATAGGCGTGAAGACATGGTTAAGCATATATAAAAAAAAATAAACTCTGTGGCTGTGTTGGGTCTCTCCAGTTGATCCTTTAGCATTACTTGAAGTAAACCTGTATTCTGTATTGGAAATGTCTGTTTTCTGAGTAGGTATCTTTACACTGGTCCACATAAGATACAACATCCAGAAGCCTTCAGTAGTTATCTGAGTGTATTTAAGTTTGTTTCTATTATTAGTTCATGTGTTCCCAGATATTAGATTCTTACTGCAAAGCAATCCTCCATTGGCAAGTACCGATTAGTTGAACTCTTTTCAACATCAAACGATTTTAATTGGGTGCTTTAAAGGATTTTTGATTGCTTATTATTAACACTGCAAACAGATTGCAATCTTGTATCCATATAATTTTTCTGTTACATATTTCAGTGTTCCTTAACCTTTTTCAGATACTAGCACATACAGAAAATTATAGTATTTATATGTCACACGGGTAACCAGAGAATACTACTCACTGCCACGGGAGACCCATCCTGGCATCCTGACTGTCACAGCTCTGCTGGCTGCGCCAAGGATGTGGCATTACCTGTAACTCATTTGTGCCTCACCAGCTTGGAAACTCTGATTAGCAAATGAACAAAATACTTGCTTTACTGATGTGCAAGAATCTTTATCGCAAAAGACATGTTTCCAGGATGGAATACATTACTGTTGTTCATATTTAGAATAGAATTTTATTTGTCCAGTTCTGAACAGCTCATTGTCTAGTGTTTGAATCCTTACTTAAAATGAATACCGTGAGAACTTACATACTTGCCACTTTTATTCTACTTTCCTAGAATAAGTCATGGTAAACATTGCAAATAACAACTTTATCCAACTATGAGCGGTTACTCACACCAGTATCCATTATCGTAAAGAGATACTTGATGACAATTATCTCCAAGTGCATTTTCAGAAAGAGAAGAGCAGTAGTGTCTTTAGTTTTCCCATGAAAATAATGGTTGAGGAACATTTATGGTGTTCACTGTCTTCCACAAGAGCTGTTCACTATCTTCCACAAGAGCTCTGGAAAGCAAACCAGCTTTCTCCTTCATTGACAAGGAGGCGTAGTAGTAGTTCTTCATTAATTCTTTAATCTCATTTTTATTGTCAGGAGGCCTCACAAAAAACAGTGGGTCAAAATGAAATTAAATAGATATCTGGCCATCAGAATTTAAAAAAAGAATGGTAGCATTGTCAAGCCAACCGTATCTGCTAGCATAGTTGAGCTTGGAGTTAAGTTTGATTGCAGTTTTATTTGACATTTTGTGATACTGCATATATTAATTGTATGTTACTTAGTGCTTATATACTTCCAAATGGAAATGTGGCTTTATTGCACTATGCAAGTGCAACTTTATAAAAGGGTCATATGAGTAATTACTTGGTGTAAAGTGGCTTTAATTAGACCTTGAGAGGAATCAGCATGAAAAGCTGATCAGCATGAATCAGCGTTCCTTTTTTTCAAACAAGTTTATTTTGAAAGTAAGTTTAAAGGTTTTTTTTTTTTCCTAAAGTACTTGGTTAGATTTCAGGATTTAACTTGGTAATAAAGACTGTGAAAAAACTGGGAGATAATGCTTAGTATCAATACAGCTCTTTTATTGCGGTAACTCTTTTCCTGACTGTGACAACAATTTTTTGAGCATTATTGGATAGAGTAGCCCAGGAATTAAGTATGGGGGCGGTGGGGTTAGGGGAGGAGTGGTATGGTTGTGGGCCATGTTATCCACCATTGTGGAAGATTTAGATTTGAAAACTCTATTCTTTATGAATTTAGCAAGTTTTAAGATATTAGTGGTCCACGTAATTCTTCCTTTATCAAAGGCCTCATTTTCAAAGGAGGACAAAGGAGGAATAAAAGCAAATTGAATTGTTTTACCTTGCCTTCAAAGGCCTTCAATGACAGATAAGACATGATAGAAAGTAAGAATATTAGCATGACCTTAGTTATATCATTCATCTAGTATTTACTGAGCATATACTGTGCTTGGCAACCAAGTCTAATCAGATTCCAGGTTAAATACTGCTTTTGAACCTATCAGGAGAAGCTTTCAGAATTAGTTTTGTTAGCTATACCGTACACCAAATAACAAAAAAAAAAAAAAAAAAGCATAGAATAGTACCTTTAAGACTAATAAAGTCACTTGTCAAGACTGGTCTCTGGTCACAGAGAAGGATTTCCTTCTCTGTGTTAGATAGAAATAGGAAGACAAGCTTATGAATACATCAGGAAATCAGGAGAAAGAGAAGCATGTAAGCTTTATTTGAGTGTAGGGATTTTAGGGAAAAAAACTTGAACTGATGGGGAAAAAAACATTGCGATTTAGGGGACATATAGTCACAACACTGAAATGTTGGCCCCAGGAAGAAAAGAAATGACCAAACATATTTAAGTGTTCTGCAGCAGTCTAGAAGAATCTTATTTTTCTTATATGTCTGCTTTTGTGCCTAATTCCTATACTTTACATAAGGTGGATGCTGAATCAGTGTTAACGAGTAGAAGTAGAAAAAGCCCCTAGAGAGTATTTATGGTTTTAAGAAGCCATTTTTGTTATAGTTTGCTCAGCTGCTTTCCTTGCACTCTTACAGGAACACAAAGTGCTGCTGACAGGGACCCCACTACAGAACACTGTGGAAGAGCTCTTTAGCTTGCTTCATTTCTTGGAACCAAGTCGCTTCCCTTCAGAAACCACCTTTATGCAAGAGTTTGGTGATCTGAAAACAGAAGAACAGGTACTTAACATGTCTACATTGCATTTTAGTCTTATAATTGAAGGCTGACCCATAAAATGGCAAAGCATTAGTATTTAACTATTTAAAAATGTAAGCTCTACCTATCCTCCCTCCAGTAGACAGGATACTTATAGACCTTTAGCTCCTTCCAAGTCACCATTGTGGAGGTTCTGTTTGCCTATCTGTTTGCCATCATGCAGGGCTGAGTTCTGGAGCGAGGTTTTGTACCTATTCATGTAATTTTCAGAGACTGCTGTTCTATTCATATTGGCGGTTTTGCTATGTATACTTGCAGGCTTAATATCAGAAGCCAGTGAAGTTTGTAGAGGCATTTGCTGCCCGGAGTTTTGACTCTAGGCTTATGTCTTAGCTCTGTATACTTGGTCATATGCTTATTTTTCTGAATCCGCATATTTTCATTTGGAAATGTGGAAAATTGAAATCCTACCCCCACAGGATTTCTGTGAGAATTAAATGAGGTATTGTATGTGCAAAGTGCTTGCTTATTTTATACACCACAAGAGCTTTTTTTTTTTTTTTTTTTTTGGGTGCTCATCATTTTGCTGTATTTGAAAGAGATATAGAGATATGCTTGAAATCTTGATCTTTGTGTACCCTGCCTCCTTGCTAACCCCAAATACTCTTTAAAACCTTTTAGTTTAGTTCAAAGTGAAGTATGTTTTGGTTTGGTTTGTTTGTTTGCTTTTCTAAAATGAGCACACTTTGCTGTGCTGCATCCTATTGTCAATCAACAGAGAAAGGAACAGAGAGAATCAGCTCTGCTTGCCTAGTGGTGTAGGACTAGGTAACTCCTTGCTCACTCACTCATTCTCTGAGCCCTTTCTAGAAGCATAGCACTCTTCATGGCATTCTTTTCTCTTTCCTTGTCATCACTGTGACTTAAGACAAACAGAAGAGAAACTAAGTGAATGAATTGGGTGCTTTTCTGCTGTGTGATTTTCAAGTATTCTGGCTATTCAGGACCCTGGGATAAGTGAAATGCTCCATTTGAAAGGGAATCATTCAACCTTTGTGTACTTCTGTTGTGAAAATGGACAGATTAGTGCCTGAATACCCTTCTGGGCTTTGACAATTGAAAATAAATGGTAAATAAGTAAGGTAATCCTGATTTCTCATGTTAGAGTATATGTTAACATGCAAGCAAATCATGATACTAGCATTTACTTAAGGTCCTTTTTTAGGTGCAAAAACTCCAAGCTATTCTAAAGCCAATGATGTTGAGACGTCTCAAGGAAGATGTAGAAAAGAACTTGGCCCCCAAAGAAGAAACTATTATTGAAGTTGAGCTAACAAACATTCAGAAGAAATATTACCGAGCCATCCTTGAGAAGAATTTTACATTTCTTTCCAAAGGTGGTGGTCAAGCTAACGTACCTAACCTTTTAAACACTATGATGGAATTACGAAAGTGCTGCAATCATCCGTACCTTATTAATGGTAAGCCTGGCCACTTGTAAACTTGTTACAGTGACTATCAAAGCGCCAGAAATCCTTTTCTTCCTCTAGACTGAGGATTTTATGGTTTGTAGTCATTACTGTAGCCTGTCATCTTTTTGTGGGTTTCACCAGCTTCCTATTTTTTACAATGCCTCCTTCTGTAGTGGCTGAAGATGAAGGACCATGGCCCTGCTGAGCTCTGAAACAGGACCACATTGCACCCTTCTCCTTCCCTACAGCTGTCTCACCCCTGAAAGGAGGCATTAGTGCTTCATGATTGAAAATTATCAAAGGTGCTGACAGTTAAAGAGAAATTAGCCCCTTTTGAGATTTTCTTATGTACCTTGGATGGGAAAAATATCTTTGGATTTCTCTGTCTAGAGGCCTTTAGCACCTATTCCCTAAGAATGCGAGACTATCTTAATGCTTTGATAATTGTTTCTCCCTGTGGCTGATGAATACTTTATGGTTTTCCTGTTGTCTTACCTAAATTGGTAGCATTATGTAGCTGATATGAGTAAAAAACTATTGTATACATTCACAAATCATTAAAAGGTTAAATACTGCGTGCCTATGATGTACAAACTCTAGATAATATAAGTACCTTCAGTTTGTCAGGAGTTGAGATTAGGAAAACCTTTAGAAAAACATGGCATTTGAGACAAGCCCACAAGGAAGGAAGAAGGGTCTTGCCAGTCAAGGTAAGAAAAAGAAAAGATGTTTAGGCTGAAATAATAACTTGAACACAGTGAAGGAGGCAGGAAAACAAAGGGGATCTTGCCTGAAGTATAAAGTATATGTAACGGGGCCTCCCTGGTGGCGCAAGGGGTTAAGACGCAGCACTATAAAGCTGTCCACAGCCACTGCAGCACAAGTTCAATCCCTGGCCAGGGAGGTGAACCACATGGTGCAGCAGACCTCTCCTGGCTCTCCCGCTGCTCCCCTCAGCAGTGTATGTATTTTAGTCAATCCACCTGTTATGCTCCCCACTCTGTCTCTCGTGAATCCTCTCTACCTCCACACCTGGCCTATCTGTCAGTTCTTGGATGCATTAAAAAAAATCTTTTAAAAAAAAAGTAAAATATATGTAAGGAATGGTGGGACAGTAAGCCTTAGACATACTGGGGTGCTGCTGCAGAAAACCTTAAATGCTAGGTTGTGGATTCTGGCTTTAGTCTACAGGCAGTGGAGAACCACTACTAGTATTTGAGCTGAGATCATTAGTAATGTAATTCAGGCTCTTTGGTCTGGCAGCATTGTATAAATGGATAGGAGTTGGGAAAGACAGATAAGCAGAAAGACCAACATAGAGGCAATTGCTCTAGTTCAGGCAGGAGTTACAATGGGTGAAAGATGATGACCAGCTAAATTGGGGTGCATGATTATAACCATCCAACATGCAATTAAATTTCTTTATAAGGCAAAAAAATTAAGCTCATTCTGCCTTTATCACAATATATGAGGTCCTAGGGCACCTAATTTAAGGAGCTCCTAATCTTTCCCCCTTCTGTAACTTACACACCCATCAGTTACCTCAGATCCAGAAGTTTTAGGTTCTAAATGATAAAGTGATCCATGTGTGGGTGACAGTCGTTGGATCCTAGAGTCCATTTCTATGGTGTGACATCAGTGCACCTCTTCTTAAAACTTCGTGCTTTTAGCTCTGTCTTCTAACAAGAGTATCGTGTGGTAATTATATATTTAGTGCTGCCAACCTATTAATCATCATGTGTTTAAGAGTTTGTGAGGTGATTATGGTGTCAACGAGTTTGCGCCTAAGTCAGGGAGAAGGAGTTGGAACTAGGGTGATTGATGGTATGAGTAAAGCGTATCTGTGGGCATGTAGGTGTGTGCAAGCACATCTATTTTTGCTTTTAATATCTGGTAAAAAGAAAACAAAGAATAAGAGGGAAAGAAACAGAGCTGATATGCTACCAGCTAGGTGTTTGTGAAAAGGGGGACTTCAGCCATGGTGTTGGAGAACCACTCTGGTGTCACTGAGTTTCCCTTGTTTGATTACATGCCATTTACATATGTTGAGCATTGTGTGGAGGAGTTCCCCAAAGCAGCTGGTGAACCTTTCCTATCTAATTGCTCTCAGTCTGTACAATTCACTTGTCTCCCAGCAGTCTCTTAGGACTGATCGATGCTTGGATTAGTGGCAGTTGTTCTAATTTGTCGCATCTTGAGGTCAGCTTTTCTGTCCTTACAGCAAGTTATGTAATATCTGTTAAGCACTTATTTTCATATGCCTTTTTATTTGGGAAATTGTAGTGTTAAAAAATGCACACACACAGACACACTCCAGCATGCACACTGGACATTACAAGCGCCCAGATAACTCATGTAGACCTTGTGTTTCTCAGAGGTTCCTCCGTGGCTGGTGCTGTGCATGCTCATGGCCAGTCTGGAGTAGAAAGTACATGGGCAGGATGCCAGCTCTGAGCACATTTATGGAAGACTTTAAAAGGTTGTTTTTAATTTTGAAGGTTAAATTGAAATTTGTATTGGTTGTGGCAAAGTAGCCCCATTCAAGCTAAGTTCAGTTTAATAAAGTAAAACATTTCTGTAATTATAAAAAATAGAAGCAACTGTATGCATAAGTTGACTGTGGAAATATAAGAACAGAAGAAAATTAGAAGTGATGGTAGAACACAAACTAGAAGTGAGAATTTTTTTTTTTGTGAGTTAATATTTTTACTTAAGTACTTAGAGCAGTGTCTTGCACAATATAAGCACTCGGTAAGTGTTGCTAGTTGTTGTTTTTCTTGTTAAAAATTAAGCAGGTGATTGAACAGCATGAATGGAGTTACTATTATTAGCCCAGGCATTATGAGAATGGCATTTCAATTTCCCTATGTGAGATTAAAAATATTGAAAACTTGGGAAAGGTCCCTGATGGTTAGGGGAGACACTCAAATCACTTGTTGTTATGTTGGTGCTTAGGAGGAATGTAGAGAACAGTAGGCACAAAGGAAACAAGGCTGAAGCTTATGTGGTGGAGTGAACTTCAGAGAGAAAATAGTAACTTCTTTTTTTTTTTTTTCTAATAATCTTCAAAAACAAAATGATTCCTTATTTGTTTGTGGCTAATATAGCTAGATAATATTGCTGTTACTGCCCTTACAGTAACCATCTGTTTTTAAGTTAGAAGTCTTCCATACATATTTTGAGTGAATGCACAATTACTCCAAGTTGTTTTTGATACATGCACACTCTTTTAAATGTAGTACAATCACTACTTTAATTTTTAAATATAGTATAAGCAGTGCCAACAAGGTATTTTGGCTTATCATAACCCATTTCCAGTTATTTTTCTCATTGAGATATGTAAGTCTAACATCAGGTTAAACCTTTAGTTGGTAAACTTGAAAGTCTGACTATAACATGAGAAGATAGAATTACTTTCCTCTCCAAAATCTTCCCACTACTCTTATCCTTTCAATCCGGTCATTATAAATGAATTGCTAAAGGAATCATAAAAGAATGTTTGCTAAAGTTGCTGTCTTGAGAAGCTGAATTCATAATAAAAAATTGAACAGATTAATTCAGCAATAGCTTTTGTCAGGTAAAAGAGAATATATTTTCATTTTGATGATTATGAGAAATTATTGATAGTATTGAAAAGGCAGGAGTATTATTTTTCTTATCTATGAATAAATTTGAAATATAAACAAATTGCTCATTTGACTGGATTATTTATATTTCAAGATTTTTACTAAAGAAATTCAATTATGTCTGATATTTGTCTAATGATTATCTCATTTGTGAAAACTATTCATCAACTATTAACTTGTGTTAAACTAAATACTGTATTTTAATTGGCGGTTATAATCTTGATATGGGCAATATTATAAATGTAAACTCTTGTTTCCGAACTGCAAAGATCTTATGGTATATTGTACAAAAAATAGTTTTAAAAAGACCTAATATTAGAACTTACTTATTTCCCCATTCCCTGAGAGTCTTCTTGTCCTGAATCTACAATCTCGATTTCTATCTTCCTGCTAATGCTATATTCCTGCTAATGCTAATCCTGTTCCTGCTAATGCTTAGATATCCTTTTGTTCTTTACCTTTCCCTAGCAGAACCTTTGCTTTTTTTTTCCACTTAAGGAAAAATGCTCTTATTCATGTGGAAAAGGGAGTGAAGGACTAGCAGGTCTGACAGAGTTGGCAATTTTTGCCAGTCCTCCTCCTTCATAAGAAATAACAGTATGCTTTGCAGAAGGTCTTAGTGTTTGGTAAAAACATTTGCTTTAATGTGTTCTCAGTAAGATTCTTTGTTGATGAATAAATAAGCTGTATTTCTGCATATCACCATGTCAAATCTTAATTTCCACAACTGCCTTAAAAATGGAAATAGGATTGCACTTTTGTTACATCTTCTGTTGCTTGCAGAACTGCTGCCCAAGTGACTGTGGTGACCTGTCTGAGTCACACAACCTTTAAAACCCTTTGAGGTTTATGCATCCCCATTTTGTGTACAGTTAGTTTACATGTTTAAAACCAGCGGTCGAAAGAGTAATTCACCATTTCTGGCACAGTTTAAGGCTGAAAACTGATCTCATTAGATGGAATTGTTTGTGTTGTTTAAAGAATAGATGACCACATCCCTCATCTTTAGGAAGAGGAGCTGAGCACAGCAGCCATGTGCTGATTAACGCAGAGATGGGAGGAGGCAAGGCCCAGGCTGCATAATTCTAGTTAAGCCACCTGAGCAGTGGAAGGAAGCTTAACCTGCTGCTTCCTGAGAAGGCTGGTGTGTGAGGTCAGATGAGGAAGTGGAAAAGCCTCATTCCTTGGGAAAATGTCTTGCTTTTGAGGATTCTCTTTAATGCCCCCAAGTCTTTGAACAAGCAGATGTCCATGTGCAGCTCTGAGGAAGAGAAGGTTAGACAGACAATCCTACATGAAACACTTAGAAGTGGTTGTTATTTTTAAAGTTTAGATAACTCAAGATAGAATTTTTGTTCCTTAGGAAATTATCAGATGGGAATGAAGATGGAGGGAGATTCAGAGATGGCAATAGATATGTGCTCAGGTCTTCCACAAAAATCCCCAAAATTTGTCCAAGAAATGAATTTCCTTTCATTGCAGACCTCTTGGCTGAATTAATATGAAAACTATTGCCCTTGCATGATAATTTTTAGAACTATATTCCCTTGTTTCTTAGTTTCAGAACAGATTTTGTTGTTTGTGTTTATATTCAGCTAGTAAACAGTTCTTCATTTCTTTAACAATTTAGGTTCCAAATTTTCTGTAGGTATCTGGCCCTTGGCTTGTTTCTGCCACTTCTGGCTTGACAGTCTGTTGTTGAACTTCAGTTTTTATAGACAGCAAACATTTGTTTGTTGGAAAATGTGTTTTTCCCCCAAATGCCTAAATGTGTTATGCTTAAAACTTTGATCCCTTTTATATTTTCATGGTTTTGTGTGGACCTGATTTAGAATCTGGATGGATTTATGTTCATAAACACGAATGTAACATTAGGGTTTGTACAGTTTGTAGTGGGGTTTGAATGCAAGTTCATTGTTTTTAGTAATAAAAACCTTTTACAGTATTCACGTTATGCTGTCCAATCTCTGCAGGTGCTGAAGAGAAAATTTTGGAAGAGTTTAAAGAAACACACAATGCAGACTCTCCAGATTTTCAGCTCCAGGCGATGATCCAGGCTGCTGGCAAGCTAGTGCTGATTGACAAGCTGCTGCCAAAACTGAAGGCTGGTGGCCACAGGGTGCTTATCTTTTCCCAGATGGTGCGCTGCTTGGACATACTGGAAGACTACCTCATTCAAAGACGGTGAGGGCCATGCACCATGCGAATAAAAAGGAGATAAAAAATGACCTTTCTTGGGACTTCAAGTGGTTTACCTCAATGTGACATTTATGATAAAGGGGTTGGGATGGGAAGAGAGTGTCATATCTCTTTTTAAAAACTGCAGATGTACATGACAGTTACATGTATGCCGAGTACAGCAGGGTTATGTGCTTTGGGGCAATTTTGCTTCGCATTTCTTTCATTTGACTAGGGGAGAACACATCTTACCTATGACTGAAATTGTTATTCTACTGTTGGGGTTATTGGCTGTTTTTAGAGTTTGGGTAGATCATTGAGGAGGGGGTAAAATAAATTTTAATCTTTAGGCATGCAACCAATGTATGAAAATCCACAGTAAGAGCTTTTGCTCTGAAGTTATTTCTGATAAATATCATTCTGTTAACATATATCTCAGGTTGTAATACTTGCTTAAAAATAAAAAAAAAGGAGCAAGTATGTTGTTACTGTTTGTCAAGACTCCTTGTTAACACTGACATTTTGTAGGTACCCATATGAAAGGATTGATGGCCGAGTGAGAGGCAACCTCCGCCAGGCAGCTATCGATAGATTCTCCAAACCTGATTCTGATAGGTTTGTTTTCCTCCTGTGTACAAGGGCAGGAGGTTTAGGCATTAATCTTACTGCTGCTGATACCTGCATCATCTTTGATTCTGACTGGAATCCCCAAAATGATCTCCAGGTAAACATGCAAGAAAATATTTCTGTTGCCTTTTTCTTTTTTTAAATCATTCTGCTATGATGGAGAACCCCCGTCAAATCATGTAGTCATTCAGAGTCCCATATTTTGGGGGGAGGTGTTTGTGATGGCAAATGAATGGGCTAGTATTTATTAATAATGTAAAAGCAATTTCTTAGTATGTCAACACTCTTCTAAACTTACCTGTTAGTGGTAAGTTTACCTCTTATGCATTTATAACTGGCAATTGAGTCTTTGGTAGCCACTAATTTCCCTTTTCTTCTAGGCTCAGGCTAGATGTCATAGGATAGGACAGAGCAAATCTGTGAAAATCTACAGACTCATTACAAGAAATTCTTATGAAAGAGAAATGTTTGACAAGGCTAGTTTGAAACTCGGTCTGGATAAAGCTGTGCTGCAGTCCATGAGTGGAAGAGAAAATGCTACCAATGGGGTAAGCAACACTAGCCCAGACCATTCTTCTGTTCTGGCCCCTTTTCCTTTATTTAGCTAAAAATAAGAATTTTTTTAATATCTGGTTATTTTCCTGCCTCAATATTTTAAGCATATTTTGTTCCCATTTTCCTTTGTTAAAATCCATATTTACCCGCTTTGAGAAAAACAAAGCCTTGTTTGGTTTATAAATATTTCACTTCTGAAATATCTTAAGTGTTTTAAATACATTTCTAAAACAGGTACAACAGCTTTCCAAGAAAGAAATAGAGGATCTTCTGCGAAAAGGGGCCTATGGTGCACTCATGGATGAGGAGGATGAAGGGTCTAAATTCTGTGAAGAAGACATCGACCAGATCCTCTTGCGGCGAACCCACACTATCACCATTGAGTCTGAAGGGAAAGGTTCTACGTTTGCTAAGGTGCGAGTTGACCTGAAGAGGCAGATCTGTTATACGTGTCAGTGTTCATGTAAAATGCCCTTATAAAGTGATCGGGAGATGAACACATAATGTTTGTTTATATTACAAATTAACACATTAATTAATTCCCTGTGGAACCCCTAATGCAAAAAATATTCTGTGTTTTGGCTTCTCTTCTATGTACTTAGCCCCAGTAGTGGTCCTCTTATCTGCTGTTTCCTGTTCTTGACCCCATCCTCTCCTTGTCTCTGAGATCTTAGTTCCCGACACAGCTTATAAGACCAATCAGGTCACTCTTCTCTTTAAAAAAGTCTCTCACCTCTTTTCCTCTGCATCTACACTACCATAACTCTGCTTTTATAGAAATAATTTACATTAGCTATCTCTCCACTGCCTTCCTTTCTACTTATTTTTCAACTTCCGGCTTGTGCCGCTCCCTAACCGTTCCATCAGAACAGCCCGAGCATAGTTCCCTTGGACACAGCCACTCCACTGACATCCCTCCTGAGACTTCACCTGCACTGCTCCATCATTCATACCTGGGCCCACCTTATACATTATTTTTTAACAACTTTATTGAAACGCAGTGTACCTGACCATAAAATTAACCAATTTTAAGTGTACAATGTAATATCTTACACCATATTTGCAAATTTGGGCCATCATCTAAGTTTAGAACATTTCTATGACCCAAGTAAATCCTCATGTACATTAACAGCTAACCCCCTCCACCCCCATCCTTTGCCTATTAGCCACTAATCTACTTTCTGTCTATAGATTTGCCTACTCTGGAGTCATACAACATGTTGTCTTTTGTGTCTGGCCGCAGTCACTTAGCATGTTTTTGACATCTATGTTAGCATGTATCAGTAATTCCCTTTTTTTGCTGAACAATACTCCATTATATTAACTGTACCTCATTATTTGTCCATTGATAATGGATATTGGGGTTGTTTACTCACTGACCAGTTGATAATGAAATTTGAATTATTCCCACTTTTAAGTTGTTACCAACATTTGTGTGCACATTTTTGTTTGGACATGTTTTCATTCCTCTTGCACGTATCACAAGGAATGGAATTTCTGGGTCATATGTAAACTGCATGTTTAACTCTTTGAAAGACTGCCACATGGTTTTCTGAAGTGACACCGTGCCCTTTTCTCTTTCACAGTGTTTTAGGGTTCCACTTTCTCCACACTCCAACCAATACTTACTATCTGATTTTTTTTACTAGAGCTAGATTAGTGAGTGTGAAGTGGTGTCCCATTATGGTTTGGTCTGTATTTCTCTGATGACATGAGTAACTTTTCATGCACATGTTGGCAATATGTATAGCATCTCTGCAATGATATCTATTAAATCTTTTGCTCATTTTTTAGTTATCTGTCATTTTAAAAATTCTCTATGTATCCTGGATGAAAGTTCCTGATCAAATAATATGATTTGCAGATATTTTCTCTCAGTTTTTTCTTAAGTCTTCTTAAGTGTTTATTATAAATGAAGCCAAATTTACCTGTGTTTTCTTTTATTGTTTGTTTGTTGTTTTTTTTTGGTTTTTTTTTGGGGGGTGTATTTTCTACATTAAAGTCACAGCAGATTTATCCCCATATTTTCTTCTAAGAATTTTGTAGTTTCCGCTCTTACATTTAGTTTTGTGATCCCTTTTGAGTGAATTTTTGTGTATGGAGTGAGGTAGAGATACAACTCCTTCCTTTGAGTGTGGGCATTGAGTTGTCAATGGCCCAACTCCTTTATCTCTCTCAGCCTCTCTTTAGGTTCTTTCCTTAGTCCTCTCTTAAGATTACACCATTTACAAAACCAAACTTATCATCCCTGGTCCTCCACCCATTTCATGTTGCATACACAATGCTCTAACACCATTGGAGACTGAGGTTTTTCCTGGCTTCCTCTTCCTCATTCATGCCTCTATCCACCCAAATGCTAACCTCACTAATTTCATCTTTTAAAGAATATCTTTCGAGAGGTCACCTTTTTTCCATTTCTGCTATGGCATTTTCAGTTTTTGTTATTGCCTTCCTTAAACTATGCTAGTTTGTTCTTTGTCCTTCCCGCCCTGTCCAAGACATCAGTATAATACAACAGGTAACTCAGGATACAGTCCCCTCCACCTTGACACTAACCCACTGGAATTCATTGCTAACTCAGTATAGTGTTTGGACTCTGGTAGCACCACGAAAGGCCCTGTTTGGCATGCCTACTGCCTGCCTTGTCAACTCCTCCCATTGGCTGCTCCTCCCATTGTGTGAGCTTCTAATAGTCGGATCTAGGCATTATCTTCTGGAGGGGCTGTTCTGCTCTCTTCCCAGCCTGCATGCACCCTCACCCCCACCTAAATTTGGTCAGGACCCTTTTCTGTTATCAGTTGTGCCTATGCATATCTTTGTTCCCTCTCACTACTCTGCGGTATCATCTTTTGTCTCCTGGTCTGTTTTAGCCCCAGGACAGTGAGCTTTTCTGAGTCAGTCTTTCATCCTAGCCCCACCAACTATAGCATCTGGCACTTAGTGAAGGAATGATGCCTGTTCAAGTGAATAAACAAATGAAAGCTGCTTTGCATTTTGCATCTGAGAAAAAAAGCATCTGAAAATATAATGCTCATTTTTTGCAAATAGGCCAGTTTTGTTGCATCTGGAAATAGGACAGACATTTCCTTGGATGATCCAAACTTCTGGCAAAAGTGGGCTAAGAAAGCTGAATTGGATATTGATGCCTTAAATGGCAGGGTGAGTAAGAGATTTCATTCAAATTCTATCTGATCCAACCCAAGGGTGACTCTTTCAGAAGTTTCAAGTTATCTGTGTCCTTTTTAGAACAACTTGGTTATTGACACCCCAAGAGTGAGGAAGCAGACCAGGCTCTACAGTGCAGTGAAAGAAGATGAATTGATGGAATTTTCAGACTTGGAAAGTGATTCAGAAGAGAAGCCTTGCACAAAGCCCCGGCGGCCCCAGGACAGGTCCCAGGGCTATGCAAGGAGTGAGTGCTTTAGAGTTGAGAAGAATCTGCTTGTCTATGGGTAAGTGAGAAAGTTTTATCAAAAAAAATAGTTGGAATTCCACTTGGTATAATAAAACGATATTTTTGTTTGGATTTTTGTGATTCCCCAGGGTACAATCAAATAAATGTGTCTGTGGCAACTCTGATGGGACCTGGGGTCATATGGTTAATCAAAGTTGTTCATATCCTCACAGATCTGGAGGGGCCACGTGGAGTTAGGGCAAGTGTTTGTTTTTTAAGGAACTATGTCTCATTCAGACTTATATTTTGATTATCAACTCAGAATGAAGTCTCAAAACTGTAGTTTCCAATTATACCTTCACATAAAATTTACATTTTTTACTTCTTTTGTTATAGTAAATTTGTTACTAATAAATTTGTTACTTGTAAAGCTCTTCTTTCCAACTCATCTGAAACAAAAAGATAGTCAGTTCAACTCTGTGAATGTTTCATATTTCTCCTGCTGGAATACAACTTCCTGAAAGGCAGAATCCACATCCCTGGCTCTCCATGGTGCCCCACACAGTGCTTTGAATGTCATGGTGCTCAGTAAATATGTAAATCTATAAATAAGAAATCTCTGACAGGCTATGGGACTGTAGGCAAATTCCATTCAAATAAAAACTGCCATAAAAGCGTTATTTCTATAGATTTGATGATGTTTTGCCTTTGATTGTTTCTTCCAGTGTATCATCATTAGTTTCAGAATAAATGCAAACATTCTGTTAACATGGCAGGCAGGACTGTCATCTGGCCCATGTTGTCTTGTCCTTTCTGTGGGCAGTCCAAGCTTCTGTTAGACTAGAATGCCTCATTTCCTTCAGTGTGTTGGCTCCATCTCTTTCTTTCCATTGCCTAGAGCACCAGCACCCCCAGCACACACACAGTCTTGATCTGGCCCACAGTTCTGTCTTTGGCATCCAGTAGAGGCATCACCTTCACACCTGCCCCAGTCTGACCTGCACTTTTTACCATACTCATCATGTTGTTTTATGATTTTGAATAGTTGACCTCTCCTCTAGATCCCCAATTAGCAACTCCTTGAGGACTAAGGCTCTTTCTCAGGGAAGTGTACAGTGCCAGCTTACACACATGGTGCTGACACAGTGATTGTATTTCTGGAGTAAATGAAGTCAAGCTGATGCCCATTTTAAGTCTTAGCAACTGTGTCACCTCTGTTAATTACCTCTGTTCCTTCTTACATGGCAGAGAGACTCTCCCCACCAAATCCCTTTGCTGCTTACATCTACTTCCATGGTTCAACCTGAAGATCAAAGTTGGGAGTTTTGTTGGTTACTTTAGAAATGAATTATATTGATAACTCCTGAAGCTAAGAGGCATGATTATATAGTCTTCCAGTTAAACCCTTCCCTCCTCCCATAGGCATCAGTCTACTTTGAGTTTATAGTATATGCTGGGCACTGTGCTAGGATTCTCAGGGACCAAGATCACAGCTCAGAGCAGGACAGTCACTGTACTGTCTCAAGTCAGGCAGGTGGGCACAGCAGTGGCAATAAAATGTGACAGAGCTGTGCAGGGAAGAACTGCATACATGGAACATCAAAGTGTGTTTAAGACTCAGCTCAGGTATAATCTCCCCACTTGTGGGGATAGGAGGAATAAAAGAAGGAATTGCACAGTTCTTGTGTGTAGTCTGTGACTTGGTGGATGTCACAAATTTGCTGGGTAAGAGGGGGTCTTGGGAGTTAAGTAGGGAGGAGAGGAAAGTTCCTGCAGAGAGAACAGTGTCCAAAGCGCTAGAGGCTAGGGCTAGCCTTGAAATTTAAGGGACTAAGAGAAGTTCATAGAACTCAGAACGAACAGGTCAGGTACAAGAGGCAGGGCAGGCTGGGACCAATGCACGGTACTGCCATTGCCACCATGCACAGCTGTTGGCTGTTGAAGAGGGCTGTGGAGGGCCTCGTGCCTATCATGATACTGCCCTGCTGCCTCTTTCAGCTGTAACCTGAGGAAGACACAGTTTTGACATCAGCTTTCCTGCTGTATGCCCTCACTCCCCGCACCCAGATGGAATAGCACAACACTGTGTTTCACCCAGGTTATAACCCTGCGTAGGTGGTTTAGTTTCAACGGTATGCCATTTGATTCTGTCCAGTCCTTTCTTCCACCTGTTTTGCATGAGGGGCCTGAGAGTTGGCTGAATATTTTGTTATGAATGCTCTTGTACTTGGGAGTTTCCTATTACAAAAGGAAACGCAGCGCTTTTCAGTCCTTCAGTGATGACTGTGGCACCCCATTTAAATGGACCAATGCAGGTATTCTCAGCCTTTTGCAGCCTTATCTGGTGGTAGTCACATGCACCTCCATTCACTTTTCATCTCGATTGGTCAACATCAAAACATGAACCCTGACAGTGCGAAACAAAGCATAAAATTTCCAGGTCCTGACTTGTATTCATGTCCTAAAAGTTGCTGCCTCTACCTGCATCTGTCAGGAAAAGCAGATCCAGCCCTTTTATTTCAGTGGTCGCTTGACTACTACCCTGAAGTGCAGCAACCTTGTGACCTCCCATGAAGGAGTGTTTTCACTCTTGCACGCTGATCATTGCTTTTGCCTGATATACAATATTGCTAGTTTTGACCCAGGATTTCCTAACACTTGTATCTGGCTGTGAGGGTAAAACCCCAGATCTAAACTCAAAGGCACCATCTGCATGTTGAGTATTTGCTTTACAGCTGGGGACGGTGGACAGACATCCTTTCCCATGGACGCTACAAACGACAGCTCACTGAGCAAGATGTAGAAACCATCTGCAGAACCATTCTTGTGTACTGCCTCAACCATTACAAGGGGGACGAGAACATCAAGAGCTTCATCTGGGATCTGATAACACCCACGGCTGACGGCCAGACTCGAGCCTTGGTCAATCATTCCGGTAAGTCTGCTTTGTGCTCCGTGTGCTACAGGGTTGCAGTGAGGTACCAGGGCACTGTGCACATATTGCAGGTGAAGACCCTAGACCCTGTGGTTCCTGCCTCCTGCATCAAAATATCTCACGCTGACACTAAACTGAGTGCTAGAAAGCTTCTGTTGTCACAATTCTAGGTTTATCAGCCCCAGTGCCAAGGGGAAGGAAGGGAAAGAAGGTGAAAGCCCAGAGCGCACACCCAATGGTACAGGATGCCGACTGGCTAGCCAGCTGCAACCCAGATGCCCTGTTCCAGGAGGACAGCTACAAGAAGCATCTGAAGCACCACTGCAACAAGTACGTTCTGAAAATGGGGTGTGGACAGGCTGTTTCTGTTTTTGTTCTTAAATATGCTTGTGTCACTCGGATTGTTAAACCATAGTTACTGTCTTTGCTCAGTCTTACTGTTTTTTCCTGAAGTATGATGCCAGTCACATGACAGCATACCTTTAGATGACCAAGTTTGTTTTTGTGATAAAAGATATGTAATAGAATTTTACCATTTGCGTTTGTAAGTGTACAGTTCATTGACATTAGTTAAATTCACAATGCCGTGTAGCCATTATCACTATCTGTACCCAGATCTTTTCATGGACCCACTGCACCTATTAAAAAATAACTCCTCTTGCCCCTGTCCCCACCCCCAACCTCTGGCATTCACCATTCCACTTTCTTTTTTTAATTTTTTTATAATTTTTTATTTTTTTATACAAGCACTTGGGTACAGTCAGAAGCACGGGAGGGTGAGAGAATTCACCAGAGCCAGAGGGGAGAGCAGAACAGGCAGGCTGATGAAATGCACTGCTGAGGGGAGCAGCGGGCAGCAGGAGAGGTCTGCGCACCATGTGGGACCCTCGCCCGGTGGCCGGGGATCGAACTGGTGCTGCAGAGGCTGCAGACAGCTTCTCAACCCAGCGCTCAACCACTGAGCCACCGGGGAGGCCCCTCCACTTTCTGTCTTTATGAATTTGTCTGTTCTAGGTACCTCATACAATATTTGTATTTCTGTGTGTGGCTTATTTCACTTAGCATAGTGTTTTCAGCGTTCATCCATGTTGTAGTTTGTACCGGAATTTCAATCCTTTTCATGACTGAATAATACTCCATTGTATATATACACTACATTTTGTTTGTCAGTTCATCTGTCCCTGACACTTGGGTTGATGGACTTCTTTTAGTTACTGTGAATAATGTAGCTATGAATGTTATGGGTGGCTAAGTATTAACCAATATGTGTAAAAGAACTATGATTAACTTTATATAACCTTTAAAAATAACTACTTGCAGTGGAGAACCAGGGAGCTTATGTGTTTGGTTTTTTTGCTTAATAATGTCTTCCTTGCTGGGTCACTTTTCTCCCCCTCTGAGCTTAGAATCTTAGTCTTTACCTTATTTCCGGAATTTGATTATATATCACTGAGGAATATTGAATCTAAATTTACTTCATGACTTGCAGCTCTGTAACTCTCTATTAAATATCTGTATATGCTGTTTCTCTCCTTGCTATGAGTTGCATTTTTCAGAATCAGGCATATAGTCACCATTGCCACAGAATAGCTCTCCCTCTTCTAGCTCAGTGTAACCTCAAGCAAGTCCCTCAGCCTCTTCAAGACTCCTGTTCCTTATCAGTTAAATAGAGCTCTGCAACTGGAATTGAGGGATAAGGCAGGATATCAGTAAACACACGTGTACCTTTGTTTCAAAAAGTGTCAACTAATGTCTGGACCCATAATACTGGTTGTCTGCCAGGCACTTCATAGGGACTGTTGGTTAGAGTCGACTAAGTTATGTAGTGCTATTATCCCCACTTACCTGACAAGGAAACTGAGACTCAAGTTGAGAAACATACTTAATGTCCCTCAGCTCATTAAGGAGCAGAGACAGGCTGAAAGTCCAGCCCACCTGAGGCTGCGCCTACTCTCCATCACCCTGTCTACCTCAGATGCCTGCTTCCTCCTGAGGGCTGTTCAAGCCTCATGTGAATAGCACATGGAGAATAGTAATACCTGGTATTCCCAGAATGCACTGACTAATAGTTCTTTTAACTTTTTAAATCTCAATGGTGGTTTCAGGTCCTACCTGAGATCTCTAGCCTTATAATTTTTCCTTTCCAAGTCTTCAAAATCATTACCTTAAGCCATTTTGGTGCCTTGTTAGTTTGTTGTTACTGCTGTAAGCATACTAATTCTCCCTAAAATCTTGCCTGGGTTAGAGGTATTAGAAAATATATGGTTCCTTGTGGCTTCTGTGAACTTTGGGTCAGTAGCCTTCTGATAGTTCTGGTTTCCAGCAAACCATGAGTGAAGTGGGTCAGTGTGGCAATGATGGCTCTGCTCCCAAATCCTAGTAGTGTTTAGTAGTTTTCTATTCTTTTTTTTTTCCCTTAATTTTTAAATGTAGTACTTATTTCTTACACTGTTGTTCATTTGCGTGCAGTATATGACTTCTCCCCTCAGTTGTGATCACTCTTATTCTCCCACTACCAAAGCACTGTATTCCCTTGAGATCTTCACGCCCTCCACCCTCCTTCACCCCTCCCAGATGTCTCCTATCTATGATCAGCTTTCAGGGTTTGTCTTTGACCCTTTGTTGGGTTTTTCTATGTTTCCATTCTTATGTCAGTAACAGACATCCATGATTATTGTGTGAGGAATAACTAACGTTCTTCACATCTTTCCCCCTGGTTTCAGAGAAGGACTGATAATTTCTCCATCTCTGGGACAAGCAAGTAGTCCAGTAGGTCTTCCTAGTTGATCATAACCTGAGACTTCTCAGGATCCAAAGTAAGGAATTGTTTATGACTGGTAAGATAGAAAATAAGAACCAAATTAAGAGATCTCCAAGAAAATAGCCGGCCAGTTCTCTTCAAAAGTATGAAAATCATGAGAGACAGAGGCAGAGGAAATGTCTTCGGTTAAAAAAGATGAAGGGAACAGGACAGGTCAATGCCATGTATGGCATTTGGACTGACTGTTAGTCCAAGAAGCAGTCATAGTGGGCAGCCGGTGGAATGTGAATGAGGTCCAGACCCTCATTAGCATTCACTGTTTGTCAGCTTACCGAATGCAAACTCCTCCTTAGTGTCAGAGGCCACAGCCCATTCACCTTGTTATCCCGCCCATACCTACCAACTGGCACTGAGCTTGCCAGTTGCACTTGTTTGGACTTTTTTTTTCCCTCTAGAAGAAAAAGTGATATTCACAAGCAGTTCTTAAAAGTCCCCACATAACTAAAATTTCTCCCAAAGTAGAAAGGTTTGTACTAAAGAGGAGAAAAACCATCAGGATCGTTGCCACTAAACCTAGTTTTGCTGTGAATAAGAGAAAATTCAGCCCCCAGGTAGAGGACATTTCTCTTGGGGCTTCCCTTTCTGAGCCTCCACTGCAAGCTCTTCTCTAACCAAAAAGCCAAGGTCCCAGCCATGGAGTCCACACTGCTATTTTTGTTCGCTTGGTTCAATGCAGCTTGGCCAGTTTTTTAATCTTACCAAAAGTAAGTAAGTAGAGAGAGAGAGAGAGATGTACAAAATAAAAATAAGTTGTCCAAAATGATTGGAGTATATTCTGCGATTCACAGCCTGACACTTTGCCCAATCTAGAATCCACATTGACCAGGAGCAGTTGTCTGGTGGAGAGGAAGGCATGTTGTGTTGTGGGTACTTGTTCATGTATCTTTAGAGCAGTTTGCTTTGGTGAAGGTGCCCCTACTTCTCATTTTGGTGTTATGGAGGATAATTATCATCACCTGAAAAGACAGTGTAAAATGGTAGAGACAAAGGCCTAGTAACTTTTTTAGGAATTCCTAACAGTGGAATAATTCCTGAGTTAGTGGTCCATGCTTAAGATGATCTTGGATCTGTCACTTGTCTTCTGTCACCCTGTTTTCACATTTGCAAAATGGGAATTGTAACTTGCCCCACTTCATCATAGGATTCTTGTGAAGATCAAATGTGCTAGTATGTGTAAATGTGAAGCCTTAGTTGTAAAATGTTCCGTAAGCGTATGATGGGATTATCTAGCTAGGGAAGTAGCACATGGTGTTATCATTTAATATGGAGGAGGTTAGTCTTCAGATATTAGTCCTGACTACACACCAGTGGCCGTCCTGCAAAAAATGCAGGATAGATACAGTTCCTTGAGATTTACCAGGTGGGCTTTATTGAAAGAATTATGTTTTAAGCCATTGAGGAAATCCAAGTGAGATTGAAAATCTGGTTTCTAGAATTCTAAGGGTTTTTTTTTTTTTTAATGATTCCATGAAAAGGACTAAGAATGTCAATGAATTGGGCACATTTTAATCTCCTTTGTGATGTTTTACTCTTTTTTAAAAAAAGGTACAACTTAGGCTCTCAGGTAATATTAACTAGAAAGAATAAGAAATGTTTACTATCCCTTCAGGGAAAAGACTGAGGACCCACCCACCCCATGCCCCACCCCCATCAACATCTTCCTTTCTCAGAATCAAAGTTGTATAATTTGAAAAACCTGACATTCCATATTGAGGGTTTATTGTAAGGTAGTAAAACCAGATTTTATATCTCGTTTATTCCTACAACTTCTGATGTGCTTCCAAAAATGGTATTAAGGCAGCAGCTGAGGAAATTTTATGAGATAATGAAGCAGAACAGTTACTGAAAGCCATCTGCTCAGTTGTTTACAAACTTGCTTCAATACTTCAGAGGCAATGGTAGGGTACGTGTCTAAACTTCACAAGCTGCACTAGGTAGAACTAAATGAAGTGAGCCTGGGCTGGGCTAAGATGGGTCCCTCTCTGTGCAGTGTGAGCGGTTGCCAGGCAGGCCTGTTGGAAGCCAGCAGAAAGCACCACACAGAGGTGATTATGTGCCACCATCTGTCACGCTTCAAGCCTACCATACAGCATGGCTAATCAGCCTTGGCAGGATGATGGATGAACAGCAGCAGCTGCCAAAAGCCACTGTTGGCAAACAGTCCTGAAGTTAAGAACTTTTTCCCCCCTCTGTCTTCCTCTCCAGGGTCCTGCTGCGTGTCCGCATGCTGTACTACCTAAGACAAGAAGTTATAGGAGACCAGGCAGATAAGATCTTAGAGGGTGCTGACTCAAGGTTAGTCCAAGTGCACACTTGTCCTTTACCTCCTCACAATATTATTGGGAGTCAGAAAACATCACGGATTGTGTTTTAAAACCTTCATAAACCATGAATAGTGCATGTCCTTTTTTTGAGTCTTGAACACATTGTTGGTCCTCTGAGCTTGGAGATGGGATGAGAATGGGGAAATGCCTGTGTGTGTGTACATATGTTTGAATAAAGAAATATGCACTAAATTAATGGTGTTCTTAGATGACCTTTAAAATGGGACCCTTGGTGATAAAGTTGATTTCTGGTGACAGTAGAAAGCAACTGGTTTCTGCCCTTTCTTTGAGCTTTTTGCTCATTCCCGCCCACAGTGCTCAGGTGCTTATTGTGGGAAGGGGCCATGTGAGCATGTATGTCATGTGTTGCTTGGAATTCTTGCCTTAAATATTACACAAATGGTTGTCTTTTTAGTGAAGCCGATGTGTGGATACCCGAACCTTTCCATGCTGAAGTCCCCACAGATTGGTGGGATAAGGCAGCAGATAAATCCCTCCTAATTGGAGTGTTCAAACATGGTAAGTGACGTTTCTGTTTGACCACATCTTGACTGTGCGGCTTTGTCTTTATTTAGAGCTCTTTGCATACTCTTTTCCAGAGTCATAATATTAATGAGGATAGTTCCAAAGGACTCTTGGCGTCTACCATTTTCCTGTACTAAAAATCTAATATGAACTGTAAATATCAGATGCTGTTTTTGAATGTTTGTTGAGTATTTGAGAAGAAAACATTTCTTTCTTGGCTGTAAATAAAACCAAAACCATATTTGTTTTAATAATAGCCAAGTTGTCCTATAGCTCTCCCTAAACTTTGCTTCCAGCACGGCTCCCCTTGCTAGCTCTGCCAACCCGTGTCAAAGTGGACGGTGGGCTTAACCTCTGCTATTAATCTGTACAAGTGCCTCCTGGGCTTTGTTCCAAGCAATATTTCACAAATGTCAGTGCTGAGAACTCGAGGCTCCCCTGAGTGGGATGCAGCCTTGTTAACTTTGAAAGGCTGGGGATGCAGAACTGGCATGATATATACAGTGAGCGATTCCTGATTATAATCCCAATTCTCTGGAGGTCGCGGAGGTATTCTCAGCAGCCCAGCCTGACTAAAGGGGAGAATGATGGCTTATAAAACCTTTCATGATTACAGTTTGGCTTGCGGCTCTACAGCAGTTAGGAGCGGTGTGTTGTAGTACACATCCTAATTGAATTGTGCTGTTCTGCCTGTGTACTGCAACCGCGTTTTGTGAGCTCAGCCTAAAAATCATTTTCCCGCAGTGCACTGTTGGGATCTGCCATTTTCCATCTAGTCAACTTGGGCAGTCAAAAAACAAATTGCAGTTTGAAAACCATAGAGAGAACAGTGTCATCTTACTGACATGCATCATCCTAAACCTAATAAGACAGGTTCACTGGCCTTACCTACATCGGGATTTTTTAGTCAGTGGTATCAGTTCCTGCAGGAAGGATTGAAGCTGTTCACAAGGAGGGTGGGGTGCACTCACAGTACCACTGCAGAGGTCATGAAGGAATATTACGAAGCCTTTTAAATGTCAAGCAAAATTAGATCATGGGAAAAATAGGATCAAAAATCTTCCCAGACATCTTGCAGTCATCCTGAATTCTGTTAGCATTTGTGGTCATTCTGATAACATCCCCGAAGTGTGTAACTTGCCCCCCAAAACTGCCATGAAATGAGAGTTCCACAGAATGTTCTGCTAAAACAAGGCTCATTTAAATTTAACACAGTGATAATCGGTTGGAAACGAACTTCACATTGTGGCAATGCTGTGATTTGCTCAGTGACAGGCTTTTCATTGTTTCTGTGTGTGTCCTCTGTGGGCTGGTGGGGACAACACAGGCTATGAGAAGTACAATTCCATGCGAGCTGACCCTGCACTGTGCTTCCTGGAACGAGTTGGCATGCCTGATGCCAAGGCCATAGCGGCTGAGCAGAGAGGAACAGACATGCTAGCAGATGGTGGTGACGGGTAAGAAGGACATTTTAAAATTTTAATAAACTTTATGTCAGTATCATATCTATTGGCAGGGTTCAGTTCTTACACTGCAAACTGTACTACATTGCATCTGATTTGAACTTAAATGATGTTTACTGATATAATCTGTTTATCAAATTACTATTTAAACACAATGTTATCCAGATAATCTGTAGCTTACTTTTTTTCCAAATGATGAAAGATGTCACCCCCTACCCACACACACACATACACCTCCTCTTTTCCTTCCCCCTCCTCCAATGACTACACATTCTAAATGCTGATAGTGACTTTTGATGTTAAATCAAGAATCAAAAGTAGTATTAGGCAGTTTGTTACTCTTTCCCAAGCATCCTTCAGTTTCTTGCTTATCACTATGACTTACATATTTAAAAAAAAATTTCTCTAGGGGAGAATTTGATAGAGAAGATGAAGACCCAGAATATAAACCAACCAGGACACCATTCAAGGATGAAATAGATGTAAGAACTTGAATCTATTGTCTTTTACAACTCCATTGAAATATTTTATGCCCATATAAGACTTGTTTGACTTTATAGAAAATGATCTTTTCTTTAAAAGGTAAAGCAAAATTAATTCTCTTTCTTGCTTTGCTTTTCAAGGAATTTGCAAATTCTCCAGAAGAGAAGGAAGAATCCATAGAAATACGTGCCACAGGTAAAGACTCAATAAATACCCATGGAGCAGAGCAGATGTGCATTATGCAGGCACTTAACCACATATCAGGGCCTTCTGCTTCTTTGTGATGGTGGTACCTTCAAATGTTATTCCTTCTACACTGACTCATCTCATTTGTGGAGAATTTTAATTCTTATTTATTGTTGGTATTTTATTACTCTGAATTTCTTTGATAAAATAACTGTCTTTTGATTTAAATAATGTATATATTTATATCTTACAGCAGTTAGTGAAAACTTTTAAGTATCTTTAGAAATGCATCTCTTGAGAGCAGGGCATTTGCTAAGTATCTGGATGTTGCCAATGTAAATAGAATACGGACCTTTTGCCTAATCTAAGATCATTAGCTAACAATTACAGGATTATTTTTTATGTTCAAGATTATTATTTTAAGTTCCTTATAGGTACACATTCTTATAATGAAGTTCATGGTTTAAAGTATGTTTCTTTATGTATAGTTGATAAATTGACTTGTTGCCCCCCAAAGAATTAATAGTTTCTAAGTTTCATACTAATATTATTCCTTATTTATATTTTTAATATGAGAGCGCTATGATGCTTTTTCCCACATTGTCATTTGAATGTTAATGAGTCATCTTGTTTTGATGGAAAATCCTGTGTATTGCAAGATTGTAGCTACACATTTTAAAAATATTTTTTTTTCCACTTTCCAGGCAAGCACAGTGAGACTAATGCTGAGTTAGGCCAACTTTACTGGCCTAACACCTCAACACTGACTACCCGCCTGCGCCGGCTCATTACTGCCTATCAGCGTAGCTATAAAAGGCAACAAATGAGGCAAGAGGCTCTAATGAAGACTGACCGGCGCAGACGAAGACCTCGGGAGGAAGTGAGAGCACTAGAAGCAGAAAGGGAAGCTATCATATCTGAGAAGCGGCAAAAGTGAGTTTCTTCAGGGTTTCGCTCAACTATTGGTATATTCCCCTTTTCTCTGTTCTTCAAGGCCCTGGAGACAGGAGGCATCAGCATAGTGTCTCCCCACCTCCAAAATAAGTATTGTGTGTTAAGTTTAGGGGAAAAGAGGAAATAATAATACACTCTAAGCCTTGTTATGCAAGTACGATTCAAGCAAATGTCTTCTCTCTCAAAGGTGGACAAGGAGAGAAGAGGCTGATTTTTACCGTGTGGTGTCCACTTTTGGAGTTATTTTTGACCCCATGAAACAGCAGTTTGACTGGAACCAGTTTCGAGCCTTTGCCAGACTTGACAAAAAGTCTGATGAGAGTTTGGAGAAATACTTCAGTTGTTTTGTGGCCATGTGTAGGCGAGTGTGTCGAATGCCCACTAAGCCAGATGATGGTAGGTCACTCAGTAACAAATGTTCTATACTGAAAGGCCGATAAATAAGCAAATAATCTAATGCACGCGTGCACTTTTCCCAAGTAAATATGACTGTCTCCCTGTTACAGAACCGCCTGACCTCTCTTCCATGATTGAACCTATCACAGAGGAGCGTGCCTCTAGAACTCTCTACCGCATTGAATTGCTCCGGAAGATACGCGAGCAGGTCCTTCACCACCCACAGCTGGGAGAGAGGCTGA
Organism: Talpa occidentalis; assembly: GCF_014898055.3. Classification (NCBI taxonomy): domain Eukaryota; kingdom Metazoa; phylum Chordata; class Mammalia; order Eulipotyphla; family Talpidae; genus Talpa; species Talpa occidentalis. Next base: position 60,469,403 of record NW_026555331.1, on the reverse strand, counting down.
AACTCTGCCAGCCGAGTTTGGATTTGCCAGAATGGTGGGAATGTGGGCGGCATGACCGAGACTTGTTGGTGGGTGCTGCTAAACATGGGGTCAGTCGGACAGATTATCATATCCTCAACGACCCTGAGTTATCCTTCCTGGATGCACACAAAAACTTTGCTCAGAACAGAGGGGCGGGCAATAGTTCTTCCTTGAACACACTGGCCATTGGGTTTGGCCAGACTCCTGCAGTCATCTCATCCACTCACGTCCAGGACGAAAAGGCGGTGGGACAAACCGAAGGCAAAGTAGAGGAGCTGGAAAATGTAGCTGCCCCAGAGAAACCTGAGGTGAAAGAGGAGGAAGAAGAGGCTGATGGCGGTGGGGAGAAGGATAGCAAGCAGGAGTGTGAGGCCGTGGCCAGCTCTGTGAAAAACGGACTGAAAGTTGTGGAGGTCAGTGCAGATACTGGGCCCAAGTCTATTTCAGAAAAAGGTTCTGAAGAGGATGAAGAAGAAAAACTGGAGGATGATGATAAGTCGGAAGAATCTTCCCAGCCTGAAGGTAATGCCTTCCCATCTGGGCCTCTCCCTGATGCCACCACTGCCGTGTGATGTGGTGTGTTATATGATAAGTGCTTTGCACTTGTTACACCATGAGGGAATAATTGCAGGTTATGCTTATTTATTTTTCTCTAATATAGTATGGAAATATGGTATTTCAGACAACTTGAACTCTCAGAAGAGTTTTTATAGACACTTAACTGTTGCAATATATGAAGAATCCCAGATGATTTCAATTTGGAAAGTTAAGTGTAAGGAAGAAGAGTCACTCACTGAGTAAATATTAATAATTATTTTAAAAGAGATGATGTTTAATTTATTTTTAATTCAGAAGTAAAGGGTAGGAGTGGAATCTAAAAATAACCCATTTTTCTTTCCAAGTCATAGTTGGGTCACTGCGCTTGGCACAAAGTGAAATAAGGCAACATATTGTATTATTCTGCTGGAGCTGGAACTTTGAACTTTAGCCAACACATTAGCCCTTTTTCCTGAGCAGAGGGGATATAGAGCCTTTTGGGTCAGAGACTTGGTTGTCGTTCAGCCTCCTCTGAGCTTAACCGACACAATGCTAGGTGACCCATGATGGAGCCTCTAGGCCTCTGCTTCTTCATCTATAAAATGGAATAACACCACCTACGTGAAAGGGCCTTTGCAAGCTTTAAACATTAACATTTGTAAAATTCCTAATACCCCCTTAACTGTATAGTAGTTACTCAATAAAATGGAGCTGATTGGTATTCACATTTTTATTCATGCCCTTTGTGAACTTTTTCAGTGATATTCTGGTTGTGAGTAATGCAAATTAACTCATTTCTCAGCAGGAGCTATTTCTAGAGGGAAGAATTTTGATGAAGAGAGTAATGCTTCCATGAGCACTGCTAGGGATGAAACCCGAGATGGATTCTACATGGAGGATGGCGATCCTTCAGTAGCTCAGCTTCTTCATGAAAGAACATTTGCCTTCTCGATATGGCCTAAGGTTGGTGGGTCTTTTTTGGTATTTTATGTTGAATGTTGATCCAAAAAGAGTGGGTAGAGAAAATCCTTCTAGCTTGATTTTACAAAGAATTTTAAGCTAAACTTTGATAGAGTGTATGAAAACCATAGATTTTTCTCATTTTTAAAAGACAATCTAGAAAAGTCCAAAGGAATTTTTTTTTTCCTGTCACTTTCTAATAGCATAGGAAGCACAACCTGAAGGAAAGATAATAGGAAATGGAACTGTTTTTATGGGTCTTTGATTTCTTGAGGCATTTTAGGTTAATAATCATGTCATCCAGTATAATTTATGGATTATTATTTCAGCAGACCCATTGTTTGGCAAAATAAGATGTGTGGACTTTTTAAAAAGTTTGTGATAAAATGATAAAATACACATAGCATAAAATTACCATCTTAAGCACTTTTGAGCATTTAGTTCACTGGTGTTCAGTATAGTCACGTTGTTGTGAAACAGATCTCTAGAACTCTTTCATCATGCATGTCTGAAACTCTGTTCCCATTAAGCAACCCCTCTTTTTTCTCCAACCCCTCCCCCCCGCCCCCCAGCTCCTGGCAGCTACCACTCGAATTTCTGTTTCTATGAATTCAACTACTTTAGATTCCACATATGGCTGGAAACATACAATATTTGTCCATTTTTGACTAGCTTATTTCACTTAGTATATAATATCCTCAAGGCTCATCCAGTGGTTTAAAGGTTAAATAATATTCTGTTGTGCACATATACCATATTTTCTTTATTCATCCATCAGTGGGACATGTGAGTTCTTTTCATAACTTGGCTTATTTTAGTGCCACTGTGAACCTAAGCGAACAAGTATCTCTCTGAGATCTGCTTTCAATTCCAGAAGTGGGTTGCTGGATCATATGGTAGTTCTATTTTTAAGTTTTTGAGCAACCTCCATATTGTTTTCCACAGCAATGGAACCATTTTATAACCTTAAAAACAGTGCATGAGGACAAATGTATAGACTTTTAATGCTGTATTTTGAATTTCTTTAAATCAGAAACAGAACTTTCAGATTTAAAACATCTTTATATGGAAACATAGTGTTCTTAACACACGAGAGGGTACACAGTTGACCCATTTGCTCCAGTGCATAATGAGATCATTTTAGATGTAGTTATTCTCACCAAATGCAAAATGGAAATAACTTTTTTTGGCTAACTAGGATAATTTCATAATACAGCTCTTTGTAATTTGGATCTGTTCTTCAGGGTGGGGAAATTATCATCCTGATCACCTTAACAGGACTGTCTGGTTTAAAACAAACAACATGGAAGTGGCTTCAGTCAATTCATCCCCAGCCTGGTCTCCCTGTGTATGAAACAGTGTGAAATACTTTTAGTCAAAAGTGTATTATCAAAGATATTTTTTCTTTCTATGTCCCCTTAAATTCCCCCATTATGCTAATCTCCTTTATTGAGTATAGAAGGAAGTTTCCCAGATCAGTCAAAAGGTCTATAGTAGCAGGCACTTTTAATCTATGGAAACTGGTTCTAAGAGCTGTAATTAGAAATTTTTAATGTGCACGCTTCAATGAAATTTGAAGTGATAATAGGTGGGGAATGCAAATTGACATTCATTAGGTGTTCCTAGGTTGGTGCCCATTTTGTAATACTGAACTTTATTAATAGTGACGCTAATGATGTTCTACTTCTTGAGACGGACTGATCCCGCCTGTGGATCCAAAGCACCAGAGCATTGAAAAGCTACATACAGGGTTCCACTGTGACCTGCTGACTTTCACCAACACTTTTTCAGTGTGAATAAAAGTTACATTTAAAATGTGGGAACATTTTAGAGGTGGTGGTTTTAAGTAATGTTTTCTCATTTATGTGGTTCAGTGTTCACAACTGAGAAATATTCAGTTTTCTGAATTGGTCTCCTTAGGACCTTACAACCAAACCAACACAATTTGCATGGGTTTTGTTTATTTTTGTTTTGTTTTACTTTTTGCCCACTGATTGCCTTTTAAGCCTTTTTATGCTCCTTAGCATCTTCATGGACATATTTATCCAGGAATTTTCACTAGGTCTTTGTTACAGTTTTGTGTGACTTTTCTTCTCCCTCCAGGATCGAGTAATGATAAACCGATTAGACAACATCTGTGAAGCGGTGTTGAAAGGCAAATGGCCAGTAAATAGGCGCCAGATGTTTGATTTCCAGGGCCTCATCCCTGGTTACACACCCTCCACTGTGGACAGTCCCCTGCAGAAAAGGAGCTTTGCGGAGCTCTCCATGGTTGGCCAGGCAAGCATTAGTGGGAGTGAGGACCTCACAACTTCTCCTCAGTTGTCAAAGGTAAGTTAGTGCTGCTTCCTCTGCACTGTAAAGGTAAGCTCTCTAAACCCTAACTCACTGTGGGAGCTTGTGTGTCACTAGCTCCCCTTAAAATAGAATGACTGCTGCTCCCTCAGCTCAACTCAGCTCAGCAGTCATGGGTGTTTCATTCCTTACAATCCTTGTTCTTTATTTCTGAGAGCCAGCCCCGGATAGCAGGAACAGTGTTGGCTCATTATTTGGTTGGAATTTTTCAATAGGAGGACGCCCTCAACCTCTCTGTCCCTCGCCAGCGGAGGAGGAGGAGGAGAAAAATTGAAATAGAGGCCGAAAGAGCTGCCAAGCGGCGAAACCTCATGGAGATGGTTGCCCAACTGCGGGAGTCTCAGGTGGTCTCAGAAAATGGACAAGAGAAAGTTGTAGATTTATCAAAGGCCTCAAGAGAGGCAACAAGCTCTACCTCAAATTTTTCATCTCTTACTTCAAAGTTTATCTTGCCTAATGTCTCGACACCAGTATCTGATGCCTTTAAGACTCAAATGGAACTGCTCCAGGCAGGTCTGTCACGCACACCCACAAGGCATCTGCTTAATGGCTCCCTAGTGGATGGAGAGCCTCCCATGAAGAGGAGGCGGGGAAGGAGGAAAAACGTGGAGGGCCTTGATCTGCTTTTCATGAGCCACAAACGAACGTCATTGAGCGCAGTAAGTTCCAGAGCTCTCTTCCATTGTGTGTGCCCTCGTCAGCAGGCAGGGACCCTGCACCACTGACAGTGCTGGTCTCTGTTCCTCTCAGTGATGTGGTATTAAAGCTGGTTTCTTCCACTTAAGAAATGGCATTACAGTGAACAGTCATGGTTCTGAGCTGGAAAATTGTGTTGAGCCTTGATACAGACTACTCGACCTGAACCAAATGTAGCTTGAGGATTTATTCTTCCCAAGATCCTGATATATTGATTACTCTCGGAAGACTAGTCCTAAACAAAACCATGGTCTCTGAGCTATAATTGTTATCTCTGAGTTCTTGAGGTGGAAGAAGCTTCTGCTCTTAAAAATATCAATATGTTTCAGGCCGGTGTTTTTTAGATTAGTATAAGTATTTCGTTTCAGATTTAAGATTTGTGTTTGTATACAAATCTAGTGGTTGCACATTCTCCTACCTCTGTAGCTAAATATTTTAAAATAAATTTAGCTGAATAAAGATCTTTGCCACTTTAGGTTTGAATGAAATGTGTGTAATAATGGATTTGATTTTTTTCAACTGAAAGAAAATGAGTGCAGTATAATCAAAATAATTCTTTTCCCTAATCTGCTTCAACCACCACTAAAAAATGTGCCATCTAATTAATAGAAGGGTTTTACCCCAAATAACCCAATTCATGTGGTCCCTTTTTAAAGGGCTGATTAGTGTTAAATAATCCTCTCCCTATGGATTTGAAACCCAAATCAACATCGTAGCACTGAGCTACTTACCTGTGTACCACGAGGAGCTGGCACTCCAGGAAGCTGCGCTGGGCACAGGCTGAGCCACAGTGGGTCCTTCCCCTACGTGGTGGGAGACAGTTTGGAAAACACTGAAATTTAAAACTGAACAGAGACAATTGTTTGTTTTCTTGTTTTCCTTATTCCATCCCTATTTTTATTTGCCCATATTTTTTCTGCCTAGACCTAGAGAAAGCTTAATAACTTAAAAGGGGAGGAAGAGGCATCGTTGAGTTAAAGTCTAGAAATTACAAAATATCTTTGAAATTTGCCTACTGGTGGGGTCTGACGAAAACAGAGCCAGAAGTGATTAAATGTTAATTTTCAAAATTCATTACCCTTGCAGCAGTCATAATAATGGTTGTTTTTGTTGATTATCTGATTATTTTGAGAATTTTTTTTTTTTTAAGATTTCTTTATGCATACAAGAACAGGGGTACAGGCCAGAAGTACAGGGGGTGAAAGGATTCACCAGAGACAGAGTGGAAAGCAGAACAGGTGGACTGATTGAAATACACTGCTGAGGAGAGCAGTAGGCAAGACAGGAGAGGTCTGCTGCACCATGTGTGTTCTCCCTGGCCAGCTGGGGATCGAACTCACAGAAGTAGTTGTGGATGGGTTCATGGTGCTAACGCTTAACTCCTTGCGCCACCAGGGAGGCCCCCATATGTTTTGAGAATCTTTCAAATTAAAAATATACCTCATAAGATAATTAGCTGTTTCTGGTTGTTCCATAAATGAAATGCCCTTCCTTGGTGTGTGGTCCCCCGATTTGTTTTTTTAATGATTAGCCTTCCACCTTAATAGATTTTATTCACTGACAGTCCTTTCTCTGTGAATGTCAACAAATTGGGACATTTCTATCCTCCTCATACCTATCCTCATCTTGTGTTTCATATTTGAGCCGTGGTACATACTTGTCTGTAGACCAAGCACCAGGATTTAGTAGCCATTGTGGCCCAGGTGCTATTTTCCTACTTCAGGTATACCTTCTATATAAAACTTAAGGTTGACATTATTCATTTCACAGCGTTTAAGCAACCACTAAGAATTTGTTGATATTTCCCCCTTTCTAAAGTCACATTTATCAGCCCAGTTCAAGATTGAGAAAATGTCCAATAGATGTTGAAGGTGTGGTGCTAAGTTTATGGGCTTTTTTATTGCTGTCAAGTATTGGGGTTTGAGGATTCTTCATTCAATGTTGTGGTGTTACCGGTATGTACCTAAAAACAAGGAAAACGCTATAAAGAAACTGAGCAGTGAAGAGGCATAAAGTTGGCAATGTTACTTGTATTAAACAAGGTAAATCCTAAAATTTTGTATGTTGGCACTCCAACTGGAGACGACTTTGTGCTGCCTTAAAAAAATAAAGAGTGAGGATGTGCATTCAGCAACACTGTGGAAGCTGCTTCTGCCCCCGCACCTGGCACTAAGATGTAAAGAATAAAAGCCTGACAAGTGCTTGCACCCAGAAAACTCAGTGTTTTGGATGAGGGGACATCTGAGTACTGTATCATAGTTGTGAGGAATGCCCAGGGTACTTGTGAGCCCAAGAGAAGAATGGGAAGAGAGGAAAGAGGAGATGAGGAGGAACAGATGAGGAAGTTTCTCTAGAGATAGTCATTCTTTGATTATGTTTTTAAGATTATATAGAAGTTGGTCATTTGAAAAAAGGGAGCAGAATAAGTTTGTGTAAAGAGACTGAGGCCAGAGGGAGCTTTGGTAAACTTAAAGTTAGAGTGCCTGGGAATTGATGAAGAGGTGATGTTCAGCAGAGATGAGCTTGGAGGTAAGATAGGATGGATGCAAATCATGTAGGGTCTTGGTTGCCATGCTAAAGAACTTAGATTTTATCATAAAAGTTACAGGGGTTCAATTACCAAAATTGTTTTAATAGACAAGTGATGTGATGTAATTTTTGAACAGTGCATTTTCAAAAACTGACTCTACTCTAGCAGTGTGAAAGTTGGATTGAAGAAGAGACCCTAGAATCAAGGCAACCTCTTAGAAATGTTGCAGTAGTGGGGAATGAGGAAGACAGAAAATATGTCTAGAAGTAGAAGTAACAGAGTTTGCGTGCCAGTGACCGGACAGTGGTAGCATCTAGACTTAAGCTAGAGTTGCTCTTCTCAGTGTTGCCACAGATACCTGACACAAAATACTTCACTACCAACCAAATTGTGCTGTGCCCGAAGTGTTCACAGGTACCATACAAACTGGCTTTTGGAACCCGCCTTAAAACAAAAAATCCTTTAATGATCTTATCCAGGGACCCCTTGGGGAGCTCAAGAAGCTACTTTTCACGCCTATCAAGCTCAGACACTAATGCCCATATTGTCTGCCTAGTTATTTGCTTAAGATCTTAACAGGTGTGTGGATAGACTGAATTTTCTGCCTGGTGATGAATTCTGCAGTGCCAAGAATGATTAAAGTTTCATCTTCTAATAGCTGTTCCAATGCGAACATTGTTTCAATATGGACATAGCCTTTTCACCTTTTTGATCAAAGATCCATAAACCCAGGATTGCATTTTGGGGGATGGGATGTTGACACAATCTCTGTCTTTGTGTGAGAATTCAGAACATTGTCAACTTTCTACAGGAGGATGCTGAGGTGACCAAAGCTTTTGAAGAAGATATAGAGACCACACCAACAAGAAACATTCCTTCTCCTGGGCAGCTGGACCCAGATACACGGATCCCTGTTATAAATCTTGAAGATGGGACTAGGCTGGTGGGGGAAGATGCTCCTAAAAATAAGGATCTAGTTGAATGGCTGAAGCTGCATCCTACTTACACTGTTGATATGCCAAGTTATGTACCAGTAAGTATTGCAGTATTTGGGAGGTGGCTTGCTAGGACAGTCTGTCTCCTTCCCTCACACAGCACAGAAATTGCTGGGTGCCGCTGTCTTTTTGCTTGAAGGTCTCATCTCAGCTACTGTCATTGTTTTCCAGCTTTTGTCATTGTTTATTCTGTATAAACAGAGAAACTAGCTTCATGTCTGTCCTTCATGAAAGACAGCCTTGTAGTTATTTGATGATGCCTATTAACACATTTCCTTACTTTTTCTTTCTCCCATCTGTCACTCCTTGCATGGCGTGGTTTTATTCTTTTGTAACACCTGTGAATGTACTTGAACTGGCCTTCAGGCCAGGTCTGACCAGCGCATAATACAGTGAAGCTGTTACTTAGGAAGATTTGATCACCTAATGCAGCCTAAGACTTTATTAGCTCCTCTTTTAAAACTTAAGCCTTATGTTAAATACTGGGCATTATCTCCAGGTGATACTTCCTGTGCCTATGTGATTTTGTAAAACTTAAATGTAGGGTTTTATATTTTATTTTGTTGAGTTCAGCCGAAGTTGTGTTCCTGCCACTCAGAATGCCCCCTCCTGCACAGGGCCTTTTATCCCTTGTGTGGATTCTCCTGGTGTATGGTCTTACGTCCTCAGACATGATGGTCATCTTCTTGTATTCATTCAAGTCACTGACTAGAAATTAGCAAAGGTACTAGAAAAAGTTCCCTTGAAAATACCATTGGCTAAACATTAAGCACTTTTAATGATAGCCAAAGCAATAGCACATCCTTAGTTTGTGCATTGGTTTAGTTCCTTAGTGTACAGAAAATGAGTTTTTTCCTTTCCAAGAAAATTATGATTTCTAATTAAAATCTCAGAACTTTCATAGCTAATGGAAATATTCTCTTTTCATTTATACAGGAAAGGGTCAGTTCTAAATACAATTTTGCTTAATATTTATTTTTGTTTTTTGCAGAAGAATGCAGATGTGCTGTTTTCCTCATTTCAGAAACCGAAACAGAAACGACATAGATGTCGAAACCCTAATAAATTGGATATAAACACTTTGACAGGAGAGGAAAGGGTACCTGTTGTCAATAAACGAAATGGGAAGAAGGTAAAAGTTGGGAATTTCTTATCCCAGAAAGTGTTTTATCCTGACATCTTTCATAAGGAAAAAGAATCATGTTTCTCTCAGAACACAGTGCATGGTTGCGGGGGCGCGGGGTGTTTATATATTGTTGGGAGAGGGAGAGTAGATGGGGAAGAAGAGGGAAGAATTTGTGTTATTTTAAGTCATTTCTCAAATGCATCTCCCCAGATGGGTGGAGCTATGGCGCCTCCAATGAAGGATCTGCCCAGGTGGCTGGAAGAAAATCCTGAATTTGCAGTTGCTCCAGACTGGACTGACATAGTTAAGCAGTCTGTAAGTACAAAGTCTGCATTTCTGTCAAAAATGGTATCTATACAATACTGTTTATTTTCTGTTTGCCATTAATTTTTCAGTTCTAACTTAGTTTTACAAGAACTGACATAATACAGCAATTATATGTCATTAATACATCATCATTTCTTGTATCAATACATTATTAATTCCAAGTGGATTAATTTATAAGCTCTTATTAAAGAGGATTGTATAGAAATGCCTAGTCATAGTCTTGGAGGTCAATTTACTACAGGGAGAAGTGCCCCAGATAAACCTAGCAAATAGCCCATCTGTGAAATGGAATTTATGTTCGTTGAGATCATAAAGTTATTAACTTTAATTTCTGATTTTCAAATAAAAAATACAGCTCTGCCTAAAATAATTTTTAAACTATTATTTTCTTTGTAACATTAATTTGCTAACATTTCGATTCTTTTTGTTTGTTTAAAGTATACAACAAGCCCACTTTTTTTTCTTTTGCTGTGCAGTTCTATCAATCTTAACATGTGTATAGTTTCATGAATTGGCACCAGAGTTGGAATACAAGCAATTCCATCACTCCTCCCTCAGGCCCCAAAATTGCTTTTATTCTCTCTATTCGGCCCCTAGCCCCTGGGAACCGCTGATCTGTTCTTCAGCCATAGATTTTATCTTTTTGAAGATGTCACATAAACAGAAGCATAAAGTATGTATCCTTTCTGAGACTGCTTCTCTCACATGTTGTTCAGCTTTGTCCAAGTGGTTGAATGTATCAAAAGTTGTTCCTTCTCAATGCCTAGCAGTTTCCATGGCATGGATGTCCTCATGGAAGACATCTGGGCTGTTCTCAGCTTTTGGCAGTTATGAGTAGAACTGCTGTAAACATTCATGTATAGGTTTTGGTGTGAACATAAGTTTTCTTCCTCTAGGTACTGAAATTGATTTTTATTAATAAAATTTTCCATGTTATTTGAACTACTTTCTCGTGTTATTTCTGGAGTTAGAGGTGCTGATAACTTGTCATTTATCTCCCTGATAGTTCCCTTTACCCATTTTTCTGCAGTTCAGCATAATTCAGTGAGCTAATGTAATTAATGCTAAATAAAATACATTGAATTTTTGTTTTCACAAGTTTTTTCATTGAGCTTTCACTTTTAGGATAGGCCATTGCTTATGTATTCCCTTTCAAATTGTCAGTTTTCAGTTCATCGTAAAGGCCCACGTTGAGATTGCTTTCTTCAGCAACTTTTATAGCCCTGTCTGCCTCTCCATTTCCTTCAGGGTTTTGTTCCTGAGTCAATGTTTGACCGTCTCCTCACTGGACCCGTGGTGAGGGGAGAAGGAGCAAGCAGAAGAGGAAGAAGGCCTAAAAGTGAAATTGCCAGGGCGGCTGCAGCTGCAGCCGCTGTGGCCTCCACATCAGGAATCAACCCTCTGCTGGTGAACAGCCTGTTTGCGGGGATGGACCTGACGAGCCTTCAGAATCTCCAGAACCTGCAGTCTCTCCAGCTGGCAGGTCTCATGGGCTTCCCTCCAGGACTGGCCACCGCTGCCACAGCCGGAGGCGACACTAAGAACCCCGCTGCCGTGCTGCCCCTGGTGCTGCCGGGCATGGCGGGCCTGCCCAGCATGTTTGGACTGGGCGGGCTGTTGAACAACCCTCTATCCGCTGCTACTGGAAACACCACTACTGCTTCTAGTCAAGGAGACCTGGAAGACGGCACTTCAAAAGTAGAGGAGAAGGGAAATGAGAACGAAGAAGAGAATAAAGACTCTGAGAAAAGCACAGATGCTGTTTCGGCTCCTGACTCTGCGAATGGATCTGTTGGTGCTGCTACTGCCCCGGCCGGATTGCCCTCCAACCCGCTTGCCTTCAACCCTTTCCTCCTGTCCACAATGGCTCCAGGCCTCTTCTACCCGTCCATGTTTCTACCTCCGGGTCTGGGAGGATTGACACTGCCTGGGTTCCCAGCGTTAGCAGGACTTCAGAATGCCGTAGGCTCCAGTGAAGAAAAGGCTCCTGACAAGGCCGAGGGTGGCACCTTTCAGGAAGAAGAGACCCTAGAGGGCAGTGATGCCGAGGAGAACCTGGATAAGACTGCAGAGTCCTCCATCTTAGAAGATGAAATAGCACAGGGTGAAGAGCTAGACTCACTTGACGGGGGGGAGGAAATAGAAAACAATGAAAATGATGAATAACCAATACCAGTTCCAGTTAAAGTGTTTAAAACTTTTGACAAGTGGTAGTCCTACTGTTTACACTCACAGTTAATGTTCATACCTAGTTTTATAAGCTGTTCTGTAACATAGTGTAGCAAAAAAAAAAAAAAAAGTCCAAGTCATGTTATACAGGTGTGTCAAAAGGTATCTTGGTCATTAAGTATTGTGCAGTGCATTATTTATTATCCCTAGGAGAGATGAAATTTGAGAGGTGATCATGTCTTTTTAAGGAAACTTACATAATGCTCTGCTTTTTTTCTTTTTCTTTTGGTACCATTGGTATTATAATAAAGAGCAATTTGTAACTGAGTGGCACTAATGGAAGGAAGTGCTGCTCGAAGGAAGTATGAAGTTATATATTTAATTTTTTAATTTTAATTTTTTTGCTGTGAAGGTCAAGATGAAATTTACCATACATATCATACTTGCTCATTTGTTTCCCTTTTTGACTGTATGGGGGTCCCACATTTGCGCATCCACACACATCCATACACTCTGACAATCTCCACGTTAGTGTGAACGTCTCTGTCCCGAGGCGCAGCAATAATAAGGCAGCTGTTGAATGTGAAGGGTCCCTTTGGAAATTAACCTACTGGGAGGGTTCTTGCCAGACAGAACTACAGTTACATTGTCTCGTGGTCTTGTAATGCACTGGTATAAACAAAATAAATAGATGAATAAATAAAGAATGAGAGAAGAGAGAATCAGGTACCTTTTTTAAATTAAAGGACTTTGTTACTTTAGCCACAAAGCTAAAACAGCATTACCTCAGCTCTAAACTAGCCTTGAAGTTTACAGACATGACTTTGTAAATGTATTGTTTTTCTTTGTTGTGATGTCCTTTTATTTTTTTCTTTGAAAACTGCTATCATGTAAGATAAAATGTAAATTGCTGCCAACTGTAGTAATGATGCTTTTAATAAAAGTGACCCATGATATGCAGAGATGTAATTATAGAATGTAGTATGTAGGGAACTGGTGTTCACTCTATTTTTTGTATTCGCAATAGATGCAAATACAGCATTCTGGCCTTTGTACAGTTTCTTGATATATCCTCTTATGCTAGATTAGCTGTTACTAATACCCTAGACTGATTGTCTTCAGACTAGATGGGAAGAAAAACCTTAAATTACCTTCACATAATTCCACTCCAGATATCTCAACAGAACCACACACAAAAACCTCTTATTACTCCCTCAAAAGGGCATCTGAGACCGAGAATACTTAGAAATGTGTGCAGCGTCTGATAATGTGGTACACTAAAGAACAAAAGGGCAAAAGAAAAATGAGGCTTTAATAGGCACAATATCTAGGTCATTTATCCTTGGTTAATGGGTAGGAAAACACAATGCCGTAGTGTCAGCAAGGGACACAAAGGCGCTCCGGTGTCCTGCCGACCAGTGCTTAATGCCAGGATCTGTGGGTGGAAAACCCATGTGGAATTAAAAGGGACCCACTTAAGGAAGCGAGCGTGCGTGCGTACACACTCAAACACGCATGCAGTGCCTTGAGAACCCCTGATTTGTATATCCTTTTATGACCTTTGATATTTGATATAAAACGTAATTTGACATCTACTGTTGTCCCCTTTTTGTCACCTGACCAAGCACACAGCTTTCCAGGCGGTTAAAGAGAGGAAGAGATGTGGACGGGGTTCTGTGTGGCCTCCCTCCACAACCCCCAGAATGTACACACAGTCGACCCCACATCTGTGCACAGGGAAGATTGTCTAAATTCCTGTTAGATCACAAGATTCCACTAGTTTATATCCCAAGATGAAAATACACTCATCATGATTCTGGAAAAGGAATGACTTGAAACTCCACCTTAGAGATCCTGTGATTGCTTTCTCTATCATCTTTACTCTTACCTGTTGAAAGTTAACAAATGGGTAGTGTACATTGGAGGAAAGTGCCTTTAAGAGAACTTCTTCTGAAATGGAATTTTTTTTGAACATGGAAACTAAGACTAGATCTGCACAAGTATAGGGAACTTAAATATTTTTAAATATTTTAAGCCTTAAAATAAGACTTTTCTCAAGTCTTACTAAGTAGATTAAAATGTTTAATAAAATGAGTCTAAAATTCTTTATAGTGTTGCAAGTTTTCCAATGACCTCCTAAATGGAGCGATACGGTGTACCTCTTCGCTGTTAGGAGACAATGCCAAGAACAACAATAAACTTCAGAGCAAAGCATCAGGCCAGAAGGAACCTAGACTGAGAGACTGGTCAACGTATGCGCTGCATTATGTGGAATTCATCTGTTAACCCAGCTTTAAAGTCATTCAAAGTTACGCATTGGAAAATGCAAAGTTTTTCTCTTAATGGAATCGATTCTTGATATTAGATCTTGAGTTTACCTAAGTAAGAAGTATTTTAAACTCAGTCTGATACTCAATAGCTAGTATTTATTGTGTGCTTGGGTAAATGAAGCACTGGGGTGCACTGCTACTTCTGTAAGGGAAGTGCTCTCACATGAGGAAACATACTGGGAGGGTTTAGGTCACTGGCCAAGAGTAAATATAGGTACTGGATTTGAACCCAGGCAGTCTGACATCAGAGGCTATGTATGGTCTTCTAAAATCCTGTGCTCTTGGTCTCTGAAAGAAAGATATAGCATATATCCATTATAGCATAATGGTGACTTGGAGTGATCAGGCATCTATATTTTTACAGTTTTCCCCTGTTGCCCCTGCATAAAGGATCAAAAGTTTGAGGTGGTGAATTAAGAGAAAGTCTGTAAGAAATTGAACCGGGAAGAGTGTGAGCTCTGACTAAGGAGACTTGAGTTCCACTTGCCTCATTTAAATGAGGATTTTCCCTTTTGCGTGGGTGTTTTTATTTGATAAAGAAATCAAGACCTTAAAAAAGAAGATGAGCTTAAATCTCACAGGTAGTTAATTGCAAACCTGGTATTTGAGCCCAAATTAAACTAACTCTAAAGCCTCCACACTGAGCTGCCATGCTGGTGTAACTCCCATTCATCAGTAAACATGACTTGGGTGCTGTGTACTACATGTTGTTTCAGTGGCAAGAGCACAGCAAAGAAAACAAAACAAAAACAGATGAGTTCCTTGCTGTCAAGGAGCTTACATCCAAATAGGAAAAGAAAGGTGGTAAACAGATACAAATAAAATTTTTGTCAATTGAAGAAAATTAATATGATGGCATGAGTAGTCAGGAAAGAGGACAGCTCTGCTTCCACCTAAGTAATGAGAAGCAGTAGACAATGAACTAGTTGGGGGATGTTCTGGACAAAGATAACAGCCAATATAAAGGTCCCTATTTGTGAGTAAGTTAACAGAAGTGGGGTTGGAAGGCAACCGATAGGTCATTACGACTGTGATGCCCTGCTGGAGCGTTTAAAGTTTGTTTTAAGTGCTGTAGGAAATCCTTGGAAGGTTTTATGCAGGAAAATGATATGATCATATTTTTGTGTTGTTACTGTTTTAATATGTAAATAATGCTATGACTGCAAAGTGGAAAAAAAAGGTTTGTAAAGAGGAGTCAGGAGTTCTGCTGCTGTGGCAGCCTTGGCAAGGTAATGGGTGATGACAAAGATGGCATGCCATAGATGGATTTGGGGTATACATTAAAGGCGTAGATGCTCCAATTAAATTACACAAATAATTTGAATTAACTCTTCAGGAGTTCCTGCTGATATACGCCCAAGTTAAACCCAACGGATAAAGAATGTTTACGATGCCTTTTTTTTAGAATTCCATGATACAGCATTACAAGCAAAGAGACTGGGAACGGAAATTTTTTCTGCCATGTCCTGTTAGAAAATTATCTTTTCAGTTCAATGAAAATTGTTAATTATCTTTGGGAAGAGTTTTTAGAAGTGATTTCTAACAGGGGAGGTGAGAAGGGATTGTTGAATTGATGTGTGCACAGTGAGAGATCGTGGCTTTTGAGCCACTGATACATTTAAATCAGGAAGCAAAACAATGAAATGACATTTGCTAACAAGCACTTGAAAGTTAGAATATATCTTACCCAACTCTGAAATGAATTAGCAATTTTATGTATTTTCTTAGGACAGATAAGATTTACCACAGTTTTATAGACATAGTAAACTACATTTGGCAGAACTGATGAATAAATACCTTCTGGAACATTTAAGATTCCTTCAGGGAAAAGGATTTCATCATTGAGTTTTTACTGGGAGAGTCACCCAATTTGAAGATTTCTCTGGTAAGGGTTAAGATAGTGATTTTCAAAGTATTTTGGACAATTTAAATCATCTTTATGTTTTAAGATTTCTGTTCAACTTTCCTATTGCTCCAACTCATTCTTGAATCTCTAAACCAAAACCAAAAACAACTCATGTGTACGCATTGGCATTGTAGTGCCATCCTCCTCGTGGGTCTGTTGGTCTATAAATCTTACTTTGGATCTACCAGTGTGGAGTTGAATTTTAATTTGCATCTCCTTAACGAATTTAAATGAAATGGAAGAATAGGGTAATGCCAATTAAATTTTCAAATATTCTGACATCTTTGTCTTCAGAGTGACTTACTCTTAATTTGCTTAGCACCTAAGTTGGTTGAATTTTCATTAATAGAACAACAGTGGCAGAATCCATCCCCAAATGTTTACAGACATGTTTAAACAACGTGTGTAGTGGTGCCTGTCCCCAGTAGATTCTTTCCTGAGAGGTAAATGTGTCATTGTGAATTCTGAGCGATAGCTAGCAAACCAACCTAATAGATTTCTAATGTATAACAACGAGAAGCACTAAATCAAAATATTAAGAATCAGTTAACTATATGTGGATTCCTCCATCATCCCATGGCCACCTCTGCATTTTAATATGAAATCTTGATTTCAAAATTACAAGCAAGAGAAACCTGATCCTTTTCTGTGACTGGAGCCAGGTACGCAGTGGCGTTACATCCTCTGCAACCCAAAACCATCACAAAATTGTCAGCCACAGTTCAAGACAGTCCAGCGTGGATGTGGGCTAGATGACGGAAGCATGAGCAGGCTGTAAGTCCAACAGTCGGGGAACAGACGTTGCATTTCAGAACAGAAAATCCATCCGGTCCAACATGTTTCACCATGTTTCCTTAGGAGTCAGGAGCACTTAACATTTTAGAATTCAGCATTTTTGTTTAATAGGCACTTGTGAGTTTATCCACACCACACCCCAGTGAGGTAGGTCAATGTTCTTGCCACCACCCCTTTACCTGGTGAGGTGGGGTCACTTGCCCAAGGCTGAGTGGTAAGACCGGTGTGGTGGGAAGAATGACACTCCTCATTCTTTTCATGTCTGGCGATGGACCGTACGTCTTCCATATAAACCTGCCATCCGTGATTATTCGTTTCTACGAGCAAACAAAAACTCAAAACCTAAAATCGAATGAACCACAAATTTTTAATACTAGATGTTTGATCTGAAAGACAGTTCTAGAGTCTCATGCTGCAAGACAAAAGTACTAGTTTTGAGTGACTGAAAGATGTTCAAGTTTTAAAAAAAAATTTAAGCAATTGCAAGCATGCTCTCCATCCACTCTGATTTTATGGCCTAACCTACGCATCTGATAGTCTCCATATTTTTGTACTTTACTGGACACCGTTGTCTAGGATTTGGGGCTAATGCGTCCTGTCTGTGAATGGCCCTAACAGGCAGCCCCAGCCAAGTGGGAACTTAGAGTTCCTTCGAGGATGGGAAATAGCCCTAGCAGAACGGTGTGACTTAGATCTCCCTCCACCCACAGGACTCTCCTGGGCTGTTAGCTCTCAGAACAGATTTGCATATCTGTAACTGCCGAGCTAATGTTCTCTCATTGGACTGGGGGCCCTGGGAGGTGACTCCAGAATCCTTTCCATCTTTTTGTTAAGAGTTCCTGGAAAATGAGAGGCGGTCATTGTGTCTGACTGGAAGGCATTGTTCTTGCCCAGACGAAGCTGGCCTATTTCTCCCCTCCTTGCTTTCTGCTTCTTCAGCCATGGCTAGCTTGCTTCTAAGGAGCAGCTGGACTGATTCAGAATAGCCTGAAGGGTGACATAAAACCATTCAAAAATCTCCTGTTTTCCCTTACTCTCCAAAATGTAAAATTATAATCAAACCCCACACCCTCTTTTCTTTAGAATCCCATTTTGTACAGAACCCATGTGTTCTGAGAGAGAAAGCAGTAATACAGCACAGCAATGACAATACAGAGACAAGGTGCTGTGGTCTGCCCCTCAGTCCCCAGCCCACTCGAGAAAATAATTCCCTTGGCCGGCAAAACGCAAGGTGGTGAGGCGTGGCCTGCAGTTGGAGCCCAAAGTGTTCCTTTACGTTTGACTGGAAAACTGTTGTTCAGTACCATTAAAATCTTGCTGCTGGGGATAGTTACTGCAAAAACCTGAATGCTTTTTATGATGCCAGGAACAAAAAAGTTTTGTATTTATGTTGTTGTTTTTTAATGTGCTTTGGGAGCTGCTCAAATGAACAAAACAAAGCTGACCTGTGACAGGCAGGGACGAAGAGACCAAGGTGAAAAATAGATGCCAAAAGAAAAGCAACTGTAAGACTCATTTGTGGTTATTTTCTTACATGTGGCGATAGTCAAATGAGTAAATGGCCAAAGCTCATCTCCAGGTGCCATGTTTCCCATACACTCGCATGTTTGTGTGACCCAGAGAGCTTATTCAGAGTTCTGCTCTACTCTATTCTGTGGTGTGGAGTAGAGGTGTTAGGCACAAGGAAGAAGGGACAGAGATGAGAGGCCAGTGGCCAAGCCCGGCTACTGGACACGCGCCACCACCTAAAATGCACGTTGACACGGCACATTCATTCTCGTGGACAACACAGAGCACAGCCCCTCTCCCTACCCTCACGGAGACTCTGAAATCCACCAAAACTTGAGCGTTTAGGCAGACTTATAGTGTTAATAGTGGTTACGGGTACAAATTCACCTTGCCAGTTGATTCCTGGTTGTGCCTAAATGCACTGAATAATCACCAAGGCCCTGAGTCCAAGGACTCAGGAGAGGGCAAGTGACACCGATTGTCCCTGGTCTGCTATTTCTGCTCCATGCCCCTGACAACCTCATCCAGAGCATGATTAATCTGGTTTTACTTTAATGAGAGCCCATCTAGGCTTCTGAATTATTACAGGAAAAAAAAAAGTGTATAAACTTGCGTTAAATGAGTTACGCATCAGCCTCTTGTGTACATCGCATGGTGTGGTGCCACTTCTCTTGACGGTGCCAAGAGTGACCTAAAAGTGGTGGCAGCAATGACCAAGAATAGCATCCCTGCTGCCAATATCCACAGATGGTTTCCTCCGGGCTTGGACACTCTTGCTTCATGGATTAAAAGCATTTTGTGCTTTGAGCCTTCCTACATGACGCCTCCTCTCTCTCAAGGACAAATGTCATGGAGTCCTTTTGTGTATTAAGGACACTTGATGTTTTAGCTCACTAGACAAGGAGAATAATAGGCATCATTCTTGTCCTTAAGCAGCAATCAGTTGGCAAATATTTAATGTGCAGCTGGAGAGTGTGCTGGGGGATGGGCGTGAGGGACAAAGAGTGTTGTCACGGTGCTTGTTCTCAAGGCCCTTAGCATGTTGCTGAGGTAGTTAATATAAATAACACATATCTGCCAGCAAGTTACACATTTCAGAGCACTTGTGCATGCGTCAGCTCAGCTGATACAACTTTGAAACAGGCAAGTTGTGACTTTAGAGATTAAAGATATCGAGGCTCAGCGATCCAAGGTTAACAAGTGGCTTAGCTGAGTCTTGCAGACAGGTCTTGCACTCTAAATCCAGAGAGCTTTCCAGCACATGGAGCCACCAAACAGGCCGCTCCCCATGCAGTGTGGCAGGCCTGTGCCCCAAGCGCTGGACTCTTCTCTGAGTCTCACTTTCCTCATCTGTAAGTCTGGGAGAACAATAATAGCAACCCTGACAATGCCTTCCTTGTAATGCTGGGAGAGGATTAGAAGCAGTGAATAGCAAGGTCCTGGTGTCCCATCTGAATTGACAGTAAATGCTGACTAAAAACCACTGTCATCTAAGTTCCAAAGAAATGGCCCTGGAGATGGCAGTTAATAGCTCTGAGGCTGCGCTGCTGGTCTGTAAGGGACCTTCTCCAGAAGCGAGGCTGTCGCCAGCCTGAAAACCCAGGCTCTCTTCCTAGGAGAGCAGTGTGCGAGGCCAAGGCTTCTGAGTGCAAGCGCTAGCGGCTCCCAAGCATGCTGGCCTTCAAAGCACGTCAGAAAGATGCACTGGGACCTCGCACATATTCACATTTGGATATGAATTTTTTTAAAGATTTATTTATGCATACAAGAGCTGGGGTGCAGACCAGAGGTGTGGAGGGTAAAAGATTTCACCAGAGACAATAGTGGGGAGCAGAATAGGAGGATCTACTGAAACACACTGCTGAGGGGAGCAGCGAGCGAGATAGGAGAGGTCTGCTGCGCCTTGTGGGTTGCTCCCTGGCCGGGCCAGGGTTGGAACTCAAACTGCAGAAGCTGTGGATAGCTTCATAGCGCTGTGCTTAACCCCTTGCTCCACAAGGAGGCCCTGAATTTTTTTTTTAAGTTTCACAAAATACAACATATTCTTAATTCCTCTCATACACTCCAGTCTTTTCTATTGTATTCTATTTTATTAAAAAATATGCCCCTCTGAATTGATTTTAGGATTCAATAATAGATGGGGAGCTACTTTTTGAAAAATCTTGTTTTAAAAATGGGATTCTTAAAAAAATGTATTGAAGTAACATTGCATTTTAACAGTGGCTAAGTTTCAGGTGTATGTTATTAAAAATCAACACCTGTGTAAAGTTCACCGAAAGTCCAAGTTTATCCTTCACCACACTATTGACCCCTTTTCCTCAATTTACCCATCCTCTGCCCTTTCTAGTAATCACTAGTTGATCTTAGAGTCTAAATGTTTGTTTTTTATTTGATTTAGTTCATTCGCCTTGTTTCTTTACGTCCCACATGAGTGGAGTCATACAGAGTAAAACAAAGATTCCTGAACTGGCCGGAGGGAAGGGAGGGTGGCACCACCCGTCCTAAACTTCATGCTTCACTGTGTGTGTGTGTGTGTGTGTGTGTGTGTGTGTGTGTGTGTGTGTGTGTGTGAGAGAGAGAGTTTCTGGAAAGATGTTCCTAGTGTTTCATATGGTCTTCAAAGCATCGATGATTCCCTTTTCGAGAGAGTAGTGAGAAAGAGCCAGAAAATTAGGTTTGAATTCCTTGGGGATCACTTCTAATGGCACTTAGAAATGGAAAACTGATGAGAGTCAGGTCCCCGGAGAGCAAAGACCAATTCACAGTCAACCAGTGTCCCCCAGACGCCTGCTAACAAAGGGCTCCTCTCCATGCTCTAAGAGCATCGTGCGGCCTCTCTTTTCTGTGGCACAAGAGCGGGTGGTGATAGCGCCTGCCACCCGGGCCTACTTTGATGCCTGAATGAGATAATGCATGTAGAAGTGGGGAGCAGAACTGGCACAATAAACACGTTCACAATGTCAACTATTGTGCATGCTGTCCCTTCACCATGATGGTACCACCAAGAAGGTCGTCCCCATTGTATCTGCAGTGTGTGTGTGTGTGTGTGTGTGTGTGTGTGTGTGTTTGAGAGAGAGAGAGAGAGAGAGAGAGAGAGAGAGAGAGAGTGTTTGTCTTAGTGGAATGAATTATTTCCCTCATTCATTAGCATGGAAGCCCATAGAAATCCAGGGTAATCTAATATATGCACATACCTTTCCCTGTGGTCCTCACCCAAGGCTAGAAGACAGAAATGAGTCTCTCTGTGTCTGCCTGAGACCAGAATTGGCATCCATACCAACTTCCCCGATGCCCGGGTGTGCCTGCTCCTGCCAGAGGGCAGACAATCTCTCAGACACCACTCCTCAGCCCAGCATGCTCAGGACCCCACTTGTGTTATTGCTCACTCTTTAGTATAAAATTCAAATAAAAATAAAACAAAATAGGCCTTGGAGAGTTGCCCTCAACTTTCTGAGAAAGAAGCTGAGGTGAAAGAGAAAGGCCTCTCTTGAATCTTGGAGACCCTGAATTTCTGCCCTATTTAAACCATCGCCACAGCATTTGCTGCCAAGCTGCTCAGCGACAAATGCTGGGCCTCACACTAGTAGCACTTCAGGGTTGAAATGCGAGCAAAGAAGTCCTCTCCCAGGAACAGCTCTTCTTTTCCAAAGCTTGGTTTTAAAGGAGACAAAAACAAAGGTTTTGCTGATTCTAACAACTCACACATGGTACAGAATGAAGATTTAATACACCTCCCACTGTACTTTTTCCACTGGAGAAAGGCTTCCTGTCGTGTGTTAGGCTGAATTGTGTCTCCTCAGCCCCCATTCATATGTCGAAGCAGTAACCCCCTAGCACCTCAGAGTGACACTGTACTTGGAGATTAGACCTTGAAAAAGAGGTGATTAATGTGACATCATATGGATGGACCCAATGACATATGAACAGTGTCCTTATAAGAAGAGATTAGGACACAGGCACACACAGGAGAAGACCATGTGAAGAAAAATGGGGATCCCCATCTACTGCCCAAGGAGAGAGGGCAGAAGGAACTAACCCTGCCAACCCCTTGATCTTGGACTTACAGCCTTTAAAACTGGGGGAGAATAAACATCTATTTTTCAAGCCACCTAGTATGTGGTACTTTGTTACAGCAGCCCTAGCAAACTCATCCCTGTGTTTTTTATGAATTCATATACTAACAGTTTACAAGCCTGGTCGACTATGTCAGAAAATTAAGAAACTACCATGTGCAGGTAAACAGCAGCCATGGTTAGCCTACTTAGTCAATGACAAGTTGTGTGCCCAGGACCTCTCTGGGCCTGTTTGCTCCATGAAGTAAGACCCATGATGATGATGATGATGATGATGATGAAGATGATGATCATGACGATGATGATGTTGGTGACAGTCCACTGCATGCATTGCCATGTGGGTTCCACTGGTTAAATTGTGTCAAGTATTTAGTGCAGTTCCAACACCTAGAAAGCTCTATCCCAGCCATTATTTTGTTACTATTACAAACCCGAGGAATGGTTTCAAACCTGGAATGTCCTCCTTTTCTGATGTGTGACCTTGAGAGACTCATTACCTCCTTGGCACGGCTTCATGTGCACAGTGAAGACACTTGAGGACCCTCTCACTTTTTTATTTATTATTCTAATTCATTTCGATATTAATTGTATTGATATTAATCTATAGTGGAACCTCTTGGTGAACTGTGAGAAGCATAATGCTTTTTGGGATTTCTATATGTGGTCAAGGTTGAGAAACCCAAGTAAATTGGAGATGTCTTTAATGAGTGACCTTGCAAATGATTCCCTTAAAAAATCTGTACCATTAGATTTTGTAGGCATTAACACCAAGAGAGAGAAAAAAGCAAACTTCTACTTTTAAGCAGTGCAAAGTGACTGCAGTAAATCTGTTTAGGTATCATCATGTTTGACTTTAAGGAAATGGCTGAGCTATGGGCAAGGTAATTCAAGAAGATATAAATGGCTGCATTATAATAAGCAGACACCTATTTTAAGCATGATCTATGTTTTTGAGAAAATTCATTACAATGAGTCTTACAATACCAACCTCTTCAATGAATTTTTCATGTCTGCATACCAAGATATATATAAAACGATCGTAATCATATACCTTTGGGGCAATGCTGAGCGCCAGCTGTTTCGGAGATGATTTATAGGTTGCCATGCTCAAGGTTAATAATCAGGAGAAACAGGTTACAGTATGCAATGTATTTATGTCAGGTTAGAAGTTCAGTTAGTGGAGATAGCATGTTCTGAGGAAGCATACACTTTTAATTATTTTCTAAGCACCCCGCCCTACAACATTTCTCTGCAATAAACTAAAAATAAATGATGTTTTACATGAGAAAACCTCCCTGCCAAGCTTATCTTCTGGTTACTGCTGGTTTTATTTAAAGGGAAAGCACAGCTAGGAATTATTAGCTATTACATATGAAACACAGCTTGAAGGTACTTAAACATCTGTGCAATGGGCCTACATAGAGGGCATAATAGAATTTTATAAACATCAATGTAATCACGCCATTATTGAATGGCAGCATTTTGCTGCTGGAATTTGTAGCAGGGGTTTCAGAGACGTGGCACAGACAAGCCGCCAGTTGATCTCCAAAAGCCCTAAGATGTAACTTGTTTCCTGTGGGAGGAAGTGATTGCATTCGTGTCCTAAAAATCTCAGAAATTTTTTCTTTATAAAAGAGACAAAATCTTGTCCTAGAAAACTTTCTTTAACTAATAAAGAGGCTTCTCTCCTTTCTGAAGAAGGTTGAGTTCCTTGTCGCTCGCTCATCATCGTTGGCCTCTAAAGTCTCTCCTCTTTGATTCATTTCCTCATTCTCTTACCCCAGCCTAGCATCTCCGCTCCTATGTGTTCTGAATGCATTTATTGCATAAGTGTATGCTTATTTTTTCAAAATGAGCATTGTTTTATGTGTATCTACCTATATATTTAAGTATATAAATGGTATTTTGTTGTGTGTCTCATTCTACTTTTTTAAAGTTTTGTGACTATCTTATTTTAACAGCTTTGTTGAGGAATCATTGGCATACACTATATTGAACATGTTCAGATAAGTTTGAACACCTGTGAAATCATCACCACACTCAATGAACATATCCATCACCCCCCAGTTTCCCCATTTCTCTTAGAATTCCCCTTTCACCCCTTTCATGTCCTCATCAACAGACAACCACTGATCTGTTTTCTTTTTTAAAGATTTTATTTATTTTATTTCTTTATGCATACAAGAGCTGGGGTACAGGCTAGAGATATGGGAAGGTGGGGGTGGGAGGATTCTCCAGAGACAGAGTGGGGAGCAAAACAGGTAGATCTACTGAAATATACTGCTGAGGGGAGCAGGGGACTAGACAGGAGAGGTCTGCTGCGCCATGTGGGTCACCTCCTTAGTCAGCGAATTGTACTCATGCTGCAGTGGCTGGTTATAGTTTGACAGCATTTTCTTTAACTCCTGCACTACCAGGGAGGCCCCACTGATCTGTTTTCTGTCACCATAGATTAATTTGTATTTTCTAGAACTTTATATATAGATAATGACATGGTTGATACTCTCTTTTTGTCTGACTTCTTTTCCTGAGCATATTTATTTTTGAGATTTATTCATGCTATCTCATAGTTCATTTCTCTTTGTGGTAGAGTAATTTTCCATGGGATGACTATACGCCAGTTTACTCAGTCACTTGCTTGATGGGCATTTGGCACATTTCCAGTTTCTGGTTGTTACAAATCAAGCTGCTGAGAACAGTCGTGTATCCATTTTTTCAACATTCAATATACATATACTTTTGCTTCTTTTGGATGAAATGAAATTCCCAGATTATATGGTAGATACATGTTTTACAAAACTGCTAAACTTACTTCCAAAGCAGTTGTGTTACTAGTTTTCCTAACCAGGTGTTTGAATGTTCCAGTTTCTCCTGCACACTGGCCAACACTTGCTACAAAGAACCCTTTTAATTTTAGTCATCCTAATAGGGCAAAGTGCATCTCATTGTTGTTTTCATTTGCATTTCCCAATGACTAATGAAGTTGAAGGTCTTTTTAGATTCTGATTTGCCCTCTCTGTATCTTCTTTGGTGAGGTGTCTATTCAAATCTTCTGCCCATTTGTAGAGGAGGGTGTTTGTTTTCCTGTTTTGAGATTTGAGAGTGGTTTCTATAACCGGGATACAAGTACCTTATAGACATACAATTTATAAATTTTCTCTGAGTCTGTGACTTTTTCTTTACCCTCTTATCATTCTTTTGAAGAGAAGTTTTTTTGTTTCAACGAGGTACCATTTATCAATATTTTTTTGTGGAACATACTTTTGGTCTTGTATGTGGGCTCAATGTTCTGTTCCATTCATCTATTTGTTTATCTTGATACCAAATCCTCACTGCCTTGATTACTGTAACTTGATAGTAAGTCTTGAAGTCAAGTAAATAAGTCCCCGAACTTTACTCTTTTTCATACATGTTTTAGCTGTTTGAGTTTCCTTCTATTTCCATATAAATTTTAGAATCAGTTTGTCATTTTCTACAAAATAGTCTGCTGGGAATTTGATTGGGACTGTGTTGAACCTTTATATCGCTTTGAACGTTATGATATCTTAACAGTATCCTTCTGATCTATGAACATATTTATTTAAAAAAAATTTTTCTCTTAAGATTAAAAATTTCAACAATTTATATCGCTCTGTGTATACTTAACACAGTGCATCTAATGCTTGCATAATCTCAGTGTGTATTAGTTTCCTATTACTTCCCATAATAGATGACCACACACTTACTTAACATAGATGTATTTTCTTACCATTCTGGAGTTCAGAGGCCTGAAGTCCATTTCACCAAACGAAAGGAAAGGTATTAGCCAGGCTGGGCTCCTTCTGGAAGCTCTGAGAGCAGAATTGGCTTCCTTGCCCTTTTTAGCTTCTATTCCTTGGCAGTGGTCCTTCCTCCACCTTCCAAGTGATTACTCCAAGCTTTGCTTTTGTCATCACATCCCCTTTTCTCCCTCTCTCTCTGCCTTCTTATAAGGACGCTTGTGATCACATCATGACAAGTAATTCAGCTGAATCTCCCCATCTCAAGATCCCTAACTTTATCATATTTTTTATATCCCTACTCCCCACCCACTCCAAAGAATGCTGCAAAAAGCATCCTTATTCATGCCCTCTCTGGACTTACATGCAAATTTCCTCTGGTTTTGTCCCCATGAATGAAAACAGCCCCTGCCATGTACATGCACTCGTTGTGGCAGCAATCTACCTTGATGAGCCAGGAATAAACCCTTCCTGACTCCATGTCCTCACCAACATTTGCTATTGTCTGTCTTTCTAATTGTTACCAGATGTAAATTTATGTCCTGTGGTTTTATTTTCATTTCTCTAATTACCAATCAGTTTCAACATATCAAGTTTATTAGGCATTTTGGTTTCATCTTTATAATCTGCATTCAGTTACTTTGCCAATTTTTCTATTGGGGTTGCCATTTTCTGGTTAATTTAATTTCAATTAGAAAGTCAGCCTCTAAGCCTATGAAAAAATGAATTACTCTAGTTTTCCTTTTCTTTGTAGTTTTTCCTTTCACATTTAGGTTTTTATCTATCTGGATATGAACTTTGTATGTAAGGGTGCAATATTATTTTTCTTCATAGAAAACCAGTTTCCCTATTACCAGCTAATAAAAACTCACTCCTTTCTTCACTGGGTTATAGTGCCATCATTATCCTATATTTAAGTTCTTCTGTGTGTGTGTGTGTGTGTGTGTGTGTGTGTGTGTGTGCTGCTTTGCTTTTCTACAAATATCACACTTTTTTCTTTATTACTATGGCTTTATGGTTTGCAATGTTTTCCACTGTGGAAAATCCTCTCTCTTTACTATTTCAAGATGGATTTAGATATTTTATTCTTCCATACACATGTTAATATATACTAACTATATATATATATATATATATATATATATACTGTATATATAATAAATGTTTATATGTAAGTTTAAGTTCCTCAAAAATTTCATTTCTAATCATGATATAAATGCATTGAAATCCATCAAAGAGCATGGAAAATTTCCATATTTAAAAAAAATGGTCTTCTATGATATTCATTAAAAACAGCTTATCTACAGAAAACTTCAGGACTCTTGGTCAGTTCATAGATGCTTCAGAGATGTTGTTGCTACTATGAATGGAGGATTTAATTTTTCATTACAATTTGTAGTTGGTTATTTTATAGTTTAAAAAAACTGCTATTAATTTTAATGGTTTGACCACACTGATTAGTTGACCACACTTGATTAGTTCTAAAGCTTTGTTCTTGATTTTCCTCCACTGTTCTCTATAGATGACCATGCTATCTGCCATTTGATTGCTTTTGAAAACATTTTCCCTCAGAATCTATGAAAGCTTCATTCTACAAATTAGGGAGTCACTCATTCAAGAGATTTCTACTTTTCTTATTAAGTACATAACATTTTAAATGTGCTTAATGATCTCTCTCTTACCATCATTTCAGTATACCTGTAAGGAAGACAAGAAGAGATGTCATTGATAAAGATATAATACTTCAAATTGTTAAATATATACTCCTTTACTGGACCTTTCTCTTTAGAGTTTCTTTGTTTAGTCAATACTTTAAAATTTAGCCAGGAAATGTAATGAGAGGAATAAAATTCAGAAAACTTTCAGAATTAGAGGTAAAACATTGACAATAATGGCATCAGGTCACGAGTAATTATCCCTCTTTCAACATGCTGGGGATTATTATATCTTTTCATTTCTCCTCAAATTATTTGTTTACTATAGTCAGTGAACTGCTCAGATCTTGCATATTCTATAAAACTTGGGTCATTTTTTCCAAGTCAATTTTATTTTATTGTATTTTATTTTTAAAGATATATTTATTTATACAAGAACTGGGGTACAGGCCAGATGCACGGGAGGGTGAGAGGATTCACCGGAGACAGAGTGGGGAACAGAACAGGCAGACTGACAAAATACACTGCTGAGGGGAGCAGTGGGCGAGACAGGAGAGGTCTGCTTCGCCATGTGGGTTTCTTGCCGGCCAGCTGGGATTGAACCCTCGCTGCAGAGGCTGCAGACAGCTTCACAATGCAGCGTTCAACCACCTGCACCACCAGGGAGGCCCTCCAAGTCAATTTTATATCTTATCTTTTTAATTTTTTTAAAGATTTATTTATTTATGCATACAATGACTGGGGTAGAGGCCAGAGGGGAGAGGGGTCTGAGAGGATTCACCAGAGACAGTGGGGAGCAGAAAAGGCAGATTGGCTGAAATACACTGCTGAGGGGAGCAGTAGGCAAGGCAGGAGAGGTCTGCCACATCATGTGGGTAGCTCCCTGAGGATGGAGGGATGAACTGATGCTACAGAGGCTGAGGATAGCTTCATAGTGCTGTGCTTTACCCTTGCACCACCAGGGAGGCCTATCTTATCTTTCTTAAAGGGAACAAACTGAACTCCCCAGTTAAGTAGTGTTTGGTATTATCATTTACTCTTATGTGGTTGTCCCAAAGTTGTTCTATATTTGATTCTATCTTAGCTTACTCCCAAATTTTATTTCTTTTCACTGAAGCTTTTGAAGGGAAGTGTCATAGATCTGGTGCTGGGAAAAATTGGGATCAGAATAAATTTCTATTTTACCCAACACCTTTTAACTACTCTAGTATGGGACATACTCCAGAGATTGGATTGTACCTCATCTCCTTACACACTGAGCATGTTGGCATTGGGGGTTGGGGGGGGGGAACTAGAATAAATCAAGCTCAACCCTCTCAAGTCACAGATGAGGAAACTGACAGTCTTCGGCCCACACAGCAAAGGGCAGTTCTCAGGCTCAGGTGCACCAGCTCGCACCCCTGTACTCCTGGCACTTGCATGAAATGTCCTTTCTCCCACCTTTTTACACATGAACTGCAATTAATCACGAAAGATGACATAGAAGGGAAAAGGAAGACAGATACATCTTAAATAAAGACACTGTATAATTTCAGGCCTATCCCCTTAAAATTCACATTAATTCAGAAAAAAAAGATAATGGTGGGTAGCATCATTGATCCTTGTTATATGCATTTTATGTGAATTATGTCATTTAGTCTTCACAAAGGTCTATAATATGGGTGTTATTGTCATTCCTGTTTTATAGATGAGAAACATGTTAGAATTGTCAAACAACTTGCCAAGTTGCCACAGATAATTAAGAACTCTCTGTCTTTAAACATTATCCTACAGGTGGGCAATGTTCTCACCTGCATTTACAGCATGCATCTGAGACACAACACAATGTAATAGAGCTCTTAGTCACAAGTTATAGCAACCAACTTTTGCTCATTTAAGCAGGAGGAGGGCCTCCCTGGTGGCACAGGGGGTTAAGACGCGACCTATGAAGCTATCCGCAGCCTCTGCAGCATGAGTTTGATACCCAGCCAGCAAGCTACTCACATGGAGCAGCAGTCCTCTCCTGTCTTGCCCACTGCTCCCCTTAGCAGTGTATTTCAGTCAGTCTGCCTGTTCTGTTTCCTACGCTGTCTCTGTTGAATCCTCTCACCCCCCACATCTCTGGCCTGCACCCCAGTTCTTGTGTGCATAAATAAATAAATCTTTAAAAAAAGAAAATGTGTCAAGGCTTCTGAGAACATCCCAATCCTAGGAGGCAGCCCAGGGCAATTCCTAAATTGCATCCCAGCTTCTCTCTCTGCTCCACTGTGGCAGTGCAATCCCATTTCCTCCAGGTAATCAGATCAAATATTTCAGCCACAACCCATAATAGCTCCCAACATGTGCACACACATGTGCGCATGCACACACACACACACACACACACACGCACGTGCATGCGAGTTTCCTTTTCATCCAAGGTCATGAAATGCCCAGATGTGAGAGTCTTCAGTTCAAATACTGTGGCTCACGTGGAGGAAACAGTCTTTCCTTGTTTGTTAAGACCTCTAAACAAAACTCAGAGCTGTGTGTGGGGCTAGAAAACAAAACGGCTGCAAGTCATCATGAGGCAGGCCATTCCTGTGTCCTCCTGATTCATACGTAAGAGAGCAATACAATTTCATTGCTGGTCCAGCACATTCCTAAGCCCCAAACCATTAGTTTGAATGGCATGAACTCACCATTTTTATAGGTCAAAAGTGGTTATAAACTGACAATGACATTTGGTTCAATGAAAGAGCAAGATTTTTTCCCTACTTACCATAGCTAAAACTGAGTCTCCCGAAGGTGACTGTTGTTCTATACATCAGCTACTTCTGAGAAATGGGCTGTATGGTAAAACTTGTGACTCTCATGGACATCGGCTCATTATCTTTTACTGAAAGCTAAATGCATTGGTGAGATGTCATTTTATGTGGCTATGAGATACCATTGTATTTAATAGCTCATTCTTTAAGGCCATGCGGGTGATGTAGAAGAAACGTGGTAGGGAGCAAAGAAAATGCAGCCCAAATCCAGAATGTTTATTTCAGTGAAGAAGAATTGCTAGCTCTTCAATCATGGAAAGAATCCAATGTTATTGACCAGCTCTCACGAGAATGGCTGCAACCCTGGGTTCATCACAGTTGCAGGCTGGCATGTGCTCAGCCAGTTGACAGGAAACTTATCTTCTGAGCCCAGGCATAGCTTCCCTTCCATCCTCCATGGTCACTTACTTTGTGAGCCTGTTGAGTGAGCACTGTTGGGGATAGCAGTTGACTACTATCCAGATAACATC
Source organism: Talpa occidentalis (assembly GCF_014898055.3). NCBI lineage: Eukaryota > Metazoa > Chordata > Mammalia > Eulipotyphla > Talpidae > Talpa > Talpa occidentalis. The sequence goes on along the minus strand of NW_026555331.1, from coordinate 60,438,405 downwards.
ATCCACCTTACTGAGTTGAGCCACCCCACTAGGAGCGACTTTGGTGAGTATTTACACAGCACTCTCATTCTCAGAGGCCAAATCCATATTCCTTCCTGGTCTGGTCACCAACTCTTAAATCTCACTCTTTGCTAATTCCTTACCATATGGTCAAATAACTAGCCATGCCCTTGTAGCTTGACCTCAGCTCCTAAAACCTTTGAGATAAAATGGACAGAAGAAAAAAAAAACCTACCAAAATTATACTGACTAGGAAGACTATTTTCTTTACCATCCTGAAATAGGTGTGACTATTCAGCAGTCTTGTTCTGACTGGTGCCAGTGCACTGTTCAAAGCCATATATATGCACAGGTCAATTTTTATTTTCATTTTTAGTCCACCGACCAGGAGAATTCTCCATGAGGCTCAGGTGTAGGTTGAAGGAAGGGTCATAGATGGAAGAGTTGGAAGATGTAGACTAGGAACATAGTCCATGTGCTCAGGGAATTTTCTTATGCCTTCAGGATCTGTTCAGCCTGAACAACAGGTTCTTCTGGGAATGTTTAAATTTAAGGCCAGGAGGATGAGATAAAACCCACTTCATGATGTATAGTTCAGGCTCACCAGGTATTCTGTGATAAGATTTTCAACATACATCAGAGTCAGTAGCAATGTCTGTTTTTTTCCCAAAGAGAAAGATTTTTGCCAAATAACTGATTTGGTGCCTAAAACCTCAGGGCCTCAGTGGTGAAACTATATGCAGCCTGGCTGAGGTTCCATCCATACAGTCTCCTCATCTGCTACAGACACTTTGGAATACTTGGATCCACTGGCATAAGGCTCAAGTGCAAGAGCTGTTTCCAGTGCAGAGTCATCCAGTTGCAGGCGGACTTGAAGCTAGTAACCTTTCAAGTTACCTTGTACCCAGGGCAGGGGGTAGGGTCTGGGGAAGTCAGCATTACCAAATGTCAAACATTTAGCCTCTAGAGAACTCCAAAAGCTATTGTGTTTCTTAAGGACTGCAAAGGTGCAGAGCTTAGTTCTTCACTTTTGAAATAATATCTCTTCATGTTCTCTTGGGCCTCAAGAAAACTTTAGTAATGTGGCCTTTATTTTCACAGGATCTATCTGTAAAATACCTTTGGCTTACATATATTTTATCAAGACTCTGTTGCACCTGATAGTTCCTGCTCTCCAAGTTCTGCTATTATGATGCTATCAATGTAGTAGACAGTGTGTTATCTTTTGAGAGAGAGAAATGATCATGACCCTCTGACACAGAGCCTTGAAGCAAGATGATGAAGAGGTACTGCTGTCCAACCAAGCAAAAATAAACTTCTAATGGTCTCTATGTACTGGGATAGAGAGAAAAGCACTTGTTAGATCAGTACCTTCAGAAAAAGACCCAGGGACTTGATGATTTATTTCAGTAGCCACCACTGGAAGAGTGGTGGCAATTAGAGCAACCACTTTATTAACCTGATCCACTTATTAACCTGATCCACTGTCACTCTTGCTAAATAAAACATTTATCTTCTGCATCACCACCTTGTGTCTGTTTGCCTATAACCACTTCTGGTTCTAGTTCCTTTAGCAATGAGCATCCTTAGTCAGAAGTACCAGAAACTGACTCTGACTGATATGTGTACTATACAACCCATATATCCTTGGTGCACCGTATCTCTGCAGTTCCCCTGGGGATAAGCACAGTTTTTGATTTATCATTTATTAGGGATAAATCAATTGATTTATCATTTACTAGGTCAGCGAATTCTCTCCAATTCTTTGGTCATAGTAGCTTTTACTCCATTTCTAACATTTGGTTCAATGAAAGAGGGAGAACCAAAGAGAGGCTCCATTGTACTAATTGTTGAGATTTCACTGAATCTCTTGGGAGGGGACTTTGACACAACTCTATTTCTTATCTCCTACCTCAGATGCTCCCCCTCTGACAAGAGCACCATAGTAGTGTCCTGGTCTCCAGGACTGGAGATTTTCCAAGAGCAGGAATAAGCTGTCCTACAGAAAATGCCAACACTAGTGCCCTGCAGAAGCACTGGCCCTCACCTTGCCCATACATTTCTCAATGCTTTGATAAAGGGTGTTTCCTTGGGGTCTTCACTGCAAAGTAAGGTTTGCAGAAATGGATTTTAATTATTCATTTATGATAAATCTGCTCCCAATAATATTTTCTCCAAACTCCAGATTTTTTTGATTATATTTCATCAATAAATTTCTGGTTTTCAATCTCATTCAGTAAGGACTATTGATGAGTACCTTCTTTAGCTGATGAAACAAACAACTTGAACTGTTCTCAACTGCCTGAGGAAGCTCAGTGTATCCAGACTCTGGAAAATACAGCTATATCAATTGAATTCATTTCAACTTACAAATAGGTATTTCCCTCCTTGGTCTGGCTCATCATAATACATCCCATACATATTTACCAGATTTATGCTATAATAAAAATTTACTTCTGCATATCAGTCTGTTCTGCTCAGGTTTGGTATTATGCCTTCTAGAACATTCTGGAACCTGACTCCAGTTTGGACTCCAGTGGTAAGTAGAAGTCTAAGAGTGTTATAAATGTGGGAACAGGACAATTTTTGTTCAGATGAAGTAGTTGGAGAAGGGGTATCTTCCACAAGGCAGCAATGACTAGGTTCAGAGAAGGCAGGATGGATTGCTACAGCCTTGGTGAAAGGCTCAGGGGAAGCCAAAGGGTCTCCATGCACATGGCCCATTGGATTCCCCTTAAGTCTCTCTTCAAGCTCCCAGGCTTTTACTCTTTTTTAAACAATGCCCTAAAATTTGCATATAAGCCCTAATATGACTGTGGATTCAACTGACAACATCATTTATCAGCCTACACAATCGAACTTTGAATTTGGCTTTTTGCTCCTCAGACACATGGCTGCAAGAAATAAGAGTTCACTTTAACGGTCATGCAAATCCCAAGTTTTCTGATTATGATTTGAGTCAAGAATTTACATATTTGAGTGTTCTTTGATTGTCTCCTGTAGAAGTGATACCCACTCTCCCCTTTGCTTTTGACTTTCTTGTGGCCTTCATACCACTGTTTGGCATCAGTCTTGTGTTCCCGTGAAGTCTGTCACGAATGAGCACTTTATTCAGAGGACAGCAGGTCACCACGGACCCTTTGTCACCATGCCATAGACCTGACAGTCATTTCCTCCTTACCTGCACTTTTTTTCTGCCACCTGCCCCAACTAGGTCTGATAACCAATCCCAGATTTCCCTCATTACCTCGAGGTCTGTTTTCTATAACCACCTCTGGCTCCAATTTCTCCATCTGTGAGTATTCTTAGTTGTAAGCAGCAAAAACATACTGTGTTCAAATTCAACAAAAAGGAAATCCATTAAAAAAAGATTCTGGGAGTCACGGACATATTTTGAGGGGATGAAAGAAAAAATAACACCCCAAACTATACTGCAGAATTTATATAACTAAGACCCCACGTTTATTGTTTCCCAGCATGGTCTGTTTCTGTTCCAACCCTTGTACCACTGGCCACAGTCATGAGACACAAAATCCAGCTCTGTTGAATCTGATTTCTCAGGAACTTGATTTGATACTTGATTAGATACAACTTGTGCTGAGTGGTTGTCCCTCCTGATCTGATATGCTGGGGAAGACACAGAGCCTCTGTGGTGTCCTTCCCAGTAATACATGACCTGGGCCTAATCATGGGAAAACATCAGGTAAAGCCAATGTCCAGAAACATTCTACAAATAACTGACCAGCACACTTCAAAAGCGTCAAGGTCACGAAAGACGAAAAGAGATGGAGGAACAGTGCAAGTGAGCAGAGGTGATAAGGAAATGTGACAACTAAATGCTACATAGAAAATCAGTGAAAAAACTGGTGACATCCAAATAAATCTGTTTGGCTAATAGAAGTATAGTAAAGCTGATGTGTTAGCTTTAGTGTAAATCACCATTTGTGACTATTGTTGATCATTGTATTGTGGTTGTGCAAGGTGAAAACATACGGTAAGCTCAATGAGGACTATGTAGGAACGCAGTATTATTTTGGCAACTAGATGTACATGTAAATTTATTTCAAAATAAAAAAAATTAAAACCAGCCAAACAAAATTATGCCCTGTAACGGATAGTGCACACTTGAATGGAGGGAAAATGCCACATTTTTCTCCTGTCTGACTGCTACTTCCTTGAGTCATTACACAAGGTTACTTGCTGCCAGTGATGGGCAAAGAGAGGAGGAAGTTGGCAGGGGTGGAAGGGAAAGAGAGAGAAATGTGCAAGAGTTGGTGCAGAAACACAGGTACCAACTTGGGGAAGTTGCTCTTATGCAGGCTCTTGGGATGCCTTCAATGCTGCCACAAGATGATGATTTGCTTTTGGGGATGATGATCTATCAATCTGAGGTTAGGATGAGGACTGTCCCTGGGACAGCAGGCAGTCTTGGGCACCTGCTGAGTCTTTTATTTGGAAATGATTTGCCTTCTAATTATAGGGCTGTCCTATAAAAACATTGGTGATGATGGAAATGTTCTATATCTGGATGTCCTACACAGTAGCCACCAGTGACATGTGTCCGTGGAGCTCGTGAAGTGTGGTCATGTGATGGAAGAACAAGTTGAAATGTAAGTCATCACTTGTGACTAATGGCTGCCTTGTAGGCCAGTATAGCCCTAATCACTAAGACTTTTTTTTCCCTGTTGATTTTAATATGGCTTAATGTAGGCAAAGATGTGCGTGTATGTGTGCAGTTGACCACACAAACCCCAATGACATGTTGAAACCAAAAATAGAGATATGGATAGTTTTACAATCAGTACATTAGTAAATCATGAAATCTCATAGCTGGAAGAGAACTTACGGTTTGTCTGATCCAATTTTCTGGGTTTACTGTGAAGATGTTGGAGACCACAGGGAATGTATGACTTTTCCAGGGTCAAGAGTGAGATAAAAATTGAGGCAGGATTAGAACTAGATTTTTTCAGTCCTATTGCAGGGAGTCGACAATTGCATGTGACTTTACATGCCTAGAACTGAAGACTACATTTGCAACCCCATTCACACTAAATCTGCATCTATACCACCCACACCTCCCTACCTACCTCGACTGTCCTACTCCCCACTATTGAGCCTCATCAAAATATCCCAAATGTGATATTTGGAGAACCATTACTTTAAAAAAAAAAAGATTTATTTATTTATGTATACAAGAGCTAGGGTCCAGGCCAGAGGTGTAGGGGGTGAGAGGATTCACCAGAGACAGAGTGGGGAGCAGAACAGGCAGATCTACTGAAATACACTGCTGAGGGGAGCAGCGGAGCTCTGCTGTGCCATATGTGAGTTAGCTCCACGGGCAAGGATTGAACTCATGCTGCAGGGGCTGGCGATAGCCTGATAGCACTCACTTTAACCCCTATGCCAACAGGGAGGCCCTGAAGAATCATTGCTTCTTAACAAAAAGTGACAAAACTGCTGTCTTTCAGCCGCATGGTTTGTCTTCTGATCCCAAGGGAGGAGAAGAATCAAAATAATAAGCCCTCTAGAGGATATAGAATCAAGGACACGAGAGAGCTTTGTCATAAATTGCCTCTCCATTACAATCTGAGTATATTCACAATGGAGAACTCTAAATAAGATGAGGGAGAGGCTAATTCATTTTATAAACATCACTTTAAATCTCTTCATGTACCTGAGCCACAAAATTAATTATGACTGCAATGAGATGGGAAAAAGAAAGGGTTGTTTAAAACTGTAATGAATATTACCAGAGCTACTTTTCTAAACTGGTATATTTTCCAAAGATGAGTAGATGACTTCATGAATCTAAATCTCCTTATGCAAATGAAGAAGATGGCAAACCACAATAAATTGGATAATTCGGCAGAAAATATATGTGATGTTCTCATCATCTCAGGATGTCTCTGTTTTTTTAAAACAATCAACACAGTTAATGTTCCCTCGGGGGATGAACATTGGGAAAACTCACCCTCAAACAGAAATATTAAGTTGCAAAGTCAAGTAAAAACTACTTCGCTGTAGTTTGAGTGGGGTGAGTTTGAGTAGGGTGGAGCTGTAATGAAAATATTTCCAATGCTTTGTTTTGGTGTGAATTTGGGATTGAAAAGGTCCATTTCTTACAACTTCTGTCCTGTAAGGTAAAGACCGAAGCTTCCACCTGATTATCAAGGGAGATCATTCCGCAGAGTTTCACGTTTTATGCTACTTCATTTGAATAAGAGCCCACTTAGGGGAAGATTCAAATTTACTTATTGATGTCGAATGCTTCTTTCTTCATTAGCTCAAGGTCTTTCCTAAGTGGGACCCTGAAATCTCTAGTAACAGAAAAATCCAGTATGTGAATTAATTTCTGCTGACTGTATACACAAGCAAGATCAAAGTGGCATCCTAAGCATTCTATACTGCCTCAGGATGCCCAGAGGAGAATGGTGTTTGTCAATAACCTATACACATGTTAGTTATCACGGGTGCTGCATAAATAATGAAGAATAGGAGGGAAGAGCTCATAGCAGAACCAGTAATGGCTAAAATTTATTTGTGTGCCATGCACGTTTCATCCATTATCTTTTCCAGTCCCGAGATGGATCGTATTATTATCAGCTTCACTAGTGGGGAAATTGAGGCAGAGAGAAGTGAAATAACTTGCCCCACAGCTTACAATTACTGAGTGACAGAGTCAAGATTTGAATCTGGATTTATCTGACTCAGACCCTGAACTCTTAATCATTACATCAGTCTACCTCTTTAGGAGAGGGGAGGTATGGAGAGAAACTCGAAATTAATAGTTAATAGGGTTCCAAGATTTCTGGTTGATTATCTCTAATCTGTCAAGGGTGTGTTTGGCCTCACCATGGCCCACTCTGCAATTCTCCTAGGTGAAGGTATGGTTCTGGGAAGCTGAGGGGATATTTGACTCCAGCACTTTCACTTTGAATTCCATACTCCTCCATTCATCCCCATCCCCACTCCAACTCTGTGTTTTCAAGTTTTCTAGATCCTTCTTGATCCTCTCAAATCACATCAAATCTCCATCCTGTCTTGTTCTCTCATCATGTCTGGTATGTAGAGGGAACTACTGCATCTAATTTCTTTTTTTTTTTAAGATTTTATTTTTATTTATTTATACATACGTGAACTGGGGTGTAGGCCAGAGGTGCAGGAGTAAAAGGATTCACCAGAGACAGAGTGGGGAGCAGAACAGGCAGAGTGACTGATATACACTGCTGAGGGGTGCAATGGGTGAAACAGGAGAGGTCTGCTGTGCCATGTGGGTAGCTCCCTGGCTGGGGATTGAACTCAGGCCACAGTGGCTGGTGATTGCATGATAGTGCTGAGACTTAACCCCTGAGCCACCAGGGAGGTCCTGCATTTAATTTCTGTCTCTAAGATGCATGACAAGCCTTCCAAGTCCTTTATGCCCTGTGTGTCTCCACAGTGGGAATTTTCACAATATTGTTTCCTCTAGGCAGGAATCCCACAAAAATGTTCACTTTTAATGGTCAGTAGTGATCAGGGAGGAAATGATAGGTGTGTTGATTTATTATTGATTGTTACGAGTCCTTGGGAAAGTCAAACTTCTACTTTGGAAGAAGCTCTTACACTGCAAAGTATGCAAGGGCTGTTTTAGAATGACCACAAAATTTACTTTTTGAAAAAGCCTCATTCAGCTTTTCTAACATGTTAGAAAAAAGACAATCCAAATGTCAAAGTATTTTCCAGGTAGATTGACATGACAGTTGATATTTGGGTGCTGATCCACACAGTATGTGCTTAATTGTGATAACTGAACTGGAATTGAGGGCACTGCTCCAGCATACTCAAGTCATATATGCTTTTGCAATAGTGAACTTGGTGAAGCAATCAGACCAAATAAAACCAAATACAAAAAAACAAAACAAAACCAAAAAACCCAGAAAATGAAAACAAGAAGGGAGCAGGATAACAATAGCACAGTTATAATGTGTGGGTGAAGTTGACTTCCTGCGTATACAACGAGTGTAGGGTAAATAATTGTCAGGCTTTTCTGCCCTCCTGCCATTAGGATAGATGATGGATCCTTGTGGTCCTGAATGCATGCCTGATGGCGGCACCCGGATTAGGGTGTGGGCATGCGTAGGTGGGCTCACCTGGGCTGAGACTGGGCTTTTAAGGACAGCGTCAAAAGAGCAGAAACCAGAAAGAACAGAGCGAGAGAGCAGCACCAGCAGAGAAGCAGAGACCATGAGAGAACGCCAGGAAGAGTGACGACTTGCTGGGGGCTGGGAAACCTGCCAGCCTCCCGGCCCCCCGGCCTCCCTGCCTGCCATGTACCTGGCTGCCACACTACCTGTAAGACACAAATAAAGGCTGAAAAAGCCACTGAGAGCTCCAGGACTCCTCCTTCACCCGTCTGCTCGGGTCATAGAGATCCTGCCCTTACCCTTTCTGCCACTACAGCGAGCTACACCCTGGAAGGCTGATGGGAGTCCGCAGCTGTCTTCTCTCAGTGGGCCCCTGCTGCCACATGCCATGAACTCTGGGACACTGGCATTTCAAGATATGGGCTCTCTTGCAAGTTGTGTCATCCTCAGCCTTTGTTTGGTTTCTTTATATTCTACATATAAGTGAAACCACCCGATACCTTTCTTTTTCCTTCTGACTTGTTTCACTGAGCATATTCCCTTCTAGCTCCATCCATGGTGCTGCAAATGGCATGAGTTGATCTTTTCTGATTGCTGAGTAGTACTCCATTGTGTGTATACACCACATCTTCTTGATCCAGTCATCTGTTTTGGGACACTTGTGTTGTTTCCATATCTGAGGCATAGAGCAGTGGAGGAGGAGGGAGAGGGATCCAAATAGGGGAAGGACGAGCACAAGGGACTGGGGTGACAGATCACAGGGGTTAAGGTGTTGGGAGAACTAGGGGGGTGACACCTGAGGGGAGAATCAAATACTGTACAAAAATGAACAAAGATGTAAAAAAAACAAATAAATAAATTTAATTTAAAAAATAAAAGAAATGGGCTCTCCACAAGTGCCCACAAATACTTAGGCCACAGGCCTAGCTGGTGCTTTGCCAGCTAGCAGTGATCTGCCCAGAAGTGAGGAAAACATGGATGTATTGGGCTGTGGAGAAAGTCTCTCCAATGAGGGTACTTTTGAAAATTTGGGACTTGGCCCTGAGAGTCTGAGCTGGGATCCCAGTGGCTGCTAATGAATGTATCACATGCTCATAATAATAACCATCAGTTGCTAAGAAGCAGTTGTATTCCAGGCTGCTTTTGTTCAGCAAACGTTCTTTAGGTTTATATAGTGAAGACTCGAAATCACAAGGGCTGATCCTTGCAAGCTGGACACAATTAGTTCACTGTCCTCAGAAGCAAGTGGCAGGAGTACCCCATCTGCAGATACCCCACTGCTTGCCTCCTGAAGCATCCCTACCCAGAGGTCAGCTTCACATTCATGACTCAAAATTTCTCCCTCTACCCATTAACTCACTTGCTCTGGGTTGACTTCACTTTGGGGTTTGACTCGCTCCACATGGTGGCTCCTAACAAAGCTGGCTTCCCAACTGTGGAACAAAACAGCTTCCTTTTGTTGAGCTCCAATAACTGTTCTAGAAGCCAGTTCACACCCCATCCTTGCCTCCGTCCCAGCAGCCAGGTGAGTGTGAAACTCTGATGGGCCAGTCCTAGAGACGGAGCTTGAACTATATAGAATTTGGTTATGTCCACACCCTGTGAAAAGAAAGTGACTGAAGGCAGGAGGGGAGGTGCTCCCAGGAAAATCACAAAGTTGCTGCCTGAGCTTACAGGCCAAACAGTGAATGTTTAGAGGCCAACCCTCCCCTCCCCCACACTCTCTCACCCTCCTCTGCAGCAGCTTCTCAGATCTCTCTGTCCCCACATCTGCTTCACTTCTCCTACCGCTCCTCCTTTCATCTCCTAGATCACTCATGGCTTTTGTGAATACTCATGGCTTTTCTGCCTCCCAACTTCCATGCCTTCTCTCTACTTCGAGAGTCGCCTTCCATTTCTGCTTACTCTGTTGCTCATCCTTTTGTAATGTCTCACCCCTCAGTTCCCTGAGAGCCGCTCTGACTGGGCCTTTTAGCATCTAGCATGGAGTCCCCCATCCAGCCTCAGGCACATCAGCTTCCAGGATCCCATCAGCTATTGGACTGCTCCTGTCAGGTTTGGCCCTTTCCTGGATCATCAATCAGGTGGCAGAGCCATGTGCTCTGGGCCAGTGTGGAAAGGACAGTCTTTGACTTCTTTGCTCAGAAGGCACAACAGTCAGAGCTTTGTGGCTTAAAGAACACATCATTTTTTCTGAAGGATCACCACATTATTTCTAGTGTATGCTAAATGAACCTAAAACAGCATTACTGACAGTTCTTTATAGAGTAGAAACAATTTTTTTGACTGTACATGAAAGGACTGTTAGTTGTATGACTAGATGGAAACTCTAGAAACCAACTATCCCAATGACTAAAGGAAAATGGGTTTGATAAGAAAAGTAGAAGGGGTTGAGAGTGGCTAAAAGGTGACCACAAGATGTTTTTAGAAAAATAAAGGTTAAAAAAGATATTGCTCAGCTATTCCACATGTATACGGCATGAGATAACAGGGAATGGATTTCAGTAGCAGCAAGAAACAACCTATTAACTCACAGATTGCAGCACTGAGATAGGGTACTGAAACCTTCTAGGAGCAAGTTCTTCGATGTAGCATGGTGTAGATGCCTGACCCCTTTGAGGTGGTCAGGGGGGATTACAATTTAGAGTTTTGCAATTTGAGTGCTAAAATAGAATAGAAATCTGCATTTTAATCTACCCCTCTGTCTTCCTCCCACCCCAGTGTGATCACTAGTGGGACAGAACAAAGTTGGGGCAAACACAAAATGTGAGGGGCCCTCCCTCTGGGGTGCCAGCCCCACAGTGGCATAGACCTATAGCTGGGGGCCTCTTTTCCTTTCATGCTCTGGGTCCCCGCTGCTCCCTGAAGTCCCAGCCCTCTTCATGGAAAGGTGATGCTTTCATTTTCCTAAAACTGAACTTTTTCGGTGGCTTACCTGAGGTCAGTCACTTTTTCTTGCTTTTTCTGATTTAGAGCAGTGGACTCGAACTGCAGATGAAGAACTTTGTAAATGAGTGAGACAGAGAAGGTGTGAAAATGCAGATTTTTCTAAATGTAAAAAAAAGAAACCTAACATTTTGATTTCATGTTAACTCACTTTTTAAAAAGAAACCCCTGTGCTCTCCAAATACCTCCTCTCTGGGCAGGATCCCTCCCAGGCTGGCCATGTGCCTCCTCTGGCCAACATTTTCACATTAGCTTTCATTCTACAGTCCACACACTTTCCAGGACATCTCCTGTTCACCTGTCTTATTCATAATTGGCTGCAACCTTTTCAATTTTCCCCTCTAATAGGCGCACAGAGTTGTGTTACTTATCACTTTATGAGCTACATTCTTTTAGATATTTACATTACCTCTCTAATGCCGTCAGGTAAATTGAAGGATCACCTGAGTAACTCAAGGCTGATGAGGAAGGCTATGAGGCAAGCACTAACCTAGACAGGCCCAGAATACATGAGAAAACTGGCTTAATCGTCTCTAGGCTGCTTGACCTAATCACATCACGTGTGGCTGTCCTCCAGTAGTGAAAAAACTTCTGTGAACAAATAGTCATTCACCCCCAGAAAACAGCAAGACCAGATTTCCTTCATTTTTTGTGTCTGAGTATAGCATTCATTCATTCATTCATTCACTTTTCTGTTCCCCAAGAGGCCTTACATTCTAACTTGAGTATACCTCATAGCAGAGAACACAGAGAAAGAACATAAATGTTACAACAAAAACCCTCAGTGTGTGTGTGTGTGTGTGTGTGCATGCACGTTCACACACACACTTACACACTTCAACATATGAGAATGAATGAACCACTGAAAATATAATTGCATGCTAAATAACATGGGAAGTATTCATATAATCTCTCTTGCTCGTTCTTTCTTGTGTTAAATTAATTTTTGAAATTGAGGTAACATTAGGATCCCCCCCCCATCAGGTATTGCCTCCAATAAATTCACCCATAGTCCACTACCATAATCCACACTGTGCTTCTTCCTTCTTTGTTCTTACTCCTCCCTGAACCCTTCCAATTCTGGGTGCTTCATGTCTACAGTCAGTTTTCAAGGGCTGGTTTTAAAGTTTGTCTTTATCTGACCGTAGTTTGGTTTCTCTATCTTCTACATATTGGTGACACCAATTGTTACTTATTTTTCTCCTTCTGGCTTATTTCACATGGCATAACCCTTTCTAGCTCCATTCATGTTGCTGTAAATGACATGATTTTATCTTTTTAGATGGCTGAGTAGTGTTCCTCTGTGTATATATACCACATCTTCTTGATCCACTCCTCTGTTCTGGGGCATTTGTTGCCATATCTCAGCTATTGTAAATATCACTACAATAAGCATTAGAGAGCCATTTTCTTTTCAAACTAGTGTTTTTGTGTTCTTTGGATAGATATCTAGGAGTGGAATTGCTGGGTCATATGGCAAGTCCATTTTTAGTATTTTGAGAAACCGCCATACTATTTTTTATAGGTGCTAGACCAGTCTACATCCCCCACCAACAGTATACAAGGTTTTGTTTTTTTTTTAAAGATTTATTTATTTATTTATGCAAGCACTGGGTACAGTCAGAAGAGCGGGAGGGTGAGAGAATTGACCAGAGCCAGAGCTGGGAGCAGAGCAGGCAGAAGGACCAAAGTACACTGCTGAGGGGAGCAGCGGGCGGCAGGAGAGGTCTGCGCGCCATGTGGGACCCTCCTCCGGTGGCTGGGGAGCAGCTGGGAATCGAACCGGCGCTGCAGAAGCTGCTAGCAGCTTCGCAACCCGGCGCTCAACTGCTGTGCCACCGGGGAGGCCCGCTACAAGTGTTTATTTTTTTTTAATTCACACCTTCACCCTCACTACCACTATTTATTCATTTATTTATTTATTTAATATGAGCCATTCTCACTGGGTGAAGTGGTATCTCATGCTTTTGATTTGCATTTCCCTAATAATAAGTAATGATGAACATTTTTTTTCAGGTGCCTATTGGCCATCTCTATGTCTTTTTTTTTTTTTTCTGGAGAAGTGTCTGTTTAGTTCTTCTGCCCATTACTGGGTTGGGCTATTTGTTTTCTTTTTCTTGAATTGCATGCGTTCTTTGTAGATTTTCAATATCGTTTCTTTGTCAGATGTAGTTGTTCTCTCATTCACAAGGATGCCTTTTTGTTTTAGTTATGGTTTCTTTTGCTGTTCTGATCCATATTTTCACAATCAAGTTTGGCTATTACATAAGTCTAACAATCTGAATTTAGTCTGGATACATATATTCAAAAACTCATCTGATAGAAAGGTAGGTCATGTCTCAATTAGGAGCTCAGTTACATGCTGAAATGCCCATCAATGCTGGTCTGTGGGTCTGTGTAGGCAGGTTTTGCTTGCTAAAACTCTCACATTAGGTGGAGATGATTGATAACCAAAACAACTCTAGGTTGCTTCTCCGCAATCCACCTTCCCATGCCCTCCCCCTGCCAGTATCAGTCTGCTTTTTCAACTGGCATGAAGACACAAAGTAAAAAAAAAAATAACATTGGTTAGTCAGAATGCTCTCCTAACTGGAAAACCACCATTGAAGGAGCCAGGAAATGACCATTTTCAGCCTCCTGCGGTACGTGAACTAGAAACCATGCATAGTGTCATGTGAAACCTGGGAAACTCATATTTCAGGAAAATCTCCCCCTCCCTCATGAGCCTGTTGCATTTTGTTCTCTGTGAATTGAAAAACCTGTATTTCCTACAAAGCATCCATGTTTCCTGGTGGAAGGAAACAGAAACTTCAGTTCTCTGAAGGGAAGTCACTCCATCTGCAGCATGTAAGACTTTACTGGAAACTCTGTTGCATTTCCTTGGCAGGTCATGCAGGTTTTTCTAAACTGTGAAAGCAACACAAAGATAAGACAGGATGAGGTTTTCCTTATTACAAAAAAGCTATCTGCTTACTGTCTGGAGAAACAGTGAAGGCTTGATTTTGAAAGGATTCCAGCGATTTAAGGGGGAACACAGCTTCTCCTCTTTTATTTGAATTTCACCTTTCCCTTGAGGGAGAATTGCTTATGAGTGATCCAATGATTTAAAAGTAGCTAGAATAGGTCATTGGGTTTGTGGCAAGATTTCACTTCTACTATTGAGCAACCACATTCTGCTGGTTTCCTTAGGTAAGAGCAGAAATAACTGTGTGGAATGTCCATCTATTGTACTATTGGAAGAGACATAGTTTAAGTGCACAAATGCTTTACAACCTTTAAAAAATCAGAAATAGTTGGAATCATAGTATCTGAAATATAGTTTAATGCTAGAGTACTTTAATGCTAACCTGTGTGTTGAGAATAAAAGTGCAAGATGATGTTTCAATTTCTGAGTATTTGGAAATATTACCTTATGCAAATCTAACTGTTCACATGTTCATTTTTTATAAACTCCAATTCAGTTTCAACATTTCTTCACGATCATGTGTGTGTGCCATTTTGCGTTTGGTTTCAGCAAACACTAGCAAACAATCTAAAACAGTCATATGGCCCTATTCCAGGTCCAGCTTTAACCCAGGTTCAACTTTTGGTAAGTTATTTAACACCGCTGTGCCTTGGTTTCCTCATTTATAAAGTAAAGGTAATGTGGGCATCTACCTCTAAAAGTGCTTCACCGTTTATTAACAAATATTGCATGTGTCCCAGTATCAAGGATACAGTGGAGGGCAGTATTGAATGTGTGTGCCGGTTCTTCTGACTCTTCCCACTCACAGAGGAAAATGAACAACTGAACAAATGAAAGAAACCAATTTATGAACCCTCAGTGCTAGGAACGAAAACAGAGTGCTAAGATAATTTGATTTTATTTGAAAGAAGGCCTCCTGAGGCAGAGACATTAAATAGAATAAAAAAAAATTGGTGAGGCAAAAGCCTGGATGTTCCAGGCAGAGGGCGAAGCATGTGCAAATGTCCTGGGTTGCAAATGTTTTTGAAGACTAAAGAAGTCTGACTCATGGTTGGAGGGCAGCCCGATGGGCTGTTGGCATAAACGGACAATAGGTAGGTTCAGTTGGTGGTGGTTTGTAGGTCAGGGAAGCACATGGAATTTTCCTGAGCACTTGGAGAGACTTTAACCAACAGTAGGACTTAACCTCATTTACATTTTATTTATTTATTTTTTAGCAGGTGTCTTAATACATTTACTTTTATTTTATTTTTTTATTTTTTATTTTTTAATTTTATATGTTTTTTACATCATTTTTCATTTTTACACAATGCATGCATTTTCGTCTTGGTTATAGTCCCCATACAATTCCCACCCCCCTTGTTTTGATCCTACTCCCTTCTTCCCCCTCTGTAGTGTGTCTCTGGTTTATAGTTGCTTGTTGATTTTAATTTTTACTTTGTATTAATTAGTCTTTTTCCTGGTCCCTTATTTAGGTTTTCGAAATTCCTGCCACTGTGTGGAGGGGAAACTGGGGAAGAAGGCAGGGAAGCCAGGGCTTTCTTTATAAGGATTAAATGACACAATGTATGTTTAGCACTTGATGTAAGACTTGACACAAAATTGCCCAGTTGAAGTTGATGATAATTATCAACAATAAAGCAATAATGTAATTTGGCAACATAATCTACAAGTATAATTTCAACACTTACACCTGACATTATATGTCCTCCCTGATTTCAATGACAATATCAAATAAAAAAAAATTAGGCAAGGAGGGAATGTGAGTTCATTGGCCTGGCAGGGACACAAATGTAAGGTCAATTTCAATTCCTAAACTCTGCTTTATTCTTGTTTATTTGGCTAGTTGCATGTGACGAATGCAAGCTTTTTAGTGAGCAAATTTGTGATTTTCACTAATTAAATTACCATGCCAGTCTATAAAAGGAGATATTTCTTGAAAATATCTTATTATTTCTCACACCCTAGAACATTTCCTGCTGTGAGATTGACTTCTGACCCTACCCTTGAAGCTTTGGGAAAGAGTGTTGACTATCAAAAGTCAGAATAGAAGCAATCCATTTCCTTTGCCCTTAGGTGGATTTTTAACCACAGTGATATCTCCTCAACCTGTAGGCAGAAGGGCACCCACAACATAGTGAAGAAATTTGCATGCTCCTAGGCCTCTTGAAGCTTCTGTTTTCCTGTCTACCAAATGATAATAGTCATGTCCTCCTTTTAATGCTCTGAAGACTGAGGGAAAGAATTCATCATAGAGCTTCCATCATGTCTGACACATAAAGAGCTCCACAGTTGTTAACTGCTGAGGATATTATTGTTATTTGAAGACTAAAGTATCTGCCTCCTTTATTTGACCATTTCACTGCAGATAGGAAGGGATAGTTCCGGTGTTTCAGGTAGAGCTGCTCTGTATATCTGAAAAATTTTAGTGTGATGACCTCTGACCTTTTATCTATGACCCCGGTTTGACCCTTGAGCCTGGATGGGCCTGGAAAAGAGCCCATGGGCCCTGGCTCCAGCTGTCAATCTGAAGTCACACATTCACAGCTCTTTGAGAAGTGGCTCTCCAAAAGCTGCTGGAAATTACACTGGTAACCTGGGAGTTTGATAAGCCAAGGGGTCTGGGGTTTCAATTCCCTCTGTCCTCTGCTTTTCTAACAGGCAGTAATTATCTTTGTAATGCTCTAATGCTAAATAATGATGCTGCTGATGCACGACAGTACATTTTCTCGCACAGGTGCCAGCTGTTACCTCGCCGGGCAGCTGACAGAGTTGTGCTCACAGGCACATTCACTGGCCCAGACCCTGCCCACACAAACAAAACAAAGACCACAAGCCTAAGATCCACCCGCCCTTCCCCCTTGGCCTTAGGAGGCCCAGTTCCCTCCCTTCCCAGCCCTCTCCTCCTCTGCTGCTCCTCCCTCCGTGCCCCTTCCCTTCACTGCCCTCCCTCCCTCCCACTGGTGGTTTCTTCCTGCAACAGAAATCCAGGAAACCACCCCCCACATTTCCTCTCACAATTTTCTCCAGAGCCTGACTCACACACAAGTCAGCTTGATTTGGAGTTCCCTTTTTACTACCCCATGAGAAGCCCCAAAGCTCCCATTCATTTCTGGGAGTACCAGCTTGCCAGGGAAAGTTGCTTATTTTTGAGTCTCATAACTGATCTTTCATTATTTAAAAAAAGGCATATTTAAGACAAATTACCACAGAACAAATGTGAGACTGTTGGCCTCTCTCTCTCTCTCTCTCTCTCTCTCTCTCTCTCTCACTGGTCAGCAGACAACATCTGCAGGATGAGTCCTTTTTTTTTTATCCCGGTAGCTCTAATCTCCTAATTCATTGTTTCTGTGGTGCTGGTTACAGTAGCTAAAAGGGCTTAGCAGCAGGCCAATTTGGCACACAAACAAATTTAA
Organism: Talpa occidentalis; assembly: GCF_014898055.3. Lineage (NCBI taxonomy): Eukaryota > Metazoa > Chordata > Mammalia > Eulipotyphla > Talpidae > Talpa > Talpa occidentalis. The sequence continues at coordinate 60,420,955 of NW_026555331.1, read as the reverse complement.
ATGTGAACCGAGGGGTTTGCCCACCTTATGATGAGTGGTTGACTAGCTGCCAAAAAACAAAACCAAACCAAAACAATAGGTGGGGTTGATGAGGGTTGGGGGACCAGAGTTGCAGTTTCTAAACCGGGTGGAGGCGTCTTTAATCTTGACAGCACGAATAATACCAGGGGGTCACAGCACATCTGCTCCGGAGGAAAGACAAAGGGCAAGGTGGGGCGGTCGTGGCCTGCGGGGGCCGGGGCCGAGGTCCGGGCGGAGGGACCGCTGCTGAGCCCGCCCGCCCGCCGCAGCCCCCGCCGCAGCATTTAACCTTGACTTCTCCCTCCTCGCATCTGGCACGGGAGGAAAGTCGGGCCAGATGGGCGTCCAGAGCGTGACAACTCCCCGCCCGCCCCCGCGCTCTCGCGCAGATGTCGCACGCAGCGCGGGGGCCCCGCCACGCCGCCCACCAAGGCCGCGGGCCTTGCGCCCCGGGGGCGGCCCCGCCACCCGCACTTTCCCCGCGCCCCCGCCGTGGCCCGCCCGGGCCAGGCCCCCACACGAGGCCGGCGCTGGGTGTCCCCGCGGCGGGCCACGGGAACAATGGAAAGTCTGTGCGCGGCCGGCTCGGGGGCGCCGTCCCTGCAGCTGGCGCGCCCCGCGGTGCTGAGCTCCGAGTCGTCCTTGGGGCCCTGGGCCGGCGCGCTCCGCGGGGTGCTGGGGCCCGGCCCGGCCCGGCGGGGGCAGCGCGGCCCCGGCGACCTGTTCCCCGGACAACTGTGTCGCCTGCGCCGGCAAGTCCATGGAGACAGACCGCGCAGTGACAGGCCAGAGGCGGCTCGAGGGATTCATAATTGATGATGTTGTTCTTACCAATCTGGTTTGGGATTTCACAAGCGATGCCTGTTTCCTTCCCATTTGTTGCTTCCTCTTCCCCACCCCAAGACAAGCAGTTACCCTACAGTATTAATGTACTGTGGGAAAAGGAGATTTATACCCGAGGAACTGCAGAGAGGGGAACACAGGTAAAGGGGAGGAACCGAGAGAGATTACTGGGTCCACTCTGTACCCTCCACCAATTTTACCCGAACTGTGTAGAGAAAAATAACCCTATTTCCAGAGATTTAGGGTGCTGAGGGGTGTGAGAACAGATATTCCCTCGCCACTATCAGAGATCCTGTTCCTTTTTAATAAATAAACGTCTTGATCCTACCTGACCCTACCTATTTTATTTTCTAGCACTGCAGGCCCTGCATGGCAGGAAGCTATGGGGTTAATTGCCCTCCTTGCAGTGGCCCTCCCTGACCCCTGCTGATCCCGGCCTGGGGCCTGCTTTGCTGCCCTGCATCCTCTGGTGTTCTTAATGTAGGATATATTGATGCACCCTTTGGAAAAAGATGCTCCTGTCCTGAAAATTCCTTAAATTGCTTTTGTGATTGGGGAGACATTTATGGGGTTCTTTAAAATCAAGTTTAAGCACAGCAGAGGAGTAGATGATAAGCACTGCAAAGTGCCCCAAACTAAGTTGGGGCATTTTTTTTTCTTGTTGCCTTTTCTTCCTTTTCCTTGGAAAGAAATTTATTCCAGGCCTTTTCTTGTCTTTTGGACTCGGTGTTGCTACACAGAATTGGGACTAGAGAGTAATTGTTAGAAATGCTTGAGGAGACCGGAGTAGGGAAAGACTTGAATAAAAAGCTGGGAGTTGTCAGATCCATTCTGATGGCTGCAAGTGTGCAGGGCATGAAGCCAGGGCTGTTCCCATTCCACCTGCTGCTGAGGAGGCAACAGGACTGGGAAGACCTTGAGCTCCAGAGTCAGCAGCCCCTGCAGATGCCGGGGTCATTTTGTGGTTTACAAATGACCAAGTCAGGTTGAAGCCACAGTCACTGTGGTTACAGGCAACTGTGATTAGTCACATAGGTAGTGACCCAGTTCTGGCACACCTATTTTTAAAAGAACATTATTCAACATCTTGGTAGCTTGATGTCAGAAATGTAACATGTATACAAGGAAAATGCAGACTGCAAGGGGCAAGGGATTGAAACCAAGGGTTTGTATTCAGCTATGCTAGGGGTTGATTTTTCTGAAAAAGGTGTGACTTTTGAGGCAAGTGGAATTTTACTGAATTTTGACTAGAGACTGCTTCCCAAGTTCAGGTACGGCCTTTTCTGAAGGGAGTCTGGGAGAGAAAGAACAGAAACTCCCAAGTTACCTCTGAGTTTTGACCTGGCTTGTATATTCATGGCCATCTATAAAATGAAAGTGGGGAGACAGGAAGGGGAAGAAGAACTCTGCGTAGGAAGGCTTGTGTGGGTTTTTACTTTTAAAAATAGCATTTCATTTTACCACAATGGCACAGGAACTTGTAAACATGAATCCTCAGCAATAGTAAACAAATTAGTCTAGGTTCTTTTATCTGAAAAGTAAGTAAACTGCTCTCTCACGAGCTCTCTCTCTCTCTCAATCTCTCTCTCTCTCTCTCTCTCTCTCTCTCTCTCTCTCTCTCTCTCTCTCTCTCTTTCTCTCTCTGTTTCTCTCAGAAAATGCAAAACAAAAATTCTCCCCCATCTTAAATGCTTCTTTGCTAGTGAATGTTTGTCCAGGAACAAATAGTCTTTTATTTGAATGGTCTCCAAAAGTTCATAAGCAAAAAAAGTGCCCAACGTCTGGTGACCCACGATACAGTCTCTGGCTGCATAGTGAAGCTTTTTTGTCCTGAATTTGTGATCTGCTATCAGAGTCCTTTAATTTTTCTGAACAGAAGGCTCTTTGGGAACCAAAAGCTTGGGGGGTGGGGAGCAACATTGGAATTGGACTCCCCCCACCCTTTGCTGTTTTTTTTTTTTCCCAGTCAGCCAGTAGTGCTTGAATTCTTCTGATCTTTCCCAGCATCTTACTGAAGCGAGGGCCATGGAAGAATTAAACTGGGCTCAGGCAGGTTTCCCTGCTGGCCTATTTTCTGGGGTGGAACGTCTGGCCAGGCACCACCTAGGAACTATTCATAAAAAGGAGACGCCCTACTCCTGAAACCCTTTATCTCCTTTGGAGATTTTCTTTTTACGGTGTGTTTTATACAATCTTCAGTGATGACTGTCTTTTTAAAGTCATAGGTTCCCTTTAACCATCGGGGGCTTACAGAGATTCCCAACATTCCAAATGTAGTATCTGGTGAGATGAAAAGAAAAGGCAAACAATTAAGGAGAAGACAGACACACATTTTGAGGGGTGGGCAAAAATAATTATTTGTAACTTAAATTATTTACAAACAAATCATCTAAAACATTTGGCCTCTTATTGTGGGTTGAAGGTTCAATTCAAATGAACTTAATTTGTCACCCTTTTACTGAACAGCCTCAATGAAAGCCAGGTCTTTTCCTAGGTGGGAGGAGAGTCAGATACCCACTCTCATGGAGCTAATATTCTGGTGGGGGAGAGACAGCTAATAAGCAGTATTTCAAAGAACTTTTGGATAGGGGTGGTGCTTTGAAAACAATAATAGAGAGGACAGAGAAGGTCTCTCTGAAGAGGTACTATTTGAGCTGAGATCTAGAAACAAAAGGGAATCAGCAATGTGCCACTTGGGAGAAATAGTCCAGGCAGAAAGATTCACGAGGACTGAAATTGGGATTGAGCTGCTCAAGTTGCAGAGACAGAAAGAAGACCTTGTCACAGGGGGAAATAGACTGGACAAGAGGCTCTGAGGTCTTCAGATTCTTTTGAATAAGCAGGAGTTGGCAATTTGCACAACTCCAGGGGGTGCTGCCATAGGTATAGCCTGCCTGCCACCAGCATCTACCTGGGTTCACTCCCACATGCAAAGCAGCAAAACAGCTGAGAGTCAGACACTGTCCCTTTATCTCTGAATCTTCTTTGCTTTGACTTGAAAGTCAAGAATATTGATAGAAAGTGGAAGACACAACCACTGTATAAAATGGTGTCTAAGGCAGGAGTGGAAGGCATAGGGCATGGAGTTGACCAGCTGGTGGGTATAATCATGTGTCACATCGTTCTGATGGAGGATAAGAATAGAAAAACTGGAAAGGAGATACAAGGTCAAGAACATAACTCACACAGGAGGTAGGGTAGAAGGGATTAGTGTAAATCATTAACCCAGTTATAGAAACCAAGACCCTTAGGCGTCAATGCCTAGATCAGGAGGCTCAACGCCCAGAAAGTATCAGACTGCTATAGGGAGTGTCAGGAGCACAAACCATCCACCCATAAAGATGAGCCCCTACCAAAAGAAGATGATAAAACCTAACGCTGCCCCCACAACCGGGCAGCACTCCATCTGCCCACCTATGACTATGCAGGTGCTTCCTTTCACCAACTCTCTCCTGCAGGGCAGCAGCTACCTGCCTGGTCGAGACCTGTACCTGCTGGGGCTTCTCCTCACTTTTCTCCCTCAGTGGAGGCCGCTCTCCTCAAGGCCGCCTGCCTGGAACCATGCAGGCCTTTTTCACCAAACCTGGTCCTTTCAGGGAAGCTCTTTCTACCTGCTTGTGTCTATGCAAGTGTACTTTACTTTGCTGGCCCTTTTCTAATAAACCTCCTCTTTCAAATATAACTAATGTCTCCGTCTCGTGGAGAAACTCGCCTGGGAAACTCGCCATGTGTCACTGAAACGGGAGCTCTGGTGACAGCTTTTCCAGAGTGAACCCAAGGACCCTGCACTCCAAACCCACAGATTCCAAAAAACGACATCAGTTCCGAGGTGAGACATCCATGATGCACTGAGCAGGATCAACATTTTCCTCAGGAGAGATTTATGCCCGCTGGAAACAATCTCCTCAGACCTTCTTTCTTCTCTTCCTTTTACTCTTACCATGTAAACCTGGGGTCTGCCATCCAGGTCTGCTTCCAATTTCTTCCATGACACCTGGGGAGACCTGCCCTTGAGTCATAGGGCAAGTGAGGATAATCAGGTAGCTTTCAGGACAGTGTAGGTGGGGACTTTGGGAGAGATCAAGAAGCTCCAGAGATAATGGCAACAAGAGTATGAATAAGGGAAGATCCAGAAATAAGGGCAACAAATTCTGAAGGGAGATAGTCAGACAGCTCAGGAGTAAGGGCACCAAGAGCAACAGGACATTCTGGATCAAGGATGATAAAAGGTAAGGGATTTGATGTAGGAAGATCCCAAGTTCAGTAGCAGATTGAAACCACCGAAAACTAGCCAATCAGAGAGACTAGTGGAACTTTAGAATAATGGGGGAAAGAAAGTATAGATTCCCAATGCAAGACTCCATAACAGCTTTCTTTGCCCCACCCAGGTACTTTATACCTGGGAGTCTTTGCTCTTTGTCCCTTTTTCCCTAAAAAGGACATAAACCTTTCTTTGCTTTTTAAAACAAAGTTTGCTTCTCTTTGCTTACTTACCTGAAAAGTCTGTGAAGTCCTTTTTATGGCTTCCCGAGACAAGAACTCATGGTGACTACCAGGGTTAAAAGTGGCAGCAGCAGCAGCAGCAGTGATCATGGTAACCGCACACACTGGCATCACACTCATCCTGTCCAGCCTGTTGCAGCATCAGGGGGTGATTTGGAAGATTTAGAAGGGTTTTCCAGTTCTTTGATAGAATATGGAAGAAAAAGACAGGAGAAAGACAGGCAGCAGGAAGAAAAAAGACTAGGGGTAGAATGGGATGAGACAGGACTTTAACTATGTCTCAGCATCTCTAATTTGGAAAAGAGAATTGTTTTTACCTCTGAGTGAACTTCCATGCTCCCACAGCTGACTTTTTCTGGTTTTTTGTTTTTGTGGCTACTTCCCTTCCCTCCTCCTCCCCCACCATATTTTTTTTGCCTCAGGCAAGCCCTCAGTGGAATCCCTGAATTGATTGGTCCGCCCACATCTTCTTCAAGCAGCCTCTACATCCTTCCCGGTGGCAGGGAGTTTTACCACAGGGGCGCTGGGAGGTGGATGAGCTGCTTTCCATCTCTGCCCTGTCAACTCTCACGGACTTCTTGGCCACTGGAAAGCCCCCAGAATGGCAACCCTGGGGCTGCATTTCCAGACAGGTCGGGGGAAGGCTCTGGAGAAGCCTCCCTGCTCACACACAGGGAGAAGCAGCCGCCGGGCAGAAGCAGGGTCTCAGGGCCTGGAACTCCTCTAATGCTCCGACTTGCTCTGTGTTCTTTCTTCATTAATCAGGAAAGTATCTAAACTGCCTTTCTTTTTCAACTTCACTTCTCATCAGTTTCATTTTGTCAAATGAGCTCGAGTCACATAAGACTGATGATAAACCCCCACCTCCCGCCTCCCATCCCTCTTTCCCTTCATTTCCCAATGGGCTTGAAACCTCGCTGTTCTTTTACTAGTCCTAGAAATGTGTTGTATGATTTTTCGGCATCTCAGTCCATTTGTAAAATGAGGACAGGAATAGCACCTCTTTCATGGAAATGCTGTGGAGTGAATTGAGATCGCTGAATAAGTGTTCCTCGGAACATCATGGTAAGGGATGGGATCGAATCCATGTTGACAATGACAATGATCAGCATTAAAAATTGCAAACCAGCAACTTTTTTTTTTTTTTTAAAGATTTATTTATACATACAAGCACTGGGTACAGTCAGAAGCGCGGGAGGGTGAAAGAATTCACCAGAGCCAGAGCAGGGAGCAGAGCAGGCAGAAGGACCGACGTACACTGCTGAGGGGAGCAGCGGGCGGCAGGAGAGGTCTGTCGCATCATGTGGGACCCTCCTCCAGTGGCCGCCGGTGAGCAGCCGGGGATCGAACCGGCGCTGCAGAGGCTGCGGGCAGAGGCTGCGGGCAGCTTCGCAACCCAGCGCTCAACCACTGCGCCACTGGGGAGGCCCTCCCATACCAGCAACTTCTTAAACTCTTGCCTCTCTTGGCTTTTGCAACCTCACACTATGTTCTGGGCCACCTCTGTACTTGCCTTCTCTAACTCCTTGAAATTCTTCTCTGGGTTTTCTCTGATCTTCTTCTTTTTTTTTAAAGATTTATTTATTTATGCAAGAACTGGGGTACAGGGTACAGGCCAGATGCGCGGGAGGGTGAGAGGATTCACCAGAGACAGAGCAGGGAACAGAACAGGCAGAGTGACTAAATACACTGCTAAGGGGAGCAGCAGGCGAGACAGGAGAGATCTGCCACGCCATGTGGGATCCTCGCCTGCTGGCCGGGATCAAACCCACACTGCAGAGGCTGCGGACAGCTTCACAGTGTGGCGCTCAACTGCCTGTGCCACCAGCGATGCCCTGATCTTCTTTTTTAAAAGATTTGTTTATTTATGCATACAAGAACTGGGGTATAGACCAAAGGTGTGGGGGGTGAGAGGATTCACCTCAGAGAGTGGGGAACAGAACAGGGAGGCTGACTGAAATACACTGCTGAGGGGAGCAGCAGGCGAGTCAGGAGAGGTCTGCCATACCATGTGGGTAGCTTCCCGGCCAGTGATCAAACTCATGCTGCAGTGGCTGTGGATAGCTTCATAGGTTGCGTCCTAACCCCTTGCACTGCTAGGGAGGCCCCTTCTCTGATCTTCTTGATTTAATTGGGGTGAGTAGGGCTGGGGTGGGGGATGTTTGCTGATCCCATTGGTCTTATATTTGACTCACATTCTAGACTCTTCTCATCCATCCTGTAACTACCAATGTGACATGGGTCACTTCGAAGTAGTCATCCCCATCCTCGTCTCCTGCAGTTGTCTTCCTGTGACTATTAGTTCCAGTGGGACTTCTCATGCTATCTCAAACCCAATCTGTCTAAAAACCTAATCATCTTCTTCTCTCTAAATCAGTAATCCTTGCATAATTTCTGAGTAGCTGACGCCATTCTTGGAGCCTCATTGGTTTCATTTTCTCCTGAATACCTTTCCTTCTGGCTGCTATCTCCTTCTGAGACTACAGTCTGGGGCATCTCCAGTTAGTGTGTTTCCTTTTCCATGAGCATCCTAAGTGTCTAGTTTCTGAGCATATCATGCTGTGAAGTTCTGGTTGCTACCAACCTGTCTCCTGGATTGAAAGCTCTCTGCTCCATGCTGAAGTACACGATTGGTGCCTATGGGCTACCTGTGGGGGAGAAAGCACAGGTAGCCTACTCCCTGTGCAAGAACTTGGCCAACTTCCTCCTCTGAATGATATGCTCCTGCATGTGTGTAGTGGGGGAGTTTTTGGCTTATGCCCACTTTATTGGATATTAGGAAGAGGGACTTCCGGAAAGGCTTGTGAGATTGGTTTGCATAAAAACCCTAAAGGGTCCTGAGTAAGGATTCATTGAAAGGTCAAGGAAAAATCAAAGTGTAATCAGTAATGAGAGTATAAGCTACTACTGACCTAGTGTAAAGAGGGAGGAGAAATTCCAGGTGTGCTACCAATAACAGTTGATGTCATTATTCATGCTGTTTTCTGGTGTCATCTGCCACCTTCTCTCTCAGAGACTTGCACCAGATCCTTAATGAGCGTAAGCTATAACAAAAGAGTGGCTGGACTGAACATATATATCTATATGTTGCTATGAGCACTAATGATGCGTTAGTACATCCACTGCTTCAGTATCTCTAAGCTCGTGCTATGGACTCAGCCTTGGGGATATGTCCATGTAGAGGCTGGAGTCAAGTTGGAGAAACAGAGGATATGAACAAGTCAAGACCACGTAGTCAGCACCTACTATGGGAGTTCAGGCACAGGTGACAGGACCACGTATTAGGGATAGTTAATCATAAACTGAACATTAAATGAGATTTTTGTGGAGGACACAAATGTGCTTTGAAATAAACAAGGAGCAGGGAGTCAGGTAGAGGAAGAATTTCTTGCAGAGAGGAAAAGGTACACGAGTCCTTCGGCAGAGAAACACATGCCATTGTTGAGGAACTGAAAGAGGTTCAGCCAGGCCAATGTGGGCGTGGGACGCTGAGAGATGGGACCAGAGAGGCAACAGTGAACAGGACATTGTAGACCACTCATGGGAGTTTTGATTTTACCCTAAAGGCAAAGGGGAGACTTGGGAGGGTCTTAAATGGTGGTGGCCGTGGTGGTGTGTGTAACAATCAGATGAGTGTTAGAAGGACATTGGAACGAGTATGGCTGAAGCAAAGAAACAGGTTGTTGTACATACCAGATGAGAAGTGAAGGAGCTTGGTCTAGGATGGGACAGTGGAGGGGCAGAGAAATGAATGGACATGAGCAGTATTCCCCAGGACTTGTCATAGGTTGGATATGGAAAGCTAAGGAGAGGAGAGGGTTGGGAGTAACTGCCAGATTTCTGACTTGAATAGCTGGGAAGATATTAGTGACATTTCCTGGGGACACTTGGGGAGGTGGATGGGTCAGCCACATGGGGACACTGATCACTCTTGCCAAAGCCTGGACTGACCTTCTGTTGTAGTCTGAGATCTTTTGGTTGTAAGGAAAGAGATTCATTGAGGCTCATCATGTAAAATATGGAATTTAATGCCTTGCCCACAGGGAAGCCGTGAGGGTGGGATCTGCGCTTTTGGACAACACAGAGCAATGTGGACACTCGGCCCTTCTTTTCTGCTTCACTTGGTGTAGACCAGTCTCCTTTGCTCATCCACTGGGTCTCCATCCTCCCCATCTTTGTCTTCTATAAGGCTGACTCCCACTCTCACCACCTCCCCTCACAGCCTAACATCTGACTTAGAAAGTTGATATGGATCCTACCACAACTTCCATATCTCTGTGTTCAAATTTTTGAGAAGAGAGGATCTTATTGGCATTAAGAAGTTAATGGCAAATTGGAGCCTCCCTGGTGGCACAAGGGGTTAAGCGTCAGCACCGTGAAGCTATTGGCAGCCACTGCAGCTGAGTTGGATCCCTGGCCAGGGAGGCGACCCACACGGCACAGCAGACCTTTCCTGTCTCACTCGCTGCTCCCCTCAGCAGTGTATTTCAGTCAATCCTCCTGTTGCCCACTCTGTCTCTGTGAATCCTCTCACCCTACCCCCCACACCTCTGGCCTGTACCCCAATTCTTGTATGTATAAATAAATAAATACTAAAAAAACTGAAAAAAAAAAAAAAAAGAAGTTAATGGAAAGTTGACTTTGGGGCAGGTGCTCATCCTTGGTACAAGCAGTGACACCCGTGAGTGTGTGTGTATGTTATGTGCACACCAGTTGTACTGTAGAGTTCAGAACTTCTGGTGGGACACAATGTTGATGCATTATTTACTTGTCTAAGCTATTAAATGTTGATTCTGTTGCCACTATGTGTTCTGTGTAGCAGAAGGAAAGAGCATGGGCAGACAAAACTGACTCTGTTCTGGATGTCTCCTTTACCAGTGAGATCGTGGCAGTTAACATTTAGCCCCAGAGCTTTCCTTCTTACTCTATGAAACCAGCAATACTGTACACTTCTAGGAGCGAGAATCAGCTGAGCAACACTGTGGGCCTGCCAGAAACAAGAGCGCCGCTGATCACTGCTCTCTTGTGCACCCCTTCCTGCTTGCTCAAGTCAGTTTCCCCAGAAAACAGGAATGGTACTATACCACTGAGGTCAGCTTTTTAAAATAGCGATTTCTATGCACAAGTATTAACACATGTTCCTAGAATGAGCATACATTTTATTCCATTAAAAAGTAATCATAACCACTCAATAACATTTTGGAAAATTGAGAAGGAAAATCATATGCCATAAATCTGTCATTTAAGTAAAAACACATAAACTATTATACTTAATTCTTTTCAGCTTTTTCCTGAGGCTTGTTTTTTTTACATAAATAGAATCATAATTTACACACAATAAAATATAGTGTTTTAAGATATATTAGCCTAAATTATTTGCAGAGACATGTGAAAAAAAAACATACACATTAAACACCTTTGCTGTTCATGAATCTAAAATTTTGATTGACATCTAACTTTAATTATCTGTCTTGCCCAGAACATCTCAGAGATAGAGTAATGTTCAGTTAGAACCATACTTACTTCTACCAAATTACAGATATGTATCAGCCAAGAGCTATGTCTATTCAACTGTACTTCGATACATTAGATCTAATGCAGGGCTAATGAGGCCAGGCCTTAAGTTTTATCCTCACACTAGCCAATTAGCCTTACTAACTACAATGGCCACAGATTTCACCCCACCTTGGTTTCCCATCTTGTGAATGGATGTCAGGGCTCACCAAGGAGATCGAAAGAAAACAGAGTTCAGTGCAAATCCATTGCCATTGCTAGACAGTTATCTCCAAGGCTTCATTTTTTAACGGCTTGGTGAACTTGGAGAGGTAAGGGGTAGTCCGAATACCTTAATAGGCACACTCACTAGGCACAATCAGACTATTTCATGTTGAATGACTGTTAGATTTTAGAGTGGAAGTTCTAGATGGAGCTAAAACAAAATTAATCCAATTATAGCTCCTTCCAAGGATGAGACATGAAAATCTCTGTCTATCTTCAAATGAAATAAGGGTCAGCAGCTTTAAACAGTGATGGAAGCTAGAAAATTCCTTCAGCAGACCTTCTTTTTTATTTTATTTTATTTTATTTTATTTTTAAGACTTATTTATTTATGCATACGAGAACTGGAGTACAGGCCAGAGGTGTGTGTGTGGGGTGGGGGGCGGGCGTGAGAGGACTCACCAGAGACAGAGTGGGGAACAGAACAGGAAGACTGACCCAAATACACTGCTGAGGGGAGCAGTGGGCGAGTCAGGAGAGGTCTGCTGCACCATGTGGGTCACTTCCCTGGCCGGGGATGGAACGCGTGTGGCAGTGGCTGCGGATAGCTTCATAGTGATGCATCTTAATCCCTTGCGCTACCAGGGAGGCCCCTGGCCTTCTTTTTTTAAAAAACACTTTGCTAGGGGAGTTAGATATTCTGAAGAGAAGTAGCATTTTGTCACTGATTATGCCATGTCTTGAATGAACCTTGGAGAAGATGTCAGAAAATACTTGTGAGAGGTCAGAGAGATCTGGAAATATGCCCATCAACCTGTTTACCTGAGGGCATCTTAAAGCAGATGCCCACATTTTAAAAATTCTGTCTGAGGAAGATGCATCATGTTATTGGGGAAACTTCCACAGTTACACTAAATATTTGTTGCTGGGTATCTACACTGAGCTTTACAAGACTTATCTCTACCATGATGTTCTATTTGTACACTGCTGTGCTGTCTTTACAAGAGCATGTGATGTAGGCTCTTGAGAAATATTTGTGTGACTTCTGCTAGCCTCTTACATCCAGGTGAATGATTTGTGCCATATTGATATTGAAACAGTGCCATAGAGGGGACAGGTCCCTATCTGTGTGTTCTCACCCATGTGCTGACAATTGCAAGACACCACCCAGGCTAAGGGTACAATACAGTGGCATTTATTAACAAATAGGAGATTGGGAAGAAGGAAAGACTTTTTAAGGCCACAAGTGGCCCAGATAGTGTCCACAGTGTCAAGTATTCTAAACAAAGGCTGCTTGTGCAAGATGGTACTGTCCCATTAACAAGGGCCTGGAGCTGGTGGCATATCTATAAGCAGTGGATCAGGATCTAATTCACCAGGGCAGCTGGAAGTGCTCACAAGTGGGGATGCTGAGTTGACACCACAGCAGCTCACAGCAAATCTGAAGGCCAGGCTGGATAGCACTAGATACTGGACCACACAGTGCTGAACTCAACAGCACTAGGAAGTGGTAGTAGATGATCAGAAACAGTGGATGGCGCTCAGAGGGGTGACCTGACATAGGTCAGCGGTGGTGGTCACCTGTCAGCAGTGCTGGTCAGCACCAGACACCAGGAAGAAGTGCCAAAGACAGCAGTGTTATAGCTCTTTGTGAGCTATTGGCATAAGCTCATAGCAAACAGCTCTTTGAGACACTGTGCCCAGGCTGACAGTACTCTTTGTAGGCAACGTCAGAAGCAGGACTGGAGGCAGGTTCAATGGCCAGGCCTCTGCAAATGTCTTTGAAGGTTCAGAGGTCTACAGAAACCTGGAAGTCTGCAGAGGTCTTGTGGTCTGTGACGGTCTTCTGCCTAATTCTTTTGGTAGGTCATCTGATGAATTGAATCAAGCTGGCTTCTGCTCTGGCTTATATCTTCTTCAGTGTCCCCACACTATAAACCTGATTGGACTGTTTTTCAATCCTGACTGTTTAATTGATGATGGTTAATCAACTATCAGCTTGTTCCATTTTTGATCTGCATAATGAATTCAAGCATTTCAATATAACTGGAGAGCTTGACCCTACTTGGTTGAGTCATGATCCTGCCTCCAGATTCAAAAGGGAAAACCTGGTGTCTGCCCAGGCTGACCTCCACTGAGGTTGGCAGGCTGTGGGCTGGTGGGCTCTGAGGAGGCATAGCTGGAGCCAGCCTTCTTAGGGCTAGAGGCACCTGGACCAGGGGTCACAATGCTGCTCCCCTCAGCAGTATATTTCAGTCAGTCTTCCTGTGCTGTTCTCCACTCAGTCTCTGGCAAATCCTCTCAACCCCTGCACCTCTGGCCTGTACCCCGGTTCTTGTATGCATAAATAAATAAATCTTTTTTTAAGATAAAAATAAAAATAAAATAAAATAAGATTTATTTATTTACGCATACAAGAACCAGGGTACAGGCCAGAGGTGCAGGGGTTGAGAGGATTTGCCAGAGACAGAGCAGGGAACAGAACAGGCAGAATGACGAAGTACACTGCTGAGGGGAGCAGCGCGCGAGGCAGGAGAGGTCTGCCCACCATGTGGGACCTCCCCCAGCCCGTCAGGATCCAACCGGAGCTGTAGAGGCTGTGGACAGCTCCACAGCACGGCGCTCAACCGCCTGCGCCACCAGGGGAGGCTCTAAATAAATATATCTTAAAAAAAAAATAATGCTGGAAGCCCTACAGTAGCACTGGGACAGAAGTTCCAGTGGCTGCAGGGCAGGCAGCCACTGTGAGCCCAACATTTTGACCCCTGGGGGCTCATAGGCCTTCCTCCCTGTAGATTCAGCGAGCCACAGTGCTGGAGCTGCCTCCATGGGGCCAGTGGTCCCAAAACAGGAGCAGCTGGCGGGTCACCACTGCAAGAACCCAGGGGCTGGCCTGTTGGGGTGGCCTGGGGGGCTGCCCACAGGAAGTGCACGTAGTGCCACTGCCAGTGGGTATTTTTGCAGTGGCCTGGTATGGCCTGCAAGCTGCTTGCACTGGCAGTAGGGGACAGGGCTGTCCCCGGGCATCATGCACTAAGGTGGTTTGGCATCAACAAGCCTGTGATAGCAGTGAGGTCACTGTTTTAATATTATGTCTCTAACTTTGTGTTTTAGAGTTAAGTCTGGAGAAAGCAGGGGCCTTAGTTCTTCTGCATGGTGTCTGTTCATTATCCACCATGCAAGTTTTGTTGCACATTAAAAGAGAAGGCTGGGCCTCTCTGGTGGCGCAAGGGGTTAAGCACCTCACTATGAAGCAATCCGAAGCCTCTGCAGCATGAGTTCAATCACTGGCCTGCCAGGGAGCAACCCACATGGCGCAACAGACTTCTGTCTCGCCCACTGCCCCCCTCAGCAGTGTACTTCCGTCAATCTGCCTGTTCTGTTTCCCACCCTGTCTCTGGTGAATCCTCTCACCCCCCACACCTATGGCCTGTACCCTGGTTCTTGTATGCCTAAATAAATAAATCTTTAAAAAAAAAAAAAAAAGAGGAGGCTGCTTTGATAGCATCTGGATTTTTTTTTCCCTTCAAAGTCCTCTTTTCTCCTCTTTGTAAGACTAACCACAGAGCACAGCTCTTGCTCACGTTTGAGGCCTAGCTGAGCTGCTGTTTGATATTGTTCTTGCTTATTACCACATTGGTGGCGTCAAATGTCCTTATTGATTTTTTCCTGATTGGTCCAATCTGGAATAGAATGAGCTTCATAAACGGGACATCTTGTGGTCTGAAATATGAGATTTGTTTTAATAAGCCATTCTTAACCATCCTCTCTCCCAGGGAACCAACACAAGACAATTGCTGAATTTCTTCTTGGTTTTCTCTCCGGTGACCCTTCTCCCTCCTCCTGGTACCTCCCTTTTCCTCCTTGCACTTTCTCCCACTGCTTACAAACAAAACCCCCAAACAATACTCTCTGAACTCTCAAATCATTCCCTGGGCCCCTGAATCAGACAGAACTGAGTCATTCTGGCTGCTGATTGAGTGGAGGATGTTGGAAAAAAGTACCATTGTGCAAGTTAAGGAAAGGGTCAGAGAACCGAAAAGACTGCAGCTCTATTAAAGGCCTTCTGTCTGGGATTCTCCTTTTAAGCCACCCAAAGGCATAAATTAAGGACCTCAGACTCCAAGATACGGCACATGAACAGACTACTCCTTTTTTTGCTTTTATTTTAAGTAAAATTCTTCGGTTTGCAAGGAATTCTGACATGAAGCTTTACATATTTTTCATGTCAGTGCTATTCCCCGACACCTTTGTTTTCCAGCCTGTGTGCCTGCCTCCCCTTAACAGCTGGACACATCACCATTCCATTTTTCTATTGGTTGTGACTGAAGTAGCTTGAGGTCAATTATTTCCCCAGCCATTGACAAAGAATCCTGACGAAGAGGAAAGTGACATTGTCCCTTCAACAACACTGCCCCCTCCTCCCCTGCCCTCCTGGTCGAGAGGAGGGGCATTTTCCTTTTGCAAGGAGCCCAGCAGGGCAGTGGCGGTGGGGTCTGTGGAAGTACGTGGGTAACATATGGTAAGTGGAGAAAATATTTATATTCATGGGGAAAGAGCAGGAGAAGATCCAAAGAAGGTCACTCGACAGAGATTTCAGGCAGGAGACATTCTGTCTTTGGCCAGGATACAACAGAGTTTGAAGAAAGAGTTTTGTGTTGTTGCTTTCCCCGTCACCTTTGCTCCTCTTAACAGTCTGATCTGTTGCCAGTTTGAAAAAGGGACTATCCCTTTCTCTAAACCCCACGAAAGAATCACAGGGAAGCTTCCCAGGGCTCTGCCAGGCCCCCACTGCCTTCCTTCCCCACCTCTGTCCCCAAGAACAGAATCCGAAGCCCATCTCCCGCTCCTTTGTGCCTGGGGCCTGTCTGTGTTGCTTCCCTTGATGTTTTGACGGGGAGACCAGGTACTGAGCGCACAGACAAAGTGGGCATTTGGGGCAACTGGTTCTTGGGGGAAGATATATATAATTAATTGGTGTTAGATTACTTTCTGATGAGCCACATGAAACCTCTAGTGCCTTCTCTAGGGCTTTCCCAGGCGGCATTTTGCATCACAGCTTCCTAACAAAGCTAAAGGGCGCTCTGCTAGTCCCCCTGTGGAAAAACTCGCACGTCCCGCGGCGCCGCAATCAAGCGCGTGCAGGAAGGAACGGCTGCCATCTGGGCGCCCGTCGGGCTGCCAGGAAGACACTTGCACTCTCGCCCTTGGACAGACAGACATGCTGACTGACGGAAACACGTGCTCTTCTCCTGCCCTCGAGGCGCAGCTGCGAGGCTGTCCTCCAGAGTTCAATGCCTGCCCGGGAAATGCAGCAGACCGCGTGGGGAGCAGAGGAAAGCAAGGGGGGCGTCATTTCCCCTCTCGCTGTGGAAAGTTCCCTCCTCCTTATTGGGTTGTGCAGGAGGAGGGGCAGGACGGTGTGGAGCTGGGAGCTTTGGAGGACACCCCTCCCCACGCAGCCCCTCCTCACTCCTGAAACTGCAGAACTTAAATGGCTCCGCTATTTTAACTCCTGTTTGGTTGGGGGCTCTTACTCTCCGTTCTCCCAAAATTCCGCTTGCTGTGGGGAAGGTAGTGCGATGGGGTACAGGTGCGTGGGGTTACTTGCCAGGTCCCCCCAGGGCCCCCTCATGAAGCAGCCCATAAAGTAGCAGCCGCTGCACCGAGGCCACGCTTAATGGATTCTTGCAGATAAAAGAGCCTGGCTACCTTTCTTTCCTATAATGGCCCCAGAGGCTAACGTCTTAAAGAGGAAACAAAGGGATTGTTTTACAACACAAGGGGGTGTGTGTGTGTGTGTGTGTGTGTGTGTGTGTGTGTGTGTGTGTGTGTGTGGCAGCCTTGAGGGGGTGTAGGTGGGTGGGGGAGGTGGCACCCGAGTTTTTTAACCCTTCCCCTCCCGGCCCTTGTCTCGCTTGCGCACCCCTGAGCCAGCGGGAATGGGGCGCGAGGGGACCACAGCGCTGGAGGGGTCGCCCTGCCACCCGCCTCCGGTTCTCCTGGCTCCTTTCCTCTCTGCTAAAGAACCAGTGCAAGGGGGAGCTGAAAAGATGGGACGATCCGTGTCTTGAAGGCTGCAATTTGGAAAGCCAATACAGGGGGGCTCTTTCTCGCAGGCCGGGGGTGACCACTCAGTCTCCACGCGTAGGAGAGCTGTCAGGGCCGACTCTCCCGGGCTGGAGGTGCTATGGGACCGCCGGGTCCGGCCTGGGGAGGGCCGCTCCGAGAGCGGCCCGCGCCTCCCCCGGGGCGGCTCCCCAGCCAGCCCGCAGACAGTTCAGGTGTGAGCGGCGTGCAAGCCCGGCGGGCGTCTCTTACAGGAAGTTTACAAACTGCAGAGGGAGGGAGAGAGTCCCAGTCACATCTGCTTCCTGGCTTTTTGTTCTGGCTCCAGGAAAAGATCAAAACAATAGTTAAATAGCAATTGAAGACCAGTGATGTAAGAAATAAACAACTCCATAACAACAAATGCCCATAGGGATGGTTTTAAAGCCCTTTATTATGGAAATAATCGCACCAACACTGAAGTAGTGAAAGTGGTGTAAATGCAGTAGGTCTTCGATTTGTGCAAGCCTCAGAATCAAGGAGCAGAGTCCTGGGGAAAGCTTGTTACAACACACACAATTGTGTCCCATTTCCAGAGTTTTCTCCTTAGTGTATCTGAGGTCTCCTGCTCCAGCCTGAGAATTTGGAGACTCAGAGTAGAGTTCCAGGAGGTGTTGCTGCTGGTCTGGAAAGGGCACAGTGTACATTATACAAATATACAGTATAATATATATCAACATGCCAGTACCATAAATTCCTTGACAGTCCTCAATATGTGATATTTCCCCCATCTTCTAGCCCTTAGCCCCCAGCTCTTTGGTTTGCAGGAGATTTTAAGGCAAATCCCAGATAATATGTCATTTTCTCCAATATGGATGATTTTTGAATTCAGTAGTTACTTAACCAAGAGGACAGAACTATGAGAGGTACTAGAAAAGTCTTCATATACTTCCAGGAGATTCAGCCTCCCTTCTGGTCATTTCACACAGGCCAACTCCAGATCCTCTGGCTATAGAAGCCTTGCCTGTGTCTTAAAGACCACACTTCAGGAGTTCCTCACCAGCAACCCTTGTCAGGTTTCTGGAACAAATGCTACTAGGTTTTCAGCAAGCTGGCCTGGGCTGGGGCATCACTTGGCCGGGCCTCACAGCTTCGGGTCACTATCCTGTCTGTTGTCATGCACTCCCATGGCCATCATTTACCATGAGTGGTTTTCCTAACAAATCACCTTTCCTGGCTAGAGTTTTGAACCTCAGGGGGTCGGGTGGTACCACAACAGTGCCTGACCACAGTGATGTTTTGACTGAGTTCTGTCTTTCTCTGTGCATCCAGAACTGGTTCCCCAGTGGAAGCAGTTGTGGGCTGGCTGCTCCTTCATGTAATCACTGGAATTGGAAAAAGGGAGATTCTGTAGCTTTCGGGAATGGCTGTCACCGAAGTCCAGCTTAATCTTCCTTCACTGTGGGTCTTGGACCTTCGGACTGTGCATGCTACTATTCTACAGAGAGGGCCTGAGTCTCCTCTTGTATTCCACTTGGCTGGTTTTCAATTTAAAGTCTCTACCCAGGCATGTTCCTCCACCCTCCTTTAGCCACTCCAAGAGAAGCCCTCCTCACCCCCTTTAGGGTCCCTCTTCCCCAACCACAACTCCTACCCTTACTCCAATCCTCAGAGCCTTTAGGCTGTTAAAAAAGGGCATTCTCTTATTTGCTGGTCATCCTTTCTCTTTTCCTGACTCTCCAGGAAACTGTGAATTTTTCTTTTCTCCATCTGCTGCTAAAGAAAGCCCTGGGGATGGAGTTGGCGCCTCCACCCTGGAGCTCTGTTCCTATTTTCATTTTGCATCATCCTCCTATGTTTTTCTTCTTTTGACAGCCTGGAATCAGCTGTCACTTACCTATTTTCTCATGGGTCCTTCAACTTGCCTTTGTTTTTCTAGCTCTTATCAAAGAAAATGCAAACAGCATGTGTTTGCTCCCCTTTGGGTCCTATTGCACTTAATTTTGTTTGGTCACCCATTTCCCATGTTGCTAATGTAGGAGTCTTTCCATTTCTACCGGGGAGGGAGGATTTGGGGTGCGGGGGCAAGACTGGGTATCGGAAGATATGAGTTCCAGTGGGGGTTCTGCTTCTAATCACCTGTATTGCTGAATTCAACCTTGGACTTCAATCACCTTGTTCATTCATTCATCTGTTTATTCGGCAGATGAGTCTCCACCATGTGCTAGGTGTTATTCCTGGTGCTTGGGATAGAACAGTGAAAAAAGCCGGCAGGTCCCGCCCTCATGGAGCTTTTACTATAGACAATTATATTAAAAAGTATATTTTTTGTTGGGAAGACAGACATTTAACAGGAGAAGTATATAAAATGGCATTTAGAAAATGAATTCTTAAGGGGAAAAAAAAATCAATGCTAGATGAGGGTTCAGAGATGTCGTAACAGGAGCCAGTGTTGATGTTTTACGAAGCAAAGCCAGGGAGGGTTTTACTGAGAAGTTGATGGAGGGAAGGCCTGAGGACAGAATTTCATTAGCAGAAAAGCACATGAATATTTCACAAACTTGTGAAGAATAAGTGTGGAAGGTGTGGCCATAGAGATCCTTTTGTCTCATCCATGCCCCCTTCTAAAACTGTAGTGGGGAAAGTCTGCTCAGATACAGGTTTGAGCCACTCTGATGGCTTTGGGGACTGCCTACCTGGCCTGGTGGTATGCCTCTGTGGGGAAGCCTGGCTAGTCCCTCCCTAAATGAGAACCCCTTAATAAAAATAGTGTCACTGGTAAGGGTGGAGGGAGCACCAATGGGCAGGGCTCTGTGGGTGTCACTCTCTCCCTCACCATTTTTGTGGCCTCAGTGACAATGCAAAAGAAGTGATAACGCAGAAGCTGATCTTTAATGAGAAGAGGTAACAGTGGTCACAGGAGAGTTCCCCAGGAGAAAGAGGAGGAACTGTATGGTGGAGGCAAAAGCTGAAGAAACTAGGTATTAACCTAAGTGGGTGGTGTCAGAATTCACTTACGTTGCTGTGCCTTTTGGCAGTCATCTTAGGGTCTGCTCTGGTTGTGTGATAGGGATCCTTGCATAGGGGCAGTCCAGTCTTTCTCTGCACACCCATTTTTTCAAGTCCTATTTGTATTTCACAACTCACTGAGGTCCTCCTGGATGTTGGGCTGCAACTGAAATTTGGTCCCGCACTGGCCTTGTTCCTGTCAGCTGATGTCCCCTGTCGATCATATCGTAGGGGAGGGGGGAGGGGTGGATTGTCTACCTTTTCACTTCTTGCTGGTTCCTGGTTATACCCACTCAAAACTGAAGGGACTTCAGAAGGAAATGTGCACTCCCATGTTATTGTAGCAGTTAAAATAGCCTGGGATATGGGACCAACCTCAATGCTCCCCCAAAGACGAATGGATTATGAAGACGTGGTACAATGGAATACTACTCAATAATCAAAAAAGATAAACTTGTGCCATTTTCAGCAACACGGGTGGAGCTGGATGGGATAATACTAAGTGAAATCAGCCAGAAGGAGAAAGATAAATATCGGATGATGTCACTTATATGTGGAATATAGAAAAAACAAAACAAAGGGCAGATACAGCCAAAGTAAACACCCAACCCTTAAAACCTGACTGTGGAATGGGGACAACTAGAGAGTGGGGGGGGGAGGAGAAGGATGAGAACAAAAAAGGGGGGGCGCACAAGGGCCTCTGGTCATGGACTATGGGTCTTTTGGTGGTTGGGTGCGCCGTGGCAACAATGCCCAAAGGGGAGAACTGTACATTTCTATTATGGCAACAATGATGTAAGCCAACATTAACTCAATAAAAATATAAAGGAAACCCCAAAACTGAGGGCCTGCATAGCCTGCTCCCCTGAAGTAAAATGGCCTGACACTGTCTCCTTTGATATTTTAAACTGTATTGGCCACAGCATAAGTGCATCTGTGCAGTGCCTCTGCCCAAACCCAGGTCTGCCTGGGAGAGGTGAGGGTTTGCAAACCCAAAGCAAACAATGCGATGCTGGGAAGCCGTGGTCCTGGCACCGCAGGTGAGTGGGCCTCTGGGGCTGTGCCCGCATGTCGCTGGGCTTTGACAGTGTGTAGAAATGAGCCCTCAAAGGGCTGATTCTGCTTTACAATGCCTCTGAAGAAAGTGTGCATGTGGGCTGCATGCGGGAGGCTTCCTTTTTGGAAGATTGGATGGATGGATAACCAGCCCTTCTCAGAAGGAATTCAAGGGGCAGGCCAGTTTGGAGGGAGATAATCCACTTGACCCCTTGTCCTGTGCTCACTTTTGAAGCATCTCCGTGAGTGTTGCTAAGTGGCAGGAAGGGAGAAGCAGCTGAGGGAGAGGATGTGGTTATATTGCAAGACCCTGTTCTGTTACAGGATCAAAAAAAGTTCTTGCAAAATATACTCATGTTAGAATTTAATAGACTTGAAGCTATTAAAACAGTATACATACATGCCTGTGCGTGTGTGAGTGTGTGTGTGGGTGGGAGTTTCCTGGGTGTTATGATACAGATGGCCTGGTGGTTGATGACCACTCCGTGTGATCAGTACAGCTATTCAAGCAGGACAATTGTATCTCACTGTGTTACTCAGTGCAGCCATAACAAATAACCACAATAAGGAAATTGGGTGGCTTAACCAAGAGAAAAATCTACTTTCTCACAGTTCTGGAGGCCAAAAGTCTCAAATCAAGATGTTGGCTCCTCCAGGTGCCTCTCTCCTTAGCTTGCAGATGACCTTCTTCTCCTATGTCTTCACATGGCCTTCCCTCCCTACATGCCTATGCCCCAATTTCCTCTTCTTATAAGGATACCAGTCCTATTAGAGTCCATAGGGTCCATAGCGACCTCATTTTAATTAAATTATCCTTTTAAAGACTACCTTAAATACAGTCACTTCCTGGGGTCTTGGGAGTTAGGATTTCAGCATATGAATTTGTGGGGAGAGGGAAACAATTCAGTCCCAAATAACCACCAAGAATGATCATGACCTGGAAGAGAAACTTGGTGTTTAGAATGTATAAGGATTTTACCATGCCAAAAAAAAAAAAAAAAAAAAAAATCTGGGCTTCCCTGATGGCTCAGCAGGATGAGCGCAGTTCTGCGAAGCTGTTCACACGCAGCCTCTGTAGTGTGGGTTTGATTCCCGGTCGGCCAGGGAGATACCCACATGGTGCGACAGACGTCTTCTGTCTCGCCCCCTGCTCCCCTCAGCAGTGTATTTCAGTCAATCTGCCTCTGTCTCTGGTGAATCCTCTTACCCTCCTGCACATCTGGCCTGCACCCCAGTTCTTGTATAAATAAAATAAATCTTTTAAAAAAAAAAAAATCAGACTTATTCTTAAAAAAAAATAGCAAAAACATGGGTAGTCCTTTTTAGGACCAGTTACGGTGCAAGATTAAAAACATTTAAATCTAAAATGAAGCAATTTAGACTAGCAGGGTTAGAGGTGATTTCACTGGTTTCCAGTTCATGAATTTTATTGGCATTACATCTTTTTTAGCATTAAGAATTGTAAACACAAAATGAACAGAGTCCTATGTTACCCTTAGAAACCACCAATCTCAATGTCTTCATTTTGGAGAAAGGAAGCTGAGACACAGAGAGATGAAGTAAATCTCCAACCCACAGCTCAGCCCAGCTGGGTCCCCACTTTGTGCACCAGGGCAGGTAGAGCTCCCAACTGGAGAGGCTGGGTTGGTTCTGAGATTTGCACAAGCAGCGGAAACAGACGAGAGGTATTAAATGAGATGGCTCTCTGATTCTCAGTTGGGACTTTTGCTACATTTTCAGAGAATACTTTCCTTTGTTTATTTTTCTGATAAATCTTGAAACCAGTGCAGACTCTTCCGCAGCCCCCACGATACCCAGATGAGACATGCACAGTCTCATCTTCCTTCTCATCTCCGCCCACAACACCCACACAAACAAGAGTTTGAGACAGGCTGAATACTCAAGCCCTTTCTGATTCTTCTGAACAGACTACTTTATTCCTTTCTGTGTAAAAACATTATGAAAGCATCCCATGGGGTGCTGCTTGTTTCAACAGGAGGCGGGCACGGGATCCAAAAAGACCAGGAGCTGGACCCCAGCGTCACTGCAGGGGACTGAACTCCTCAGAGCTGCCTGGGAAGCCCTTCCACAACCTGGAACCACATGTCAGCACCCATTCATTACGGGCAGCACAGATCTCTGTATTCCAGCCATTTGGGATCTGATCTCAATGAACATTTTAGACTATTGAATGTCCCTTGAAGGCCAAACGGTGACTTCATAAGTCAACTGCTTCCTCATTGCCATGAAAATCAGGATGCACGGATATTTATTTACAGGGATATTTAAGCATAGAGGAGGGATACAGTATTGTTTGACATGTGAGCGAGCCAGTGTGTTTTGTTTTTAAAGTCATTCCCCAGAGTCCTGAGATTAATGGTTTATTTCTCAATGACACAGAATCCCTCCCCGCTCCTTGCTGTCATGACCGAACTTGCCATCTGCTCTGAGATACCCTGGGTCTACGCCCGGGATTGTCTAGCCTGATTCACAGCCTGTGTGTTTCCATCTTCCTTCTTCCCAGAACGTGCGTGCTCACATCCCCGGCCCTCCCCTGATTCTCTGCGATTCACTCGAGGACAGGACTCTCCCCTTCTACCTTCAAATGGGTCTCAAAAGTTTTTGCTTTGGAACAGGAGAGGGAAGAGCCCAAGGGACTGGGGTGACGGATCCCAGGTGATGTGGTGGTGGCAGAACTAGGGGGACTATACCTGCGGGGAGAAATCTAATACTGTACAAAAAAGAACAACGATGTAAGAAAATAATTACTAAATTTAATATAAAAAAGGAAAAGTTTTTGCTTTGGGGGAGACTGTTCCATATATATATTTTTTTATTTGTGGTTCAAAAACTGTAAGTATAACCTAACACTTACCATTTTAACCATTTTAAAGTTTACTGTTCAGGGCCTCCCTGGTGGCGCAAGGGGTTAAGCACTGCGCTATGAAGTAATCCACAGCCTCTGCAGCATGAGTTCGATCCCCGGCCTGCAACCCACACGGCACAGCAGACCTCTCCTGTCTCGCCCGCTGCTCCCCTCGGCAGTTTATTTCAGTCAATCTGCCTGCTCTGTTCCCCACTCTGTCTCTGTGAATCCTCTCACCCCTGCATCTCTGACCAGTACCACAGTTCGTGTATGCATAAATAAATAATTTTTTTAAAAAATAAAGTTTACTGCTCAGTGGCATTAAGTTCCTTCCTGTGGTTGTACAGTCATCATCACCTCCATCTATCTCCAGAAAGTTCCCACCTTCCCAAACAGAAGATCTATACCCATTAAATTAAAACAAAGACTCTCATTATTCTCTTTTCCCTCCATACACTGGTAACCTCTATACTACTTTCTGCATTTGTCAATTTGGCTATTCTAGGTACTTCTTATCAGCGAAATCACAAGTATTTGTCTTTCTGTGTTTGATGTCACTCAACATAGTATCTTCAAGGCTCATCATGCTGTATATGATATGCACATATCAGAATTTCATTCCTTTTTAAGACTGAGTAACATTCTAGTTTATACCCGTTTACGTTTGTTTATTCATTCCTCTGTGGATGGCCTTTTGAGTTACTGCTCTCTTTTTGATTATTGTAAATAATGCTGCTATGAACAATAGTGAAGAACTATCTGCTTGAATTCCTGCTTTCAATTCTTTTGGATGTTGCTGTGGAATTGCTAGATTATATAATCATTTTCAGTTAATGTTCTGAGACACCATCAACCTCAAATCATTTTTAAGCATAGAGCATGGTCACCAAGCATAGCATCATCGTGCACTTATTTGTGAAAGCAGGACCTTTACCTCTTAAGAACAGGACTTCAGAGGTCATCTGGTTCACCTATTTTCTTTGGGGGATGGGACTGAAGAATGGGGGATTAATGCTCCCTGGAGTCAACCAGGATGATTTGGATTCCTGTTCTGATACTTGCTAAATCTCTACTCTTGGATGATTACTTAAGTACTCTAAACAATTGCTAATGAGAAAGGGGATTCTAATTTTTTTGGACTATTTTAAGAACTAAATAAGACAATGTGTTAAAATGCTTGTGACAGATTATGAACAAGTCCTTGGGCAGGGGTAGTCATTGTTACTGTGACTGTACTTACAAGAATGCTGAGGCCCAGAGAAGGAGGCAGTTCTCTGGTTGGGGCTTCCTACAACTTGTTCTAGATCTCTCTGTTCATGCCTCTCTCTATGTGTCCGTATATACAATATAGTTCAAACTGAAGAACCTTGCTCAGATCTGCTGTAATATTCATGGTTGTGGTTGGTTGATGATTCTGATCCAGCTAAAGTATTTCTGGAAACCACGTGTCCTTGTGCCATCTCACTCTGCCTCATACTAACTATGTGAGCTTGAGCAAGTCACCAAATCTGACTAGTCTTCATGTTCTGCCATAGAATGGAATACCATCCCAAATGACTGGGGCTGTAGTTTGAGGTAAATCTCAGCATCATACACTCTCTGAAGGGCAAGCAAAACAAAGACACTGATGGCAGATAGGCAGTTTAACCATGATACAAAGATAAGATGCTGTAACTGTACTGCAACCCCTGGAAAATGCATCCTTGTTTCCCAGATGTCCAAATAGGAGGAAAATGCATATTCTAGAGCTGACAAAATATGGTAACTGCATTTTGGTGAGTTCTTAAGTAAAAGGTAACAAAGGAAAAAACAGAAGCTGGGAAAAGCCTCACCTTTTGGAAAAAGAACAAAGGAACCAGGGTAGGTCGGCTCTTCCTGTAATTAACTTGGGGCCCACACCTGGGACAGTTCTTTTACCTACTCATATCCAAAGAATTCAAGCAGAAAAAACTTCTTTGAAAATGCAAACTCAGCCCTGGCACACAGAATGGAAGAAGGAATGCTTTGAAAGAAAAATGTACCTTCTTTCACTTATCATAGGAAATGGAATTAATATCCTTAGGCTATGGCCTTGGCTGGTAGCTGGTGGGCTGAGTGGGGAGAAAAGTCACCTTTGGTCTCTCCAGGTTAAGCAAGTCCAGCCACCCCTACTCTTTCTATCCAGGTGTCTTACACAATGGATTTGTTTGAAGGTGCCAAATGTAAGTGAGTGACTCACTTCTAAACCTCTGAAACATCAACTTGTTGGATCTTGATGGAACTTTAGAGGTGACCTTAATAATGGCCTTGCCTATGAACAGCTCACATTCCCACAGCTGGCATGACTCAGGTGGTAGTAGAATCTAGAACTCCTGAAGCTGTCTCTAGTGTGCAGATTGGTTTGCATAGTTTGAAAAACAAGGTTGAACATATTTTAGAGGTTGACAAGGATAACGATGATGTTTCCCAGAATGCTTGGAATTGGAACTGACTGGATTAACGATGGATTTTCTTCTTTTGGAAGAAAGTTGACTTTAAGAGCTATGCTCTATTAGCATTACGGTTAATAGTCTCTACTTCAGCTATTCTCTTCACCTTTTAAACTTCTCATTTGTCAAAAAACACTTACTGAGGGGATTCCCTGGTGGCTCGAGGGGTTAAAACACCACTTAGGAAGCTATCTGCAGCCTCTGCAGTGCGAGTTCGATCCCTGGCCATGGAGCTACCCACATGGCACAGCAGACCTCTCCTGACTCACCCACTGCTCCCCTCAGCAGTGTATTTTAGTCAGTCTGCCTGTTCTGCTTCCCACTCTGTCTCTGGTGAATCCTCTCACCCCCCGCACCTCTGGCCTGTACCCCATTTCTTGTATACATAAATAAACTTAAAAAAAAACAAACCACTCAGCATCTGCTATATGTCAGGCACAATTCTAAGAATGTTTATATCAAGAAAAGTCTTATGACTTTTATAGACATGGGTTAGGTGTTGGTATACCTTGCCCAATGTTATGCCACAAATGTAAACTGTACAGATTGAATTCTCAACCCAATTCTTTAGCGCCTTCTTTGAATGACTTGTTACCTACCTCCTCCCCAGAACAAATAGGAGCTATCATATGAGAACATACTCAAAGTCTTTCCACTAACTTACAAACCTACCTCCATCTGAACCCCACTTCCCTGTGCCTCTTCAGACTCCTACTCCATCTGTGTGTAGTGTCTCATCCTTTCCTGCCTTTTAAGGAACTTGATGACTATATTCTTTCTCTTAAATTCCTAGTATTATTTACCCAATCCTTTCCTAGCTTCAGTATCTCAATATTTTTTTTAAAAGATTTTATTTATTTTTATACAAGAACCGGGGTACAGGCCAGATGCACAGGAGGGTGAGAGGATTCACCAGAGACAGAGTGAGGAACAGAACAGGCAGACTGACGAAATACACTGCTGAGGGGAAGACAGGAGAAGTCTGCTGCGCCATGTGGGACCCTCGCTGGCCGGTCAGGATCAAACCCGTGCTGCAGAGGCTGTGGGCAGCTTCACAGTGTAGCGCTCAACCACCTGTGTCACCAGGGAGGCCCAGTATCTCAATATTAAAGAAAGAAAAACAATGCCCCATTCCCCCTTGATCACATCTGCCTACAAGTGCGTTCCTCACGTAGTGAATGGTCACAGGAAATCTTGCATTTATTTGCCCGCCTAGTGTCACTCGACCATTGGCACCTGCATGGGTGTGCTCTTTGCAGTCACAGTGACCTCCATGCTGCTAAGTCTAACGAATCCACCTACTTATTAACTTCTTGACCTCTTTGGGCCTCTGATGCACACTCTGCTCCTTTTTTGTATAAATGTTTCTTTTGGCTGCTCTGTGTACCTTTTGGAGGTAGCAATTTACCTTCTGATCCTCCCCTTTGGATAAAGGACATCACTTTTATTTTTGGTAACTTCTTACCCTTATTTGAGGGAATGTCCATGAAAAGGCTGGTTCCCCAGGGCCCCAGACTGGTGGAACATCATGTGTGGAAAGTACAGTTGCTTCCTGTGCCTCATTTTTAGATGAAGGGATTTTCTCTAGAGCAGCCATTCCAGAGCGTAGTTCCTGGACCAGCAGCATCACCTTCCTCCAGGGTGTGTTAGAAATGCAGGTTTTTGGGCCTCTCCTGGGACTCACTGAATCTGAAACTTTGGGAGCGGGTCAGCAATTTGTGTTTCATAAGCTTCCAAGTGATTCTGAAGCACATTAAAATTTGAGAATTATCATAACTCTCCTGTTTTTTTGTTGTTTGTTTTGTTTTAGCTTTATTGAAGTTTAATTTACAAACAATAATCGTCACTCTTTTTACACACACATTTCTTGGAATTTTAACAGACCTATACAGTCATGTAATCACTATCATGTAAGCTATTGAATAATTTTATTCTTATCCCCTTTTATAGTTAATCCATCCCTCTACTCCCTACCACCTGGCAACCATGAATCTTATTTTTTTTTTCTATAATTTTGCCATTTCTAGACTATCACACAAATGGAATCATGCAGTATGTAGTCCATTGAGCCAAGCTTCTTTCTTTTTTTTTTTTTTAAGATTTTATTTATTTATGCATACAAGATCTGGGGTACAGGCCAGAGGTGTGGGGGGTGAGAGGATTCACCAGAGACAGAGTAGGGAACATAACAGGCAGGCTGACTGAAATACACTGCTGAGGGGAGCAGCGGGCAAGGTCTGCTGCACCTGAGCCAAGCTTCTTTCACTTAGCATGATGCCTTTGAGATATAGCCACTTTTGTTGTCATATCAGTGGTGATTTGGGGCAACTATGAATGAAACATTAAACATTCATATATATAGACCTTTACATGGGTGTATGTTTTTATTTCTCTTTGATAAATACCTAGAAGTGGAATTTCTAGGTCATAGTAGAATTACATTTAACTTCATAAGAAATGGTCTTCCAATGTGGCTGTACTATTTTGTGTTCCTATATCAGCAAAGGATGAGACTTCCAGTTGCTCATGTCCTCATCCCCAGTGAGTATTGTCAAGTAAAAAAATTTTTACCTTTTAGTGCTCCCTGGTGGTGCAGGGGTTAAAGTCTTAGTGCTATCAAGCTATGGCCAGCCACTGCAGCATGAATTCGATTCCTTACCAGGAAACCAACCCATGGCGCAGTGGACCTCTCCTGTCTTGCCCACTGCTCCCCTCAGCAGTGTCTTTCAGTGGATCCACCTGTTCTGTTCCCCATTCTGTCTCTGGTGAATCCTCTCACCACCCCCATCTCTGGCCTGTACCCCAGTACTTGTATGCATAACTAAATAAATCTTTAAAAAAAAACCCACGTAATCTTTGGGGGGAAAAAAAAAGAAAGAAAGTCCATTTTTGCAGAACATCTCCGTCAGATCCCCACTCTGGTCTCCTTCCTTTCATAGCTGTCATGTGGACTCAATTAGTCTGCCTCTGCACCCACCTCCACTGATTCTGAATGTGGAGTGGGGGTGGCGGAACTCATCTCTTTGGGTCCCCTCATTTGTTTAGGGCTGACAGTGTGGGAGAGGAACTCTCCCATGAAGATAACATCAAGATAACATCTCAGATAATTGTTGAGAGCTGTGTTTGCCATCGTGTCTAGAGAGCATGTCTGAGATTAAAGGCAATGGGGAAAGCTAAGAAATGAAGAGGGGGAAGAAGGGGCAGGTATGGGGGGCTGGAGAGAGTAAGGACATTTTATCAATTACCCCAGCTATTCCTGGTGTATTTTATTCCTTCTTCTGCTTGACGCTTAGTGATGGTGACCAAGTAAATCTCCACATATGTTTAAGTAATTTGCACTGGGTTTCTGTACCTCATGATCGAAAGAGTCAATTTAACATAAAGGGGTGAGAATGTGGACTCTGGAGTGGCCACTTGAATTCAAGTCCTTCCTCTACTGCTAACTAGTTGTGTGACCTTGAGTAAGTTACTTATTCTTTCTGTACTCCAGTGGGCTTATCTGTAATATAACGATACTAACATGATAGCCTCTAGAGGGGTTTTAAGGATTAAATGAGTCAATAACTCTCATCCAACAATATCTGGCAGATGGAAGTTCTTAATAAATGTTGGCTATTATTAATACAACTGTATTCTTAGTTTTCCTCTTATCTTTTTGGGCACTCTTTCTCGGAATTCTTTGGGATTCCTTTTCATATACACATCAATCCAATGTTAGTGGACCCTCAAGTTTCTGTCCTAGACCTTCTCCTTGTCATTGCACACTCTCCTATGGCTTCAGTTACTACCTACATATTAATAATTACCAAATGCTTATCTCTGGCTTGCCCTTTGTCTCATGGTCTAGACCTAAATATCTAGCTGTTTATTTGCTACCTCAAATTAGGTACTGTATTATTTTTTTATTTGCACCCAACTAATGATTACCTACTTAGAGTCATAAACCAACACACATTTATTATTTCATGATTTCCATGGGCCAGGAGCCTAGACTTTGCTTAGCTGGCTCCTCTGTTCAGGGTCTTACAAGGTTAAAATCAAAGTGTCAACAGGGCTGTGTTCTCATCTGGAGGCTTACCTGGAGGGAGAATCCACTTTAGCCTGCTAGCATGATTAATTTCCATGTGACTATATGGCTGATGGGCCCTACTTTTTGCTATTGGCTATTGGCTAGAGGTAATCCTCAAATTCTGGAGATTTCTTATTCTTCCATTCTAAGCAGGATTTCCTAACATAGCTGCTTCATGAAACCTACAGGAGAAGCTCTCATTCCTATTAGTGGGAGAAAGTCTTAGAGAACAAAATGTGATCACATATCTCAACTTTGCCATATTCTATTGATTAGAAAGAAGTCACGGATAGGTCTGGCCCACACTCAAGGGAAGGGATTCAATGAGGCTATGAGGGCCTCCCTGGTGGTACAAGTGGTTAAGCATAGCACTGTGAAGCTATCCACAGCCTCTGCAGCATGAGTTCAATATCTGGCTGCCAGGGAGCTATCCACATGGCACAGCAGACCTCTCCTGTCTCACCCGCTGCTCCCCTCAGTAGTGTATTTCAGTGGACCTGTCTATTCTGTTCCCCACTCTGTCTCTAATGAATCCTCTCACCCCCCACACCTCTGACCTGCACCCCAGTTCTTGTATGCATAAATAAATAAATCTTAAAAAAATAAATGAGGTTATGAATGTGAGTGGTTAGGTCATGGTCACTTTAGGACCTGAGCATCACAGATATCCATAAGCATCATCTACACATGCCAAGTGAGACAGCACCTTCTGACCTTCTTTTTCCATCTTTTCTGCAAGAGGAAATGGCACTCCCATTCAACCCAGAAGCCAATGGGTCATCCTTGATGACTTCCCCTAACCAGCCTCTCATAAAAGCCACCATCGAGCTCCATGGATTTGCTTCCTAAATGCCACTTGACTGCTCATTTTCTCTGCTACATTTACTACACCTGCCTCCTGCCTGCTTCCATTCTTTTTTTCCTCCCATATAGCAAGTGACATCAATTCTGATTGCATTGCACCCCATTTAAAATCCTTCAGTAACTTCCCATTGACTTGCGGGTGAGGCCCAGATTCCTTAATTCAGTCCACCAGACCTTTTACCTTCTAGCTTCCCTTCTCCCTCCAACTTCTCCCATTCTGGCCACTGTACTTTCCTTCCCCTTAACCTGGAGCTCTCTTTTCCTTCCCTTGCCTTTTTTGTCTTACTCACTAGCCAGGACTCAGCTTCCCAGCCATTTCCTGACCCCTTTATAGACCGTTTGACTATGTTAGTCTCCCGACCCCCCCACCCCAACTACCCCTCCACTCAGCACACCAAGTGGCCATTTCTTCTTCACTCTCTCCTCGCAACTGTAAGCTCTGTGAGGCGGGGGACATCCCCTGTGACTAGCACAATCTATTCACCTCCGTAAGGCTCAAGGAATTGTCAAGCGAGTAAAATGATAGATGAAGACTTGGATCTCAGCCTACCCTTACGAATATCCCCAGTCTTCCCTCACAGCAACACCCAGCTTTCACTCTTGATGGGCTCTGTTCCAGATGGCAGACCATTTTAAATCGAAAGTAATATATTAATAGAGGCACCTTTGTTTCGGGTAATATTTCTTTCCTATTATGACCAGCCTAGTCTCAAGACACATCCTTGCTACTGATACACTCCAGTGATATCAGTGCTGGGACGTCACTTATTTCCTCCTGATGCGACGTTTGTCCTTTTGCTGTGTAATTGGAATTTTGTAAAAATAGCTTACCAACTGCTGTACATCTAGTACTATGTACTTGCTGGGAACAGGCCTGTCTGTCCACTCTATGGAGGGTCCACACCTGCTCCTGGGACATTCTTGGAGACTCTCTCATTCACTGAGAACAGAAGGAGCATTTGTTCCCTGAGTCCAGTTTGGAGAGACAGCTGAGGCTGGGCCCAATCCAGCCAGGTCAGTCTGTTCCTGGGCATCAAGTCTATTTTCACACAACAAGCTATTGAGTTTAATTGACAGGTGTGAAGTATGTCCTTTCTAACTCATCTCTATTCACTTCTGTCTGCAGGGGTGGGGCAAACTCACATGGGAGTCCAATTAGCAAGTCATGTGGTGTGTGTGTGTGTGTGTGTGTGTGTGTGTGTGTGTGTGTGAGAGAGAGAGAGAGAGAGAGAGAGAGAAACAGAGAGAGAGAGAGAGAGAGAGGATCAAAACTCAAGCAGAATGATTAGAGACTCAGGGAGAAACAGGAGAGGCAAAGAAATCGAAGAAAAAAAAGAGAGAAGCAAAGAGCTGCAAGTAGAGAGATGGGCAGATAAGAGGGCCCGGGAGCGTGTGCAGACAGGCACTGTTGGTGGCCTTTGAGTTGGGTTAAGTGCACACAAATGGAAAATGGGATAGTGTAGAGTGTCAGTCCCATCTGGAGGACCATGTGTCAAATAAGGGCAAAATGAGCATCTGTATGGTTGATAGGATATTCCTAATGGGCTGGGAGTGAATCCTGGGAGGGAGCTGGGTTGGAGCTGAGCAGTCTGGGGGAACCTGTGTCTTTGTGGCTGGAGGCTTTACCCTCAGCCTTAGACAGCTTCCCTGTCATGCGTGAGGCTGGGGGGTGGTATGGACCCATAGCCATTATACTGGGACTAAGCTGTGAGGGGCTGTTCCAGGCAGGGTGCAATCACTTCCTTGAATATTTAGGGGTGGCCTCAGCGTGCAGAGAGTCAGAAGTCCAAGGGAAGCCACATTTGTTGGCTTTAGGATCCCACCAAACAGGGCAAGGTGCTAAGAGTGCACAAAGTGTGCACCATTCCTTGTGCTCTTCATTTTAAACTCATCTTGTGCTTACAAGATCTTTACGTGGTAGATACTCCTGCTTCCTCCGCAGTACGGAGGAAGACAGGAGGCACAGAGACATTAATCAGCATGTACAATCTCAAACTGCTGATGAGCTGGTAAGCAGGGAGGGGAGGGGGACTGGACTTTGAACACAGGGAGTAGCATTTCAGAATCAGTGCACTTAACCACTTTCCTGCCAATAAAAATTTCAGCTCTCAAGCTCAGCTCAGTGTTTTTTTGAAAGTCCTTTCCAGAGAGGACAGAAGAGGCAATAGACTGTAGTGGAAAGACTTGGCTTCCTGCCCTGGCTCTGCTGTTTATAGTTCTGAGATTTCCAAGGGACTTCTCTAAGTTTCAGTGGGGGTCAAGGAGTAAGTGCACGGACACTGCACTGGAGTCCCACCAACCAGGCTCCCCCAAACCCCATCTGCCCCTTATCAATCGGACGCCCTTACCCTCAGTCTTTTGCTTAGCTGACCTAGGCGACAGATTCTCACTCTGTAATGAGGACAAAAACAATACTGTCTTCGCAGGGGTAGGAGGGTTAAACAGGGTCATGTATTTGACAGCCTTGTCCTGAAGCTAGCCCTCAATAAATGTTGCCTCTTATTACTGCTTATCAAATAGTGGTCCTTCAATTTCATATACTTCTTGTAGGGGTGATATGTGATAATGAATTGTAGAATTTTCTGCACTGTTCGAATGTTACGTAGCATAATTGTTATTAAACACTGAGTGTAAGGGACATGTAGGGTATGCAAGGTAATAGCTTCAGCAGATACTCTGCAAGACAAGGAATCTGCCAAGGGGGTTGAGGAGGGTGGAACTTAGAGGGAGATGTAGACAAGTAACTGTAACACCAGGTCAAATATGGCAAGTCTCACAAAAGAATTCCAACACCTTGCTCTGGGCCCTGGTAGAGAGGGGATTGGAAAAGGCTTAATTAAAAAACTAATGTTTGAAAAGGATATGAAAATTCATTCATTTGTTGCATGTTGAGTCTCTACCCTTTGCCAGGCGACGTGATTGGTGCTGAGTATACAGTGATGACTAAGACATAGTCACAGTTCCAGGAACGGTCATTGGGATGAGATTTCAACCAGGGTGGGGGAAGAGTTGG
Organism: Talpa occidentalis; assembly: GCF_014898055.3. Lineage (NCBI taxonomy): Eukaryota > Metazoa > Chordata > Mammalia > Eulipotyphla > Talpidae > Talpa > Talpa occidentalis. Next base: position 60,386,477 of record NW_026555331.1, on the reverse strand, counting down.
GGATGGCATTTCAGAGGAGGAAAAAGGGCCAGCAAAGACAGAGATGAAAAAAGACAAGCATTTGCAAAACATCCTGGAATTCACCATGGCTGGGCTGAAATGTGTAGAAAAATAGAAGGTGCATCCAGGAAAGCCGTTTGGGCCCGTATTTGGGCATTTATGAATGATAGCTGTAATTAATTTGCAAAGTGATAGGGAACCACAGAAGGACAATAATGTGATTATAACCAGATGAAGTCCTCTCTCAACCACAAATTCATGTGAGTGCTACTTATTTGAGCTAGTTTAGTGACCGTGTTCTAAATATACATGACAGTGTATCCCAGAAAAGACCCACTCAAAGTGTTTTCAGGGCAGGAACACGTACACCTAATGCCTTTGAGTGTGACATGAAGTCAATTGCAATAAAACAGCAATATCTTGTATTTTTCAGAGCTTTACTGTCATACACATACAGGCACACACACATATATGAGAAGATTGTATTTTAAAGTCAGTTCTGTATGTAAGGGTATTTATATGTATCATTACTCTTTCAGTTCCAAAATTTAATGTGTCAATTTATAGAATTCAAGAATAAATGTATATGGCAGGGTGATTGTTCAAGAATTAAAATATATGCCAACAGAATGTTGGCAAGCTTTATTTTGTGACATTTGGGGCTCCTATCTTTGTGGTAAAAGGTAAACTAAAGATCATTGCAAATCAAAGTGATGCTTTCAACTTTTGAAATGAATGCTAGCATGAATTTTTCTACTTTTCATACATTTGCATAGATCTGTCAACTGAATTCTGAATCTTTTAAAAGCAATGTTTAATACAAAGTTATGAACACCCGTGTATCACAAATTGCTTTGCCCCTCACTTCTTCACTTCACACCCCCACTGCCCTTCCCTTCACCCCCCCACTGCCCTTCTCTTCACCCTCTCCAGAGCACATTTCTCTCTGAAGAATTTGTGGGGCTTAAAGAGATGGAATCAGAGCCTTAAAACAAACTAGTAGCTGAAACCTCCCTGGTGGCACAAGGGGTTAAGTCTCAGCACGATGAAGCAATCCGCAGCCACTGCAGCACTAGTTTGATCCCTGGCCAGGGAGGTGACCCACATGGCGCAGCAGAACTCTCCCGTCTTGCCTGCTGCTCCCCTCAGAAGGGTATTTCAGTCAGTCCACCTGTTCTGCTCCTCTTCTGTGTTAATTGCAATTCTGCTGATTGTTGGAGAGATGTATTTTCGGATGTCTCCTCGTGAAATGACTGAACTCTCTCCTGGCCAGATCCCGACAGTCTGCTGTGTATTCCCCTGGGGTTGGAGATCTGCTTTTCACTTGGGCAGGTTTAAAAGTCTCCATCTGAGAGGAACCTGGCAATGCAGAATGATGGAGACCCACTAGCTTCTGCTGCCTGCCCATCAGCTTCATTTATGGGTAGTCACAATGATCCAGGAGTACATTTGGTTCTGATTGGCTGCTGGCTGCCAGGCACCACTTAGATTTGCAAGAAGTATCAGCTCTGCTTGCAATGGGTTACTAACCACGAATTGTCAAGGACTTGAAAGGAAACAAAACCTCGGAGCAGGCAGGGTCTTGGTTGGGTATATGTTTGGTTTTGTTGTCTGTTATTTTTAATTCCAATTAATAGCACAGATCAAGCCCACAGTTAAGTAGCACATCTGCCTGGGGTTTTGGTAGCGATTCACAATATGTTTTTATTCATTACTGCTTTAATTATGGCTCAGAATTCTTTTGAGTCTCTCCCAAGTAACAGGTGGTTTTCTGACCATGATAAATGCTAAATGCTGCCTTGGATAAGGCAGTTAGGCATTGTTTTCCTAGCTGTGGTTACACCTAGGCCCCAGGCAGCTTCTGCATTACCAGCCTGCAACAGATTGGAATTCCTGGGGGACTTCACTTAACCCTTAGTTTTCCTAAGCCTGTTTTCAATGCACTATTGGGTGGGGGCTCCCCAGCCTTGCAGCAGATGTACTTTTTGTATCCTGGGAGGTACAAGAGGGTTCTGGGTAGGTCAAAAGTTAATATGTCAATGTTCTGAAGGGTGATGGGGTATGATATTAAAGATGATTTGAATTTAGGTTTTTTTTTTTTTAGAATAAAAGCATTCTTTTATATATCTGCAATAGATGATAACAATTAAATAAGTCACACATGAATCATAGAAATTAGAGCAAGGGCAAAGACCTATTAGATCATCCTGCCAATCCCCCAGCTAACACAGAATTATTCCCCACAGTATTTTCAGGAGAGCTTTGCACGGTCTCTTTTGAAAGACTTGAGCAATTGGGGCCTTCAATTATTTCCTTAGGGAAACACTTTCCCTTATAAAAGGCCACAGTGTTTTTCTCCTTAACCTGATATTCAATCTAAAAAAAATATATCTACACGCAAAATCGTTTGCACAATGAGACTGATGCGAGGTAGAAATTTTACCTACATGTCTCTCAGAAAACAGTGCCTGTACTTGGCATTATTCTCTGCTCTCTCTGTTCTGGTTTTTCTGCTTGAATTTGCATACTCCTTGGAGAAGCAGTGAGGAAATATCCACTGGACGCCTCCCTGTTTCCGATATCACTATCACAAATTGGTCAGAGGTGACAGCAAATCCCTTAAAGTTAATCAAGGGAAAAAAGATGGTTTTGAATAAATTCTGTTCAGGTTGTCTTTGATTCTGGTATAAAGAAATCATCCAGAAAACAGCAACTGCTTAGAATTCCTCTCTTTGGAACAAACTGGTGTTGTCTTTCCTGGGTTGTTTATATTGGAGAGGTGACTGATTGTGCGCGCGCACACACGACTCAGCTCCAGGGCAGACTCCTGCTCCCAGTTCTCAGTAATCCGGGCATCAGACTGCTGACCCAGCGCCAGCGGCCTCACACACAAAGCTTCTTGCCGTGTTGCCATAGTTTGTGTCCTCATGCCCTTATAAGAACAGTTTTCAGCGTAGAAGGTACGAGTCTGTGTTTGAAGAGCCACAAACACTAAAAAGGATGACTTGCATAGATTGCCAGAATTTAGGAATGCTGTGATTTGCACATCTTCTATCCCCTTTCCTCAGCTTTCATTAAAATGTGCTAAGCATTGAGCTTGGAAAAGGGGAACAGAGCAGCCAGCCTCCTACCCTGGAGCACTTGACCGCTAGGTGAGGCAGGCAGGAAATAACCCCCAAGCACTGAGGTAAAAGTATGAAAAGGTGTGCAGGTGAGGCCATGGCAAAAGGGAGTGGCATCCAAGCAAGCCAGGGTGCAGGAAATTTCCTAAGGAAGCTGAATTTAAAGTGTTACAGGGCAGGGAGAGGGGCAGCCCAAACCCCGCACACCTGCCTATTCTAAATGGGTTCTCCCATCCGCCGCATCAACACAAAACATACGAGACTTTAATGGGAAGGAACTTTAATACAATTTGGAAACAATACAGGAAAGGCAAAGAATCTAGTTTCTAAATCTAGCACCCAAAGTTACCCATCCCCTCGTGGGTAAAACTCCATCCAAATGGGATTGGCCCAGAGCAAGGCCCCAAAGCCTGCCACAAGTCTAAAGCATCTTCCCGGGGGGACCCACAGAAAAGGGTCAGAAACAACCAAACAAGCCCGGAAGGAAAAGAGCAAAATCAACATCAAGATAAAAGCTGCCATTGTCACCTCCCCACGGGTCTCACCCACATCTGTGTCACCCAGTCCACGACCAGAAGACAAGCTCAGTTTCTTCACGTGTCTCTAGGCTCCATGCGCCTCCTCCAGGTCTCCTGGCTCCATCCTGCTCCCTTCCTCAGTCTCTTCTCCAGCTTCTCCTCTCCCTGCTTAGCTCCACCCTTCCTTGGGAGGGGCAGGGAACCTCCCCCTTTCCTGGGGACCACCCTATTACAAAAGAACAGATGCAGGAAAACTAAGAGGATGTGCAATTGGACAAGGAATAGGAAAGTTTAAGGAAAGAGGAAACAAAGCAGAAGGAGATGTTTTTCTGAGTGTGAGTGACTGGGGAGTAGGGGAGGCTGAAGGGGGTGCCTGCCATGACAACTTTGACAGTCTCTGGAAGGACCTTGCTGTCTTCATTTTACAGACGAGGGCACCATGGCTCAGAGAAGCCAAATATCTTGTCCAAGGGTACACAGCATACTGGCAAAGCTAGGATTTTAACCATGCTTTCTCAGAAAGACCAGTCAGCTAGCGTACAAGTTCCTTGAGGGTGTATTTGTGAAGCAGGCATGTGGCAGAGGAGCGGCAGAGTCTGGGTGGCCTGGAACCTTCCTATATCTAACTTGAAGGTTCAGAGACAAGAACTTCCGTAACTCAGTTCATGGGAAAGAAGAAATAGTTCCTTGCAGTGTTTGTTGTCTTTTACAATTAGTCAGAATGACTCATGTTAAGGTCAAACCAAGTGCTTTCAGCAGACTGACCGTTGTGACCATGACTGAGTCAGTTGGGCTAGTGGTAGCCCTACTGCACCTGTGGCCATGACCAAAGCAAATAGAGTTTTGTTGTCATGACTTTCTAATAGGCATGTGATCTATGGGGAAACCAGGGGGGATGATGCCTACCTCAGAAATGGGGGAGGGAGGAGAAACACAAAGGTGGCAGCCTGGGAGGCGGCATTGGTGTAGGTGTATCATCAATGTGGGTTGTGCTTCTGTTGGACTAACCCTCACAGCCCAGCCCCTCATGTCTTTTTCTTTTTTTAAGATTTATTTATCCATGCATACAAGAACTGGGGTGTAAGCCAGAGGTGCAGGGGGTAGGGTGGGGTGAGAGGATTCACAGGAGAGAGTGGGGAGCAGAACAGGCAGATCTACTGAAATACACTGCTAAGGGGAGCAGCGGGCAAGCGCCGTGCCATGTGTGTTGCTCTCTGGCCAGCCGGGGATCAAACTTGACCTCATTCTGCAGAGGCTGGCGACAGCTTGATAGTGCTGTCTTTAACGACTGTGCCACCAGGGAGGCCTGTCCCTCATGTCTTACTCATTCCCTAAGGTTGGGGTTTAGGAGTGTTTTGATTGAATGGCTAGGTTATTAGCAGTTCTACTCTCTGAAAGTTTTGCTAGCCTGCAAATATCACAGGTTCTACCCTCTGCATGCTTCACTTGCTTCCTTAATCTTGTGACTCAGGGGGAAAGTATGTGGTGGTAGTTTGGGGTGAATCTGCTGTGTGACCAGTTGAGTTGTCTTCAGGTCTAGACTGGTTTCCCCCAGAAGACCCACATGTGGCCATGTCTAAACTGTGGTGTCCAATTCGGGCTGTTTCTCTACTAATAAGGGTGCTATTTTGATCAAATGCATCTACTTTGAATTGATTCTGAACTCAGAGGTGGAGGAAAGAGTTGTGACGATCTTTGCTGAGATGCTAACAATATAGGAGGTAACAGCGGTATCTGAGAGAGAGAGATATCAAGTGAGAATTAGGGCTGAGGTTTCAGGGGATTTTCTTACCGATAATAAGACAGACATATTAGATTATAAGGTAAACCAAGACAAGTTTAGCATCTAAATAAATAAATTATGGCATATTAATTTAATAAAACATGATAATTTAAGAATAATTATATGTATCTCTGGATTGTCATAAAATATTTATGCCCTATTAGAGCCCAAAGCAGATTGTAAGGCAGTGTAATTGCATTTTTGGTTAAAACTTACCTGCAGAAGAAAAAAGATTCAGAAAATATAATCAAGAGAATTACTAGCTCATTGCTGGCAGAAGGATTAAGTGTAATTTTTTTCTTCTAATTATTATGTTAATTTTTTCCCTGAAATAAGTATAGATTTCTTGAATAATTGAAGGAAATGAAAGAGTGTAAATATTTTGTCATACAAAAGAGAAAGTACAGCACAGCAGCTAGAATCAGAAAAATCTTTTTTATAATTAATATTTTTATTGAGGTGGTGTAGGTTTACATTATTGTTTGTATTTTAGAAGCATTGTAGGATCTCCCCCTCCCTTTCAGGAGCAGTTACTACAGTGCCGCACCACCAAGGCACCTGTGCTCCCCCACCATAGTCCACTGTGCTCCCTCCCCACGTGGTTCTTCCTCTTCACCCATCCCCTCCCGGTCTCCCCTGCGTCCCCCACCACACACACACACACACACACACAGCCCAGTTGTCTTCCTTGAATAGTAAGCTTTCAAGGGTTTTTAGTTTGACTTTATCTGACACGCTGCTTTGTTCCTCTGCATTACCTGTGACACCTTCCAGTATTTGTCTTTCTCCTTCTGACTTACTTCACATAGCACAGTCCCTTCCAGTTTCATCCACATTGCTGCAAATGGCAAGAGTTTGTCTCTCTTGATCACTGACTGATATTCCATTGTGTGTATATACCACATCTTTTTTTTTAAGTATTTATTTATTTTTACATACAAGAACAGGGGTGTAAGTCAGAGGTGTGGGGGATGGGGTGAGAGGATTCACCAGAGACAGAGTGGGGAGCAGAACAGGCAGACTGACTGAAATACACTGCTGAGGGGAGCAGTGGGTCAGACAGGAGAGGTCTACTGCACCATGTGGGTAGCTCCCTGGCGGGCCGGGCATGGAACTTATACTTTAGTAGCTTGACAGAGCTGTCTTTAACCCCTGAGCCACCAGAGAGGCCTTATACCACATCTTCTTGATCGAGTCATCTGTTTTGGTGCATTTAGGGTGTTTCCATAGCTTGGCTATTGTAAACAGTACTGCAACGAACAGGAGTGCAGATTACTTTCTAAATTAGTGTTTTTGTGTTCTTTGGGTAGACACCTGCGTGGAATTGCTGGGTCATATGGTAGCTCCCTTTGTAATTTTTTGTGGAACCCCCATACTGTTCAGAAAGCTTTGGTTTTGAATTCCAGTTTTGCTCCTACTAACAAGTTGTCTTTGTTGCTTAGATCTTTTGTATCTTAGTTCCACTATTGGGGGTTGCTAGCATAGTGAGACAGGCTGTCATCTGGCTGGTCCCAGAAGCCCACAGGTGCTGTTTTGTGAACTGGACTTAGTTCCCATGGCTTTACAGGCTAAAACATCACACAAATAGATAAAGGATTGACTTACACTAACCAACTTCATAAATGACCCATGGATACATTAAACTCCATTTTCATTTACTTAATAGTGAGGTAGAATGAGCTGGCAAGAAGCAAGATTCATGAATTCTATATTTGGTGCATTCTTTCCATGTAAGAAACTACTTGGGAAACCAAAAAGTTAAAAGTTTTCTGGGTAAGCATGGAATCTTTCAGTATTCAGTAAGTAATGTCTGATCGTCTGAAATGTGCTGAGCTTTGGGCTAGGGGTTGCAGGTGTAGCGATGATCAAATTGACATTTCTTTTGTGGATATAATGTTAGAATATTAATAATGGTATAGGTTAGTGGTTAGGATCTTTGGAGTCAGATGGTATGAGACTCAAGACCATCCATCTACTCACTCCTTGGCCTGTGAAAAACACTTAATCTCCCTGAATTTCCTATTTTTGTATCTCTCAAATGGAAACAGCACCCATCTAACTTAGAGTCTTCTTTGACTTCTTGCTTTCCTGTATGTGTTGAGCACCTTAATCCTTTCTCAAGAAATGAATTCAGCTCCACAAAATACTTAAGAGAAATGTATATTTTATTGAAGATACTGTGGGGGTCCAGGAGGAAGAAGTCACAGTACATTCCACATTGCAAAAACTTAATAAAACATCCTATCGATGTTTCTTTTGACTTATAAAAAGTCTTTTTTTGGTGCCAGATTTCTTGTTTCCCCTTCTTTTCTAGCCTCAAAATCCATTCTATTCTACCAAACAATTTAGTTCAACACTTTTGTTCTATTCAAGAGCATCTTTTTGAATCACTTTCTTCTTTTAGCTGTTCATCCTTTAGATGTTCTTCTGATAAGGGCCTGTTAATGGTAAACTGTCTCAGTTTTTGTTTGGTAAAATGCTTTTGTTTTCTTTTTATTCTTGAAATATATTTGAGAACACAATCCTAGATTAATAGTTATTTTCTTTCAGTCTTTGAAAACATGGTTCCACTGTCATTCATTGTTTCTGTTGTAAGTCTGCTGTTAGATACCTTCTGTGGTAGGTGATCCATTTTTTTGTTTCTTGTTGCTTTCAAGATTTTCTCTTTGGTTTGGTGTTTTAGTTTCCCATGATGGGCCTAGTGTACATGATCATTAAAAAAAGTTATCCTGCCTATGATAGATCATACCTCTGGTCTCTGAGAATTCACGTCTTTCGTTAGTTTTGGAATTTTTTTAGTTATTATCGTTCTAAACAGGGTCTCTCCTTCATTCTTCCTATTGTCCCTTATGTAAATCTGCCTGGATGTATGTTAGGACTTCTCACTGCTTTCCCTTTTCTCTCTTTCTTTCTATTTTTCTCTCTCTCTAGACTGTGTTCCAAATGTTTTCTTCCTATCAGTATTCAGTTCACTTACCCTCTAATCCTTTCTTCATGTTTATTTTGCTATTTCACCTATCATTAGCATGTGTACACACGTACATATGTATCTTAATATTTATAGATTTTTTGATAATATATAGTTTTTAAATTATCTGTAAGTTCCTTGTCACATCTATTTGGTCACTTTTTTAAAAAATAATTTTTATGGATTTTTTTTAAGATTATTTATGCATACAAGAACTGGGGTGTAAGCCAGAGGTGTGGGGGTTGGGGGTGGGTGAGAAGATTCACCAGAGAGAGTGAGAAGCAGGACAGGTGGATCTACTGAAATACACTGCTGAGAGAAGCAGAAGGCGAGTAAGGAGAGGTCTGCTGTGCCATGTTGGTTGCTCCCTGGCCAGCCAGGGATCGAACTCATGCTGCAGTCCTTAACCCTTACGCCACCAGGGAGGCCCTGGTCACTTTTTTTTTTTTTAAAGATTTATTTTTATTTATTTATCCAAGCACTAGGTACAGTCAGAAGCGCGGGAGGGTGAGAGAATTCACCAGAGCCAGAGCAGGGAGCAGAGCAGGCAGAAGGACCGAAGCACACTGCTGAGGGGAGCAGCGGGCGGCAGGAGAGGTCTGTGCGCCATGCGGGATCCTCCTCCGGTGGCCGGGGAGCAACCGGGGATCGAACCGGCGCTGCAGAGGCTGCGGGCAGCTTCACAACCCAGCGCTCAACCGCTGCACCAGGCCCTGGTCACTTTTGATAGTTCCTTTTTTTTCTGGTGGCTTTTGCAATTTTTTGGCAGTCCCTTTTTTCTTGTTCATTTTTCTACATTTTATTTCTTTGATTCTTTCATAGACAGCTATATTTTGTTCTATATTTGATCATTCTAATTTTTGAATTTGTTGGGGATTTAAATAATGCTTGTTAATTTTATTGACTCTTACTAGGTGGTTAGTTATCTATGGTTTAGTAAATTTCTTTTTTTAAACTTAAATTTAATTGAACTTAAATGTTGGTCTCCTCATTTGACTGGGTTAAGAAGGCTTTGCTTTTGAGAGGATTTGCATTTCCCTCGACCACACTCATAGGGTTTTTTTTTTTAAATAATTAATTTTTTTAGTTTTTACGTCATTGTTCATTTTCAAACAATATTTGCTTCCCCTCAGGTGTAGCCCCCATCAAATTTCCTTCACCAACACACCTGTGCACCACCACTTGTGCTCCTCCCTCCCTCCCTCCGATCCCTCTCCCACCTCCTCCCCTGCAGTATGTCTCTGATTTATAATTGTCTGTTTTTGCTTTGTTGTGTTTCGTACTGTTATTATTTTTTTACACTGATGTCTAATTTGGTTCCCCTATATTCCTGCTGTAAGTGAAACCATCCGATATTTTTCTTTTTCCTTCTAGCTTATTTCACTGAGCATAATTCCTTCTTGCTCCATCCACGTTGCTGTGAATGGCATGAGTTTATTTTTTTGTTTGCTGAATAATATTCCATTGTGTATATATACCACATCTTCTTGATCCAGTCATCTATTTTTGGGCATTTAGGTTGTTTCCAGGTTTTACCTATTGTAAATAGTGCTGCAATAAACATAGGAGTACAGGTGTTCTTTTGAATCAATGTTTCTGTGTCCTTTGGGTAGATCCCTAGTGGTGGAATTGCTGGGTCATACGGTAGCTCCATTTTCAGTAGACTAAGGAAACTTCAGATAGCTTTCCATAGTGGTTGGACCAGTTTGCACTCCCAGCAGCAATGTAGGAGAGTTCCTTTTTCACCACATCCTAGCCAACATTTGTTGTTGTTTGTTTTTTTGATATGAGCCATTCTTACTGGTGTAAAGTGGTAACTCAGTGTGATTTTGATTTGCATTTCCCTGATTATAAGGGGTGTTGAACATTTTTTCATATGCCTGTTGGCCATTTGCATTTCCTCTTTGGAGAAATGTCTTTTAAGTTCTTCTGCCCATTTCTTGACTGGATTGTTTATTTTGTTTTTGTTGAGTCCTATGAGTTCTTTGTATATCTTTGTAATCAGTCCCTTATCAGTTGAATGGAGTGCCAAGATTTTTTTCCCAATCAGTGGGGTGTCTCTCTGTTTTGGTTAATGTCTCTTTTGCTATACAGAAACTTTCAGTTTGATGTAATCCCAGGTGTTTATCTTTTCCTTGACTATCTTTGCTTTTGATGATGAGTCTTTAAAGATGTTATTGCGATGTATGTCTTGTAGTGTTTTACCTATATCTTCTTCTATGTATTTTATGGTTTCAGGTCTTATGTCCAGGTCTTTTATCCATTTTGAGTTGATTTTGTGCATGGTGAGAGGTAGTGGTGTAGCTTCATTTTTTTGCATGTGGTGGTCCAGTTTTCCCAGCACCATTTATAGAACAGACTGTCTATGTTCCATTGCATATTCTTTGCCCCTTTGTCAAAGATTAGTTGTCCATACAAGTGTGGCTTTCAAACTGGAACTGTTTTAATATCTTTATTTGAGGTTTTCAAGATTAGATGGGTAGAGACATTTTGAATCCGAAAATCAAGTGACAGCAGGCCCATATTACCATTTCCCAGAGGGAATTATCATTAGTTTGAATTAGTTTAACAATTAGTATTAATTTAAATAATGATAATTATTATTATTAATATTTTCCACTAGAGTTGTGGTGGAAACAGATTCTTCTCTGACTTGTTTTACCAGCAGGTGTTTGATTTTCTAGCTTGCCATTTTTCTGGAGAGTGAGTCCCCCTGAAGTTTTAAGCTTTATGTGAGTCTTCATGTGAGGTTAATTCCTCCATTGTACATACACTCAAAGGCCCATTTCCCTGGACAACATTAAGATTTTCTGAAAGGATCAGATAGTACATATCTGTTGGAGTGACCTAACCCTGTACAAATGCAGCCATAGAGTAGATATAAATGAGCAGGCACGGCCACGTGCCAATAAAACTTTATTTAGAAAAACAAGATGTTGGCCTGCATGTTGTGGTTTGAAATCCCTGCTCTAGGATCCTGGTATTGGTATTTGTTTCCTGAGCAATCCCAGCATGTGAATTTTCTTACCTTTTTACTCATGGCTTATTCTGTTTTGTTTTATTTTCTTTGTGTATCTGGGTTTTCCTTATTATCTTACTAATCATATTTATTCAATATTGTGATTTACTGAACATTTTGGTGTTTTGCAATGGAAGATCTTTTTTAAATATCTGGACTTCTATATTTCTAACAGCAAGTCCTAAAAATTTATCTCTCCTCTTTATCTTATATACCCTCTCGGGTAAACTTATCTAAATGACCACCATCTATTTTTTCTTAAGCATCTACTCATGTCCTTTAGTATCTTCTACTAGTTTATAACTTTTCTTCCATCTGAGAGCTCGTAGTCTCAGATTAGTGAGATTCGGAGGAGATACATTAAAATTCTGATCTTTCTTATGACAGAGGGTAGAGAAAAAAATTGGGGTTTTATATATGAATGTTGCATTTGAAAACTCTTTTTACTGAGCCTCTTCACATGCCTCTCCTCTGTCTAGGTAGAAGAGTCAAAAAAATTCAGCTCTCTTGGAGCTGGAATTCCATGGGGAGGGGGACAGAAAATGAATAAGTGAACAAAACCAGAACATAAGAATGCTATAATGAAAATAAAAGTTGTTTCAGCAGAGAATGACTGGGAGGCTGTTTCTGCTCATTTGTTTTCTATTGGCTGGTAGAGGAGGAGCACTCAGTGAGAAGGCCACATTTAAACTTGATTTGAATGATGTAAAGAAACAAGCTCCATAAAGGTCTGAGGCAGGGAAGGGAAGGGAGCATAGACCTAGAGCCACAGTCAGTGCAGGGGCTGTAAGATTGGAGTATTTTTCCCTTTGGGCCAGAGAGAATGCTACTGTGACTGAAATGGAGTAACAGCAAAATTGACATTAAAAAGTCTTAAGGAGAAAGAAGAATGGAAATCTGAGAAACAGGGCACTAACCCAGGAGTATAGTAGAGAAGAGCCCTGGGATGACAGCAGTGTCTTAGAAACTGTTGGTCCAAATTGATGGAGGGATGCAGAAGATCTAACAGAGAATGTCTTTAATATTAATAGGAAGAAAGTCCCCTATCACATGAAATGATTAAGAACCCAGTAGATTCTCATGTTAAGACAGGTGTGTCTGTTTTCTATTAATCAGAAAAAAGAGGCAATAAAAATTGTGAGAAAGATAAATATTGGATATGAAATTAATATTTCAAATAAGAAGAAGGCTGGAATGTGGCATGCTTTAGAGCACTTGATATAACTTAAGGTAAGAGAACACATTTAAACTTGACATGGGGCCTCCCTGGTGGCTCAAGAGGTTTAGCACCGCACTATGAAGCAATCTGCAGCCTCTGCAGCACAAGTTCCATCCTCAGCGGGCCAGGGAGCAACACACATGGCACGGCAGACCACTCCTGTCTCGCCCGCTGCTCCCCTCAGCAGTGTATTTCGGTCCATCTGCCTGTTCTCCTCCCTGCTCTGTCTCTGGTGAATCCTCTCACCCTCCTGCACCTCTGGCCTATACCCCAGCTCTTTTATAAAAATAAATAAATCTTTAAAAAAAATAGAATGCTTCACTGTAAGTTCTTTGCTACAAGCATTTTCACCACGTAAATAATCTTAAGACAATCTTGCCAAAAAAGATAAAATAACTGTTTGACAGTCATCCCCTGGGCCCATCAAAACCAAAAATTTACCAAGCTATGGCAAATGCAAAAGAGGTCACTAGTAATTCACAGCAATCACTCAGAGCAGTGATGATTAACTTTAGTTAGCTGACTTAGTTACAACCACTTGTTCCCTAAGGTCATCTTTACCAAATTTATCACATAACATTGGAAGTTGGAATCAAAAGAAGAATCAATCTTCTCTTATTTCCTGTAAAAGAAATGGTTATATGATTCTTCTTTTTTTTTTAAAGGAAATTTTAGTGATTTTTTTTTTTTTTGGGGGGATCCTCGCCAGCGGCTGGGGAACGAACTGGTGCTGCAGAGGCTGCAGGCAGCCTTGCAGCCCAGCGCTCAACCGCTGCACCACCAGGGGAGGCCCGTGATTTTTTTTTTTTTTTAAGATTTATTTATACAAGCAGTGGGGTACAGTCAGAAGCGCGGGAGGGTAACAGAATTCACCAGAGCGGGGAACAGAACAGGCAGACTGATGAAATACACTGCTGAGGGGAGCAGCGGGGGGCAGGAGAGGTCTGTGCTCTATGTGGGACCCTCGCTGGTGGCCGCGGATCGAACTAGCGCTGCAAAGGCTGTGGGCAGCTTCGCAACCCAGCACTCAACCACTGTGCCACCAGGGGAGGCCCGGTTATATGATTCTTAAGGAGTATGTTTTTAAATACAGTAACTCCTCACTTTTATCACTAATGGGTTCTTGGAATTTGTGATACCCAAAGGAATAAAACTCAGCTATAAAAAATGACTTTCTATTTGCAACAACATTGGTGGAACTAGAGTGTGTTATACTTGATAGATACGTCAGAGGGAGAAAGGCACATAATTCCGCTTTTATATAGCACATAAAGGAACTAAATGAATGAGCTAAATAAAACAAAAATAAATTTTAGAATGTAAAACCAAATTATTCATTACCACGTAAGGAAGGGTGAAATGGGGCAGGTTAATTGGATAAAAGCAGTCAATTGTTTGTTGAAGGGTAGAATTGGACTTTCAGTGATATACTTATTGTAAGAGATACATGAGTTGGGGTCTCCCTGTAGCTTAAGGGGTTAAGCACAGCACTGTGAAGCTGTCCACAGCCTCTGCAGTAAGAGTTCGATCCCCTGGCTGGTGAGGGAGCTACCCATATGGCGCAGCAGACCTCTCTTGTCTCACCCGCTTCTCCCCTCAGCAGTGTATTTCAGTCTGCCTGTTCTGTTCCCCACTCTGTCTCTGGTGAATCCTCTCACCCTTCACACCTCTGGCCTGTACCCCAGTTTCTGTAGGCATAAATAAATAAATCTTAAAAAAAAAAAGAGATACATGAGTTGACAGATACCCGAAACCTATATGATGTTATAAACCAACGTAACTTGAATAAAACATTTTTTTAATAAAGCAGGTCCTTGAATAATGTTTACTTCAACAGAGTGGGATTGTTTTTTTCTCATTGATGTTATAATAAACCTTTGTATCAGGATGCAAACTTAAAAGAGCTTTGCATTGTTCTGTGCTAACCTTCTACACTGCTGTTGTTTTGGCATAGGGTCACGTCTGTTGATAGATATTCCAAACTTCTAAGGGAAATGTGGGTTCCACTCTGTACCTTTGAGGTCCTTGGCCTCTTTCTCCTCCCATGTAATGTGTTTCAGAATAAGAAACCAACTCTTAGAGCAAATGGTCACCTGTAGGCTTAATAAAGCTGTGAATAACATCACTAACTGTAAAGAACTTGCAACCAAATTTGCAACCAAACTGTCAGACCAAACTGTTAACCAGTCACTTTATCTTTTGTGGCAAAGTTGCCTCCTCACCAATTAGTTACACAGTGAAAATGTCTGGGGGGAAAAGGCTCATGGCAAAAAACTTCAGCTGCATGGGACACATTCTCCTTCGAGCAGTGCAGGTTTCAGCACATATGGTTCAATTGCTGCATTGACTTTTTTGTGAGTATAATCACATTTGTCAGTGCTGCAATGGATGATATTTATGCAATTATAGTAGCATTATAGATTTTGTTTTGGGGTTTACCATTTTAGATTTAATTTCTATTGACAAACTAAGAAAGACCCACATGTAGTTAAGGACAGAAGGTAAATATTGTACCCCTGATGCCGCAAGTTAGTTGGATGAGACTGAGGGACTTGCACCCCATACACTCATTTTCTAGTCTTCTGCCTAGTGCATCTGAGGGGTGAGGGTTTGAAGGAGAATGTAAATTAATTTTTTGGGGGTATGCGTTAAAACTTTAAAAAACTCTGTGTTATTTTTATGACCTTATTTTTAGGACACTGTCCTTTTTTTATCTTTCATTCTGTATTATTTATGGAATGTTTCTGATGTTGCATATGCCATGCACTGGGGACCAGTGAAGAACACGACAAAAAAAATCCCTTCTGATGTAGCTTATGTGGGAGAAAGTGTTTTTCTCTAAGTATAAAAAAGACCCAGGTTAAAGGAATGGAGTATCGGTAGCAACTAAGTCATGATGGGCAACTCCCAAGGTTCAATGGCTCCGTATAAATCAATCATTGCTAAATCTTCTAGTCCTGGGATTGAGACCTTCATGTCCATGTTCCTGATGTGCATCTCTGAGCCTGACTGACCTCCTGCACTCTGCATGAAACCTCCTCCCTCTTCTGTCTTCCTTCATTTCTTCACACACGAGCCCACCGCCAGCCACTTCCTAGGGCCTGCTGGTTCTCCCTCCTGGCTGGAACTGGACTTCCTGCACTGGTGCATGCTCACTGCCCCTTCTCAGCCTGGCCATCATTGTTCATTTGGATTATTGTGACATACTCCTCACTGTGTTCCAAATTATTTTGCACTCTGCAGGAAAAACAATATTTAAAAAACAAAACAAAACCTGATCATCTCATTAAACTAAAGCCTCTCAGTGGCTTCCTATAGCCCTTAGGAAACTTTCCAATTCCTTAGTATGACTTAGTGTGACTTTCTCTCTCTCATGTGTGTGCATTTGTGTGTGCAGATAGCACCTATGCTGCTATTTCTCCTTCCAGAATGTTCTCCCCATCACCTTGCTCTTTTCTGCTAGGGTCTCTCCATACTTAGGCCTGCTCAACTGCTTCTGTTGCTGGCGGGGCACAGGCTCCATGCTTGGTCATGAGGGTCTGCCTATTTTGGTGTCCCTTTGTGTGGGGAAGAGCAGTTGTAGAAAACTGGCCCTAGGATTCCACCCCTTGGTTCAAATCCTGACTCACTTTGGCAAGTTATTTAACTTCCCTTAAGCTGTGTGAGCATCTGTAAAATGGGGATCACGGTGAATTTAGCTGCAGGGCTGTTACAAGACAGGTGACATGCCCAGCGGTGCATCAGGCATAACAGCCCCCCAAGAGCGTGAGCTTCCTTCTTTGCTACTTTTGTGGTGACTGGCACACCCTGTTCGGCCCTTAATGAGGCTCTCAGGGAGGTCTTCCCGGAGATGCTTTCTGTTTTCCTGGACCCCACATTTCCCCTCCATGACACACATCCCCCTTTATTGTATTCATTTGTGGGTGGTCAGGTGGTGTGTGAATTCCACAAATGTGGAGACCAACCTCCTGTTTCCGCCAGTGTACCCGGTCTTCAGCTCCCTCTCTGTACATGGGAGGACACAGTTAAAAAGGAATAATGAGGATTGCAAAGAACTTTCTGCCTTGTGAGACATGGGATCTTAGAACACCTTGGGAGAACAGCTCTTCATTTGGAAATGTATTCTGTCATTCTACAGAAGAGCCTTTTTAAATGTGTTTTTTAATTGGTTAAAAAAGTGCTTGAAGTGAAACTTATCTGTACCTCCAAATCATGTACAATGTTATAACCAATGTTACCCCAATCTAAAATAATACAATAAAGAGTGCTTGTTTTCCAGTCATGTTTCTGATTTTGAGAATATTAGGTCTGTCTAATTATACAAATGGTGGAACCACCTCTGCCAGGTGAGTGCAGAGAGAGCAGAGCCTACAAAGCCTCTCACACCCCTCATTATGCAAGGCTCTCCTCCTTGGGCAGGTCCATTTTTATTTATTTTATTATTATTATTTTTTAAAAGAATCTTTTTTTTTTAAGATTTATTTATTTATTTATACAAGCACTGGGTACAGTCAGAAACGCAGGAGGGTGAGAGAATTCACCAGAGCCAGAGCAGGGAACAGAACAGGCAGACCAACGAAGTACACTGCTGAGGGGTGCAGCAGGAGCGGCAGGAGAGGTCTGCGCACCATGTGGGACCCTCTGCCTGGAGACCAGGGATGGAACCAGCGCTGCAGAGGCTGCGGGCAGCTTCGAAACCCAGCGCTTAACCACTGCACCACCAGGGAGGCCCGGGCAGATCCATTTTTAAGAGGCAGTATTCATACCTGTCCCCCACCCCCCACTCCCACCCCAGTCCCTCGCAAACCTGTCGCAGGACCAGTCATCACTCCTGCCTGTGGATGTTGCTCTGAGCTGAGCCGGGCATAGGCATAGGAGGTGGGTGTGACATTTCAGGCAGTGATCTGGCTCCTTTAAGAGCATGGACAAGCTCCATGAGTCCTGCAGCCTCCCCCCCCCACCCCCAGTCAGCAGCAGAGCCCAGCTGTCGGCAGGCCCCAGGGGACCTCACAGTGTTTACATGAATGGTCATATGGTAACCTCTTCCAGCTCACCAGTACGCTGCAGTTACCTCATCTGCAGTCCAATGACCTCATCCACGTAAAATGTGGCAAGTGTGAGGCAGGAGCAGAGCAGGCCCGGGCTGTCACTCGGAGCCTGGGAGAAGATGTCCTTCACACCAGCTTAGGGAGTCAGCGGAAGAGCTGTCCACTTCGTAATTACTCCCAAGGAGGAGCTGATTCATAAGTCAAGTGGATTTGTCTTCCTGGGGGTGGGGCTGGCGATGCCTGTATAGAAATGTGTGTCCCACATCTGGGAGTTGCCTTCTCCATCCCTACTGAGACAGGCACTGACCCCAGGCTGGGCAGAACAACCATCCCCGTCCCCCACCCCCCAGCCTCCCCAAAGCTACGCAGGCACTTTGAGGATGTTGATATACAAACAAGATGAGAACCGCACCATAGAAGCAGAAAGGCACGTGTCTCTGAACTCGGGGGCAGTAGCATCACTAGGCATTTTTTTCCTATTGTTTATCACTTTCTTTGAATTATATTTGCTCTCCCCCTTCAAAAAATACTGCATGTGATGACTAGGAATATAAAATAAATTACCTTTGCCATAGGCTGCTGAGTTTATTAGCCCCTTTCAAGCTCTTCACAATGTAAAGGACAGACTGACCTAGAGTGATCTCCTCCTTCCTATCCGAGGCTGCGAGGCTGCGGTAACAGGAGCTCTGCTATTTGTACATTTAACAGCTTAACCCTTTGAGGGACTTCTGAGTTCTGTATTGTTTCTGGGATTTCCTTTCAAACATGTCTCACTTTGGGATGGCATTTTAATTTTAAGGCAGCTGCTTTATGTTTTACATATCATGTATATGTTAAAAAAAAGATGAAAAAACAAGCCTAGGAGATAAAAATGGTAGTAGCAACACAAAAGTTAAGAACTTATTTGGAAAAGGTTGGCACAATGAAAAGATTCTTGGGGGCAGGGGCTCATTTTAAGGAGCAAATGTTAATAAATGGACAGTCATCCCCTTGACTGCATGGAGCTCAATTAGTAATATAGGACCCTTTGCTCTTTTCCTTTAAATGCCCCACGACACCAGTTAGTAAAGGTGGGGTCTGAGTCTTCTAGGGAGGGAGCTAAACACTTGGCTATAATGAGCAAAGGAGCAGAGGTCATTATTTCGATGGAGTGTTTGCTATTTACTCCCAGCCCTGACATATTCTTTCTTATTAGCAAGCCTGGAGCAGCACTGGAGAGTGTTCAAGTCATTTCACCCAAAATCTGCACTCCAGGACACACCTCCTGCACACAGCTGAATGCCCTTCTGAGCAAATTGCCTCCCCAGCCTGTCCCACCTAGGCTGCTGGGAAATAGCTTTTCAGAGCAAGGTAAGCACTAAGGCAAACCGAGCTGTATATTTAAACAATTATGAGCCTGAGCGTGTCTCAGCCTCCTGCTGCAAGGGCCTGAGCAAGATGGTGTAATATGCGCATTTTACATATCAATGGCAGAGGAGGCTGTTTCCAGATGGCTGTACCTATTTCAAAGCCACCTTTTTTTATGCAGAAGGAAGACTGTGTGACCTCCTTCCAAGTAAATGTGTTTTGTAAGCCCTGGGAATGAATGCTTAAAAAATGGTCCTGGGCTATATTTCATGTCCAGTCCAACGTGTTGTGTGTGCACAGCTGTTGGGGGCTGGCATGTGGTAGCATATTAAAAGGAAGATTACCATTTCCCATTTTTCCCCTTTCTGAAAGCTTGCTATGCATATATGAAACTTGTGAAAAAAATAGGCATAATGAGACAAGGAAGCCAGGTCTCCAGGCACTAGTCGGTGCACATCTGGAGTTGGTAGCATTCTAGAGATAGTTACTTATTCCCAGGAGCCGCCGCCCGAGTGGGAATGGAAGCCCCGTATCCATGGTGAGCTTCCCTATCGCTCCGTGCCAGGTGTGCGCGCGCGTGTTGTTTCTTGGAAAGGCTGTCCTCTGAGGAGGTGGGGAGGGGAGAGCGCGAGAGACGAGAGCAGGAAAAAAAAAACAGAAGGGAGGTAATTAGGCGCCACCTTGCCTGACGGAGTCAGCTCTGTCGTCTGAAATCAGGAATGGGTATTGGAAGGACGCTGGTGGGGTCAGATGGTGCCGCGCAGCTTTCTCAGCGCCTGCCAGCTCCGCGCTGGTTTCTATGGGGACAAGACTAAGGCAGAGAAGCCCTGGGGTCAGGAAAGACACACACACAACAATGCCAAGGAGGACGGGCCTGGGAAAGTCCTTGCTACTTGCCTGCTCTGCAGTGTGATCTTGGTCTTGACCCACAACCTGAATTCATGCTGTTTTTTTCCCAGTTAAGAAACCGGTTGTGTTTCAAATCTCATCTGCTGTTATTTGGAAAAAGGCTTCATGGAACAGCATTTTTACTGACTGGCTGACGGGCCCGTGTTTATAGTCTCATTTTAGGAATCCAGAAAGTGAGGTGTTAGGAGCCCTATAGACCTGCCTTACTATGACAGGTGAACTGGGAGGTGGGTCTGACCGGTTTCCCAGGAAGAGAGTTTGTTACAGTTTCATAGATTCATGGACTTTGTTTTTTGAGCTGCAAGATTGTGAGGTTCC
The DNA here is from genome assembly GCF_014898055.3 of Talpa occidentalis. Taxonomy (NCBI): domain Eukaryota; kingdom Metazoa; phylum Chordata; class Mammalia; order Eulipotyphla; family Talpidae; genus Talpa; species Talpa occidentalis. The sequence continues at coordinate 60,366,226 of NW_026555331.1, read as the reverse complement.
AGATGCTCTGTGTAAAACAATGCCCCACAGGGAAAAGTCGGGGAGGGAAGTGTGAGGTCCAGCTTGAGGCCACCCTAAAAAAGGGTTATAAACAGCAGCTGCTTCTATTGTGAGTGACAAGTGCTGCCTATTAGTTTGGGTTTCCTAACTCCTTGTTTCTTTCTCTTAAACCAGATGTGACTAAGCAGGAGTTTGTCAGTTCATACGTAGACCCCAGATGGTGGGAATCAGGGAAAGGAGCCTGTGGGGTGTGGGGGGAGTATGAGGGTTCAGACGGGAGAAGGCACTCTGCTCTTGCTCAGGTGCGGTCTTCCTCTTCTCCACATCTGATCTGCTCTTCCTGCCACGCAGCTCTCCAGATTTGGCAGCTGAGAGGTGCCTGACTTCTCTGATCCTCAAGCTCATATGTGGGCACGTGGTGGGGGGCAGGCACAGGACCCACAGCAGGAGAGATGATGCCACAGGGGTCCTCAGAGGAGCGATGATGAGGTAGCCCCCAGATGGAGGGCAGGCAGAAGCTAACAAAAGAACGCCATGCTGCTGGGATCATGCAGATCCTGGGTGATGAAACGTGAAGATACAGGCAGAAAAAGACAGAGACATTTCACAGAGTCACACCTGGGGAAAGGATCCATCAATTCCCCAGTTGCTAAGGAATAGATGGCAACCTCAGTGCCTTGCTACTGCCAGCTAAGTGTGTGTGTTTACCATTTAAGAAGCTGTGGGTTCAGACACTCTTAATTCTTGCCTTCTTAGTTCTCTTTCCTCCTCCCTTTCTTTTCCCAAGGTAGAGCACTTTTGAGACATGAATCAATACCACTGTCTGAAGTGAGTTGGGACAGCCAGGAGTCAGAGCACAGAATGGGGAGGTTGGGAAAGCAGCGTCGCGTACAAAGCTTATTTCTGTCCCAACACTAAAGGCATGTGGCCCAAGTAAAGGGGCCTGTGAGCATCAGCCTCTGTCTTGTTGTCCTCTCTTTTTTGTGGAGGTGACAAGAATCCTTGCAAAACATGTCTTCTGAAATTGTCACTTGTGCTCCCAGAGCTGTTTCTGTCACAGTGTAGTAGACAGCCGTTTCTGAGTGACACAGCAGTGAATGCTCATGTGCAGCTGGTAGAAGTGATTTGGGTGCAACCATTCTGGAGAGAATTCAAAAGTATTTAACTAAATTATATATTTTTATATGCTGTGGCTCAGCAATCCCGACGTACTCCAGAGAAACTCTTGTACATGTCTATATGGAAACAAATGTGGAAGGATGCTCCTCACAGCATTATTTTGGGTCTGAGGTAACTGCAGGCAACATAGGTACCCATTGTTTGGGGAATGGATAGAAGAAATGTAGTAGAAGCTTATGGTGGAATGTCACGCAGCAGTTGAAATCATGGAGGAACATAATTCTTTAGAAAAAGTGTTGAACGAAAAAGTAAGAAATTGAATAAGAATTCGAGATCTATAGCATGACTCTGTGTTAATACAGTTCAGAAGCCCATTCATATACAAACAACGCTCTCCTTTAAAGACATGCACATCTCCAAGGGCAAATTCCTAATACATGAGAGAAGTGTCTACTAGCAGGGAACAGAGGAAGGAGACAGGTCATGGGGACCAGGATAAAGGGCAAAAAATGCATGTAAACTTAATGAAAGGAAGAATTTTGTACCATTATAATAACGTGCCACTAACTGAAGGATGATGAACTCAGCTCAGTACTTTAATTCCTAAGTATAAAAACTCATCTATGGCCATTAAAAAAAAAACCCAGCTCTCCCTCTCTGTCTCCTTCTGTCTTTCCCTCTCTCATTTACCTACCTGTAAAAGGCCTTGGTTTCTGGGATAAGAGGGGGCTACAGAAATGCATAAATGCTTAGACAATAGCACCATCAACAATTAATCATCAAATACTCTTTAAACCTGCACTATGTGTTTGGTCCTGTGCTAGGTATGAGGGGGCCTGCAGAAACAGATTTACAGGCTCATCATGCAGCCTGGAAATCATGTAAAATAATAGTGTGCATTACAAAACAGTTTATAATTAAGGCCCAAACTGTGTGAGGCATACCACATAAGTTGCATGAGATTAAAAAAAAAAAAAAAAAAAAAAAAACGTAATTGGTGAGGACTGGCATAAAGTTAACATTTTTTCAGTCAGGCAACATTTAAAGGAGAATGAAGCTCTGCACTAAGGGATGAAGGAAGGCTGGGGTGGCTTGGGTTGGAACAGGGCAGGAGGTCTTAAGAATTGTCAACGGGCCACAGGTGAAGCAGCCAGAAGCTCCAGAAGGGGCCAGCTGGAGGTGTGGAGAAGGTGGGATGCAGTGCTCACCTCCCTTGTGGCTTGTGTGCCATTTATGTCCTGGGAACTATACTGTGGGGCTGCAGCGCCTCCACCCCCCATCCTCAGGAAGGCATTTTGCGGGACACACCTCGCCTGCGCATGCGCAGGCGCAAGGCGTGGGCCCTTGAGCTTGGGCTTTGGGGTGTGGCCAAGAGAATACATCTGCCACTCACCACTGTATTCTTTCCACTTTATTGTGGCTGCCTCCCAGCTTCCTCTCATTGCTCCAGTGGGAAGAGGATTTGTTTTTAAATCACAATCTTACACGGACAATATTACATAGAAAATTCTCAGTCCACACTGTTGTGGGAAGACCTTCCAGTGATCATTTTTAAAGATCTGTTAAAAAATCATAGTAATGCATGCATGAATTTGAGTCAATCACTAGTACAGGCTTGTTAAAACAAGTCAGGAGTTCCAAGACCCTTTCCCCTCCATTTCTGCTCCCGCGGAAGGCAGCCACATGGCCTATTAAGGATTATATTTGTACTATTTAATTTTTCAATTTCAGGCACTTAGGATTTAGCTTCCTTTCCTCTTCCTCCCTTGACACAAGGAACATTTCCCATCCTCATCTTCCCAGTGGAGTTCATATTACAATTTTGATTAAATGAATATTCAGAATATGTTATTCAAAGATGAGCCATGTATTCACTATGATTATTTTTCCTTTCCAAATAAATTTTTGATCTCTGGAACTTAGCTGTCCAGTACAATAGACAGCAGCCACATGTAACTATTGTGTTCTCCTTTCACATAGCAGCATAACTAAAGACTTGATTTTACTACTGTTTAATTTGAATTCTTTTACATCTAAATTTAAAAACTGGTGGCTTTTGGAAAATTTTAAAGTATGTTTGGAACACCTTCGGAATGTACATTTCAACTGCACATTTAATGGAAACTAAATGTAGCTGAAATAAAGTATGTTTGATTTTTGAGAGTTTTTTGCATGCAAATTGAGATGAGTTGTAAATGCAAAATGCGTACTGAATCTCAAAGATTTAGTATGAAGTAAAGAATATAAAATACCTCACTAATAATTTTATGTTGCTATTATGTTGAAATAATACTTTGGATATGTTGGGTTAAATAAGATATGTTGTTGAAATTAATTTCATCTCTGTTTTTGAAATGTGATTACTACAATATTTAAAGTTCCATATGGAGATCACTACCTCTGGATTATAATTGCTTTATTTATTTGGTTTTATAAGCATTTATCAATCCAATTCTAAGCCAGTAGTGGGGATCTCTGCTTGAAATGTGCATTCACATCAGACATTCTGTCTCTCCATTTTCTGGGGAAGTCTGTCCTGGAGGTCCCTCAAAAACTCTTGTCTGGACTTCTTACTATCATTCTGAGAGCTGGGAATTCCTTTTATTGTTCTACTGTGTTAAGTCCGCTTCCTGGATCTCATATTTTCTTCCTACTCAGTTCTTTTCTTTGTTTGATGAAATACACTCTCCCATAGTTTCCTAAGAAAAGTGTGTAGGAGTTTAATTTTCCATATGTCTGAAATTGTCTTCATTCTGTACATGCCCTTGACTCATAGTTTGTCTGGAGAGATAATTTCAATACAGAGATAATTTTTCAGAATTTGGAAGGCATTGCACCATTGTCTTTTTGCTCCTGGTGTTGCTGTCGAGAAGTTCTAGGTCATTTGAATTTAATCATTTGTATGTGTGATCTCTCTCTCTCTCTGCCTCAGTCCTCTCCACCGCCTCTTTCAGAATCATCTTCTCAACAGTTCTGTGAGGTGATGTGACTCTCAGTTCTGTCACATTCCCTTGAATGTTTTAGTGGTGCTTTCTTCTTTTTCTCTGTTCTTTCTCTTTGAAGCTCTATTAATTTGGTGAAGCGGGTAATTATTGGTCTGTTTTTATCTAATTTCATTATGTTTTCCATCTCTATCTTTTACTCTTCTTTCTAAAAAGTTTCTTCAATTGATTTTCCAGCCCTTTTGCTGAGATAATTTATATTATCATATATTTAATTTATAAGCATTCTTTCACATTGATTGACTACCTTTTCTTTTAAATAGCATTCTGTTCTTGTTTTGTGGGTGCAATGTCTTCTATATTTCCTTCTCCAAGGACAATAAAGATCTTTTTGTTTTTTAGATTTCATCCCCCTCCTCCAACCACCCTCCCAACTCTGTTTCCTCTAACTTTCCCTGTTCCATGAATTTTGTGTCTCATATTAAAAGATTCCTCAAGTCTCTGGTAATCCTGGGTTGTACTTGTTGTTTAGGGTTGGGGGCTAAAGGCTGATCAGATGCTGTGTGCCTGGAGGTGTGCTCTTGATGAAAGGGACCTTCTCTTTAGGGTGGTTGTGGGGAAATCCCATGTGGTTGTTTTAGTTCTTCCCTATAGAACTGATCAGAAATCCCAGAGGAGAATTTGCCCATCTCCTGCCTGGAGAATAAAATCCTGGCTGCCAGCAATCTGGGAGCTGAGTTATTGAAGAGGGATTTCAATATTCAGCAAGTATATAACCTTACCACATCTACCTGTTTCTGTAAGGTAGTTGCTGTTGGCTGCGTCTGCTATTTATTTCTGTTTAACAAACTACCCCAAAACTTTGTGACTTGGATTAGCAATTTTATTTTGATCATGATATTTAGAGTTAGGAATTTGATAGCATGACTGGGCGGTCTTGGTGAGATCATGTAGTCTGAGCTGTGGGAAGTGGGAAGGCGCACTTCCACCCTGGCTTCCCTCACTCTGCAGGGCCTCTCTGTATGACTCGGGCTTCTCAGCATGATGGTCTCAGGGTGGTCGCACCACTGCTATGGCTGCTAACTTCCAATGAGCAAGAAACAAATACTGCCAGGCTAGTTGAAGGCTGGTCCAAGAGCTGGCACGGTATCACTTCTAGCACATACTGTTGGGCAGAGAAGTCAGTCCCCTCTCCCCCCATTCAGGGATGTTTATAAACAGATTCCTCTTGACAAAATAAGAATGTCACATTGAAAATGAGCATGTGAACTGGAAGATCTGCCATCTTTGGGAAATTTAATTGGCCATGTAGTCCAGGTTAAACTTGATTAAAAATAAATTCTACTGGGCTTCCCCAGTGGTGCAGCTGGTTGAGCACAGTGCTGTGAAGCTGTCTGCAGCTTCTGCAGCTCAGGTTCTATTCCTGGCTAGCTGGGGAGATACCCACATGGCGCGGCAGACCTCTCCTGCCTTGCTCACTGCTCCTCTCAGCAGTGTTTTTGGTTTGTCTGCCTGTTCTGCTCCCCTCTCTGTCTCTAGTGAATTCTCTCAAACTCCTGCACCTCTGGCCTGTACCCCAGTTCTTGTATAAATAAATAAATCTTTAAAAAAATTCTATTGAGCATGATTTTCACTAATAGGAAAACTATCCATTGTTTCTTCTTGCTTATAGTTATTTTCCATAGTGTCCTTTACTGTTGAAAATCCAAATTAAAGTTTGTGTTAAACTTACCTCTTAGCTTTTTGGAATAAATTTAATTCATAAATACACAGTTGCTCTGAGTTTTCAAAAATGTTTTCTTTATGTGTACTAAATCTTTTCATATGTTGTTATTTATTTTTTGTCAGTTTGCTTTTTTCCTTTGGGAGGAGATCTGTATTTATCTGGTTTGGAGACTTGAGAAAAGGGTTTGTCAGCAAATGTGTTGGTTCCTGTTCTTGTAGTCCTACAGGGAAAATCTTAAATTTTCATTTATTTTCCTTGCATAGAGATCTAAGGAGAGGGATCTTGGGTGAAGTTGGTAGCAAATTACTGCGAAGGGATTCTGCACGAGGAGTTTATTGCTTTTCAGGTAGCTCCTTTGAAGCCTCTTGTGGTGGAGGTATGGATCGGGACTGTCCCCAGCTTCCTCCAGGGTTGCCAGCAGTGTGTAGTCACCAAACTGCTCTCATTTGCTACGTACCAACATTTCCACAGTCTCATTCGTCTCATTCTCTTTCAATCTGAGAATTTCCCAGGTCTTTGGGGGTCAGGGGGAATTTACTCCTTTCTCTGTCAGCCTTGAATAGTGTTTGGTAGCATTTGGCCCATCTATTTTCACTGCACCCACTTATGTCAACTTTCTTTTTCTTTTTTCTTTTTTTTTTTTAAGATTTATTTATTTATTTATACAAGCACTGGGTACAGTCAGAAGCGCGGGAGGGTGAGAGAATTCACCGGAGCCAGAGCGGGGAGCAGAACAGGCAGAAAGACCAAAGTACACTGCTGGGGGGAGCAGCGGGCGGGGCAGGAGAGGTCTGTGCACCATGTGGGAGCCTCTCCCTATGGCCAGGGATAGAACTGGTGCTGCAGAGGCTGTGGGCAGCTTTGCAACCCAGCGCTCAACTGCTGCGCCACCGGGGAGGCCCTATGTCAACTTTCTTGAGGTTTCTGGCCCATTCTTACCATCATACCATCCTTCCTTATTTTGCATCTTTCTCCAGTGTAGTATAACTTCATGATACTTTTTGTGGATCTGGGAAGGGAGGGGCATTAAACATGTCATTAAATATCTGCAATCTCATGGATCACTTTGCTCTTGGTTTTCGTTAATCAGGTTAATAAATATGTGCTCTAAAGGATTGATTATACTGGAAAGAGTGATTTTTTAAAAAGATTTTTTTATTTATGCATACAAAAGCTGGGAAGTAGGCCAGAGGTGCAGGGGTGTGTGTGTATGAGAGGATTCACTATAGACAGAGTGGGGAGCAGAACAGGCAAATAGACTGAAATACACTGCTGAGGGGAGCAGCAGGAGAGACAGGAGAGGTCTGCTGGGTCATATGTGGGTTAATTCCCTGCCCGGGGATTGAACTCATGCTGCAGTGGCTGCCAATAGCTTGGTAGTGCTGACTTTAACACTTGTGCCTCCAGGGAGACCCTGGAAAGAGCGTTATTTTCCCCCTTATGACTAAAGAAGAGTTGCTAATGTTATCTACAGCAGTGGTTTCAATTCTGGAGGTACATTTGGATCACTTGGGGGTTTTGGCAAAATGCTGATACCCAGGCCATAACCCCCAAGGTTTACGGTTTGATTGCCCTGGGATTGGGCCAGGTCACCTGTTTTCATAAAATACTCGTGTAGTTTTGGCACTCAGAGTGCTGAGAACAGTGGATCTTAGCTTAGAGTAAGGGGTACACATGTGTGCCTTTGGAATGGGGAAAAAAGAAGAAAAGGAAACAGCAGGGGTAGGAAGGGAGATAGGGTTGAGGGCAAAGTGTGGACTTCAGTGCCTCTGTCCAATTCCCTGCTTTGCTACTGAGTGTCTGTGTAAATCTGTTACCTCTTTGGGGCCCATTTCACTCTCTGTAAAGTAACAATAATGACACCTGTCTCATGGCACTGATGCAAGACAAAATTGCATGTCTGTAAAAGCAAATGTTTGCTTTCATTTTCAAAAAAGAAAAGAGAAAATGTAGTACTAGAAACATGAAAGAAAAGGAAATAACATGAAAGAAAAGAAAAGTTCCTAAGTCTGAGAACAATGGTAACCTTTTTGTTGGCTGCCTGACCGTGGCATGAATCTAAATCACTTACTTTTTAGTGGTGAGAAACTGTAGGGGACTGTCTAGGAAGAGAATCCAGAGGGACCTGAATTTGCACCTCAGTTTGGAATGCTTCTCTGTGCTAATGGCAGTCACAATTTCAGCAGTCAGTTTACAGATTTTGCAACCATTACAAGCTATTCTTATTTCCTCTCAAAGACACTTGCAAAGTAAACTTAGGATTGATGGGCAGGTGGAGTGCGTACTAAAGTTCTACGATCTTTTTTTTATAAAGTCTGTGCAAAGGCCTCATATTTAATTAGAGACAAAAGAATTGTCTATCATGAGGCAATTTTAACCTATTTTGTCTTCTTAGACTGAGTCCATAAATAACATCTAGAGGGCCTCCCTGGTGGCCAGGGGTTAAGTTTCAGTGCCATCATCACTTAGGTAGCCTGAGTTCAATCCCTGGCCACATGGCACAGCAGACCTCCCCGGTCTTGCCCACTGCTCCCCTCAGCAGTGTATTTCAGTAAATCAGCCTGTTCTGCTCCCCACTCTGTCTCTGGTGAATCCTCTTCCCCCTATCCCTGGCCTACACCCAAGTTCTTCTATGCAACAATAAATAAAGTAAAAAAAAATATGTAATTCTGGAAAAACATTGAAAAAATAACATCCACATGTTTAATTAATATGTGTTCAGTACTATTAGATTTTGTGAACAAACAAGGATCCTGCTGCTTCTCCTCCTGTAACAGGGTGGTCCCCAGGAATGGGGGAGGTTCCAATTGTGTGGCTTTGCGTGGAGTTCTTCCAGAAAGTTGAAAAAGAGCTCAACCAAGAAGAGGAGCACCTGTTTGCTTTGTTCGTAGGGTTCCAGAGACCTCCAAAGAAAGTGAGGAAGCTTTCCTCCGTTGGCAGGACAGGACAACCCGGCCAACGAAAAAGTCCTGGTACCCTCGATAAGAGGAAAGCCCAGGTGGAGTCTGATGAGACCAACTTTGTTCCTGAAGCCTACATGGACCGGATGCCAATGGTTCGCTCTGATCCTCTATGGAGTATTCCAACAAAGCCAGCTAAAATTGCTGTTTAGTTATTCTGCCCTGTGATTTTATGCAAAAATAGGTAAAATGGTTTAAAAGTAGATTTAGTTTGCAAACTTTTGCTATGCTGTTAAAAGTTTGGGATCAAGGTTCAGAAAATTTGTGTTTTACATAAGTTGAACAATTTTAAGATTTTTTTTTTTTCCTGTGATTTTGACATATTTGCTGTCTTGTTTTGGCTAATGCCTCCAGATTTTTTTTTTCTTTTGGCTTGGATAATGGACTATTTTTCAGAATGGAAAACTGTCATACTGGACATTCATGGACAATGATGCTGACTAATTGCTGCTTCTCTTACACACATTGTAACCTTGAAAAAAGACTGTCTCCTAAGACTACACCCTGAGATCTGTGCCACCATAGATATGGTAGAATAAAAATTAAAAGGGGGGATTGTAACAGGGTGGTCCCCAGGAAAGGGGGAGGTTCCTGGTTTCCTGCCCCACCCAAATGGAGGGTGGAGCTGAGCAGGGAGAGGATGAAGCTGCAGAGGAGACTGAGGAAGGAAAGAAGCAGGATGCAGAGCCAGAAGGAGACCTGGAAGAGGCACATGGAATGGAGAGACATGTGAAGAAACTGTGCTTGCCTTTTGGTCATGGACTGGGTGACACAGATGTGGGTGAGACCCGTGGGGAGGTGACAATGGCAGCTTTTATCTTGATTTTGATTTTGCTCTTTTCCTTCTGGGCTTGTCTGGTTGTTTCTGACCCTTTTCTGTGAGCCCCCATTGGAAGATGCTTTAGACTTGTGGCAGGCTTTGGGGTCTTGCTCTGGGCCGATCCCATATGGATGGGACCCACGAGGGGACGGGTAACTTTGGGTGCTTCATTTAGAAACTAGATTCTTTGCCTTTCCTGTATTGTTTCCTAGTTTTATTAAAGTTCCTTTCCATTAAAGTCTCATATGTTTTGTGTTGATGCGGCAGATGGCAGAACCCATTTAGAGTAGGCAGGTTTGCAGGGTTGGGCTGCTCCTCTCCCTGTCCTGTAACACTCCCTCCCCCTTCCCCTTTGTAGTGAATTGAAGTATATGCCATATATCCCTAAAATATACATTCAAATCCTAACCGCTTTGGGGTGTTTTCTTGGCATTAACCAATTCTTTAACACCAAAACTGGGTATCCAGTAATTCACTTCAATTCTGACACCGATTACCCAGAGTTAGTGCAGACCCTACAGGTTAAGGGCTCAGTCCCACAAGACTGCCCCCACTTCTGAGGTGTCGCAAGTCTTAGGCCACCCAAACTGTTACAGGGCAAACCCAATATGAAATGGGTTGGCCTGACTGTGAGTCCTCACCCCTGTACTTAAAAGGGAATTATAGTGAGTCTCAACCACATGCATATGCAAAAAGGGCAATAAAGGGTTTCTTTATAAAAAGGGGAAATGAAAAAAGGAATAAGTCAGGGAGAAAGAGAGAGATAAATTGGTGAATGTGTCCTACCAATTCCACTGAGCTGGGACTGTTATAGAGCAGCCCCGACATCCTTTTCCCCCCTAACAGGACCTCAATAGCACCCTGAAATCCAGTGAAAAACCAAGAGCCCCCAAGGCTCAAATTGTTAGGGGGAAATGATGTCCTGAGATAATCCCATGCAGGCTTTGTGGACCCCACCCCCACTCCAGACTAAAGCCATCAAGACATTGGGAAAGACAAATCCCTGCCCCACCTAAGGGAGGGTGGAGCTGAGCAGGAAGAGGAGAAGCTGCAGAAGAGACTGAGGAAGGAAGCAGGATGGAGCCAGGAGACCTGGAGGAGGCGCATGGAGCCTAGAGACACGTGAAGAAACTGCGCTTGTCTTTTGGTCGTGGACTGGGTGACACAGATGTGGGTGAGACCCATGGGGAGGTGACAATGGCAGCTTTTATCTTGATGTTGATTTTGCTCTTTTCCTTCCGGGGTTGTCTGGTTGTTTCTGACCCTTTTCTGTGGGTCCCCACTGGAAGATGCTTTAGACTTGTGGCAGGCTTTGGGGCCTTTCTCTGGGCCAGTCCCATTTGGATGGAGTTTTACCCACGAGGGGATGGGTAACTTTGGGTTCTTGATTTAGAAATTAGACTCTTTGCCTTACCTGTATTGTTTCCTAATTAGAGTTCCTTCCCATTAAAGTCTCATATGTTTTGTGTTGATGCGGCGGATGGCAGAACCCATTTAGAATAGGCAGGTTTGCGGGGTTTGGGCTGCCCCTCTCCCTGTCCTATAACAAAATGTCTGGGTTCTATACCAAGCCTGGTTGCTTAATTCCACCCTCAGTTCTCAGCAATCCTTCCTTCGGTGGTGATGACATGGGATTTGTAGACCTTGGTGTCTTGGGTCTGTTTGGGGTGGGGGTGGGGTCCACGAAGCCTGTTTGTGGAGTTTGTTCAGGACATCCTTTCCCCCCAACAATACTACTGACTGTCCAGATATCAACTGAAGGTCCCTTTTGTTCCTCTTCAACTTTGGTAAACTTGCTAGACTGACTCACAGAACTCTGGAAAAGAGTTTACTTCTGTTATTATAAGCATACACTCAGGAACAGCCAGATGGAAGAGATGACTCTCCCACCCCCATCACTTCATTAGCATAAACTCCAGTGTGGTTGGAAGGGGCTCATTATGAATAACAAAAGCCACTCCTATCACTCAGGAAATTCCAAGGGTTTTAGGATTTCTGTGCCAGGAACCTGGGGACTAGGACCAAATATACTTTTGTATTATACCACAACTTGGAATCTGTGAATGTGGCTTTATTTGAAAATAGGGTTTTGCGATGACACTAATGTAATGACCTTAAGATAAAATTATTTTAGATCTAGAGTAAAATCTAAATTGTTTTAGATCTAAATCCTATAACTAGTATCCTTGCAAGAGATTAGATTAAAGAGAGACACACAGACACACAGGGAAGAAGGCCATATCAAGACGAGGCAGAGATAGGAGTTATACTTCCATTGTCAGTGGCTGCGCAAAGAACTACTTGAAGCTGCCAGAACCTAAATGAGGCAAGGAAGGAATTGGAGATTTCAGAGGGTGCGCATCCCTGCTAACACCTTGATTTTGGGCTCCTAATGTTAGGGGGAAAGGATGTCCTAAAGTTAATTCCATACAGGCTTTGTGGACTCCACCCCCACCCCAGGCCAAAGCCAAAGACACTGGGAACTCCAAATCCCATCACCACCAAAGGGAGGGTGGCTGGGATCTAAGAGTGGGGTTAAGCAGCCAGGTCGGTATAAAGCCAGACACGTGGGCTTTGGAGGGGTCCCCCATTTTTGCTCTCCGCCAGCTCGCAGCGTCCGGCCAGCTCTGAGAGTGACTTTGGGTTTCCAGGTCTTCGGATCGGGTAGGACGCATTAAAGACTTTATTTCCCTATTTTCTCCCTGAGTTGTACATTTTCGTTGTTTTTTTTTCCCTTGTAAATAAACCTTTTATTAACCTTTTGTGTGTGTGCCTGTAGTGGAGTATTCATAAGTCCCTTTTAAGCGCGCGGGTGAGGACCAACAGCCAGACAACCCGTTCAATATCGGTGCTGCCCTATAACACTAACAGTTCTACAACCATGAAAGAATAAATTTTGTTTTGAGCCACTAAACTTGTGGTAATTTGCTATAGCAGCCCTAGGAAACAAAGACACACTTGGTCAGCCCTCTTCCATATTCTCTTTCCTCCTGCAGTTTAATTGTAATGTTTCATAAATTATTATTGTTCTCAAGAAGGATCTAATTATGCTGGAGCAAAGAACACATGCCCCAGTAAAAATTAAACAATACACAAGTTTAATGTCCAAACAGGGTGACAAGTGGGATGCCACAAGTCTCCCGGCAGCCCTCTCCCTAGTGAAGAGTGTACACAACAAACACAGGGAGGCCAGGCACGCACTTGCCCTCATACTCAGTGTTTCTTTTCATCAAACATTCTTCGATCTGAGAACTAGTTTCCTCTTTTCTACTCTACACAACTTATCTTATTTAGTAACTTTTGTTGTAACAGTGTGGTCCCCAGGAAAAGGGGAGGTTCCAGGTTCCCTGCCCCACCCAAAAGAGGGTAGAGCTGAGGAGGGAGCAGAAGAAGCTGGAGAGGAGACCGGGGAAGGAAGGAAGCAGGATGGAGAGCCAGAAGGAACCCTGGAGAAGGCACAAGGAGCAGAGAGACAGGTGAGGAAACTGTTCGTGCTTCTTGGTCCTGGACTGGTTGAAACAGATGTGAGTGAGAGACCGGTGGGGAGGTTGACAATGGCAGCTTTTATCTTGATTTTGATTTTGCTCTTTTCCTCCAAGTCTTGTCTGGCTCTTTCTGACCCTTTTCCATGGGTTCCCACCAGAAGGTGCTTTAGACTTGTGGCAGGCTTTCAGGCCTTGCTTTGGGCCAATCCTGTTTGGCTGGACTTTTACCCATGAGGGGATGGGTAACGTTGGGTGCTAGATTTGAAAGCAATATTTTTTGTCTTGTCTGTATTGCACACTAATTGTATTAAAGTTTCTTTTCATTAAACGTCTTATATGTTTTGTCTTGATGTGGTGGATGGCAGAACTTATTTATTTTATTTATTTATTTTTAAAGATTTTTTTTATTTATGCATATAAGAGCTGGGGTACAGACCAAAGATGTGGGGGGTGGTAGTGAGAGAATTCACAGAGACAGAGTGGGGAACAGAACAGGCAGACTGAAATATACTGCTGAGGGGAGCAGCGGGCAAGCCAGGAGAGGTCTGCTGCACTATGTGGGTTAACTCCTTGGTTGGGGATTGAACTTGTGCTTGCAGTGGCTGCAGATAGCTTCACAGTGCTGTGACTTAACCCCTTGTGCCACCAGGGAGACCCCATGGCAGAACCTATTTAGAGAAGGCAGGTTTGGGGGTTCTAATATTGTCTCTCAATCCTGACTTTTCTATTGGAAAAGTCCAAATCTTATTTTCAGCATGTTTAAGTCTTTGCTTACTCCTTAAAGGGATTTTTTAGGATATATGTGACTTAAAGATGGCAGATAAAATCACTGGCTTGTTTAATCTCTCATGAGAGACTATGAGAAATTCAAGACCCAAATTCATGACATTTTTTTCATGTTTAGGAAAACATGTACTTTGACCTTTGAATCAATAATTATTTTTTCTGTCTTGTTTCTGAATTAAAATCAATCACTACTGGGTGATGTCACAGGGAGAGGGCAGAGCAGAAAGGGCTAGGAATCTGTTCTTCCACTAAAACAATGACTGAACTGGCCAGAACTGCCAGTCCATTCAAGTGCTGTCTGTGAGGGGGGTTAAAGAGACAGGACCTAGACTTTTTCTTTTCTTTTTTTTCTTTTTTCTTTCTTTCTTTTTTTTTTTTTTTGCTCTCCTTTACTGTTAGATTCTCTACCTGTCAAGTTACTGGTTGACTGCAAAGATAACTGAACAGAAATATCAGGGAACACCCAAAACGTGGAATACATATGTTGCAAAAATAATTTGGGAAAGTTGCAAACAGATGGTTTCAGCTTTCAACAAGCAAGACTCAGAAATTCCTGAGTGTGGGAGAATTAGGTTTTTAGAGTCACCATAACACAATACTAAAAGTGCCCAGTTCTCAACATTAACAAAAATGTAGAATATACAAAAAGACATGAAAATATGGTCCATTCTAAGGAAAAAAGGAATTTGGTAAAAATTGTCCCTGAGGAATCCCAGACATTAAAATTATTAGTCAAAGATGTTGAATTTCTGGGCCTCCCCGGTGGCGTAGCGGTTGAGCGCTGGGTTGCGAAGCTACCCGGAACCTCTGCAGCACCGGTTCAATCCCCGGCTGCTCCCTGGCCACCGGAGGAGGGTCCCACATGGCGCGCAGACCTCTCCTGCCGCCCGCTGCTCCCCTCAGCAGTGTACTTCGGTCCTTCTGCCTGTTCTGCTCCCTGCTCTGGCTCTGGTGGATTCTCTTGCCCTCCCATGCTTCTGACTGTATCCAGTGCTTGTATAAATAAATAAAAATAAATCTTTAAAAAAAGATGTTGAATTTCTGTCTTAAATATTTTCAATGAGCTAATAGAAACCATGACAAAAAAAAAAAAAAAGGAATCAGGAAAATAATGTATGAAGAAAATGAGACTATCAAGAAAGAGGTAGAAGTAAAGAGGAAATTTTGGAGGTGAAAAGAACAGTAATTGGAATAAAAAACTAACAGAAGGGTTAAAAGCAGATTTAGGTAGTCAAAAGAAATGATCAATGAATTTGAAGATAAAACAACTGAAATTATACAGTCTGAGGAGCAGAAAGAAAAAGGAATGAAAAAACTTGAATAGACCATGAAGGATGCATGTAGTACCATCAAACACACTAATGTACACATTAGAGGGACTCTGGAAGAGAAGAAAGAGGAGGGAAAAAAATTGAACATATAATGGCCAAAGACTTCCCAAATCTGAGGAAATACATGAATATTCAAGAACCTCTATGAACTCCATGCAAGATACAAATATCCACTCTGAGATACATTGTAGTCAAATTGTCATAACCCAAAGACATAAAGAATTGTGAAAGCAACAAAAGAGAATTTGTGACATTCAAGGAATCCTCAATAAGATCAAGAGCTGATTTCTCACCTTGGAAGGTATGAAGGCAGTGGAGTGATATATTTAATGACTTAAAAGAAAAAAAGCTCTCAACTAAGAATTCTATATGTGGCAGAACTATCTTTCAAGAATGAAAGAAAATATAAAACTGGCAAGAACTGCCAGTTCATTCAAGTGCTGAAGTGCCTATGAGGGGATTTAAAGAGAGAGGACCTGGTCTTTTTTTGCTTCAGGCAGCAAAAGCTGAGGGATTTCATTCCCCATAGACCTGCTCTACAATAAATGTTGAAGGGCCTGCCTGGTGGTTAAGCGCCACACTGAGAAGCTGTCCGCAGCCTCCGCAGCACGTGTTCGACTCCTGCCACCTGGGAAGAAACCCACATGGCACAGCAGACCTCTCCTGCTTTGCTCCCCTCAGCAGTGTATTTCTTCAGTCTGCCTGTTCTGTTCCCCGCTGTGTCCTCAGTGAATCTTCTCACCCTCCAGCGCATCTGTCCTGTACCCCAGTGCTTGTATAAATAAAATATAAAAATCTTAAAAATAAATAAATTAATTAATGTTGAAGGGAGCCTTTCAGGCTGAAATGAAAAATAAGCAGACTAAATCAAAGCAATTAGAAAAAAAAAATAACACTGGTAAAGGTACCTGCATAGGTAAATATAAGATCCCGTATCATTGTAGTTTTGGTGCAGTTAGTAACGTCTCTCTTTTCTATATGATTTAATAGGCAAGTGCAATGTAAGTCTATGTTAGTGGGCATACAATATAGAAAGATGTGATCTCTGACAATAATACTATAGAGAGAGAGACATGGAGCTATATAGGAACAGATTGTCTGCATGCTGTTGAAACTCAATTGGAATTATTTAAACTAGGTTGTTATAAGTTTAAGATGTTAACTGTAACCCTCATCCTCAAAAGTAACCACTATGGAAGCCAACATCTTCGATTAATAATTCTAGTGTCTGGAATTCCTCAGGGATGATTTCTGTCAAATTCCTTTTTCCCCATGAATGGGCCATACTTTCAAAGAGAGAATCAAAATGATACAGTACAAAATCAAACATTCCCTAAACAATCTACATTTTTTCAGAGTATTTTGTAATGGTTTCAGTATGGGTTCTCACAACCCAGCCTATATAAAGGGCACCAGTGCTCAATCTTCCCTTTGAGAGTTTGGAACACTTAACTGCCAGTTTTACAAGACCAGTTGAAGATCTTGGGTTAAAGAAAGAGTGCCGTAGAATGGAGAAAGCACTGGACTGGAACACTGTAGAAGTGGGTTCTAGCTGCCCATATTCTTTGCAGCTAACAAGCTGTGGGACATTGGACAATGCTCAATTTTCTTATCTGTAAAGGGAAGATGTTGATCTGGATAATTTCAAAGGTCTTCTCAACGGTCACTCTGTTCTGATGACCACTGAGGTTTGCACACTGACCCCTTGTTAGGACATGCCCTCTGAATTGAAGAGCATGAGTAATGGAGGCCTTCCTTTTACTCATTTCCAGCATGGATGCACACTGTCTGAAACCAATTTTAAAAGGGGTGAAAATATCAGATGAGTGGAAGGAACATTGCAAAATTACTTAGGGCGGGAACAATGACATCCTCACCAAAATTGATGCCTTCTATCTGTGCATATATTCAGAGTTCCCCCCAAAGGCACAATGCCCATTACTTCTTTGTCAGGTAAGACAGGTAGACATTTAGTGCAAGTAAATGAATAATTATTGAGGGTCCTCTGTGGGTCAGGTGATTTTCAAATTTGTATACAAAATTTTCAAAACTGCACACAAAAAACGAGAAGAGAATCTTGCCTTTAAGGAGCCCATGTAGTACATCTGCAACCAAGAGGGGAAATTGATGCTTATGTTGAATTTTGTGAATGAAATCACATGAGAAGAGGCATGCTGAGGCAGGAAGCTAGTTCTGATTTCTAGAGCAGAGAACAGTATCAGGCTGCATCTCTATCAGTCTATGCACCATTTTCACAATGTACTAAAGAGGTAGCTATAGAAATCCTTTTGGAAATAAACTCTGGTCAGATGCACTTGACTATAGGGATTTTGTTCTAATCAATAGTCTGAATATCTCATGTTGAAGTTAACACTTCCTTTTGTTCTGTTTAATTGAAAAACACACAGTCCCCACCCTCTTTTGCTTCTGGTCAATGTAATAAATTCCTCATTCAACACTTGGCAGAATTCATGAATATAGTACCCTTGGGGCAAAATGATAGGAGGAAGTACTGACTTGAGCCCTGTGAGATCTTTAGGGTCCCTGAGCCACACATTTTCAAGTGGCAAGGTTTGCAGAGTTTATACTCTCTTTATCTGGAGGTGAGAAAGCTGGACTTTTTCCTTTTTTTGTGCCTCAGTAAAAACTTTAAAAAAGGCCTAGCTTTCTTGGTAATCACATTAACTCTTCACTAATTTTTTTAATGAGTTTTGGGCATAAGTGTCTATTTTAATCTGTACCACTCTTGCCATATCTTTGAAATAATTTTATGTCCCATATGTCACAAGACCCAAGGTCAGAATTATGTGGTTGCTAAAGAGTTAGACATAGAGATTAATGGACTGAATATTTACCACTCAATTTAACAGACCCTAATAGCTGGAACCTTATTTGTAAAATGTGCCTTTTAGAATGTGATTAAGTTAAGGACCTTGAGATGGGGAGATTATCTGAATTACCCAGGTGGGCCCTAAATCCCTCTCTTCTTGTAAGAAAGAGGTGGCAAGAGATAACCTACATAGAAGAGGAGAAATCCACATGAAGATGGAGTGATGTGGCCACAAGCAAAAGGTTGCAGGCAACCACTAGGAGCTAGAAGAGATGAGGAACAGATTCTCCCTAGAGTTTCTTGAGGGAGGATGGCCCCAGAGACATCTTGATTTCTGCCCAATTAGGATAAAGCTGAACTTCTGGCCTCCAGAAGAGAGAATACATTCTGTAGTTTGATGCTCTCAAGGCTGTGGTAATTAGATGCAGGAGCCACAAGAATCTACTGTAGGAACCAAGATGCATAGGTCTATGGTATGAGAACCATCTGGCTCAGCCTATAGATTACCTCTCAGAAAAATGGCTTAACTCATAAAATAAAATGCACAGAATCATGAGGAAAGCCACATATATTGAATGCAGTTGTAAGAAAGTAAGAAAACAACTTTGTGCAGCTTTGAGGATATTCATCAAGATGACGTTTTTCTCATACAGGCAGGTAAGAGCTGATATTATTTTTGGAAGATGCCAGTGTGAAGATTGCTGCTGTCCAGCTGGAATCACACATCTTGTTGTGGAGTGGCCTGCAGTGAAAAAGGTCGAGGTCATGTGTGATCCACTGGGGTGTATAATAGAAATGACACTGATGTGTTTCAAAGTAGCAATGATACTGATGTGTTCCAAGAGTCTTAGAGTGGCTGTAATGGAGTCATGGAAATAACTGGTGTGCTCTAGTAATGGGACTTGGTTTGTTGTCTGCATTAGAAGTGGAAGGAAATATAGATTTTCCTCCTCTTTCTGAACGTAAAGTATTCCTATGAAACAGTTTTTCAGCAGAAATAGCATAAAACAAAGAAGCAATTACCAAAACTTTATGTGGAAAAAATTTAAGTGTTTCTAGGCCCAAGAACTAGTTGACCAAATCATACCAAAATGCACATAAAACCCAAAATAGTACTCACATCTTGTAAAGGCAGGAGTGATGTGTGTGATGTATTAATATAAATAATTCTTGGTGAAGGAAGGAGCTCAGTGCCAGTGGAACTGCAGAAAACCCTAAGCTGAATGCAATTTTCACTTTTCATCCTTTGTTGGGAGAGTAGAAATCCTCTTTGGATTTCTTTTGGTTATCAAAAACAGGTAATGTAGGTCTTTTGTAAAAGTGAAGTAATTTAACATTGACTTTTGAGAAGTGGGGATACCTGTGCTATCCTGTGAACTTCAGACTCAGGAGTCCCAGCTCAGAGGCAGAGGGGGTAGGAGTGCCAGCTGAAGGACCCCAGAGAATGCAGTGAGGGCTACAGGCTGCCCCAGGGTTCTGGTAAGGATGGCAGGTGGGGAGGAGCCGGACCCCTCACCTGTACTCCGACAGCAGCGAGCGGCCCCCAGGAGCTGCCCGTGATAAAGCAGGCATGGCAAATTGGACAGTGTGTCAGGTTGACTATGAAATATAACGGATTAACAGCCGAGGCTGGTGGTGTGACCTGCTTTCAGCCACTTCATTTAGAAGTTATCATATTGCTGGATGCTTCCTATAATTTGTGATGATACTGATTGTGATAAATCGTGAGTTTCTGGCAAACTCCCCGAGCCCGCTCCAATGGCTGAACAGAGAAAATGTGTAATTCTATGGGAACATTCATGCCACGAATAAGAGCGAGGATCTGGCCGTAACAACAGAATGCTCAGTCAGTGAACAAAGTAATTAAATCAAGCTAATTAAATCACAATAAAAATAATTTTAATTTAATTAATTTCTCTGCACTGATTGAACATTATGTTGCAACCATGAGGCTTTCTGAACACTAATAGAATTTAGGGGCTGGGACACTAAAGTTGTGGTCACTGGTGTGGTACGTGGGTTATTGTTGAGGGAATGAAATTAAATACATTTAACGAGATGCTGAAATGTTGACTGAGCCACAAATAGAAAATGGTTTTGGAATTAAGCTAATGGGGCCTTTTCCTTTCTCAGTTAGCCTTCTGTACTAACTGGGGCAATAAATGTCAAATTTGGTAATAATTTAAAAGGTCTGGTTCAAGCCGATCATGGACAATTACTTCGCTGTGTTAGGGTGAGTGGGAAACCTTAGGTCAGGATCTCCACAGTGAGTGGAAGTAGTAGGGTCACTTACCTATTATCAGTATTACCCCCAGCCCTAGGGCCTAATAAAACTCCTAGAAACATAAGAATTAGAATCCTGTGACATTCTCAGTCAAGGACTCAACAAGTGACAACGAGTTTTAGTAGCAGCATGAGATTTAGGTACGGCATATAGAACTTTCTGGAACAGGTATTGACCAAAATTCAGTTACTTTTTGAAAACATGCATGGTTCTGCTGGCTGCTTCCTCTTTTACTCAGTGTTAAACAAAGATTTTGTACTAATCGGTACTCAAATATTATATTGAATTATCCAGGTCTCAAGGAACTTCTTTCCTTAGAAAATTAAGGACAGTACTCTCCTTCCAGGGCGGTTTAGACATTGTTCAGTTTATAATCAAGAGGATACTTACACAGGACAAGCTCAAGGTCACCTCCCTGAGACTAATTTTGTCATGTAAGCAACAGTGGAATTCTGAGTGTGTGTTAGCAGCCGCTCACATAATTACCAACTGTGATTTTAGAGGAGTCCTGTGCTTTGGATCTCAATATTATTTATCATGCACGTTATTTTAATTAATATTTTGTGTGTGTGCCAACAATTGAACCAGACCTCATTATGACTAGTCGGGGCACTGCATTGTTTGTTGAGTGGGATTGTTTTCTGGGATGCAGCTGGTTTTCCTCCTCCGCAGCCAGGGAGGGTGAAGAGACCAAGGGGCCAGCATTTACAAAAGCTTCTGCTGCTATAAAAGTGTGTAGTGCTCCCCAGACCTACACAGCTCATCAGTAAGGATCTGTTTTTCCACCCAAAGGAGCGGTTTGTGGAGATACCCTGGGGAGGGCTCAGGACCTAGGGAGAAGGAAGTTGGGGACAGTGTTTGTGGTATCTGAGTGCTACAACCCAGGAACAAGGGGTGTTCAGAGTAGATTGGCACCTTTTCTGTTGTCTGTTGTTATGTAATTGTGCAAACAGTGTGAAATCCAGGATAGCACAATACCCATGAACCCCATCTGGCTGTTCAGCTCAGCCCACACAATCACCGAAGGCCCCCTGTTCCCCTAATGCTCCTTTCTCTCAGCATGTGTTGGCAGGTGCTCTTCTTAACAAAGCTGCCCCTGAGGTTAGAACATGACATTTTCTGGGAGACTTCTGCTGTTCTGGAAAGGAGAACTTTCAGCTTAACCTGCTTTCCACTAATTCACCCCCTCTGTCCTTTGGCCTCAGTCTCACCTGCAGTCTCAGTGTCATCCTGACACCCCAGCACTTCCTGGGTGCCTCCCCCATTACAGGTGCAAATGTCCACCCCCAACAGCACAGATCGGTGTCTCCAGACATCTCTCAGACATCTTTCTCTTTCGAGCACCTGACTTGAGGAGATACTGTCTTCCCAATTGAACCTTCAAGTCCCAGTGTTTGCTAATGAGGGTCACAACCCTAAAATTACCTTCAATCCTTTCCCTTACTATCTTAGAGTCATAAGGTCCAGTTCATATCATTTTTTACTGTGCTTCAAATAGTACTAACCTTCAGTTGAGGTCAGTGAGCTGCTGTATCATTGCATTTAGTTTTTCCAGAAACTATGAGGGAGGTGCTATTTTTATTTCCTTCATAGGGATAAGGAAATGGTGGCTTAAAGTTGTTCAGTAATTTACCCCAGGTCAGAGTTAGTGGCAGAGCTGGCTACTGAATCATGGTCCTCTCTTTCCAAAAATAATCCTCTTAAGCACCATCCTGCATCAACAATTGGGATGTATTGAGTAAAGTGTTCTGCTCCTCTCCCTCCAAACACAGAGCAGCTCATGAAGACACACGCTGCTGGTCTGTCCCCAGGCTCCACAATCCTCTTCCAAATCCTCTTTCCCAACCCTCGAAATCTCTTTTACAGAAGGAAGATTTTAGACCGACTAAGAATGTTAGGACAATTTTTTTTTCCCCTTACAAAGTAAATTAACTACACACTGTGCATCTGTATTGGTCCAAGGATTCGGCCACAGGGGGAAATCTCTTTAAAGGGTTTGACTTGAGACTGGAGAACGCCTCCAACCTTGGCCTTGACAGCCTCGCCAGGCGTGGGCTCTGCGCATGCCCAGTGCCCTGGTGCTCCGCTCAGGTGCTGAGATCAGCCAGACCCGGCGCCCGCACGAGACCCGCTCGCTTGGCTCAATCTGTCGCCCCTGGAGCTCCTCCTTGATCTCGGCGGTTCCTCCTCTCTTTGATCTCTTTCTCGCTTTTCTTCTCTGCTTTCTTTCTTTTTCTCTCCAAGTCGACTTTGTCAACTCTCATCTTTATCCCCATGCCAGCCGCTCACTTCTCTGTCATCTCAGATGCCTGGTTGTCTCCACAAGATGGTGTTTGGTTGGCCTTTGCCTGCTTCATAAATCTCTGCTGAAAACTGACAACAATAGAAAACCCAAGAAAAGAAAATATTTACTAGTTTTGAAATGGCTTGAATTAATGAAATAATGTTTGGGGACATTTAGATTGAACCATTGTAATTGTAGGTCGCAAAGTGTAATAGTAGCTCATGCAGGGATATCATTTTGTGCTATTTTACTTTCAGGTTTTTGTTAATCCAGTGGGTTTGGTGGAATTAGAGGGCTGCTGTGAAAAAAAAAAAAAAAAAAAAAAAAAAAGCCGGAGCAACCTGCTGGCGAGAGAACAGCCTTGTCAAACTGGCAGGTAGCTGCACGTTTAGCCTTTATCCAGCACACAATGAGGGCAATCACCAGGGCCTGGAGAAAGAGTATTGAACTGTCGACACAGGACGTTTTTGTTGAAAGTAGTCCTTTTGATTTCATCTTCCCAGTCTAATGTAATAAAAACGGACATTACCGAGCACATTCATCTCAGTTTGATAGGGACCGTCATGAATACGCAGCAACGTGTGCAGTCGTAAAGGTTATCCAACTGCCGGAAGTGCCTTGGGAGATGATTATTGATCCAAAGGTTGTGAACACCTTACCCCAGATGACGACCGGTGGGTGTCAGGGGAGCGGGCCAGTGCGCCGGGGAGAGGAAACGTGCTGTTTCTACTGGGAGAATATTTAACTTCTCAAACATTCCAAGTTTCAGCCACAAGCTCATTTTCTCTAATTAGCAAAGCCTTAAGGGGTTACCTCAAAAGAAGACGAAAGGAACACAAAGTGAAAGAGTCTTGAGCTTATTTTTGCTGATCGGATGGCTGTTTCTATGGAAACCGAAATGGAGGCTGGGACAGGCTGTGGTCAGAGGCCTGGTTCCTGTCAGCATCTTGTACTTTCCATATTCCCAAATTCCATACTGTGACTCCGGGAGTTTATGACCTCAGTGGGGATCAACTACAAAGAAAAGAGCTTCACAAGCTTGAGAATTTCGGAATTTACCCCAAACAAGAAGCTCACAGAATTGAGGTTGACTCTGGCATTTGGGAGGGCTCAAACTTACTAAACCTTCTAATTTCCTTAACTACTTGAAGCATTCCAAATTTGCTGTAACATGGTAAACATTACTCCCAATATTTATTTGTGTGGTTGCTAAGGTGCTATTTTCCACACACTGCTAAAGTTCACTGCTTATTAAAGGAACTGCTTATTCTCCATCAATTATACTCTGCCATGAGTTTATAGGTAACATTCTGCTGGCTTTTAGAATGAGAGCAGGTGAGTAATTGCTGATTGAATTTGAAACAGTATATAAATATAACTCCTCAAAGTGAGAAAGAGCACAAAGTGCTATTTATTTGCCATTCAAAGGCTTTTGCCTCTTTGTTCTAATAATTACTGTTGAATTCACTGTATTTTATACTCTTCATTGGCTCATATATTCATTCAGCAAACTTCAGCAAGCACCTGCTGTGTATCAAACCTCAGGTGCTGGATTGTGGGATTCCAGACAGAAGACACAGTGCTCCCCTCAAGCAAGGTATAGTCTAGAGTATTTGTAGGACAAGGTAGAGATTACAATACAGTATGATAAGCAATGTGGTAGGAGATGCCCAGGGCACAGTAAGAGACAGGAGAGGAGTCATAGTCTGTGTGTATGTGTGTGTGTGTGTATGTGTATTTGTGTGTGTCACATGTATGCTCACATGCCCAATGCTCTATGGGTGTTTGGAAGTACCTAGTTGGAAAGTTGGCTTCCTGGTGGAGAAGATACCTAAAATAAATCTTGAGGGATAAATAGAAACCACACTATGAAAGGGGAAGGGGCTATATCCTAGGTCAGTGGGATAACAAGAGCAAATGGCGTTCCTAGAACTGCAGGTTATTTTGTTAATGAAACCTACAGTTACTTGGGGTTTGGTAATGGATGAATCAGGAGAAATTGGCAGTACTCTTGTGTTTCATGCTGAGAGGTTTATTTGTTGAAAGAAGGAAGGAAGAAAGGACAGAAGGAAGGAAGGAGAGGAGGAGGGAGGGAGAGAGGAAGGAAGGAAAGGATAGAAGGGCCAGAAAAAGGGAGTACTGAAGAACAGGAAAGGATCTATGATTTATTTGCTTGTGTCTGATCATTTTCATAAGCGTATTACCTCTTGTACTATTTAACATCTGAACTTAGTTTTCTCGTTTATGAAAAAGAACTATCCCTCCTTCATGCGTAAGTTGTAAGGGTCTTGTGAGATACCTGATAAGGAGCTTAGCACAGTTCCTGGCACATTATTAGCATTCAGTAAAAGGTGGTTATTACTATTAGGATGAGAGTGGTGATGGATTGCAAGGGGCGACATCTCAACAGTAAAATGGCGATCATGAAAATTCCAGGGAGACATGATGGCAGCCTGACATGGGATGGAGAGACAGCAATTGATATGAGAGGTCTCTGGGGAAGCACAAACGTCAGGGCCGGGGGCTAACCATGTGCGGTGGTAAGAGAGAGGGGAGTAAGAGTAACTGACAGGTTGCTGGTTGGTTGCATGGTGGCCCCTACACTGGGGGCCAGGACATGGGGGAGCTGCAGGCAGTGTCCCCAAAGTGTAAGACCGTACAATGCCAAAACCCAAACCAGTCCTTGGTCTGCAGAGCTTGTTTTACAAAACTGGACTGCGATTGGGAACATATCAAGCAGTGCCTTTTGTAACAATTCCTGCTAATGACCTTTTCTCAATGTGTATGCCCACCTGCCTCCCCTCAGCCACACCTTGCCTTGCTGCGACTGTCCTGGGCCTGCTTCTCCAGCTTCCTGACCACTGGTAAGAATCAGGCCTCGCTAAACCTTCTGCCGTCAGCTCAATTTGTCACATGACCTTCCATGCAAGTGACCTTTAATCCTCCTTACACACCAGACCCAGCGTCACTGCATATAAACCTGCTGAAGGGGGGAAAAGAGTTATGAATCCTGCTTCTTTGTGTTGTAGCCAAAGCAATAAAATATATTCCCAATACTAATAGTGCAATTTAAATTTATTATCTTTGTGCTTTACAGTATCCATAGCAGTAAAATCCATTCCCAAGAGTATCATTACAATTTCCAACTACTTAAGGAATTATTTTTGTTTATGTTTTAAAGCCACAGCAATAAAATTTAATACTAACAATAACACTACAACTTTGTATGCCCTTAAAACTTGCTATAAATGATCATTGTAAAGAGAATGTCAGTAAACATGTAAATGCTTTTTCCAGGGGAAAGCAGTCTTTTTGGTTTGGCTCATGGTGAGCCCAGATTCTTAACAGTGTTGAGAAACATGTTTCTTTCCAATTAGTCAACAAATCTTGTTGATCCTGTCTCCTGAGTATTTCTTGAGTTGGCCCATTTCTGTCTGTCCGCGTGGCCCGTGAAGCCATGTGTCATTGCTGCAATCTAGGAGCTGTCCCCTCCTGCGTGTGAAGCTCTCACGGCCTCTCCTTGTCCTCTCTCCTGTCAGTCAATCAATTCCACGCAGTGCCCACGATGAACTTTGCAAAATAGAATTCATGCCAGTTTCCAGGAAAAAATGGGGGATAGAAAGCAAGTTATGATGCTCCAAAGAACCAATCAGCCAAATGCAGGATGTTGGACTCTGTGCAGGACAAATAACCTGTTTTCTCTCAAATCAATGACATATGGGAGAGGGACAAACAGAAGAGACTGCTGGAATCGAAGAGATGCAAGAACTGGAAATACAACTGCCAAATGTCACCTGTGGGCTTTGTGTGACTGCCGATTAGTAATTCCCACAAGCCAAATGTATAAAGACATTTTTTGAGAAAAACTGGGCAATATGACTATGGATTAGCTGTTAGATAATACTGAAGAAATACTTTCAATTTTGGCACATACTTATGTTTGTAATGCAAAGGCTTTATCAGTTAGAGGTGCATTCTTAGGTATTTACAAAGGAAGTGACATGATGTCTGGTCTTTGTTTTAAAACACTACAGCCCTTCTTTTCTCTAAAGTGGATGTTTTGTGGGGATAGATGAGCATCAAGTTGATGACTGGCGGAGCTAGGGGATGCATCCATGGGGGAATCTACTTTTATGAATGTCAGAAGAGTGACATGATTAAAGGTAAAAAATTCAAGAGACAGCGAAATAAGTCAGAAAGAAAAAGAAAAATACCGGATGGTCTCACTCAAAGCAGGAATCTAGAAAACTTAAATAAGGGACCAGGAAAAAGAATAACTATAAGAAAGAAAATATCAAAATCAACAAACAACTATGAACCAGAGACACTCTATGGGGGGTGGGGTGCAGGGAAAGGAAGGATTGGGGTCAAAATAAGGGGGTTGTAATTGTATGGGGAATATAAAAATAAAATTTAAATAAAAAAAAAGTTCAAGAGACTAGGCCAGATGATACATTTGTTCTTTTCAATAGTAGTTGATTTATTCAACAGATTTTTTTTCCACTATCTTCTTCAATTCAACTTCAATTTTTTCACTATCTTCTTCAATTCAAATTATAGTTGAACACCTACCTTTTGCAGAATTGAATAAGACACAGTTTCTGTTCCCCAGAAGTTTCCCATCTAGAAGGGGAGGAGAGACCTACATTTGTGAAAGGTGAATGGTAATAATAATAATGGTAATACAAAAGCTAAATTGGTAATATACAAAACAACCAAAAGCTAGGACAAAAGACTCAAAGTACAGAGCACTGTGTATATGTTAATTTTTGAATTATAAGAAGAAAAATTAGAATCTTCAGTTTTATTTGCTTGTATAGGTATAAAAAATCAGGAAGAAACATAGTTTCATAAGAAACTATGAAAGACTGCTGTTTAGGAGATGTGAACTGAAGGCCAGAAAAGATCTTTTCCTGAATACTTCTTTATACATTCTGTGCTTTGAAAACATGTGAATGTATTGCACATTGAAAATTTAATTAAATGAAAATAAGCTCGCAGCTCCATCCTTATGTCTCCATATCACTCCTCTATTTAAAGCCCTTTATGAAGTCCCTGTAGCCTTGGTTTGCAAGACACAGGTTTTTTTTTGTGGCTTTTCAGGGTCACCACAATTTGAGTTCTGTGTCCTCTTGCCTCCTGCCTGACATCTCTTGAGCTTTGAGCTTGTCATAAGGATTCTGCAGGCTTGCTCCTGGGCCAGATTGCCTGTAACAGGGATGCCAACATGCTCTCTGCTCTGTCTGGTTTGCTCTCCCTTCATTTTGACTTGGCCAGCTCCTGCTCATTCCTCAGGTTTCTTTGGAGAAGGCACTTTCTCAGGACAGCCTCCCCTCACCTCCTCACGCCCCCACCGAGGCCAGCCAGCAATGTGTGTGGGGTTCCTTTGCTGCTTGCTCATACAGAACCACATACTTCTCTTTTTTTGGAAAGGTAATGTGTCAAATTTATAAGTAATTATTTGACTTCACCTTTTTTACTCATCTCTAAACTCTATGAGAGTTTTAGATCTCATTTTCTCTTATGTTCCATCACCTATTTCCAAATTTTAGTAGGAGTTTAATATAGACTGTTTAAGTGAAGGGGGCCACAGTTACAGAAAATAGAGGATCAGTTTGCATGTGTCCCACAGACAGAATGCAGGAGAGGATAGAGTTTCCAGGAGAAGAGGCGAAGAGAAAGACTGCTAGAATGATCTGACAGGAAGTGGCATAAAAGAGCATAAAAGAAGTGAACAAAAGTGCTCTATGTGAAGCAGAGGGGTTCTTTGACTCAGTGTAATGAGGACAGACATACTTACTAGAGAGAGGAGAGCCATGGGGGGAAGTGGATAAAGGGAAATGACTTCAAGTTTATGAGGGATGAGAGGGGTTGTTAGCCAGGTGTCAGAGTCCATGTTTCTGGAGGCCTGCGAGCCTCTAGCAACTGCATGAAAACTTCATGTGTGGAAATCTTTATGTGTATTGTTTTTCCTGAGAGAACTGCATAGTTATTTTAGGATTCTAAGTCTGGAAATTGAGGATGGACTAAAGATCTCATCAGCCTTAGATAAAGCAGACTACTAAGAAGAACAGAGAAAGATATGACATCATGAGTGGGGGAAGGAGAACAGGGGAGAACCCAGAGGTGAATGTGGGAGCATTTCGCAGAAACAGCCCCTTGAGTGGGCGGGAATGGGGAGTGGAGTCAGGAAGGGTCGCTGGAGGTCATCGAAACCCTATGGAGGAACGCTGTCACTGCTTAGATTTGAAGCACATCATTTGTTTCATTTAGTCCCATTTTCACTGTTAAGGAGAAGGGTGGGTGAACTTTACAAAAATACCTTCTTGTCGACCTCATCAGGGTACAGCATCTGGAAAGTTGTGAGTTTTTTCCTTAATTTATGCAATTTCCACACAATTTTATGTAAAAGCCACCATAATCCCACTGAGTGGTGGGGGGTGCGAGGCCCTTAGCTCAGCTTGGTCCTTAGCCCCTCATTGACCTTCAGAAATTATGGAGATTTAGTGTCTTCCCAAACAGAAGAATCTTTTCCTGTCAAGTTTGTATGTGGTCACTTTGGAATGGCCTTTGCTTCTTGAATGTTCCAAGCATGGACTTCTACTCCAGGACCTTACACTCCAGAAGCAGATTTGTACTGTGGACACTCATGCTTGCCTGGGCTCATCCTGCTCTGCCTAAGACTAGTGGGTGACCCTCAGCCTACTTACCTCTGCGCCTCAGGTTTCTCATCTATAAAATGGGAGTATTAGTCCCGAGTTCTGGGGTGTTGCTGAGCATCAGGTTGTGCAACACAGGTGTAACGAGGAGAGGAGACCCTGCCCACAACAGCTGTTCAGTATTTATTTGGCTCCTCTTCTCTGGCTGCTGTGAAGTCTGGTGGAAGGGTCACTCCCTCCTCCCCTTCCCACGCCCCACCCCGAAGGGTAGGCAATAGATCAGCCTGGAGGCAGCCCCTTCCCCTTTCAGAGCCATCCGAACTGCCCCTCACTGCTCTCCCCGCTCAATATTGCTCCAGAGTGACCGGAGGGTGGCGGGTTTAAGGCAAGCCTTCTCATCTACAGGGCAGGAAACTTTTTTTTAAAGATTTATTTATTTATGCATACAGGAATTAGGGTACAGGCCAGAGATGTGGGGGGGGAGGGTGAGAGGATTCACCAGAGACAGAGTGGGGAGCAGAACAGGCAGATCCACTGAAATACACTGCTGAGGGGAGCAGTGCGTCAGAGAGGAGAGGTCTGCTGCGCCATGTGGGCAGCTCCCTGGCCTGGGATCGAACGCACGCTGCAGGGGCTGCAGCTAGCTTCATAGTGCTGTGTGCTTAACCCTTTGTGCCACCAGGGAGACCTAAGGCAGGGACATTTTTAACCAATGCTTTTCAGCTGTCAGGGGATGAGAAACTCCATTTTCTTTTCAAGGCTCTTGAGTCAAAGCCCATGTTTTTTTTTTTTATTCCTTCTCTGCCACCTCCTCATTTTGTGGTTGTGAATAAGTTACCTGCCATCACTGAGTCTTGCTTGGTGTCCTTGTTTCTAAACTGACTATCTAGGCTGCTGGGGAGGTGCACGCATCTTCTCAGGCTGCCGGACCGAGTACCACAGCCTGCAGCTTAACAGGAATTTATTTTCTCACGGCTCTGGAGCCTGGAAGTCTGAGATTCAGGTGTCAGCTGGGCTGATTCCTTCTGAGGCTTCTCTCCTTGGCTTGTAGATGGCAGCCTTCTCCCTTTGTTTTATATGGTCTTCCCTCAGTCTGGGTACCATCTGTGTCCTCACGATAGGGGCTAGGGAGGGAGAGCATACCTAGTGTAGGAATCTGCACGTACATACACAGCACGTACATACACATGCAAACACTATGCGGTTAATACTCTGTTTTCTTTGAACTAAAACTCTTGTTTTTTTTTTTTTAAGATTTACAAGAGCTGGGGTGTAGGCCAAAGGTACACGGGGTGAGAGGATTCACCAGAAACAGAGTGGGGAGCAGAACAGGTGGATCTACTGAAATACACTGCAGAGAGGAGCAGCATGTGAGACAGGAGAGGTCTGCTGTGCCTAAAACTCTTGTTTTGAACTGAGATTCCTTACCCAATGAGGCCTGAAGAAGTGTCAGACATTGATGCCATCAGGAAAATAGGATGTTTTCCCAGAGCCAGGAAAACAGGATCTGCCTGAGTCAAGATGACCAAGGAGGCAACAGCAAACTCTGGGGACATGACAAAGACCAGGGCACCAGCTGTGATAGGCTGTTGTGATGGGAGGTTCACTTATGGCTAACTCTCTTTAGTTCACTAGAAAAAGGCTAGCTCGAGATGAAATGTTAGAGCGGGCTTTTAGGTAAATAATGCCTGGTCTCTCAGATCATTGGTCTTGCGACAATAGATTCAATTCCTGTCTCTCTTCAATTGGCAGTGACAGGTAGCCTGGATCCAGCTTTTTCTGGTTACAATAATAACTTCTTCTGGATAGGACACCTATTTTTACCTAACCACCTCCTTCAAGACCTGATCTCCAAATAAGGTCACATTCTGAAATAGTGGGAGTTAGCATTTCAACAACATGAATTTGGGGGAACAGAGTCAGCCTGTAGGGGAAGGCTAAATGAGCAAGTGTGTGTTAAACTCGGCAGCCATTTGATGAGTGCTCCTTAAATATGTTGATGATGCAGGGGGCTGCGCTGTGTCTTGTGCAGACAAACCTGTGGTTCCTGAAGGGGGTAATGGGCCTGCTGCTATGACTGGCCTGAAATGGCAGTCAGGTCTCATGTTCTTCTATTTGGCAGCACGGCTTGCTTCTATCCATGCCTACCTGCCCCGTGCCACCCCCGGAATGGGGCAAATGAACGGAGAACTAGAAATCTGGTGTTTTGTGGTATTTTTTGGCTGCAATGCTATTATTGAATGGAAAATCAATGGGCTATATCTCCTTGGACCACACATTGTTAGGGAGGGCTGGAGGGGTCATCTCTAGAGTATGGATTTTGCTTTTAACGGTCACTAGAGTCACGAGCTGAGAGCTGACAGTTGGTATCTCATGAATCAAGGAAAATGTCCTGAGCTATTTGGGTTGCTGGAGAGATCTTTACAAAAAAGCTTTTCAGTATTTCCACTATTAAAGTAGCAAATAGTAAGAACAACTGTAAAAATGAAAAAGGAGGGAGAAAAAAGTTCTTGGTTCTGAAGGTGAGAAAAATGAAAAGCTCTCTTTTACTACCTCAGTTCCTTGGAAATTCTATACTGGGTCCACCTGGGTCCCCAGCCACCAATACTGGGGTTTTCTTCTCTTTTTTCTCCTCATCTTTTCCTAGGTTCCTGTGTCCCAAAAATGTCAGCACCATTTATGTATTTCTTTGAGTGGTGCTCCGGTGGCTTTCTGTCACTCAAAGTGTCCTCCTGGCCAGGGTTAATGACTGTGAGCAAGGACTTGGCGTTGGCCCCGCCCCTGCTTCCGGAGGGAAGCAGACAGCCGATTTGCAGCTCTGTGCAAATGGCCGCCACCTTTGACTCTCCAAGGCCTCTACATTCTGACCTTCTCTGCTCTTTTGGTTAATGACAATTATAAATGTTCAGGAAGCACACAACTGAGGCAAGAGGCCTCAGCTAATTGGGCAAAATGATTAAATGGAGGCAGACAATTTTTTAAACTCCACTATACAGCAGTGTATGTTATGAGAGCATAAGTAAGACATTTGAGGGGGCAGGGGGAGGAAAGATAAAGCTTAATGGAGGTTTTTTAAAGAGAACAACTTAGTTATAGATTTTGGGGGAAATTTTCTGTTCGCAATTTTGGGCTTCTTGATGGATGGATTTGCTTCAGGTGGGGGTCTTCAAAGACTCAGGTGTGAGTGGCAGGGTGAGGGCAGATTGCAGCTGCAGTACTGAGAGGCCAGATGGCTTGCAAGGAAGAAGCGAAAACTCAGGGAATTCTAATCATGAGGAGCCCTCGAAGAGCTTTCAGAAAGCGGGCAGGCATGCTGGGAATCCTGGGAGCCGTCGAAATTAACATCTAGCAATGATTCTGGGACATCCTTGTGTACAATACAGTGCAAAATGGTCTCAGTGTCTGGGGTGAATGTTCATAACAAACACACAAACTATCTAGCATATGGGTATGCCAATATGTACACATTATATATATATATATATATGAAATATATTATTTATATATGTAAGTATGTATCTATATTAGTCTATTCATCTATCTTATACATTTGTTAAATCTATGCCAATTATAATAAAGTCAAATGGTGGGGGAAGGGTGACCTACCACAAATTCCCCGTCCTCAATCCCTTGTCTACTTTCCATGTTGCTACTGGAAACAAATCCCTGGCTGCCCATCTGGGAAGGGACAAATTTCCTGAAAGAATGGACAATGCCCAGCCCAGCCCAGGCTGAGCACACTCTTTACTTTCCACGGAAGCTGTGCCACCAATGAAAGTTGAGGTTGTTACCTTACTCGAGTTGTAGCCATGCTCACTCTTCTTGAGCTCAGAGATGCTCATGACTTTGTCTCTTAAACAGTAGAGGATCACTCTAGCTAGCCAGGTGTCACTGCCACATGAAGAGGTTCTAATATCAACGCAGAGTTCATGAAAAGGAACATCAGTCTTGGGATTCTTATTAGCCCTCAGGGTGCTTCTGTGTGTGTGAGTGTGTGTGTGTAGAGATTGATGGGAAGGTTGGAAAAAGGTTGAAAGGCAAGCATCATCTTCATCTTTTTAAAGAAAACTGTGCTGCTGAGAGTTTGTGACTTCCTGATAGTCTCCCTTAAGAAAAAACCCACGTAGTAGATTGTTAATTGAGCATTCTCTTGGGGAGGAGAGAAGACCCCAGGAGAAAGGCTGGTCCTACCTCTTTGTTGATGATGCTCAGGGCTTTCTTTTGTCAGCAGTGATTTGAGAGGACAGGCAGAGGGAGCTTTTAGAGGCATCCTATCATGTGGGGAGGGATGGTTACTAGCCCAAGACACTACCTACTTCTTCCTGCCTATTGGTGTATCATCTTTAAGCTTGAACCTCCTCAGCCTTCTTTGACCTTGATTTCATAGCTGCTGAAGTTTCCTATGAAGACGTGAGCTCTTTCCTCTGGTGGTGGTGGTCCCTGCTGGGAGAGACCAGGGCAGGCATCACTTCATCTCAGTGGCACTTCTTGCCTATCTGGTTTGGCCACAGTCACACTGAGTGTCATAGATATGGATTAGGGGACAAAAGGAATTCCTGCCAGGGGGCTGTAGCAATTACATTCACTGCCCCAGGCCTTTGGCTAATTTGTATGTTTTAGAGCATTTGTACATTCCTGCCCTTGGGGTCTATTCTTGGTCTTGGAGGGGAATAAGTAAAAATGACCCTAAACGTTTTAGCTTAGAAAGAAAATATCCACAGCCAAGTAGGTTTTTTTTTTCTTTTTTCTTCTTTTTGTCCAGCTTTATTGTTACCTGAAGGGCAGATTTGTTGAGTGTCTCACAAGATGGCAGCTGAATTGGCACAGGTATTCTCTTGTGCTACCAGAGATTCTGCCTGCTGGGTTTTTCTTTCTTCCCTCACTCCCCCCACTTCCCCGTATCTACTTGCTCCCAGAGAGTGCTACAAAACACAGTGAGAATAGGAAGAAAACAGAGCTGATACTCCAGGACTTTATAGCACATGGTGAATTTTTGAACATAGGGGACATTGGTGTGACGGGCGAGTGTGAGATTGAGGGGACAGACAGGATATAGAGCAGAATGGGGGACAACTGATGACAGTATCCTACTCTAAAGAGAATGTGGACAGAAGATGACACGTGACTTCTAGCTGACTTTTAGCTCTGGGTGACATATGACTTCTAGCTGGCTTGTTCCTCAGCGCGGGGTCAAGTGCTTCTGGCTGTCAGTTACTGCGCAAAAGGAGCATGAAGAGAGGATGACGAGTAGGTGAAACACAGGGGCCCAATGAGATATATGAGAAGCCAGAAATCAGAAATGAGAATGTGAAGTAGCAGTTGATGAGGAAGTGAAATAGTGGGGCATGGTGGAAAGGTGATGTGATTTAGAGGCAGAAGACCCTGGTCTCGCCTGCCCTGTATGATCAGGGAAGTCTGAAGAAAGGGACTTACCTTCTTCAAGTATCCATTTGATCATCTCTAAAATGGAGTCAATGACAATCCCCACCCTCTCAACCTCACAATGAATATTGTGAGAATTAAAGGAAAACATTAAAATCTTGTAAGCAAAAACCCATGCTAATACACTACTTGACTGACTGTGACTAACAAATTTAAATGAATGAATAAATAAATAAATAGACAGAACATATAGGGGAGATAATTAATCAAAGTAAGTGGAAGCTAGCTAGGTGGAGATCTAAGAAAGTACCAAGTGGGGATGTTGGCAAAGGCATCAGGGTTCCTCAAAAATGCAAAATGTGTATACTCCAATGAAGGAGCAGCAATCCTCATGCTTGCATCAGCGACTGCTGCCGAATTGGAGCAGAGGCAGTGGAAGGGGCAGCAGCGAAGAAACCACAGGGTGGAGGCAGGTGAGCAAAATCAAACAACAGTGTCAGGCAAACTCAAGTTGGAAGTTGCCCTGATAAGTCAGATGCAGTACGCTGGTGTAGGCCAGAGCTCAAAGTGACCTCATGGCTTGAAATTTGGGGTCTACAAGATCTTTATTTAAATTTGCCATCTAAGAAAGGGACTTTTTTTTTTGTGGGAAAGTCTGTATTTATTTGCTTCAAATTCAACTACATGTAGGAAGGGAGTCCCATCTCTAGCTGAAGAGGAAGCAAGTCAAGCTTCTGTAATTCTGTGTCAGAAGAGGTAAAGGAAGGGTTTCTGGAAGGAGGAGACAACATTGTCTAGCCATTCAGGAAAGGAGCCAGTGAAAATGGAATGATTGTAGTTGATTTAAGGGGTGAAAGTTGAGCGGCAAAAGCCAAGGAAGGTTGAAAGAGCTTCTCTGGGCAGTCCTTTTGTTCATGGGCCAGACGGTGCTGCTGATGGGCTCAAGGAGAGTGGGAGGGTGCGGGGCCAGTGGAGGGATGATGGATTGCCAAGGAGCCTATGAAGAATGAGGCAAAGCAGCATGAAACCATTTGTTTGGGCTTTATAGATTTTCTAATAAAAACGTCAAGGTTTTTTCACACCATTTTGAAAATGTCATCACATGCAAAACAGTTCTCCTTGTGCCAGTGACAAAGGCTGCATTTCCAATGGTAAATTCCAGCCCAAGATGCAATAATAAACTTTGTCAGCTTTTCCTCCAAGTCAAACCAGGGGGCAGGTTTGGCCCAGGACTCTTCAGGATCACCCCATAACAGCAACGGTTGCCTCCCAAGAGAACCCGAACTTTCCTGATGGGGAAGTGTTTCGAGAGTATTAAGGACTAGTGTTAGCTTAGTGGGAACACCCCTAAGAGAAGGAAGTCCACTTCTGAGCCATGTTGGGTTACTGAAATGTGTGTCTTTGGGTATCTGAATCAAGCAAATTATTTCTGATGAGGCCATTAAAAATCTTCAATGGACTTTCTTGTCTCTAGACTATGTCTTTTGTTGTTTGCCTCACCCATTTATTATTACTACATTATTTTTACTACCACTACTGCTGCTGCTGCTATTATTTTGGGGGTAACTTTGTATGACAGACCAGTTCAGAAATAGCCTTTTCGGTTTTCATTTCCATAATATTTCTGTTTAGCCCAAGAAATTAAAAAAATTATCATTACAAAGGGAAACCCACATCAAAATGCTGATTATGATACTGTTAGGAGGAAAAGGATGTCCCAAAGCAAATTCCATATAGGCTTTGTGGACTCCACCCCCACCCCAGGTAAAAGCCAAAGACACTGGGAACTCCACATCCCATCACCACCAAAGGGAAGGTGGCTGGGACCTGAGGGTGGGGTTAAGCAGCCAGGTGGATACAAAAGGCAGACACGTGGGCTTTGGGGGCTCTCTCCATTTTTGGGCTCTCGGCCAGCTTGCAGCGTCCGGCCAGCTCTGAGAGTGACTTTGGGTTTCCAGGTCGTCGGATCGGGTAGGACGCATTAAAGACTTTATTTCCCTATTTTCTCCCTGAGTTGTACATTTTCCTTATTTCTTTTTCTCTTGTAAATAAACCTTTTATTAACCCTTTTGTGTGTGTCTGTAGTAGAGTATTCATAAGTCCCTTTAAAGCACGCGGGTGAGGACCCACAGCCAGGAACCCGTTAAATATCGGGGTTGCTCTATAACAATACCACCTATCCTTTCTTCAACTGAACTTCAAAATCCAGTGTGTGTGTATCACTGTTACCGCATACCTCAACTTGGGAGTTAAGTTTTATCAGATACATGTAATCTGTATTTAGTTTTCAAAAGATTAGCAGTTGTGAGAAAACATTCGCAAATCAAGCCATCCAGATGTGCTGTAAAATTTTCTAGTAACTGAATCAAATATCACTCTTTGGGCTGCATTTATACTAGATAAATTTGAATAAAATCCCATCCTTCCTACTATAGGGATGTGGGTCTAGAATACTCACTCCCTTTTGCCCTTTAAAGTAACTGCAAACTCCTCTGTCTGGCCCTCTGGACCCCTTATCTTCTGTTATCCCTTGGTAGGTACAAAAATGCAAAAATGCAAAATGTGGACTCTCCAATGAAGGAGCAGCAACCCTCACACTTGTGTCGGCAATAACCTATACACCAGTCAAACTCACCCACCCTTTGCCCACACTCCCGAACCTCCTTATTCTCTATTCCCTACACAATGCTCCTCCCTCAATTGCATTTTTCCTTCTTTACCTCTTTACCTCCTGACATCCTGCTGTTTCTTTTTATCTCAGAAGCCTCTTCTTTGATGAAATCTTTCCTGATTTTCTCAAATGTGATTCTTTACTGTAATCTCTCCTTTCTTTTTATCCTTCAAAGCATGTTGGTGTCTCTAATCAATCCACTATTATGTGTGTTCTAGTTTAATCCAAAATGCCACGCCGAAGTCGAAGTTGAAGACTATGTCTCACGCATTCTAGAGCCACCTAAGACCCAACTTCTGTGAACCTCGATTTCCATGATTTACAGTAAGACTGATCCTGCCTACCTGACAAGGTGCTTGGGTAGCCTCCCCTGCAGTGTATATTTAAAGACTTGGCCTGTGGTGGGAACTGGCCTCAGGCGGTGTCATCAGTGATAGTGGTGGCCCCCCAGGCAGCCTGGTTTAGCAGGTTGGGTGTGTCTCCTACTCCTTCCAGGACCCTTTCATCCTTCCATCTCTCTGGGTCTCTTTTTCAATCCCGAGAATTGGGGAAACAACCTTGTCCACTCCTGGAAGGGATGCAGAAGAGCAGGTGCAGTAGCAAAGGCAAAAGTGCTTTAAACCAGCTCTTTGGATAAAAGTCTCTAGAGAATCAGAGCAGGCGTGAGAGACAAAGACTCTAGGACCAGAGGGGGCTTTAAAAACGTGGGTTTTAGCTGAGATGGAGGGAGACAGATTTGCCAGCACAGGAGAGGGCTGGGAAGAGAGCCAGTCCCAGGGTGGAGGCTCAGCAGAAGGGAGGGCTCCAGGTGACCGCCAGGAAGCAACAAAGCGGCAACACAAGCAGGAAGCGAGACCGCTGGTGACAGGATGGAGCTCCGTGAGGCGGGAAGAGCCGGCCAGCACCTGGGTGGGGAGGGAAGGCTCGCGGCGCAGGGATCAGAAGTGAGACTGAAAACCACGCTTCAATACCCAATAATGCTCCCTCTTTCCGGTTTCTTAAAAATAGAACAGAAAGCTGCCTATTTTGTAACCCCTTCCCCCCAGCCCTGTTGGGAAGGGGTTTTTCAACTTCCCTCCTATCCACTTACACCCACCACATAATTAGTGAAATAGCACCTCATCCCCAGGCCTGCAGTTACCCTCTGCTGA
Organism: Talpa occidentalis; assembly: GCF_014898055.3. Taxonomy (NCBI): domain Eukaryota; kingdom Metazoa; phylum Chordata; class Mammalia; order Eulipotyphla; family Talpidae; genus Talpa; species Talpa occidentalis. The sequence goes on along the minus strand of NW_026555331.1, from coordinate 60,327,796 downwards.
TTCCAGAGGCCTGGGAGGCAGTGCCTGCCTTATTATTTAGAAAACTGCCGGTGGGGCATCTCGCAGATGATTGACTCCCAATGAGAACAGGATCTGCATCTAAAATAATAGGAGGAGGTTGCAGATTGATTCATGGGGCCGAGCACCAAGCAGCCCAAACTCTATTCTTTCTTCCTAGTTCCATCTCTGATCTCCTGTCAGGCTCAAAATTGATAGAACAGCCTGAAGCTATTGAACAGAGTTATGTTGGCAATCACCTTTCTAATTCTTGCATATAGGTACCAATATGTCAAGAGGATCCAGGCAAGGGGACAACAGTGTGGCTTTATTTAGCGAGATGACAAGCAAACACTTGAATACCAAGAAGCTCACGAGCTTTACAGCAGCAAGAAAAAAAAAAAAATTTTTTTAAAAGCCCCTGCTTGTCTTGCACTCCAGTGGCCCCGTACGGTGCAGAAAGGAGATTGCTAACAAAAAGGTTATTCAGCGGTTCCCGGAATAAACCCATAGGTAACAAGTATGGACGGAGCAGATGTCAGGAGACTGAGCGCTATTTTGGAAAACTGCCGAGATATTTAGAAATAGCGCTTTCTTATTAACCCAAGCATAATGCAGAAAGTCCTTTAAAATAAAACTTCCCAGATGCCACCTGCATCTGACATGGCAATAGGATGAATGCCAGTGTGTCCACCGATACTGGAAATGCTCTTAAGAAACAGCCTCGAATGATTGTTCCAGCACAAACAAATCAGAAACTAATTTATGTATTCCTGCAGCTGCACCCCAGCCGAGGCAGTGAGGAGTCGACCAATTCACAGTTGACTAGTGCTGCTTCATTCTTTGCAGATTTTGGCATTTAACTGTAATTAAGATTTATTGTTCACTCGCTTGCAGGTCAGGGCAAGCATGACAATGTGGGTAACTTTTCTGTTTACTAGTAAAATGTCTGGTAGGAGGAAGCCTCAGACCTTCCACGCAGAACCTGACAGAAATAAATAGCACCTCTTCACTCCAGGACCAGCACATTACAGATTTTAATCAGACGCAAGGGTTCTCTTTAAGGGAGGGCCGGGAGAAATCGGAAAGAGCTAGTGAACTGTGCTGTTGCTTTTGCACCAGAAGGTTATGGGCTGGAAGCCAAATCAATTATTGCTGATCTTCTGGATTTGGGAAAGGGCTGTCTGCTTGTTGTGGGAGGGATGAGACCTTGATGCCCACAAAGGTTCTGTGGAGACAGGGACCTGCGGGTCTTCAGGGCCCCTCCTGGCGACTGAGAGGAGAATCATCCCTCATCTCTTTCCACCTTGAAGGATGCCCTTGGACCAGATCAGAACGCCCAAGGAGGAGGGAGGCTGGGTTCAGCAGTCATGGCCACTCACCTGCTTTTCCAGGCAGTCTGCTCAAGTCCCGTGCAGGTGACCCACGACACAGTGGGTGTGAATGAACAAACGTTCTCGAAGCAGACAGATGAAGAAGGGCATCTTGTCCCCGCTGCTTCTTTAGAAGGCAGAAATGCTGAAGCTTAAAGTCCTTCAATTTTCTAGCATCTATAATTTATTATATGTTATTGTTTGTTCTCCTTGAGGTATATAGAGAGTTGCCGATGTAAAATAAGAACGTATGGCCCACATGGTCCAGAGATCTGGACACCGAACTTACTCCCTTTCTCTTGTTCCCTTCCAGAGAGGGAGAAAGAAAAAGAAATCCTTTGCTTTTTAGTCGCACCATTGACTACAGAATATGTTTTTATATGATATTCTAGAAGTATCTTTATATGCCACCCTACACTGTGAAACATTCAAATTGTGACTTACAAAAATCCATACAACATTTTAGAAAAAAGATTAAGTCTAAGTGAGTGAGAGAATTGTGTGATTCCTGACAGTCTCCTGTTTCCTATTAATATTCGAGCTGCCCGTTCGCAGAAGTTGAAGAGGGTGGGTTCATTCTACGATCCGGTACTTCCCAATTGCCTTCACTTGAGCCCATTTTTTTTCTTTTTACCAGAAAAGGATCTCAAGATTCTACAGAGTATAAGGGAACCTCTGTTTTGATATTTAGAGGAGGCCATCAAAGCAAGTGTCTCTCTCAAAGGTAAAAGGAAGAAAATGGGTGTGAAATTAATTTTTAATGGTGAATAGAGACAAAATCTGAAAAGGGATTTAAAAGAAAATCTCCTACCTATTTTACCACAGGAAGGTGTTTCATAGTCCTAGATACCAGATGTCTTGTGTTATGGGATCCAGTTCCATAGATGTGACAGTGAGCCACAAATGAGGAAAATATAGTTGCAGGAAGGTAGATTTTAATATTTAGAATTATTTGTTAGTGGTATTTTTAACCGGTGAAAAGAAAGCCAGTCTCTGTCATCAGTTTAATTTTCATAATCTTCAGTTTAAGTCAGCATTCCTGTAGCCCAAAGACACTTGGGACAGGCACCGAAAGTTTCATAGGGCACCAACTTGACCCAGCGTGGGAGGCCAGTTTACCAAGACCCGGAAGTTTGATCCATGGTGAGTTCTGCAAGGTGATCTCTGGGGAACAACAAACATCACTCTACAGCCTTCCTGCGTAGCTGATGCTAGCACAGCGCCTTTATAAACTGGGGCCTCGGTCATCATGGATACAGATGGGCATCAAAAAGGATGTCGGGACACCGTAGCTGCTTAGAGGAGAGGACACTGAGCTCACTGCTACGGGGACAGACAATGGCAGGAGGAGGCAGGGAGCGGCAGTGGCAGGGCCACGCTCAGAACAGGTGGGAAGCTGAAGAAAATCACTTTGCTCTCAGCTGGGGAGGGCTTTGTGCAGGAAGCAGGGCCTCAGGAGCTGTGAGAATGATTGCAGGAGACAGCTTGATGAGATGGGATGGGGCAGGGTTCCAGGCGCAGCCACTCCTGCCCAGGAGCTAAGGAAACTTGAAGGAGGGAATATGGTGCCTCGTGGAAGGGGCAGTGGGAATAATTCCAAGGCAGGAAGAGAAGGAACAGGCCAGATATTAGCAGGGCTACTCGGATGCCCAGGATGTGGGTATCTTCGTCTGCTCAGACACAATCAGGATTTCTCCATTTTTGCTGAAAACATAATTATGTTCCTATAGTCTTCTCTACTTAAGCCTTGTTTTCATAGATTAATAATGTGTCCCTGTCGGTCACCACCTCCTTAGTGGGATATTAAAAAATGAGAGAGGATTCACCCAAGGCAGCGCAGGATAAAGATAAAATGGATCAAAACACAGGGAAAATGAATCCACTGTTTGAACATTTAAACATAGGTTTTTAAAATGAGAAATGTAGCAATTATTTCTGAAGACCATTAAGAATTGGGAATTCCGGGCCTCCCCGGTGGCGCAGCGGTTGAGCGCTGGGTTGCGAAGCTGCCCGCGGCCTCTGCGGCGCCGGTTCGATCCCCGGCTGCTCCCCGGCCACCGGAGGAGGATCCCACATGGTGCGCAGACCTCTCCTGCCACCCGCTGCTCCCCTCAGCAGTGTACTTCGGTCCTTCTGCCTGCTCTGCTCCCCGCTCTGGCTCTGGTGAATTCTCTCACCCTCCCGCGCTTCTGACTGTACCCAGTGCATGTATAAACAAAACAAACAAATATAATAAATAAAAAAAAAAAAAAAAAAAAAATGCCTCTATTAAAAAAAAAAAAAAAAAAAAAAGAATTGGGAATTCCTTTTTACAGAAGGAGGGGAAAGTGCAGTTTTCTATCTTCAAGGGAGAAACAGAGACGTCAGAGATTTCAGGTGCTCTAAGTACCTGTTACTGAATTATATTTTAAATTGTCTTAGGAATATTTATGCTGACCAGTGGTTTGTGAGAGACTGGCTATTTCCCAGTATCTGTCCCAGGAATTGCAGTTATCTGTACTATGGCAAGTACTGGTATTTTTTTTTTTTTTAAGATTTATTTATTTATTTGTTTATACAAGCACTGGGTACAGTCAGAAGCGCGGGAGGGTGAGAGAATTCACCAGAGCCAGAGCGGGGAGCAGAGCTGGCAGAAGGACCGAAGTACACTGCTGAGGGGAGCAGCGGGCGGCAGGAGAGGTCTGCGCGCCATGTGGGACCCTCCTCTGGTGGCCCGGGAGCAGCCGGGGATCGAACCGGTGCTACACAGGCTGCGGGCAGCTTCGCAACCCGGCGCTCAACCGCTGCGCCACCGGGGAGGCCCACTGGTATTTTGTTTTATCTTGGCCTTCTCTCACTGTCAGACTGAACATCTAAATCTAATTGCCAATCTAAATAGAAATTGAGATCTATGCCTGATCTGTCTTGACCACTTGCATCTCTTCTGTGAATTGCCTCTTCAAACCCTTTGCCCGTATTTCTATTTGGCTTTTTGTTTACTGTTTGCAGAAGATCTTTGTAGATTAGGGATGCACCATTGAGGCCACAGAGTGGTGATTCTAGTGCACCTTGAACATCAGTTAGGAGAAATGATTTTTTAAAATAATTTTTCATTGAAGTAGCATTGCATTATAACATTATGTAAGTTTTAGGTGTACATCATTATAAATCAGCATCTGTATAGATTGTGTTAAGTTCACCACTACAAGCTCAATTCTATCAGAATTGATTTTCTTAATTTGAAAATTTGACAGTCTAAAATGGATGTTTTGATGTTTTTGGTTATATTTGCTTGCTTCCTAAGAAGTTTGAATGTTTTCCCATATGTTTCTTAGAAATTTCTATTTCTTTTGCAAATAGCTCTTTGCCCATTTTTGGATAGTGTTTTTCTTACTTTCTAATTTTTTTTATGACTAATGTGCTTGTGGGACATCTTTGTAGGATATGAGCCCAGGGTCTGTTGTTTGTGGTATATAATTTGTCATGCAAATTTTAGGCACTTTGGGTATTTTTGAGCTAATAGTGCACTTATCTGCTTGGTTTGCTGGGAAATTTCTGGCTCTATGGACAGAGTGGGGAGAAAGTATATATTTAAACTCTGGTTTAGATACCCCTAAAATTTGGAAATTGAACATAATTCATAATTATGAGGGTTAATTTCCTTTTAAAAAACACCCAGTTTGGTCTACCTACCAATGGTCTCTCCTCTTGGCCATTATCATGTAACATAGCAATCTTGACATTATTGTGCTTAAAGGTATATGTGGTTGACTTTCTTTCTATTGAACTGATGAATTAAATAAAATACCTTGCTTTCTTCTCTGGTACAGGAGCAAGCAGCTAGGGTGGAGGCTGACAAGAGGTAGGGATCAGCAGGTAGAGAGCACAATAATCCAGCTGTTGAAGGGGAGGAAAGAGACTTGAATCTGGCTCAGATGCAATCAGCACTCTTGCTCCATTTTTTTCCACTTCTTGCTGATTTCTGCCTTCATCTGATTCTCTTCTTTGGTAGGTTGGTTTTCTTCAGGGGGCAGGAAATATTTTGTGCCTTAAGCCCTGGGGAAAGGCAGACATGGTTCTCACTGAATTCTATCATATAGAAAGCACTTTCTCGGAGACACAGGGGTAGTGTTAGGGGTGGGGTTGCTAGATAAAATACAGGATACCCAGGTAGATTAGAATTTCAGAGAAACCACTCATGATTTTTTAGTTATAAGTATTGCTCCAGAGTTGCATGGGATATACTTACACTAAAATGTTATTGATTTTTCTGACATTAAAATGGACATCCTGCATCTAATTTGTTGGCAGCCCTAATCAGGGGACTGCATCTAGATCAATTAGCCTAGATCAAGGGAATTGGGTTCTGTCCATCTTCACATCTGTTAACAGTGCCCAGCGGACTAGATCAGGCTCTCACTGCTGCCCACTTGCTGATCATGGGGGGTGAGTGTGTGTCATGCTGTGCAGACAACCCTCTGGGAGCCCACCACACCCTGCCAACTTAGGCTAAATGTTTCCTCTGCCTGGCACAGATTTTCTGCCGGCATTTTCTGTGGCTGCGATCTCCCGATCATACCACTTACTATCTCCACAGAGCTCTGAGATTCACTGCTACTGTTAATTCTCTTGGTAACTGCGAATTATATACTGTGCTGTGTAAAAGCTACACAAGGAGCAGGGACTGGCCAGGGGAAATTCTCCATTGCCTCATGACCTTTCATGAAGGGTCCGGACACATTAGGTGCCAGTAACTACCTGGCCAGAAGGAATTCCTCTCAAGGTGCCCATGTCAGCCACATGGTTTTCCTTCTACATCTGTTCCCCAGACACTAGACTTACAGAAGAGTCAGCACTTCCTCTTTGGACATAAAACATACTCCTAAGGAGACATGTAAGCCTGTGCTGCTTCACAGCTTCAGTTTGCATGAACATGTATTTACCTTTGCGCCTCCCATCTGGGTCTTTCTGGTCTCCCAAGCCTCACAAGCACACAGTGGGGCGGCTCTGGGTGTGGGTAGCCGGCATGTCAAGGTGACCCTACCAGCAAGGGGCGGAGGCAGTGCACATGACACTGGGTCAAGATCACAGGAGATTGGGATGAACCGATCTAGGGAAGCTGGACCCAGACACCCTGGGGTGGCTTGCTAACAGATGGCTCCAGAAGGACAAAGGCATCCAGATCTTCCCCCTCCTCCTCTCCTTCCCTCCCCTCTGCTTGCCCACACACACACACACATACATTCTTCCTTTCCACTTAAAGAGAGCTTACTAATGCAGGACATTTTACCTACTCCCTCCTGCCCCCATTTTATCATTTTAACAAAGCAGGTAGTATAACAAATTATATTTAAAAATGAAAACATTAGGAAATGAGAAATCTTATGGAACCCCAGTCAGAGAGTGACAGGGGTGGATGTTGAACCCATATCTTCTGACCACAAAGTCAGCGATTATAAGCACCATGTCATATTACCATTTAGCCCGCTGCAGATGGAATGTCAGTTTGCATGGCATGGATGTGGGTGGTAGGGGTGGGTGTGGAGGTAGGGAAGATACTGGGGACAGGTGTCCTGCTCAGAACTTCATAAGGCTCTAGCAACTTGATCTGTCACCAGACTTGGTACAGAGGGAAGAAATCTCTTCCCCCTTTCCATTGTGCCAGCCCCCAGCCCACCCTGGCACTCCAGCCTCACCCATCCTCATCTGCTTCTTTGTTTTTCTTTTTTTTAAAGATTTATTTATTTATTTATACAAGAACCCGGGTGAGCCTCCCCTGGTGGCGCAAGCGGTTGAGCGCCATGCTGTGAAGCTGCCCGCAGACTCTGCAGCACCGGTTCCATCCCGGCCGGCCAGCGAGGGTCCCACATGGCTCAGCGGATCTCTCATGTCGCATCCGCTGCTCCCCTCAGCAGTGTATTTCGTCAGTCTGCCTGTTCTGTTCCCCACTCTGTCTCTGGTGAATCCTCTCACTCTCCTGTGCATCTGACCTGTACCCCGGTTCTTGTATAAATAAATAAATAAATAAATAAAATCTTAAAAAAATAACAACAAAAAACAAGAACCGGAGTATACGCCAGAGGTGTGTGGGGGGTGGTGAGAGGATTCACCAGAGACAGAGTGGGGAACAGAACAGGCAGATGTACTGAAATACACTGCTGAGGAGAACAGCAGGTGCGACAGGAAAGGTCTGCTGTGCCCTGTGGGTAGTTCCCTGGCCAGTCGGGGATCGAACTCTAGCTGCAGTGGCTGCGGTTAGCTTTGTAGGTTGCGTCTTAACCCCTTGAGCTGCCAGGGAGGGCCCTGTTTTTCATTTCTTACCCTGTAGGCTAGTTGCCTCCTCCCCACATCTAGGGAGGCATTATTGCTTTGCAAACAAAACATGTCTTGCTTGTCCTGGAAAATGGGTTGTCTGGAGAGATTTCCTGAAGTTGCCGTGCTCCTGGTGGCTTGAGAGCCTTGTGAACTGAAGCCACACCGAGTAATACTTCCTGTGAGAGAGGAGCCTCACCCTCTCTCTGACTTCTGTCTGTATCCCTTGTTCTCTATCTGGAAATCCCACTCCCATTTGAGGGTCTTGAGCTGCCAACCTCATGATGCCCAAGGCAGGAAGAAAACTATGCTGTTTGGAAGTGGCAGGGGCATCAGACACAGCAAAATGGGAAGTGTCCCTGCCTCATTGGCCACTGGCCAGCCCACAGGCTGACCCCCTGTCCCCCCAGGATCACCTAAAGCCAAGGCTTGCAAAATTCCTGGGCTCCACTGTGGTCAATTCTGTCAGCAAATCAATACAGGTAGAGAGAGCAGGGGTTCCTCCACCCCCCTTTATAGAACCTTCTTCGAATGCCATTCTAATCCCCACTGCAGCTGAGACTGTGTTTCCAGGGCCAGCTACATCTCCATGCCCAAAACTGCAATTGCTTCTGACCTGGGGATCTCTGTCCTCTCTCTCTCTCTCTTCCTCTCCCATTCTTGCCTCTATGTTTTGGTCATTCTTTTTCCAGGTTTTGGGAAGCAAATCCACACCCTGATTTTTGAGTGGAGAAGCCTTTCACATGAAGGAAGAAAAGAACATACATTAATAGCTCGGAAAACAATGGTAATATTTAATTAACCTTTTGAAATGGCTGATCTGCAAATCTGCACGTGTCAGCTCATCTTCAGAACAGAGGGACTGTGTGTGTCGATGCCAAAATCAACATGCTGGGTTCGTGCATTTCTTCTGTGGGGATTTCACAGGGGGGAAAAGTAAGACCCTCCCCCCATCAGTTGTTTTACTTTAAAAATTCATGTGATCCAGCTGCCCTCGTCAGGGCTGGACGTAGCCTGTTGTGCTACACATCTGAGGACCCCAAGTTGAAGCTTGGCTCCGTTCCCTGTCATTGTAGCAGACAGGCCGCGGGCCTCCTGGGGGACGGAGGGTCAATTCTGATGACAGCAAAAATCAGCTCAAAGCATTGGAGCCCTCCCAGCCCAGTGCATGTCACAGGACAAAGGGAATTAGACTCATCTGCAAGTGTCAACTCTCTGGTTTTTTTTGTGATTTTTTTTTTCTTTTAAAGGTGGTGTGCTCTCTTAGTTTGAGAAGTCTTGTCACCCAGGGAGCATTGGGTTGGCTCATTAAAATATCACCTGGTTAAAGTAAATCAGTGTTGATAGAACTGTTTAAGGTATTTCCTGCCATGGAGCTGGCTGATGTTACTTCCATTATAGGCCACATGGAGAACCCTCCTTTCTTCTCTGCACCCCATACCTGCTTTAATGTGCAAGTCTCACAATGTAATCAGAAGCCCAAGTCAATGGGTGCTGACTGATGAATTATAATTAGGGAGGGTAATATTTTGTTCATTGGGACTTCCAGGAGTGTGGGCATCAAAAAGATGAAAATGAACGATTGATTTGTACTTTTAAACTGTATGTACACATCAATCAAGCAATAAACACTTTAAAATGTTTCAAAAGATTGCTGTCACTTGTAAAAAGTCATTTGTTGTTGCTTTTGTGTGTTTTGAATCATAAAGGAAAATAACTTGGGGCTTTTAAGGAATATGATAAATCTGCTGAGACTTGGGTAGGAAAGAATAAGGCATAAAAACACTTGATCGAGGTGGGAAGATACACAGTTGATGGAACAAAAGAATTACTTGATTGGTGAGCTTTATTGGAAGGACATAACACTATGATAGAACAGTTGCAAAAAAAATCTTTCTTTCTAGCAAATTTGAGATAAAGGGATCAAGAAATTAGGCTAGAATATTTAAGACCTTCCCTGAAATGACCAGGACGTGTCATCTCATGCAGAAGAAAAAATACTCATCAGTGAGGGCCACATGTCCCAGGAGCAAACCTGATCATCAGTGATTCAACTCACACACGGTCAAGTACATCAGACTGTCGTGACTGGGAAGGCTTATAAATACCAAATCTACCAGTGGCAGTTGTTTGATTGGGAGCAAGGACTTCTCAGTCCCAAATGCATGGAAGGTACTAGGCAGTAGAAGGAAAAGTCACCATTTGGTTATGAGCCTACACTTGGAGACGACTTACCACACGCCAAGCTCAGCGATTTACAAGCCTTATCACTTTCACTTGACTTAAGAAACTTATGAAGTATTTACAAGTATTAAACCCATTTCCATAGGTGAGGAATCTGAGGCACAGAGAGGCTAAGTGACTTGCCCAAGGTCGCACAGTATTCTGAGTAATGAAAGAGTTGCTTTGCAATGGTTTGTGTTTTTTGAATGGGTTATCTCTGTTTTTTTCTGGTATTCATTGCGTTTGGTAATTGACTTCAGATGCTCAACCAGCCTGTCAGAGACGATGGTAGCCATAGGAGTTCCCAATATCAGGCTCTCCTGAGAAACTGATCTTAACTCTCAGATCTTAGATTTAGGGAGAGCACATCCATCCTGAACACTCTGAATGACAAAAGGCAGCCAACTGGAAGATGAGAGTAATAGAGGGGGAGCTCTGCATGCATGGATAATATTCTTTCCCCTACATCCCAACCACGCTGTAAAGGAAAGTTCCATTTCAGGAGGGAATTAGAAAAGGAAGTAGACTGGCCTGCCAAAGGAGATCCTTATTTGTAGAATGACAAGGACAGTTTCCATACCAGACTTCCACCCATGTGGTCCAATGCTCACCCCTAGACTGAAGACCATGTGAAGTAGTTCCTGAGAACACTGAACCTCAGAGCTGGGAAGACTTCAACTGTGGTCTGGATGAAGTATCTGATTTCTCGTCCAGGCATGTTAAAATTGCTCAGGATTTCTACGACCTGATAAGCTGGGTAATTTCTCAATAAGGAAATGGCACACGCATGAATATTATGGAGTTCTGCGATCCCAAGTGTCTTACCCATGGGCTAGAACACAAAGAGGCTTATTCTAGCTCCTACAAGGTGTATCTGGGACCAGGACACAGCCTCTTTGTAAGGATTCCCTTTGACACTGAAAACTAAAGGCCACCAAAAAGGCTATGTGAGTAACAATGTCACTGATGACTACTAATGTTGCAAATATCACCAAGCCGAGGGACTTCTTTGAATCCCATGTATTCATGCCTGTCTAATTCCCTGAGCTGCAAAACTATCACATTTAGTGATTAGCTCTCTCGGAAAATCTAAGTTGACTCCCAGGAGGGAGGAGGAGACAACTGTATGTGCATACAGAAGAGTGGAGGCTGTATAATTGTGTGTGCGCGCGTGCACGTGTGTGCATTTGTGCATGCAAGTTGTGAGAAGCTGAGGGTCTGAGCAGTTTTCTGAGATTCCCCAGAATAAGGAAGGCTTGCGGTACATATGGGAGAACTGACAAGTATACCAGAAGGTGAGGAAATGGCTGGAAGCAACACTAATGCCACTCCATCTGGAAAGAAGGGTACTGTTTAGTACGTCTGGAAAGCATTATTTCTGCAAATAGCTCAACCTCTATCAACTTTCAGGCAGGGATCCCGATCTGCTGCCAAAATGAGATCTCCCTGATGGCTATGTGGTGGGAGAGGCTGAGCAAATGAACTAATAGCAGAAAGCAGGAAATCTGCAGAGATGGCAGCCGCCAGGGTACCACACAGCAAGCACCTGCCTCTCTCCAAAAAGACAGCCGGGGTTTCACATCACATTAGGCCAGGGCTGTGCTTGGGGAGGGCTGAACCTGGTGAGATTTTGGGCTCTGCAGTCATCTCCAACAATTTCTCACAATTTTTGGACTCAGAAAAGCCCCCAATATAGTTAGCCAAATGGCTTTCCTGCATTGATTTTTATACCCGTGGGTATTTTGAAGGAAATTAAATCCATGTGTTTCTGATTCAGTTGCCATTAGCACATGAAAACGCTGTTTTGTGAGAGTTATGGTATGCCGTGGGTGCCGTGGTGCCATGCTGCTAAATGCCATAAAATCGTCTAGCTAGACACGAAGGTGCAAGAAGCGGGTGCTTTCTGCTTTACGCCATTTCCCTGCCTCTCCAGAAGGCAACATGTTTTTGTCATTTGCATCCTTTCTGAATGTAGCACAACACGTTTTCTCATGCCTGTTAACCATCTATCACTTCCAATTTGAATTAAGCTATATTAGTGTGGATGATGAGAAATTGCCCTTAACCACCAATAGCTGGACACGATTCATATTAAAGCAGCTACCAAAAGTGGTAGTGGTTTCCAGATCCAGGGGGAAAAAAGAGCCAGTGGAAATATGTCTGTAGAAAGGCTCTAGTCTGCAATACTAAAGTAGTCAGCAAGTGCTCCAGGGAGGACTAGCAGACGAGTCCTGGCCTGGGAGCAGGGAGCAGGGGAGCAGAGGAGCAGAGGCCTGCCACTTTCCATGTCTCTGAGCTTCCGTAATGATCAAATGGTCAACTGTTCAGGGGCTTTTTAGGGTCCTTTCTAGGCCCTTTCTGTGCCTGTTGCTTTATGATTAAAAACTGGGTCCTATTTGTCATTAGTTATCACATTTGTTACTTCATTACATGTACTAAATCCCTAGCGTGCTCAAGGTTTTGTGCTCAACATGGAGGACGAAATGATGAAAGCATACTTCTGCCTTTGAAGACTCCTGATGATGCAAATATCCACCAGGTCTAGGATCCAGCACCAAGGCAGGGATCCTTTGGAGGGAGGAGAAGTTGGAGGGGGCCAATTTATGAGGCTTGGCTGTGAGTCAGGTCCAGTGCTAGAGGCTTTGCTTGCCAATCTCATGTCATCTATACAGGGATATTTGAAAATAGGCATTAATATCCCTGTTTTATAGATGGAATTGCTGTAAGGATCAGGACGATTGGATAATTTTTCAAGGACACAGAGCGCATAAATGGAAAAGAGGTTTTGTGGGGTCTCATCTCTGACTCCAAAGCTCCTGTTCTTTTCCCTCCTCTTCACTGCTTCTTACAGTTGGATGTGATCATGTTCAATAGATACGAATAATATGGAATATTTTCTATCTGGAATTACAGAGACAGCTGCCTAATTCTGTTTGCCAACATGAGCCACTGTGTTGAATATTGAAGGACGAACAGGAGTTGATAAGCAGAGACGGAAGGTAGGTTGGGGAGGGGCAGAGGGAATCCTGTGTGCCAAGTGACCGGATGAAAAGTAGAGCCAGCTGTTTCAGGAACTGAAAACACAGCGCTCACCTCTCCCTGCAGCACTGCCAGCCTCTTCAACTGCTGAGAGTGCTCAGACCACGTTTCTCCCATGGACACATTTATATCTTGATTGTGCACTTTGTTTTTTTAATATTTTATTTTATATAATTCTTACATCATTTTTCATTTTTGCACAACGTATGCATTTTCATTTTGGTTATAGTCCCCATACAATTGCACCCCCCCCCTTATTTTGACCCTAATCCTTCCTCTCCCCGCCCCTCCCTCCCCTCACCCCGAAGTGGGTTGCACACTTTCTTATCAGAAGAAAAGATCTCCAGTCTTGTTTGATCTTCAGTCCAGCTTCACTCTTCCTATCAGTTGGACTATGTTAAAGGGTGTCATTTTTGAGAAAAGATAGCATCTCCTCAAGTGGCGTGGTTACTTTGACCTTGGTCAACCTTGACTAAGTCTAGTGGAAACAGGGTTCCCTAAATTTTCCTCCATCCACATTATCATCAAAGATATTTTGCTCTTCCCTTGCAATGCAGAAAGAAAGCTGAAAGCACAGCTGGTGGCAATTTTGCTTTGAATTTGGAGGTTGTGGAGCAAACAGGAAATTTCATGCTGCAGCCGTGGTGGAGGCCAAGCAAGCTTTAGTAACTTACACGGTGTGTCCACAACCTGCTTCCCATGAAATTGCCTATAAGGGCTGACAACCTGGGAAGCCACAGCACAATTTCTTCTCTCGAATGCTCTCTGGATCTCATGACTAGACTCTTGCCAGTAATTAATAAAACTGCGTTTTTCTATGCCTTGGATTGTCTGAACTTGTCCAGTACCCTATTTCTGCAGTCAGTTTACTCTCTAAAGCAGTGTAATAGGCTGTCTACTAGGAGCGGTCTTATCCCAGCATAAGGATTTCAGGAAGTCTCCTGACTCCTGGCCAGAGTGAGCTGTGCTCCTGGCTGAACAAACTTACCTGGGTCTAGAAATTAATCTGTGACTAAAGTGCCGTTGGTGACTTGTCTGTGCTTTTAATAACATCTAAAAGAATCCTGGAGCTGGTGTCAGCCTAGGGGGAGGCTGCAGCACTCCCCTTAGACATTGGGCACCTTTTTCTAGCCCAGAATCTTTCCCTAAAAAACAAATTTCATCAACTGCCAAGCAAAGAGAACAGACTAGATAATCGCCAAGGACCCATCTGGCTCTAAAATTTTCTGATTTCTCAATGTCTGTTGTTTCAGTCATGCAGGAAGTTGAGAACTGCTGTTTACTCACTTTCAAATCTCACTTTCCCAGTATCATTCCAAAGGCTGTTATAGTCCCACACCCCCGTTCTAACTTTCTGGCTTCACTCAATTAAAACAAACCCCAATTTATCTGACCTATTCTCAGGGGACAATTTTCTCAAACTACTATCATCCATGTGGTTGTGAATTTTTTGAGTCTCTCTCCAAGGAGTCCAGATTATGTCCCAGTTACACCTTCTAAACAAATGCTGATATGGAGTTGACGGCATTGGGGTATGGACTAGTCAGGTCCTGTCTTCCTAAACCTTTCTTCTCTGAGAGCTAAACCGTCTGGGGGAGTTTGCCGCCTGCTCTGCTTTTTTCCAGTTGGGGACCTTTAGATTACAGGCACCATTAAATGGGTTATAAACATGGCGGCCAACGGTGAATGTCCTGGACCCACTCACCTCTTGGCTTGTGCAGAGATAGGCTAGTCAGGTAGCAAGGAGACATTTTTTGGCAGGAACCATCACTTCTTCTATTTGGGAATGAAGAACCATAAATGGTAGCTGCCTTTCAAACTGCCAATAAATAAGTAAATATAGAGAGTGTCGGCACTGGTCTCCCTGCCAAATGTCAGGCTGCTTCTGTCCTCATCTTAGGGGGAGATGAAAGTGAGAAGGGCTACTGAATAGGCTGTTGAAGTCACATCAGTTCTGCTTGGAATCTCTCCTTCTGGAAACCTTTCAATCGGCTTTCTGGCCCTTCTTAGAGAGTGACACAATTCTGTCAAACATGAGATTGTGTTAGCTTATTCATAATAATTATCAGCAATTGGATTAAATTGAGCCATTTCTAAGGAGGAACTGTTGTCAGCTGATAGTTAGCCTGCAGTTTGGAATAACCGATGAACCCCAAGAGGGTGCATATTTGGGGTGCTGTCATGGGGGAGTTGGTAAGACGCATACTACCAGGAACACTCAGCTTTGGGTTTATTTTCTTCTCAATCCTCAGACTCTTTAAGTTTTTAACTTATGCTTTTTGAGAGGATTTTGTCTATTGACCAAGATTCAAGTCAGACAAAAGGGTGGCCGAGTTCTAAATAAGACAGGCATTGAGAAGAGACATCTGATTTACTTTTGCGTGCTGGAGCTTAACGCGGTGTCTGACACAGCAGAGACAGCCAATAAATATTTGTGGAATGAATGAATTGATTTGGAGATGCTTTGTTTCCTCTTTGCTGTGAGCCACAATCTCAGGCTGTTCCTGGATTTTGGATTACTCCAGAGTCACACTTTAAGATGTTTTAAGCTTAAGACTGCACTCTCCCTTATGCCACGCTGTCATGTCCAACTTTCTTCTCCTAAGATCCTCACCTTCACATGATGCAGGACTACCCACGCAGACAGTTCTAACCCAAGCACACTCTCACCCTACCCTGTTCTGATGCAGTGCCTACAAAACCCCATGCACTTGCCCCCTTCCTTTAAAAAATTATTTCACTGCTTTCTCATTCTTTTTTTCCTTTCCCTTGAAAAATTTCAAGACCCTCCAATACAAATGACACAAAATCTAACTGAGAAACTGAAGAAAGAGAAGGCAAAGGGCTAATGGAGTGAATAGCACAATAACTTCTCTTTTCTTGAGACCCAATGGGGTTTTCTCCCTTGATGGCTGGTCTCCTGGGCAGAGACTCTCGCTTTAAAGGCCCAGGCACACTTCAATTTTCCACTATTGTTTTGACAGCTGAAGTGCAAAGGAATTAACCCTTTTGAGTCAAAGTCTTCCACAGTTTGTTTGGTTACTGCTTTTCTTCTAAGTGTGATTTATTATCTACCCATTAAAGCATGGTGTGAAGGCACAGTCACATGTACCCAATGGTGGGTATTATTGTGTTTTTGACTAGTTTAGAAATCTTTTTTTTCCTTACACAGTCTCTTGGGCATGGGAAAGAACCAAGAGTTCTTGTTAATGGTTTTGAGACAAGACTTCCAGGTAATTAGGGAGAATCAGTTTTCCAAGAAAGGCTCATCTCTTCAGAACTAACTCTATTTCCAAAGAATTGTGGATATTGGTGTGGACAGTGAACAGCCTTCCACTTGGGAGTTGGTAGATTTTAATGGGCAACGCGTAGGTCAGACCATAAGCATGAAATTACATAAACGTGTCACTTACGTGCCCTGATACAACTTTAAGAGTATAATAAGTGTGTTTGTGTACAAAGTGACATAATCCTGCATGATTGTAATTTGTTCTTAGGTTCTTAATATGCTTTCATTATTTATATTTTTAATTGTGTGAAAGTACCCAGAGGCTGAGTGGCTAAGGAAGATTGTTGTAAAAATGGATTAAATAAATAATTTTTAAAAATCTGAGTTAGTGATGTCTGACTTCCTCTATTCAGGCTATTGCTACTCTTGTTGCTTTTTGGTTTTTGTTTTGCTTCTTGACTGTTGTTGTTTTCCACTAAAGCTGTCATTTATCGTGAGAACAAGAGCAGCCATGTGTTGATTTTTCTGGATTCTTTTTGGATACCATCCCAGTGCTAATGAAGGCCCTTCCAAAGTGCTAAAGAGCTGGTGCCAAACTCAGTTATGCTGAAAACAATAGAGGAGAGTGGGGCACAGCTAGCTCAGATATCCCCATCGATGTAGATATGCTCATGGATATTTGAATGAATATACGTGAGTGCAACTCCCTGCGTTTATACAGTCAAGCGCGTTAGTAGGGACACAGGATGTATGTACTTGAGCTACACACAGGAGAATGCAGGGCTATGTTTTTTATAAAACGTGCTTTTTACATCTGCTTGCAGAACAGCTTCATTGCTCAAAGAATGGACTTTGCTCTGCTCCAATATGTCAGTTGGGAAACTGTTAAAAATGGAATTCACCATCTAAATTAAAAACTTAGATATGTATATGAGCATTATATGTGTATTTTTATAGATCTTACTAGTCTTATTAAGAGGTGAGGATTTTACTTCAAAAAGCACCTGGAAAGCATGTAAGTCGGCTGAGCTATTGTGCCTTTTGTTAATAAAGACTTTAAGATTCGTCTTTGCATACTTTTGAGGTAGTTTATTACCTGAAATGTGGGGGAAATTTTGCAACTGGGGCGCTCACTCTCCTCTCAATAAATTCTCCTTGCCTTTCTCCCAGTGTGTAATTATTCTCTCCTCAATTTGTTTACACAGCTTGGAGATGGGGACAGAGTTCTCTGGCGACCGTGCAACCGAGTGCAATCACCCTAAAGAGAAGCATTTAGAAGCCATAAAACCTGAACGCCCTGCCATGCACCATTACATCCCACAGTTATTCAAATTTAGTAAATTAAATTAAATAATCTCAAATAACTTGATTTCGGGGCTTTAAAAATTCATCTCAATGGTGCCCAGTAGTCAATTTCCTTTATTATTATTGTTCATCAAGTAGAATTTATGCTTTTTATGAATCAAAATCCTTGCCCGCCTCGCCTTGCCGTCCTAGCAGCTCGCGGCTGAGTCGGTAGCTTGGTGCGCCATCTACCGGCGGAGTCGGGCACGGCCGCCGGCCCAGCGCAAAGCCAGCTTGGCCGCGATGCACAAGTCGCTGTAAGAATCCTAGACAGGACGGTGCTCTTAGCTAGTGTGCTAACTGCCCTCGTGGGCTTTGTCGTTGTGGGTCCACTTTAAGTCGCGGGGACAACCCGGGGAGATTTGCATTTGAGGCTGGAGATGAGTTTTCTGTGCTGGCTGCAAAACCAACATATTGGGGCTGGCTGTGTTCTGCTTCTTTATTAAAGCCCAGATGATCTAATTGGACTGCTGTTAGTCCGACATATCTGGACAGCGATTCCTTCATTCCTCTAAGTCGTGCTCTGCTCATGCCGGTTAGTGACTGGAGTACATTTGATGTTCAGAGACAGTGGCTGTGGAAGCCAAAATGTTCCTCAGATAAAGACAATGCTGGATTTTGCCCTGTGCTGTGGTTTTAAAAGTATTTTATTTCCAGGGAAATGGTTTTTCCTAAAGATTTCTGAGACGGAATCCAATTCTGGTGTGTTAGGGGCACCAGCACGCCATGACTTTTTTAATGATTAGTTTAAATTTACATCCAATTTAATGTTAGTTTAGCAAATAAAAGCCATGGAATACATAAGCGTGTGTTTCCAAAGGGAAATCACTCAAAATATTTCTTATTTCAAACCTCTCTGACACCCTTGTCTAATCTGTCTTACTTCCGTGAAGTTACATAAATGTGCCACTTACATGCTTTCACACATTTTTTTAAGACTAAAATAATCCAAGCATCCCAAACAGGCATCCATGAAGTTCCTTTTCTTCTCTAGACTCCTAAGCAGAGGGCTCGCTGTGGCTATTTTTGTGTCTAAGAGTGCTTTCCAATTTGTCAGCCACCTCCTCTTTCTCTCCCAGTCAAATGTTTCAACATAGCAACAGATGGTGTTTTAGGCATTTTGCTGAGTTTGGATGGTCTATTTTGTGCTTTCTCAGGAAGATTGTGATGATAAATCCACTTTGTTATTAATAAGTTCAAATGAGATGCTGGAACTATCTCTTAATAATCAAGCTCCTTTCATTAAGCCCTATGGTTCAAACATTGTTAATATGCTTTTCTCATCCTCAAAAGGATAAGAAGTCAGTAGCAAAACAAAACAAAACAAGAAACCCCCAAACCACAAATTCCTGCCAAAAACAAAAACAAGTAATCTGATTAAAGATGGGTAGACTATCTGAATAGATATCTTTCCAGCGAAGATATACAGATGGTCAAGAGGTACATGAAAAGATACTCAACATCACTAATCACCAGGGAAATGCAAATTAAAACCACAACAAGTACCACCTCACACCTGTTATGATGACATTTCAAAAAACAAAACAAAACAAAATAAGAAATAACAAATGTTGGTGAGGATGTAGAGAAAAGGGAACTCTTGTGCACCGTTAGTGGAAATGGAAATTGGTGCAGCCACTATGGAAAGCAGCAGGGAGGTTCCTCAAAAGTTAAAAATAGAACTACCTATCAGAAAACCCAGAAACAACATGAGTTGGCAGGGGTAAGGAGAAAAAGAAACCCTCATACACTGTTGGTGGGAATGTAGACTGCTCCACCCCCTCTAGAAAACAGTATGGCGTTTCTTAAAATATTAAAAGTAGACATACCATATGTCCCAGAAATTCCCATAGGCATTTACTCAAAGAATACAAAAACATGAATTTGAGGAGATATATACTCCTATGTTCATTGCAGCATGTTATACAATAGCCAACTTATGGAAACAACTTAAATGCCCAGTAACAGAAGAGTGGATTGAGAAGAGTGGTATATATAAACAATGGAGTACTACTCGGTGATAAAAAAGATGAATCTTGCAATTTGCAATGGATCTGAGGAGATTATGCTAAGTGAAATAAGTCAGAAGTAGAAAGACAATGACTTGGGTATTTGTGGAATATACATAAATAAGACAAAGGAAAGGTCAAAACTAAACTAAAACAACCCCTAGAAATATGTCTGCAGAAATGAGACTACTAGAGGGAGATGGGAGGGTGGGACTGGGAACAAAGGGAGAAAGGGGGCCCAATGGTCTATGGTAAAGGACTACAGGTGCTTTGGTGGTGGGTGTGGCATGGTGACATACATCTGAGGAGGTGTAAACCTATCCCCCTAAATCATATACAGTGTTGTGAACTTCAATAAAAATGGTAGGACTACTGTATGATCCGGCAATTCCTCTTCTGTGTGTGTATGTATTCACAAAAAATGAAAACACTAACTCAAAAAGATATGTGCACCCCTATATTCACTGCAGCATTATTTACAATACAATAGCTAAGACACGGAAACACCCTTTGTGGGAGAAAGATAGATACTGTATGATCTCACTTGTTCGTGGAATCTAAACTTACCCCCCATGCCCACTCCCTTAAAATCCAAGCTCATTGATACACGGAACAGAATGGTAGTTGCCAACAGCAGGGGATAGGTGAAATGGCTGACGGGATTCCAAAGGTACAAACTTCCAGTTACAAAATCACTAAGGCTTGGGGATCTAATTTACAACTTGGTAGCTCTGGTTAATAACACTGTATTGTTTATTTGAAAATTGTTAAGAGAGTAGATCTTAAAACTTCTCATAAAAACAGGAAGTCTCCTCTCTCTTTGAGAGGAAATCTTCCTTCCTAATTTATAGCACCATTCCCTATATTTTCTATTTTTACAGATGTTTGTATAGAAAAGAAGTACAAGCAAGAAGATTGGGAACAAAAGGCCATGACTTACAGTTCTTTTGCATGTGTAGGTTACAAATCTTCAGAGATTTTGAGAACTTTTCATCTTGCAGGCAAAAGTTAAAATTGAGTAACATCCTTCACTTGGTTGAAAAAAACAAATTGAATGTAGGGACTCCCTGATGGCACAAGGGGTTAATCACAGCACTGAAACTATCCACAGCCTCTGCAGCATGAGTTTGATCCCTGGCCAGCCAGGGAGCCACCCATATGGCGCGGCAGACCTCTCCTGACTCTCCCGCTGCTCCCCTCAGCAGTGTATTTCAGTCAGTCTGCCTGTTCTGTTCCCCACTCTGTCTCTGGTGAATCCTCTCACCCCCCACAACTCTGGCCTGTATTCCAGTTCCTGTATGCATAAATAAATACACCTTAAAACAAACAAACAAGCAAACAAACAAACAGAATGTTGCTGGATGGTCTTCTTACTGAGCTTGCATCAATGCAGACAATCTGATTCTTCAAGGACTGCCTGAGAGCCTTTCTGCCTTTCTCCTTGCAAAGCCTCTTTTGTCAAATTGTTAACATTTAAGGTGGAACTATTTTCCTTCACTTGGTCACCGAGAGTAGGCTCTTTCACATGCCCTGGACTTGCACCTCACATGTTGCAAGGCTGCAAGTGTTATGATTAGAATCACTTTCATTCATTTCACTCACTGTGGGAATGCTCTTGCATTTGGTCCGTGTTCTGTTGGCCTCCCCAGTCCACTGGCATCCCAATCCAGGGGTCATGTCCTCTAGTTACTCAACTGCATCCTAGTCTGTTCCCCTTACTACCATGGCTTTCTAACTCCAATTTTGTTCAACAACTTGGTGATTTATTATCCCCATTGTGTTGAAAGGAATTGGCAAAGAAATGCAAGCATAAACTCTCTCCCCTGAAGTCAGTCCTTAACTGGTTTGTCTTATTCTACTTTGGAGAAAACCAGAAGCAGAGTGACTAAAAGATTGTGTTGTCACCAAAGTACTTCTAAGAAGGTGTTCTGAATTAGATGATGTCCCCCAACCCAATTGGAACTGTTGAAATCCTAATCCCTAGTACCTCAGAGTGTGTTCTTATTCGAGACAGGAGCTTTTCAGAGGTAATGAGGTTAAAATGAGAGCGATTAGTGTGGCCTTAGTCCAATATGACAGGTGTCCTTTTAAGAAGAGGAGATTAAGATCCAGGCACACACACACTGTGAAGACCACGTGAGGACACAGGAGAAGACATATCAAGGAGGGAAGTCCTTCCCCAGGACCCTTGGAGAGAACCAAGTCTGCCACCTCTTCATCTTGGACTTTTTGTCTCTAGAACTGTGAGACAAAATATATCTGTTGTTTATGTTACCCAATTTGGGGCATTTGTTACAGTAGCCACAGCAAACTAATATAGCAAGTGGGAAAAGTAATTCAGTCATGTGTGCATTTTATTATTCCAAAATGACTTTCAATATTTTGAAGAACCTGAGGTTCATCTTTCTCAGCAGGCAAATTGGTGCAATTTTTTGGGGGGGCGGTAGTGTGAGTGGGGAGTGGGTGGTACATGATGACCATGAACTATATGAGACCCCCGGAGGTCTCAACCTGAATTCCTAATTTAACTACTGACTCCAGGGTAAGTAAGAGTGTGGCAGTGAAGCCTGTGGGGCATTATCATCAAGAACAGACCATGGTTCATAATAACCATCTTCTATTTAACTTCATATAGATGCACATTACAAGTACTTTTATGCTGATAAATAGGCATCTCCTTTGCAAACCCTTCACATGATTTTGAACAGAGTTAAACTCTGTGGACCTGTAAATCCCAGATCCTGCTTACCTGTCCATGTCACCTAGGTGGGAGGCCCGGGTGAGAACTTTTTGCTTGTGCAGTGGAAGTTGAGGCTTTAGCAATGAATGGTCTTTAAGGATTGCCTAACTTGTGCAGCTGTTTTCCCAGGGAGCATCTGGTCAAATGCTTATGTCTTTGCTGGATGCTAGGGACATTGGTTATCCTACATGAAGTTAACAGTAACCACCCAGAAGCTAAACTCATTTGATACCTGGAGAACAAAATAAATACTATGACTACTCTGTTCCGTGGAAGGATATGTTTGAGGAGAAAAGAAGAAACAACTCCAGCTTTCAGCTGGATTTCATTTTTATTCCCACACAGGTCAATCAACATTGCAAAACCGAGTCACATCATGAGAATTCAATCTCATTTAAAAAATAAATCTCATTTATTTTTATTTTCTGTAGTGTACCTGACTATGTAAACTTGACTTACTCAAGAAGTCCTGAAATCTTTTCTGTGGAAAAGTGGATAAAACTCAGAATGAATGGGAAGAGAGTGGAGAAGTAGAACAAAGAAACCCTTTTTTTTTTTTTTAACATGGGCTTTTATTAAACTCAGTAGGATATTTGACAAATCAGGTGTTGTTATTAGTGTCCCGTCAGGACCCGTGAGGTTACTAATGGCTGCAGGTCCTGGTGACAGCTGTAAGGAAACCTTCCATAATAAGCAAATCATGTTGAGATTTCATAAGATTACCATCATCTCTTGCCTGTTCCAGTAGACACATGAGGAAATTGAGCATGATCCGTCATATGCGTCATACTGTCATGCCCATGAGTGAGACAATATCTCAGGGAGATGCACACTGTCTTTCTGATAAAAGCCAACAAGATGCTTATTAATGTGGATCCTTAACTTTATAGTAAACTATTCATTGTCCTGTATTTTACCCACATAAGCACATGTGTGTCCATGCACAGTGTATTAAAAAAGAATTCAGTAGACATTAGGCTTTTGCTCTTGGGATTTGGGTATTAAATACTAAGAGGTTAATCAAATGTCAAAACTTGGAGTGGAATTAATAAAATAAATGGTCTAACTCAAAATGATATATGTATATCACCTTTGCTTTTAGTATGTATCTCAAAACCCTTCATCAATGAAACTTAGAGTTTGACCTGTTTAAAAATGACTCTCTTTGCTGGTCAGGTCTTTAAGGTCAAGTTCAAGTGTCAACACTACAGTGATTTACCATTTTGTATTTCTTTTCTGAATTCCTTTCCCTAGCATTGCTGTATTTTTCCCCCTCCCACTCCCATTTGCACCAGAGAAATGATGGGCTGTGTATTTACACGATCCAGGGTCTGTTTGGAATAGGACAAAGATACGCATTGTTTTTCATTTTTCATTTGTCAACAGGATATTTGAGGTGACATACTAAAATATGCTCATATGAAGTCACATGACTTTAAATATCATTCTCTTCAAAGTAATCTGATTCCAGTGTTCACATTTAAAAATATGATTTTGTTTATTGGTGAATCAACCACCCTGTGATATTGCATGTTAAACAATCAAGAAAATATTTTGGGGTTTAACAGAAAAGATCCTGATGCTTTTTCTTTCTGGATGGTCCTCGAGATGAATGTGGTATAAAAATATGATACATTTCACTGCTATAGAAGCTACTCAGAAATCTTTATGTGTAATGATGGGTTAACAGCTGCAAACACAAGGTGACATCTTTAAAGATAAGGACATCGAGGTATTGATTAGACAAATCTCTTTGGCAAGGCAGCAGTGATGTATAGATAGGGGAAGTTTGTGTTGGGAAAAAGCTGTGAATGCACTTACTTGAAAATTCCTTACACAGTTCATAAATAATAATTACAGTAAAGTTTCTGTTAGTGGCTTAAGGATCCAAGTGAATGTTAACATTTCATTTTAAAGATAGATTAAGGATAGATTAATTAATGCTGAATCATATGGTAATTCTTATGAAAGTATTCTACATATGACATTGAAATTCATACCAAATGAATTCATTACAAGTGGAATAATTACAATGAATACCCAGTAAATTAATAAAGACAAGACATTTAGAATTCTAGACACTAAAGTATTGCTGGTAGCAAGTCCCTGGTCACTGTGGAGTGTCAGGGCACATGATACGCGAGTCTAGAGGTTCCTAGCCTTTCAATGTGAGCTTCCCTGAAGACCACATTTGAGATTTCTCTGCTGGCCTTTTGATCTCTGCTAGTCCAGAAATGCAGAGAATGGTATCAAGGTCACTTGCTCTTCTAAGGATGCTGGTTGCTCAACAAATTTCCTAAGCAAACTTTTTCCAAAGAAGTACTGATTCACTGAAGCAAAACACTAGGGCAGTTTCCCAAACTGTGTCTCTGCTGTTTGTTGATCTTTCTTGCCCGCCCTGCCCCCCCACCCCCGTCTGTGACTGGGTTGATGGCATTCAGAAGCTTGTTCCAGCCTCAAGAGGATCTAGTAGAGGCCTTTCATTTTGTGTAAGTTCATGTAAAGACTCAGAAACAGAGGGACTCCCCCAGCACCAGAGAAATGATGGGTTCTTCTTTCTGGCCTCCAGTAGAACACCTTGACCATGCTGGGAGCTGTAGCCAAAGAAAGGAAAATGCAAAGGTGTCTACCACCCCAGCGACTCCCTCCATATGAGAAACCAGTAAACAGAGATACATTTAAGAAGGAGTTAATTTCCTACCCTTGGAGAAGGGCTCTTCTAGAGTATTAAAGTTCTGGGCCCTTTTAGCCAGTTTAAATAATTCAGAACCACTCCTACTTTGCAAAAATCAAAGACCTGAGGCCTCTTGGAGCTGGCTGTTTGGTCATGTATTTGATGATTTACGATTTCATGAAGTCGAAATATCAAATAGCTTTTCCTTCTCCCAATATCTAAACAGAACCCTTCTGGAGAAGCCAGGAGGGGTCCAATTACTTTGCATGAGAAAAGACCAGGAGTGGAGAAAACTTCTAGAAAGAAGCAGGTGAGAAGGAGAGGGCTTTTGAGTTGCTACACTGAAGAATGCAACTTTGTGGGGAGGGAAACCCTAAAGAGGATTTTTTGGAAACCTGCTGTGCTTCATGAAGGCTGATTGGCACCTCCTGGGGGGAATGATGACTGAAGACTTGCATCATTGGAGAAGGCTTTTGGAAGCAGTCTTGCGCTGATCATAACCCTGTAGACAGTCTGGTTGCAAGGTGACCAAGCTTCATGGAGGTCAGCTTTTATATTCACACACTGTGATGGGATCTAGGGGACACAAAGGGATTGAGACCCCATTTCTACCCTCACAACTGGGGTGAAGGGAAAGCAACCTGGGCTTGCATAATTCTCTATTTGATTAATATCTATTTCTCCCATCAAGCTGGAAACTTTATGAAGACAAAGCCCAATCTGTTTTGTATTTAATACCTGGATTCTAGTAGGTGTGCAATAATATTTGTGAAATACTAGAGTGTTGGGTTAGTTTCCTAGGGCTGCTGTAACAAAATGCATAAACTGTGTGGTTCAAAGCAACAGAAATTTATTCTTTTTTTTATTTTAATTTTTAAAATTTTATTTATTTTTTTTAAGATTTATTTATTTCTTTTATACAAGAACCGCTGTACAGGCCAGATGTGCGGGAGGGTGAGATTCACCAGAGACAGAGCGGGAAACAGAACAGGCAGACTGACAAAATACACTGCTGAGGAGAGCAGCGGGCGTCACAGGAGAGGTCCGCCATGCCATGTGGGACCCTCACCAGCTGGCCGGTGCAGAGGCTGTGGACAGCTTCACAGCGCAGCGCTCAACAACCTGTGCCACCGGGGGAGGCCCCTATTCTTTTTTTTTTTTAAAGATTTATTTATTTATGCATAAAAAAGCTGGGGCACAGGCAAGAGATGCGGGGGGTGAGAGGTTACACCAGAGACCCAGTGGGGAGCAGAACAGGCAGACTGACGGAAATACACTGCTGAGGGGAGCAAAAGGCGAGTCAGGAGAGGTCTGCTGCACCTTGTGTGTTGCTCCCTGGCCAGGCAGGGATCGAACTCGTGCTGCAGTTCAATTCAAACTGGATTCGAACTCAAATCCACAGAGGCTGCGGATTGCTTCATAGTGCGGTGCTTAACCCCTTGTGCCACCAGGGAGGCCCAAAATTTTATTATTTATGGTTTCGCAGACCAGAAGACCAAAATGAAAGTGTCAGCAACGTTGGTTCCTTCTGGGGATGCAGAGCAAGACCACACAAGTCTCCACCCCTAACTCATGGTGGTGACCGACAGTCCTTGGTGTTCTTGCATCTGCAACGTGACACTGCCATGCTGCTCCCGTGGCCACACGGGACCCTACTTCCAAATAAGATTTCCAAACATTCACAAGGGCTTTCAAAGGAAAGGGAAAAAGGGAATGGGGAAGGGAAAAAAGAATGGGAAATTACTGAGAAAATTTGTTAAAGGAAGGGAGCAAATGCATGGGTTTTGTAGGCACTGCTTCAGCAGGGTGTGCGTGTGTGTGTGTGTCTGGGTGCGTGTTGGGGGAACACAGCTCAACTTAGCACAAGTGGTGGGTTCCTGATATTGGTGGGCTGCTAAGAGGAGTACTTGTGTAAATCATCACTCAATCCAGTTTGGACAGAACAATCTCCAAGTCCCATATCCTTATCGACAGAGATGTGGATCAGAATCTGACTGGAAGGATCCTAGGGTGTCCCCCAAGCCCACACTTCTGTCTCCTCCCTAGTGCTCCTCACTCAGACACCCAACTAATCCCCATTTGCTTCCCTGTCTCTCCCTTCACCCTCCCTCTGCTCGCTGCCTCTGCTCAGCTAATATCCTCTCTGCTCCCCCGCCATGGCCCTCCCTTTGCTGTGTCTGTTTCTGCTTCCATTCCCTTGGCAGTGTCTGCTCAGAAGAGGGTAGGAGAGACCAAGGGTGTCCACTCCTCCCCCTCAGTCTAATGAGCATCGTGCAGATGGTTCCAGTGGTTGTGAGCAAATGCCACGGGGTTGGGACCTCACTCTGGCCCACACAGTGTGACTAGGAGACCGCCATGAACATAAGGGCTAACAGTTATTAGGAATACTACACACGCCAAATGTTGTGCTAAATGCTTTCTGTGTATCTTGAAACGACCCTTTGGGTCACGAGTTAAGTGACTTGCTCAAGGCTGCCTAGCATATGAGAGGTGCTTGGCACTTTAACCTGCATTTATTTGTGACCGGAATCTGACTCCAAGCCCCAGGCTCTCAGGCAGCTGCAGGTTCCACCTGGCATCCAGGGTGTGATCTGGCTGAGTGTCTGATGTGCTGTGGGGGCCCTGCAGCCACCCCAGGAAATCAGGTCAACTGTGAGGGAAGGACAGAAGGAGGTGGGGCAGAGATGGCTGTCTCTGGAAGGGGAGGGGAGGTGAAACGTGTCACTTCTGGGCTGAAGCGCCTGAGAATCAGGGACGGCTCTACTGCTCTCTTTCCTCCTATATGCCAGGAGATGGTGGTACCATGAGATAAAAGAGATCTGCCAACAGGGAGCCCTAGTGTTGACTGTTATCTGGGAGAGAAATAAATTTTGATTGTGTTAAGCCAAAAATACGTTGGCACTAATTTGTTCCCTTGACTAATAGAGGGTGCAAAACAAGGTCAAGGGCATGTTTAGTTCCCACTGGGCTCTGTCAGTGTGATTGTTTAACTCTGCAAATCACAGTGGGATCTCTGAAAGTTTCTGGGGGAGAAAAGTTCTTCCTACACTTATCCCCTCTGTTGAAAGGTGTACTTGCATGGAAGGTCTCCTTGAAATTATTCTAGAAACTGCTGGGTTCCCCAGGGAAGCCCTGACCGAGCTAGGCTCTGGACCCTCAGTGGTAGCAGATCAAGGTGAATGCCAAGGCAGGGCTGCCCTATGCCAGCTCGGGTCCCCGACTCTACCCAGAGCAGAGCACTTTACAGTAACAGGATCAGAGTTTGAAAACATTCTATTCAGAAAAAAGTCTGTCTTACAGACTGCCCCTTTCCCTAGAACTGATATCACCCCTGGGAAGAAGGAAATGAGAAGGCACAGGGAACAAAGTTTCAAATGACTACTTACCCGAATGGGGGAGAAGAAAGGGCAATCTAGAATTAGCTAAATCATGAATTAGCCAAGATAAAGTTTGCAACTTTGGTGGGAATAGGGAGCTGCAGACCTGGCTAAATTGGGTTACGGAGAAATAAAGGTGACGATGTGTTTGCACCTTTAGGTGCACTTTACATTTATCCTCCTACATGTGTAGTCATTAGTTAATGCTGGGCAAAGTCTCAGTGTTCTCCTGGGCTTTTAATCTTGACAAAGCAACTTTGGGACAGGTTTCTGTCAGTGATGGAGAAGGTGGCTGTCATCCAGGCATTCCTTTGTTTATTCAACAGATATTAATCGAGCACTTACTATGGATTAGGCTCCAGGCTTTTCAAACTGTTGAGAAGGCCCCTGCCAAAATGGATGTCTCCTTTGCTACCTGTGAGAAGGGTAGTGTGAGTAATAGAATGAGTAGAAGCTCATTTTTCTGAGCTGCACTGCCACTCCACTATGATGATACCTAGAAGGAGGAGTACAGAGAAGTAGCAAGAGTCAGGCTACCTGGGTCCGAATCTCTGCTGGGTTGGTACCTTTGGGCAAGTTACAAACCCTGAAGGTTTCAGTTTCTTCACTTGTAAAAGGAAGATAATAACACCTGCTTCATTGCAGAATGAAATGAGATCATTTATGTAAGCTTCAAAATACATTAAGTTCTATAAAGTCTATAAAGTTCTGGGCAACTGAGTAAATTGTAGCTATTATAGTCCATGAAAAGGAATTTTTGTGAGATGAAGGAAAGAATGCTTGTGTGAGAACAGAGTTTCATGGGCTACCAGGGCAGGGCGTGTGGGCAGTGTGCCCTCCGGCTGAAGATGCTGGGCTCAGGAGGACTACCCTGGGACAGGGTCACAGGGAGGGAGGCCATGACACTCACTTTGTCACCCTTGACATGTTGCCTGGCACGGGTCCCTGGCATGGCGTGGGTGTGGGGTGGCGTGCCACACTTTTGCTGGGCCCTTAGCATGAGCTTACTGGTGCTATTTTCCCAGAGCTACAAACCTTCAGGGTTTGTAACTTGCCCAAAGGTACCAACCCAGCAGAGATTCGGACCCAGGTAGCCTGACTCTTGCTACTTCTCTGTACTCCTCCTTCTAGGTATCATCATAGTGGAGTGGCAGTGCAGCTCAGAAAAATGAGCTTCTACTCATTCTATTACTCACACCTGTGGGGTGACCCATCTCCACCCACCCCCACCATCAGCTCTTTCCATCTCCCACTAGGATTTTCCAGAGCAAAATGCTCAAAGGGCAACTTCAGTGGTGCTTGAGAAGTCAAAAGTTCCAGATTCACAATGTCCCATTTTTTCTGTGTGCCTTTTAAGAAATTTTTAAAAGTCCTTTGGGTTTCACATTGTTGCTTCCTCCTTAATCTCTGTTTGGAGTAGTGAGTGAACACAGAACTGCATGGCAGAAGAAATAGGCCAAACAAATTACAAAGTTCCCGGTGACTGATAGCTTGAAATCTAACAGTGTGAGCAGCACGCCGATCTCAGTACAGATGGAGGCAAGGTCATCAGCGACTTTTCCAGACAAAATCCTTTGTAGACAGGTGGGTTTCAGAAAGTGCTAAATGCAATTGAATCAAGAAAACACAACTGGCATATGTTCTATATGAAAGGAGAAAATAAGGGGTAGATGGAAAATTAAGATTATATGACAGAGCAGATAGGGGACTTTGAACATTTTGGATTTGTGTAGAAGGACTCAATGGGAAAAGTAAGATAAATATTGGGGGCAAAATAATAGGGAATGGTTTTGGTTTTCAGACTTCATATAGGTTCAAAGATACTGTGTGGGGAGCAGGCTGTGTGACTCAGCCAGATATAGCTGTCCAGGAAGTCAAGTTTGGGTCCAGTGTGTGACACAGTATCAAGGACAACACAACCCTGCATTTGGTGAGACTGAAGGCAGAGTGACGGGGCAGGGGTGTTGTGGGGGGTGATAGGGGTAAGTGAGGGGGGGCAGGAAGGGCATCAAAGGTGACAGAACAGGTAGGAGGCTGAGTCGAATGTTAACACAGTCCTGCCCCAGGGGTCTCCATTATTTTGGCACATAATGCTCTACTTTCTCAGACCAAGTCTAGGTGAGAAGGGAGAGAAAACTACATGGGGTTGAGTTGCACCTGCCACTGGGGACTTGCGACCTCATCTTCAATAACCTTTGTGTGTCATTCTCTTCCTGAAGCATCATCCTGTCACCCTACATGGGTAATGTGTACCCTGCAGCCTAAAGGTAAGGTGGTGCTGGTCCAAGTGCCGATGACTGTCAACAGGTCATGTCAATTACCGATTTCAGTTTACCTTGAACAACTTTGAGGTAAGGGTGCAGACACCCACACAGTTGAAGGTCAACATAGAACTTTTGAATTCTTCAAAATTTCATTACTAATAGCCTGACCAGAAGCCTTACTGATAAAACAATTCATCATTTAATATGTATTTTGTGTGCTATATGTATCATACTAAAGTAAGCTAGAAAGAAGAAAATGTTATTAAGAAAATCAAGGAAGAGAAAACATATTTCTGCATCTATCGACACTGTAAGTTTATATCATCCGTTCATAAGAAAATTTGTAAGTGAACCTGTCAACTGACCCTTGAACCTGTCAAGAGTCAACTGTAGTCCTGGGGGCCTTCAGGAACCTATGCAGACCTCGAAAAGCTGTGGAGAAAAACAGAACATTGAAGGAAGCCAGGGGATTGCTTCTCTGTGTGTGAAAACCTCCTTTATATGAGGGTTCTGCATGTGAGATTCAGGAAGGGGGGGGCTACAGAGGAAGGGCCTGCTGTCAGCAAAAGGCTGTCTTTTTTTCTAGTACCTTCTGGGTCCAGAGCCTCCTTTTTATTAAGTGAAATTTCAAGGCAGTAAGACAAAACAGACCTGGAAGGAAAAATCCAATTGGATGTATCAGTAGCCTGGTGCCTCAAAATCCTGTCTAATAATGTTTCCCCTAACTCAGGAACATAAAACAACAGCCTTTATTAGTTCCTACAAGTTTGAGGGATTGGCTCCCCCTGGAAATGGCTCTGGCCCTGGTGTCTCCCATGCTCCTCCTGGGACAGCGGGCTAGTCCCAACTTGTCTTGTGAAGGTGGCAGAAGTGCAGGAGAGTCAGCATCACAAAGCCTTGCTTGCATTATGCCTGCTCTTGTCTCACTGCCCAGAGCAAGTCACCTGGCTGAGCCCAGTGTGGGGAGGTAGGAAAGACACCTGCTCACAGTGTGGGGTACTGCAAAGTTACAAGACCGAGGGTGGGAAGCAAAGCCCCAGAGCAATCATCTGGCACCAGCCGTGGGTGTTCTGTCTCTGAAAGCAACAGTAAGAGCTCTGTCTGGCTCCTTTTCATGGAAACCTGGGGTTGACCAAGTGAGAATGCAGTTCCTAGAGGTCAGGGGCTACAAGAGAGGCCTAGGCGAGAACACAGAGCAGAGGGGGTGCCCCAGAGGGGTAATCTGTACTACCCAGAGGGGGGAAATCTGTGAGAAGGTTCCTCAGGCAGGGGAGTGTGGGTCTGATTCTTCCTCATTCCGTCTGCCCCCGGGGGCTTGTGAAACTTCTGGGGAGCTGTGCTTACTAAGGTCATGGCCTGAAACAGTTTACTGGCAGAAAGTTCAGGGGAGATTACTCAGTTGTGCTGTCACATCTGCCCCCATTGGGGTCTGTACTCCCAGATACTGCTCAAACAAGGAGCTCCCTCATGTTGGAGAAAGAGAGTCACATTTTCTGCTATAAGTTAGGCTTGGCCTGACCTTGACAGACAAACTAACTCACAGAACAAATGACCTTTATGTTGATATGCAAGTGACACCAACGCTTAACCTTAAGAATGAGTAGTGACACCCTCCAAAGAACTGCCAACTTCAGGACTCCGGTAGGTCCATGAAAGCAAGTGCAGGCCTTGGCCTGGTTCTCCAGCTGGTCAGCTCTGCCAGGCCTTCTTGATCATTCCAAAGTTCAAGGGAGAGGTGAGAGCCAGGGTTTTGCCAGGCTTCCTCTGTCTCTTCAGCTCTAGATGTCAGAAACCAGTGATTCTTACTCAGAGACTGAGGAGACAGAAATGACTTTTCCACACCTGGGACACCCAAGAGTCATTGCTTAAGAAGTTTTATTAATTCTCTAACCATTTTTCCCTGCCATTTAGTAAGCATTCTGGACATCCAGGACTATTGCCACAGTCAGGTATAACTTTGAGTAAAATGTTGAGCATGATTTTAGTTTTCTTGCAATTGTTCTCTGTGAAAGTTGTATTCAGTCATTTCTGAGGGAAAACAATACAGAAGTTTCAAAAATGAAGCACGAAGCAGAGGACTTGAAAAAACAGAGGTACATTTAGAAGGTCTTAAACCTCAGGACACAGTGCATAAAAGTACAATAAAAAGATGACTGAGTTTCCAGATGTTTTAGATAGCAGATGTGGGTGACTTTTTCAGACTAATCATGAGACCTAATGTAAGTTCAGGGATCCCTCATCTGAAGAGGAGTCTGGAAGCTGAAGAAAAGCATCCAGCATGTTATTAGAATAGGTGGATTTTTTTTTAAATAGTCTATTGTTATGTTTTTGGACCATTCAAACACCTGAAATTTGTTTGTATGAATAGAAGATTGAAAATAGGGATATCAATTACATCAAGTAAAAATAAAACTCTGGAACTTCTGAGTCTTCAGCTTTTTTCTTTTGAGGCTTCTTTAGGTTTTTTACGCTGCTCTCAACACAATTAAAGGACAGGGGGAGTAGTGGGGCATCTGAAATTCCTCCTTTGTAAAGCTGCACTAGTCTTGAGAGCTCAGAAATCAGTGTCCCCATCATTTCCTCCCATTGTTTGCATTTTCCAGTCTGAAGGCCTATTTTTCTGGGGGGTCTTATTCTTTCCAAAGTGGACTGATAAAATAAGGGCAAGACACTAGACTAATTTTAAGATTTCTCAGCCTCACCGGCCAGGAAGAGATTGCCAACACTTAGAATCTGAGCCTGAAGAGCAGCTCTTGTGTCTTCCCGGCGTCAACCCCATCTCACTGTCACGTGTCCATGTTGTCCAGGCATGGCTGGGACACAGAAGAGGCACCAGGAAGAGGTCAGTGCACTCCAGACACGAGCACAGAGCTACAGGTGTCTGCCTAGAGGCCCACATGAGCAGGGAAACTTCCTCAGGCCTGTGGAAAGAATAAACACCCAGCGGTGATGATAAATTACTTCTCAAAGTGAGTAGAATGGTTGTGAACACAGACGCCACTGCCCTTAACGCCTTTCTTTTTTCTTTTTAGTCACTGTTTATAAATGTAACCCCTACATATATACTGTTAGAACTTGATGTCAATAATAATAAAAACATATTTATTGGGATACATACTAATTTCATGATGCTTCTGGATGCACCTGATGAGTTTTTTTTTTTACAGGTAAATTAGTATTGTGTAGACATAGTTGCCAAGAACTTTCTTTCATGTAGTAGCTTCTCTCTCCATCTCTTCTCTCCCTATTCCTGCTCCTCCCTGCTACCTCCCTCTACTCCTCCACACCTAGTTGTCTTCCTGTAGTGTTAAAGCTTCTGCCTAAGAGGCTATTGGTGTCTTGCCACTTTAAGTATGTTTTGTAAGGTTCCTCAGGAGATTGTGAACTAGAGCAAAGGAGCATGGAAGAGTTGACTTTATTCCCCCACCTACCAGGAAAGGGAAAGAATAGCTATAGGAAATGAGGTCTTTGAAACTCCAAAATGGGGACTTGAGAACAATGTGACCTTCTGGAAACTCTGGAGTGTCAAAGGAAGTTATCCCCTGTCACAGGAAGAGTGAGTGAGGCCTTGTGTGTTGTGGGGCCTCTGGCCACCCTCTCAGGGCAGCTGCTGAGGGGCGGCAAACTGGGAAACAAGAGAAGACTTCTCGTGGAAAGACTCAGGCCCAACCTGGAGGGAGACCCAGAATCCTCACTTGGAGCTCTTTGTATTCAGATGGGAGCATTAAAAGTGACCAAATAGATGGATGTGACTTGATTTTTGAATTTTGAAGAAACTGGTTAGAAGTTTCTTTTTCTTTCTCTTTCCTTCCAACTTCCCCTCCCACCCCCCCATCTTTTTTTTTTCTGAATAAAATATTTATTATTATTGTTTTTTTTAGGATTTAAATGAGATGTTTACTTTTTAAAAAAAATTTTATTTTATACCAGATGGTATAAAATACCAGAAAACCTAAATAAGGAACCAGGAAAAAGACTAATTATAATAAAGCAAAAAATCAAAATCAACGGGCAACTATAAACCGGAGACACACTACAAGGGCGGAGGAGAGAGTAGGACCTCCCTGCTTCCTTTCCTCCCTCCCGTCTTTTCCTCCCTCCAGTTATCTTTTCTATAAAATGTTGGTAATCCTAATGGCTAATTCATAAATATTTACTATTAAGATTATGATTAAAATTTTTGCTAATCTTTGGGAATAACATACTTTTTTCAGAAACAGTGTAATGCAATTTAAAACTCTGCCTTTCTTGTTTTTCTTCAAATTTGATTGTTTAAAATATTTTCATCATTTAAATACCTTTTGCTAAAACAGGAATGAAGTGATATGAGGAAATAAAGTATCTTAACTACCAAAATCTAGGATCTAAAAGCTAGTTTTCATTATATACTTTTGGATGACTTCTTTCATCATAGATATTCTTTTATTTATCTATCCACCTGTCCTCATTTGGAGTTTCAAAAGACCTCATTTCCTGGAGCTATTCTTTCCAACTCCCCTTGCTGTACCCCCAGCCACTCACTCAATGTATATTTCTGAACACCTGCCATGTGTTTACACAGGGCTACACACTGGCCTCTCCAACTAGTTAAGAAGGGAGGTGAAAGTTTCCCCAAATTCACAGCCAGAATACGAAACTTTCATTCAGTATGTGATCAACATTTTCAGTATTTTTATATTAACATTTATGTAAAATAAGCTCCATATTGCCCTAAAACCAAAAAGCACACATTTAACATTTTAAAATACAATTAAGAATTTTATTTTAAAAAATTGTGGTAAATATACATAATGTAAAATTACCATCTTATCATTTTAAAGTATGCACGTCAGTGGCATTAAGTAAATTCACACTGCTGTACAACCATCACCTTCTATCTCCGAACTGCTTCATTACCCCACTCTGAAGTCTGTCCCCATTAAATGCTAACTCTTCACTCCTCTCTCCCTCAGCTTCTGGCAACCTCCATTCTATTTTCTGCTTCCATAAGTTTGATTATTCTAGTTACTTCATATAAGTAGAATGACATAGTATTTGTCTTTTTGGCTTATTTCATTTAGCATGATGTTCTTTTTTATATATACCACAAATATTTATTTATTTATTCATTTATCATTTATTTATTTATTATGTATATATACCACAATTGTTTATTTTTTATTTATTTTTAAATTTTTAAATATTTTATTTAATTTTAAATTTATTTTTTTATTTATTATTTACCACAATTATTTTTTTATTTATTTTTAAATTTTTTAATATTTTATTTTATATAATTCTTACATCATTTTTCATTTTTGCACAATGTATGCATTTTCATTTTGGTTATATTCCCCATACTATTGCACCCCCCTTATTTTGACCCTAATCCTTCCTCTCTCTGCCCCTCCTCCCTCCCCTGCAATGTGTCTCTGGTCCATAGTTGCTTGTTGATTTTGATTTTTACTTTGTATTAATTAGTCTTTTTCCTGGTCCCTTATTTAGGTTTTCTAAATTCCTGCTATGAGTGAGACCATCCAGTATTTTTCTTTTTCTTTCTGACTTATTTCGCTGAGCATGATCCTTCTAACTCCATCTATGTGGCTGCAAACTGCATGTGTTTATCTTTTTTGATTGCTGAGTAATATTCCATTGTGTATATGTACCACATCTTCTTGATCCAGTCATCTATTTTTGGGCATTTGGGTTGTTTCCATAGCTTAGCTATTGTAAATAGTCCTCCTATAAACATAGGGGTGCAGGTGCCCTTTGGAATTAGTGTTTCTGTGTCATTTGGGTAAATACCTAGGAATGGAATTGCTGGATCATATGGAAGCTCTATGTTTAGTAGGTCAAGAAATCTCCACACAGCTCTCCATAGTGGTTGGACCAGTTTGCGCTCCCACCAGCAATAGCATAATGTTCTTAAGGCTCATCCAAGTGGAAGCAAGTGTCAGAATTTTCTTTATTTTTAAGGCTAAATAATATTCCACTGTAGGTCCTTGCCATGTTTTGTTTATGTGCTCTTCAGTCAATGGACACCTGGGCTGCTTCCACCTTTTTGGCTATTGTGAATAATGTTGCTCTGAACAGGAATGTATATAAACCATATTTGGAAGCAACAATTATCTCTTCAAAGTATGATCACAAAACAATACCTAATGGTAAGTAACAGGTAATAGAACTTTGATTTCATAAAGAGAATTTATTTACTCCTTCAACAGATGTTTATTCTCCAGGTGCCAGGGAATAAGGCAGTGTACTGGGTGTCCACATTGAATGTGCAGGTTATCACAGAGCTTCCGGTTACCTGGGGAGGCCTCATTAAGCACTGAACATATCTAACGATGTAAAATTATTCACTGCTGTCAGTGCTGTGAAGGAAAAGGGAGGGATGCTTGGAGAGAGCATTGATTGGGGAACTTGCTCAGGTTGGGTGGTCAGGGAGGAGATTTCTGAGAAGATGACATTTGTACTGAGGTCTGAGGATGAGAAGCCAGGTCAGTGCAGAGTGAGAAGGAAGAAACTTCTAGGTGAGGACAAAGCATAGGTAATTTCTGGGCAAATCATGAACTGTTTTCCAACTCCCCCGTTGCAAATCTGTTCTGGCTGTGTTTCTGGTTACTCATGTCACCTGTCTTCTTAACATTCCAGCAGCTAAGAGTTTGGATTGTGAATCAAGCATTAAACTGCTTGCTATTGAAATGCTTTGTGACTTTGGAACTGTACCACCTCAGGGGTGAAGAGAAGCATGAATAATCTTTTTCTCCAGTCTGCACACACAATCCAGCCCTACTTTGGGGAGTCCCTAACAAAGATCCTTTCTGGTATTTCCCATGTGGGAAGCAGTGATAAGAGGGTGAATTTCTGGGAGGGCTTGTGAAGGAAAGATCTGTCTTAATATGAAGTGAGACTTACATTGAGTCCTTTCCAAGTAAAAATATGGTGGAAAACTATGTATTTCCTCTTTTCCATTTTGCACTTTTTTTTTTTTTTTGACCCATTGTGGAAAAATTCTCAAGTCAGGAGATTTTACACTGTGGAGTTGATTTCTAAGGAAGAAATCTTGGATTTCTAGGTGGGCAGCAAAAGTAGCAAACCAAAATGGTGTCAACTGGTATGGCAAAATAACATTTGCAAGCCGGAGAATACATTTATCTAAATAGCACTGGCAAGCATTTCAAGTCCACATTGTTAAGGTGTGGCTTTCCACCAGGACAGTGTATAAAGGTTATTTGTTCAGACCCATTTTATGGAGGAGTGAATGATCATCACGAGTGTGAGGTGGGGGAAGCAGGTGCTTTTGTGACATGAAGTTACTCTAGACACTTGTAAATACTTGTCTGTACTAGATGACCCTGAGAGAAGGTCACAGTCACTAAAAGTCTAAAAGCTTTTTTGTTATTATTTTGTTACCTACTTGACTTTTTCATAAATATGACCCTTAAAGATACATAAACATGTGGAATCATGGCATTCTCTATAACATACCTGTATGTTAGTCATTCGCTTTTCTCTGTACATTATGCTAATTTTGTGCTTCTTTGTGCCTTACTTTGAGGCTGTTTTGCTTTGTTGGTTAAAATCTTTTTATATATGTCCTATGCAGTCATTTTTAATTTTTTTTTAAAGATTTATTTATTTATAAATAAATATAGGTATAGGCCAGATGTACGGGAGGGTGAGAGGATTCACCCGAGCCAGAGCGGGGAACAGAACAGGCAGACTGGGGGCCTCCCCTGGTGGTGCAGTGGTTGAGCGCTGGGCTGAGAAGCTGCCCGCAGCCTCCGCAGTGCTGGTTTGATCCCCAGATGCCGGCGAGAGTCCCACATGGCATGACAGACCTCTCCTGCCGTGCCCGCTGCTCCCCTTAGCAGTGTATTTCTTCATCAGCCTGCCTGTTCTGTTCCCCACTCTGTCTCTGGTGAATTCTCTCACCCTCCCGGGCATCTGACTGTACCTAGTACTTGTATAAATAAATAAATAAATCTTTAAAAAAAAAAAAAAAAAAAAAGAACAGGCAGACTGACTGAAATACACTACTGAGGGGAGCAGCAGGTGAGATGGGAGAGGCCTGCTGCACCAAATGGGATTCTCGCCGGCCGGCCAGAATTGAACCTGCGCTGCAGAGGCTGCGGACAGCTTCACAGCACTGCGCTCAACCGCCTTTGCCACCAGGGAGGCCCCATTTTCAAATTTTTTGATGATAGCCCATAGGAAAAAAATGTATTTTACTTTATCCAAAGTAACAAAATTCCACAAAACATTATTTTTTTTCTTCCTGCAAGAGATGAGATTTTTTATTATGTATTCAATGTTATTCTCTATGTTCTATTTCATTTTTTAAATTTCTAATTAAAGCCTGCTAGGTTTGGTGAGTATTCACTAGTAAGTTGAGACCTACAATTTGAGAACTACTATACGACCTGGCCATTGGTGATCCATTATCTATACAGTTCATACAAGTAAATCTCACTTGTGAGCTCATCATGGACTTGTGAGCTCTTCAGCTCAGTAAATTTCCTCCCTCCTCCCACTCCCCAGGATTCAGTACATGACAGGTGTTTCTAAAGGATAATTGTTAAAATAGTTGACTTACTTTCTTGAGTTTTGAACTCCCTGTCATTTCCAGGTTGAAATGAATCATAAGCAAAAAGAGTCTTTCAATTAGGTACTCTTTGCTTGTGAATTAAGTGTTCTGGAGAAGTTGGCTCCTCTGGTCAAAGTTCCAGCCAGCTTGACTCTTGAATCCCTTTTTTTGCT
The DNA here is from genome assembly GCF_014898055.3 of Talpa occidentalis. Classification (NCBI taxonomy): domain Eukaryota; kingdom Metazoa; phylum Chordata; class Mammalia; order Eulipotyphla; family Talpidae; genus Talpa; species Talpa occidentalis. The sequence continues at coordinate 60,288,494 of NW_026555331.1, read as the reverse complement.
TTTGATCTCTGTCATATTCATTTGGTCATAAACAACTTTAGGGAGATAAGTTAAGACTTGACCATTTCTGTAAGTATGAGTTTGCCCTCCCCCCCCCAAAAAAAAACCCTTTTTAGGTTTGAGGATTAAGTAAAATCATATAGATAAAGCACTTAGAACACATGGTAATCCCTCAGTACTAACCATTGCTATTTTTGTCATTTTTTACTTTCAAGTGTGTTTGCTGCTAAGAACCCATAGCATTCTCCAACTTCATATTCTGTTATTTCAACTCGTAGTGTTCAAAGAAGATGATAAAGAGAATGAAGAGGAAAAAAATTCAGGGAATCAGAGGATATATCTTTTTACCTGTTTAACTCCAATATCCATTATGCATAAAATTTTTCTCTTAACTTGATAAATATAACTTGATAAGGGAACAGAAAGTCATGGTCCCCATTGAAGCTCATAAGAGCTAAACCAACTCTCAGCTGTCTACTGATTTGTGTTCAAGTCTTAATAAGGATGAATTCTGTACCACTGAGGTAAGTGTCTAAGCAGTGACTCAAGGTTGTTGGTTATAGGTCTGGTTGAGTTGACATTGATTCCTGGGACCCCAAGGCACCATCATTATGTCCCTGTAAGAAGATGAGCAAATAACACATAAAGTCTTGACACTGGTCCATTTCATGATGAGTCCAATATGTTAATAGACAAGCAGGTAGTCATTGCTCCAGCTCCTGAACATATAAGAACATACCTAGTTTGACAGAATAGTCATACTTTTTTTTTGACTTTTGGAGTAAGAACTTTTGCAGTAGGAACCAAGTGGAAGTTCCTTCTCAAACCAGAGTAGTAAATCAAAAGAAGCACTATATCCTGGAAAGAATGACAGGAATGAATACGACACAAAAATTACATAAATGTAGCAAAGGTAGAGGCTTTCATCATAATAACCAGTCTAGATTTTGCAAAACCAGGTGGATCATGGCAAATGATATGTAACCAGCTAGTGTCTTCAACAGTTGCTTTGTCAAATGTGCTAATGTGTCAAGTGTGTCTTTTTTTTTATAAAGATTTTATTTTTATTTATGCATACAAGAATAGGGGTGTAGACCAGAGGTGCAGGGGGTGAGAGGATTCACTAGAGACAGAGTAGGGGACATAACAGGTGGATCTACTGAAATACACTGTTGAGGGGGAGCAGCAGGCAAGACAGGAGAAGTCTGCTGTGCCACGAGGATTAGCTCCCTGACTGGGGATTGAACTCATGCAATGGTGGCTGGTAATAGCTTGATAGTGCTGAGACTTTAACCTCTGCAGAACCAAGGAGGCCCTCAAGTGTGCTTTATGAGATCATCATAGACTCAAGTATGGAGGATACAACTATTGATATGACTAGTGAATTTTTTCATACTTAGGAGGAACAGAAGCCATTATTCCTATAGGATGGACAACAGTGTACAGTAAAGATATAATACAAGAGATATGTTGATATTCTTGCATTCCGGTATAGTCTGAAAAGATCTATATTGTCTGAACATTTTTCAAGGCATTGATCCTTTATGGCAGGAATTCTAGGTGCCTTAGTAAGATGAATGCTCCACAGATATATACTCCACATCAGTGAAGGTTATAGGTGCTCAGTGGTGTGACGTATGCAGATTATACTTTAAAAAAGAATAAGAACTTTGTACTCAGTAATGAAAAAAGTAAGGAACAAGTGGTACCTTGCATCTATTACTACTAAGAAAGAAGCATGAAAATTGTGGGTTTTGAAGTCAATATAGTCTATATTGCCTTGAGAATATTTCCCTCACTCATTTATTAAGTGACATGGAAAATTGTTAGTTTGCATTGTCCCCAGAAAACTTCTTGTAAGTAAAAGCAGTCCTGCTCCTTAGGCTATATGATTCAGCAGATTTCATGGCCCTACTGGTATCTAGGCAGAAAGAGATGCTGAAGAGAGCCTCCAGTAAGTCCCCAAAGGAGAATTCTAGCAGAGAACTCTGAGGTCCTGGAGTAAGGCCACATTGTCTACAGGAGAGTACTATATGTCAAGAGATATTTTTAAAATATCTCTTGACATATTATTGGGCGCTGTAGAGACAAACCATCTAAACATAGCATATCAACTGACCCCATGCCAGACTGCCTGTCATGAGTTGATTAATATGAACCCCATCAAGATGCAAGTCAAATAGGCCCAGCAACATATCATTGTAGGACAGAATTAATACATCCTGGATGGGGCTTAAACAGGTCCAGAGGACACAAATAAACTGGTGGCCCACACCGCCATGTCACTTACTACTGTTCACTCATGTTTATTCTCAGCTCACATCTCTTTTTTTTTTTTTTTTAAGATTTTTGTTTATACAAGCAGTGGGTACAGTCAGAAATGCAGGAGGGTGAGAGAATTCACCAGAGCCAGAGTGGGGAGCAGAGCAGGCAGACTGAAGTACACTGCTTAGGGGAGCAGCGGGCAGCAGGAGAGGTCTGCGCGCCATGTGGGACCCTCCTTCGTTGGCCGGGGAGCAGCTGGGGATTGAACTGGTGCTGCAGAGGCTGTGGGCAGCTTCGCAACCCAGGTTCAACTGCTGCGCCACCAGGGAGGCCCTCAGCTCACATCTCTTGCCATGAAGGGGGTGTCTTATGGCCAGGTTATAGAAGAAGTTCACAGATGGATGAACTAGACATATTGAAGAAATTTCAGAGTGTCATTTGGGGCCCTAAAAGTTGGTGGTGAGAAAGATACTCACCAGAAGCAGAACTTGGCACTCGTACTACATCTGATCATGTCCAGAAGTGCCTCCAGCTAAAACTATACATAGGCTCTGGGGAAGTGATAAGTGACTTGGTTAGTTTTTAAAGAGAATGTAAGGAGAAGAGAAAGATTTCTTGGGGCGAGGTATGTGAATGGACTGATGAGAGTGGTCATAGAGTGTGAAGATCATTGTATTGAATATGAACACACCAAGAGTCACTGAAGCAGAAGTATTAAACTACCAAGCAGGTGGGATAACTTAGCTAGTTGATGTCAGCCTCTGGCCTTGGCTTCCCAAGTTCACGAGCAATGGGTCTGTGAATGGAGCAAATCCTGAAGGTAAAAGTGGAGGCTGTGCATGGATCCAACAGTGTGAACTTCATCTCACCAACGCTAATGTAGCTACTGCTGTTGCTGCAAGTCAGATCTATTAGTCCAAAGACACTGAGTGCCTTAAGCAGACCAGAAATGTACTTATGGCAAGTCTATTATGTAAGTCCCCTCCCATTCTGGATAGAACAGTGATTCATATTCATTGAGATTACCACATATTCTGGAAAGCAATTTGTCATTTTTGCCCATAAGATTTTGGCTATGATGCTATCCAAGGGCTTAGAGAGTGTCTGATAGATTGATGTGGCATCACACCTAGCAGCTCCTTAGAGCAAAGACTTATTTGCAAAGGAGGTGTGACAGCAGGCACATGACATAGCATCACTGATTCTTCCCTATGTCACACCATTCGGAGGTTGCCGTAGAAAAGTGGAAACATCTTTTAAAGAAGCTGCTGATTCACCAACTTGAATGTGACACTTGAGTGGAAGAGGTGTTACTTCAGACATGGCAGACTTTTAGATTAATGCTGTTTTGTGTGCTGTATTCCTAAGAAGTAGAAAAATCGGATCCAGGAAGTAGATATGGCTGTGTTCATCATCATTTCCATCTTCATGATTGCCTTGGGAAACAAGGCAAACAGGTAATGTCGTGCCCTGTTCACTTCTACTTTCCTGGGCTTGAGTGCCAGAGATGCCATATTGTCAGCTGATTATCAGTCATCTCCTTCTTCAAAACATTTCCCTCAACTGAGAGAATAGCCTGCTTAAGAAAATTCACATTGTCCTCCAGGTTAGGGATTCACAGGCGATGGCCAACTGATAAGGGGGTGTCAAAGACAGGATATTTTGCATCCTGGCGGGAAAGGGGGAGAACGCTGAAGTTCTGTTTATGCTCTAGAGTTCTCTTTACCTCTCACTGTGAATCAGACCAAGACTGGATTTCAACTGAGACAAAAGCTTGCTCAGCTCATTCTTCCCTCCACTCTCCCAGCCCCCACTGTACTCTCTCCTTCCTTTACCTGTTTTGTCCTGGGAGATAGTCCCTAAAAAAATCTTGAGCTCCTGAATCTCTGACTCAGGCTCTGTTCTCCCTTTTTTGGTCCTTGGGCCTGGGATAAGGCCATCCATTCATTATCCCAGGAATAAAAATTAGAACCTTGGTGAATAAAGTCACAAGATGGCAGAATTTTAAGAACTGAAGGGTCCCAGAAAGGGTCACCTCTTATTTTGACATATTTTTTTTTTTTTTACATCAAAGCATAATGCTTGTGCACAAAAGCACACTGAAATAATACAGCTTGTTGAATTTTCACAAGAACATTGCAGAAGGGAAACAGAAAGAGTGGAAGCATTGCACACTCTTCAATAACCCAGCCCAGAAACCACCAAAGCATTTAACTCTTGTTTCGTAGGCTAGAACTCACATGGTCCACCAAAACCAGGAGGGGAGAATGAGGAAGGGGCCAGATTAGGAATCTCTACACCAATAAACACAATCCAGAAAGTCATTTTTCTCCTCACTGAGTCTTTATGTATATTAAGTTCTTTTCTTTTCCCAAGTTGTGGTGGCTGCCTCAAACCACCCCAGCCCAAGTACAGAAAAGGAGGGATTTTGCCTTTAATGTGTTTATTCCAGTGATAAATTCTGAAGTACTCGATTGATTTGATTTGGGCTAAATACCATTAAATATAGCAAAGTCACCTTGACTACAATTCGAGGTTCAATTTGAAACAAAATGGTAACTAATAAACATTCTGTTAGGCACACCTCCTGCAATTTTTAAGAACTTGCAATGAAATTTTGCATATGGATAGAGGTTACAAGGACACATGATTATACAGGGAGAGGTGCACAATTTAGACTCACTGATGATACCAGGAAAAATGTAAAAATAATTACAGATCCTTTGATATTGATGCACATTGTCATAATAACTGCCATTACTGACTTTGGGACTGCATTCCATAATGAGTCTTTTTTGGGACTCAGTGTTACAAAGAAGTGCCAGAGATATCGTTTCTGTTAATGAATGTGTAGTTCTGAGTAGTAACGATGGCAATACTGTATTATTCTGTGAACAAAATTCTGCTGAATTCACAGACAGGTGACATTGTGTGGGCACTAATGTATATGGAGCTCTCTGTTGTAATAAGATTGCTATTATCTTTAACACAATAATGCTGAGTGTGCCCTGGACTTATCAGTAGGTGCTATTAGCTAAGACTCGACTTAACTCTTTGGGGTCTGATTTAAGCAGCTCTTCCTATCAGTGATTTTCAACCTCAGAAATAAGTACTCTTATTTTGATTTGATTTGATTTGATCTTAATTTATTATTTTTCACAGTTTCCACTCTTCCTTTCCCTTTTTCCTTGTGTTTTTTCCCAAGATTTATGCATGCAACAACTGGGGTATAGGCCAGAGGTGTGGGGGTTGAGAGGATTCACCAGAGACAGAGTGGGGAGCAGAACAGGCAGATTGACTGAAATACACTGCTGAAGGGAGGAGTGGGCGAGACAGGAGAGGTCTGCTGTGCCATGTTGGTTGCTCCCTTGCTAGCTGGGGATCGAACTCATGCTGCAGAGGCTGTGGATTGCTTCATAGTGCTGACGCTTAACCCCTTGTGCCACCAGGGAGGCCCCTCTTTCTGTGTTTTTATAATGACTACCGTTTCATCCAAATTCTTCCTTATGTGCAAATGTTTATTTTGCCTTTCATCTGAGGAGTGTGTTCACTTCCATCTTCATTTGTGGAGCTTGTGCTTTGCTGAATCTCGAATCTCATCCCCTGGCCTCTGAGGTCTCAATATGGCAGTATCGCTTCTTTCAAAATAATGCATTTTTTAAATACTGGTGTCTGTTCTGGGCTGAAAGGACCTTAAACATCACACTGATTAGACTTGGACACAGTATTTCAGGCCAACAGAGGACCGTGTGAGGCAGAAGAAAAGCCATGATTCTCGTTGCCTGCTCACCGGCAACACCCCAGGGCACATATGCACACAAATCAGACACTCCTCATGCACGGAGGGAGAAGGCCAACCCAGGCTCATGCAGGATCCTTGGAGCAATTTCATTCTCCTCCATTATCTGCCTGCAGATCATCCACTTTAGGGATTATCTCCAGGAGGGCAACAGCCTCTGGCCATTTGGCCTTTGCACATCATTGGCTTCCTCCCTCACTCTAGTGCCTGCATGCAGCCTGCAGCTCAGCATTTGCAGGGGAGAGAGAATCAGGAAGGAGAGTCCACCACATCCCCGGGCAGCTATTTCTGTCAACTGAAAAGGCCATTTAAGCAAAACACTTAATTACCTTTCCTCCTCCTTGCAACCCCTGGGAAAGTATGAGCCAGTCAGATAATGAGCTTAGAGAGCAAGCAGCTTGGCGAGGACAGAGATTTTCATCAGGCTGAGGAGTGACCTCATCCGATCCCATCACAGAATGGGGAGCAAGGAGATGAGCAAGAGGGTGGAATAAACAGCCTCGCTGAACGTAGCTTCATTATTTCACCTGTCACGTTGCAAATTTCTAGAATATTAGAGAGCTCCTAATTCATAGGTAAAGCAACCAGGCCTGAGATTGGCCAGTTGTCTGATAAAGATGTGACTTTCCATAAAATGGTCTTTTATAAAAGCCTGCAGCTGACCGTCTTCCCTGACCTGCCATTGCAGCCAACCCACACTGGACCTTAGATTTCTGACTGATAAAATGTGGGTCTCTGAGGTATCTTTAAATTCTAGAATGCAAAAAAAAAAAAAAAAAAAAAAAAATTACTGCTTTCTGTATAGAGAGGTTGGGAAGAGGGGGTCTCTTCCTAGGCTGTGGCCTGGCTGCCTCTGAGGGAGGCAGTGCCGCCGTGGGCCACTTTCCTGTGTGCCCCGTGAGGGTGTGGCCTAGGCTGGTGAAAGTTGCCCTCCTGAGGTTCCCAGAACCAGGTGGGGTCCTGCTTGAAGAAGTGCTCTTTATCTGCCAAAAAAGGGATGAAGAGCTGAGCCTTTAAGGCAGAGAAGGCACTAGCAGGGAGGGGGCAGCACCTTGAAAGAGCTCGTGTGAGTCCTGACTGGACAGGCTGACAGATGGCCTGCCTCTGTGGTGGAGCTCGCTGGGCACTGTGCTTTGACTCCTACCCATTTGACCTTGGAGTGTCTCATGTGCTCTGTCCCCTTGTTTACTCTGCTGGGACCTGGCATTTACCTGTGTCAGCCTGTCACTTCACCTCAGCCAGGCAGTTTCCTGCTCTCTGCACAGAGCCCATTGCCTGGTTCTGTCCAGTAGTGGTCCACGGGGCCCCATCCCAGGACTGGAACATTGGCCTACCCACAGCTTCCCCGCCACCCTCTCACCTGCTCACCTAGGACTGCATTACCTTTCCAGGCACCATGTTACCCCCCCGGGTTGTGACTCTGTGTTGCCTCCTGGTCTCTGTGTGGAGATCATTAAGGGAGATGTGGAGAATGAGACAGGAGGAGGGTGGTTAAAGGCCACTGCATCCTGGTGGGAGCCAGATTGGAGGATTGGGAAAGTCACTTCATCCCATTCACTCATCAGATCAGCAGGGGTCTCTCACACATGCACTTGCTGCTGGAGTCACAGTATTCAACCCCCAGGTTAAACACACCTACTCTTCAGAGTCTGTGGCTGGGGACACAGGTGGGGGCTAAAATAAAAAAAAAAAATTAACGTGATTAAATAGGTTAAAATATACAAGAAGAAATGTATTAGACTGTAACTGCTACTAGGAAGAAAAAGCAATGAAGGAAGATAGGAAATGGGAGCATCAGGGAGAGGTTTGCAGATTTAGTGGATGGTCAGGAAGGTCTCCTGAGAGGGGATATTTGATTAAAAACTAGATGGAGGGCCTCCCCTGGTGGTGCAGTGGTTGAGCGCTGGGCTGTGAAGCTGCCTGCAGCCTCTGCAGTGCTGGTCCGGTCCCCGGCCACCGGCGAGGGTCCCACATGGTGAGCAGACCTCTCCTGCCGTGCCCGTTGCTCCCCTCGGCAGTGTATTTCATCAGTCTGCCTGTTCTGTTCCCTGCTCTGGCTCTGGTGAATTCTCTCACCCTCACGCACTTCTGACTATACCCCGGTTCTTTTATAAGTGAATAAATAAATCTTTAAAAAAAAAAAACAAACTAGATGGACATGAGACAGGAAGTCATGCAGATATCCAAGGAAGGAGAACTCCAGGAAGAGGAGATAGCAGGTGCAAAGGTCCTAAGGCATAATTGTGCTTGGTGGATGAGAGGAATGGTTAGGTAGCTGGTGTGACTGGCAGCCGACCATCTCATAGGGGATGAGGTGACAATAGGGACACAGGGTAGGGCTTTGCAAGCCACTATAAGAGTTTTACCCTGAGTGAATTGGGGGTCACTTCACAGTTTTGACCAGAGAAAGTCATTATCTGATATTTTCACAGGTTCATGCTAACTACAGAGATGAGAGAACACCAAAGAAGACCAAAACAGATGGACACGTGGCTAGGAAGTAACTGTGAGACATGGTATGACTTCTCCTAGAGTGGCAGTGGTGGAAGGGGTAAGGGAGAGAGTCCAGATTTATAGAAAGAGTGACCTGACTTGCTGACTGCTTGGATGTAGCATATGAGAAAAATAGGGAGACAAGCTATTTTAGAGAATTTGGCCTGAGCAACTATAGAATGGTGTTTTTTATCACTAATGACAAGGAGAAAGTGTCGGAGGAGCAGTTTAGAATGGAGTTGAGCAGGAGCTCGGTTTTGGATATGGTCATTTAAGATGCCTGTCAGTCACTCAAGTAGAGGGATTGAGTCTGGAGCTGCTTAGAAAACATTACCAGTCACATAAATATTGGTGTCCATGGCAAATAGATGGTGTTTAAGGTCATAGGATAGGGTCATAGGATAATCGCACTCCTAAGATTATCAATCAGGTGCAGACAGAAGACAGCATGTGGAGAGGTGGAGATCTGAACTTTGGGGCCTTTAGCATGAGGAGGCGAGGGAGTTAAGGAGGCAAGAAAGAAACAGGGAGAGAAAGATCGAGTTAAGAGAAAATCCAGGAGAAAGGGCTATGCTGGAAGGTAGATGAAATATTTCAAGAAGGAAGACGTCATTATCCATGTCAACAAAGATAAGGGCTAAAAGTGATAACTGGTCATAGCAAAATGGAGGCTACTGTGGACCTTGATTATTTGTTAGAAAAAAAATCCCTCATTATGCTTTGACTGCAGCTTCCCCCCCTCCCCCGCCATCCCCTAGTCATAGGGGCAGGTGAGTGGGTCCAGGTCTGGTCAGTCACAGTGAGCTCTTCCCCTGGTTGCAGCAATTGGTCCAGAGATGGGCTCCTGGCCTAGAGTAGGCCAATTAGATTTCTCTTTGGACAGTTTCTCCTGGAGCTATCAGGACAGACTGGCTCTTTCATTTTTTAGTGTTGGGATGCAAGTCTTGGCATTTAGCAACACCTGCCTGTCCAGGGGACTCACTCTTTCTAAGATTGAGAGAGAGACCTCTGACAATAGCATTTGAATCTGCTCTGGATCCAGCTCTGCCCAAAATGTGCTGCTCCTTTAGACTAAATCTCATTTCCCAGCCAAAAAATTCTCTATTTTAAGTGAGTCAGAAGCAGCCTTCTATCTCTTGCATCCCAGAGTACTCTAACCAATCCATGGAAATTTCTTTAAAGCCTACTATTCCAGAGTGGGAGAAAATGTGAAGAAGGGCAGGTGGCTCACTCACTGATCAAGCAAAGACTGACCGGATAGGGTGTGAGCCACTGAGCAAAGTTACCGGTGGCTTTTGCCCCACCGCCCTCTAAGTAAACCCTGGATTCAGGACTATTCTTAGCTGCTTGGAATTGCATGGGGGAAGCTGTTCTTGGCAGGACTAAACAGGGTCACCTCTCTACCTCCTTCTATAGCAGCCTCTGACGCAGGCCTGAAATCTGGGGCAGGTAGGGTTGCGGAGATGAGGGAAGCTGGTAAAGGCATCAGGTTCCATCTGTGACTCAAGACATGGCGTCCTGTGGGGCTGCCAGGGCTTGGTACTGGGAGTTCCATAAGAGATTTGAAAGCCAAGGGGGAAACTGCTGTGGGCTTAAAAGGGGACAGGGTCAGCATCTGGGGAATGCAGATGAAGTAATGGGAGACCAGGGCAAGGGAAGTAGTTGCTAAAACAAACTAATTCTGCTGGATGAGGTTTCTTTGGCCTGGAGCTATTTTTAAAGGGCCAGTCCACATGAATTGCAGCATTTAAAGACACCTGGAGCAGAGCACAGATCCACTCCCACAGACTTTCATCTCTGAAGATTGGGGTGATTGTCTCAGTGTGCATACAGGGAAAACAACCTGTTTTTCAGTCCCTTCTGGGCTGGTATGCCCATGGGTGGTTCAGCCTGGCTCATAGCTTTCCTATCAGGGAAGACACCTGACTCAGTCCCAGGAAGAACTCTCATCTTCTCATCTTGCACTCCAAGGAAGGTAAATGTTGCTGCAGTGATAGTCTCTGGTATTTCCATTCTGCACAGCAGTCAAGACTTTAAAGAGTGCTGCCACACCTATGCATCACAGGTCTTGGTATACATTCCTTCGATCTAGCTAAAATTGCTACCTCATTCCTTGCCTCTATTGCGGAATGTTTTTATTCTTGGAGAAGACACACCTTTCACATCAACTTTTTAATCAGCGAACCATGGCCGAGAATTCCTTCCAATCATATACTTTGCTCCCATCATGGGATAGGAAGAATATCCATTCAGTAAACCTCATCAAATGTAGTGCCACACATTCAGAATTTATAACATTCATCTGAAGCTGAAATGAAATCTACTTGTTGTTCTGATCATTACAGATAGTGCACATAACTAGACTAAACATATCTGTGGGAGGGTGAATTTCAAGCGCTTAAGAAAAAACTGTTTTAATTACCCTGAAGAACTTTAAAATGTCACATTGCTTCAAATTGTGAATGCCAGGTACACATAAATCTTCTGCATTCGCAGACACAAATCTCTGAGGATTTCTGGCAGACAGTGGTTGTTTAGCTTACATTTTATTTAGTGCAACAAAACTACATAAAAATATAAAGCCCTATCACTCACCCTTTTCACTAATTTAATTAAGTCTTTTTCACAATTGGTCTGGAAGGAGTATTTTGCTTTATGACTTTCCCCTTCAATAAGTTATATTCTTGGTGTCACAGTTGAATTCTGCTTTCTAAATCAAATGAAGAAAGTGTTTTCCAAATTCATTCTATACTTCCTGTAGGTGGGACACAATTACAAAAGAGAAAAACCCTGGGGCCTCAGAAACACATACAGGTCTTTCTTTCTGGAGAGTAGTTTTCATGTCCCAGCACAGGTGCTGTGAGACATACATAGAGAACTCTCAAGGTGAAGAGAACCCAGCATCTGATATATTGGTTGGAGGAATGCTAGAGGCTATAGCAGAAAAATCCCCACATCTTGGTATCTCACATTCTGGAAGCTTCTATCTTGATCATTAACAATCCAACGTGGGTACTTCTGTTTGGGCAGTTCTCCTACACAGTATGATTCAAAGGTCTGGGTTCGTTCCATCTTGTGACTGACTGGGTTCACCAAATGCCTCCCAACATGGCCCCAGGACTTAACTTGTTCCTGCGAGTTGGGAAGAGGAAAGCAAACAGAGGACTGGGTTTATGGTTTTTTGACCAGTCCGGGTATTAGCGCATATCCATTCTACATTTTGTACATTGACCAGAGCAGGACAGATATTGGACCGTGGCCATGCCTCCCTGCAAGGGAGGCCGGGCTGTGTAGTTTAGCTGTGACTCCAGTAATAGCCAGGCTCTCACGCCAAATGTGTTTAGGAATACTTGTTGGGGCAGGTCCCAACAGACTGAGTAAATTCTGTTATTAAATTAATTTCCTTTATTTATTGCTTAGTTTTGCTCTTCTATTTTAGTCTCATGGCTTCTGCACTGGAGTTAAACATCTTAAAGTCTTGGTCTATAATAGAATATCAAAAATACTAAAACAGGAGTGCTATCTGCAAAAGAAGTTGATTTGACCCTGTTTTCATGATCTGAAAATGACATGCCCCAAACAAAACATTCTGGTGACTGGAGTAGACAGAAATGAGATCCTTCTCTCTCTCCTTCCTTTCTCTCCTTCCTCCCTTCCCTCTCCCCTGCCTCCTTTTCTTTCTGCTCCTTTTCCTTCTCTGAAAGAAAGCCCTGGTATCAGTTATCATCGAGTACCTGACTCTCATAATGCAGAATATTAACCTTTCTGTAGACCCTTCCTGGCCCCCATGATGAATTAACTCCCACCCCCGGGCAGGTGTGAAACAAATCTCAAGTCCCCTACATTGTCACTGTGAAGTTTTGGCATCTCATTCACCCCTTTTGAGCTTAAATCATTCTGCAAATTATTCTCCTTGTTCCTTTATTCTGTGAAAACAGGGCTAATAATTCCCATCTCTGGGGACATTGTAAGGGTTCAGTTGGTTATTGAAAGAGAAATCACCTACCTCGGTGCCTGATGCGCTAGACGATGGATCACAACTCGCTTCCTTCCTGCTTTTCTGCACGCGGGGAAAGGTAAGGCGCCAGGGGCTTTGTCACGTGGCGGTGCCTCTGTCAGGGGAGCTGCCCCTCTCTCCCCACCCTGCTGACTTCATGAAGGTCCAAGTGCTGCAATGGTTCTTTGCATTTAGACAGACCTCGGAGGGTCTGAGGGCGAGGAGAGAGTAGGAGCCAGACAAAGGCACAATTACCCCCACATGACTGCCTACTAAGAATTTTGGCTGGAGAAAAGGCTTTTCTGCAGTTTGTGCTAATTCTGCTCCAAGAACCCAAGAGGTAAGGCTTTCAGTCAATAGGACAGCCGTGATCTCATTGTTCCAATGTAATTCAACTTAACTAACCTCTGGCATTTTCTTTGCTCTATCTCTTCTTTCCAATATTTCCTTGATTCAGCAGCAGTTACCTACTTCAGTTAGGATAATTTCTAATGATCAGGCTTAGCTAGTCCTAGCACATGTCTTATTCTCTCTCTCTCTCTCTCTCTCTCTCTCTTTCTCTCCATGAAAAATCTCACTTCTAACAGAGGATGGGTTGTACACTGTTTCACAGCCTGTGGCTGAGCACATGTTGGAGGAAGATGAAAATCGCTTCCCCCAGTTCTCCTGAACTAAGTTTGTGAGAATCAATTATAATCCTTAAATCTTCTCATTCTTATATAGGCTTATTTCTTACTTAGTCTCGGTATCCCACTTTGAGCCAGTCAGAGGCAAAAAAACCTTTTGCATTTGTGATACCATACAACTGAGCACCAATAAAGATGATATTCTGGGATAAATCAGCAAAAGCCTTGGCTGTTTCAGCAATAATCCTAAAGATCAACAGAAGAAATTGCTTGAAGTGGATGGATAAAATTCTTACAATAATCCTGCCCAAGCCCTCTAGAATTCTTTTATGATGCCTTTATATATTTCAGCCTTTCACCTAGGAAGCTTCCAAAGCATCACCCAAATGAATGTGCAGTGTGGCTGGGAAGGGAGCATGCCCCCGCAAAAGGGTTTATACTTGCAAACAATTTTTTTTTTAGATTTATTTATCTATGCATACAAGAACTGGGGTACAGGCCAGAGGTGTGGGGGTGAGAGGATTCACCAGAGACAGAGTGGGGAACAGAACAGGCAGACTGACTGAAGTTCACTGCTGAGGGGAGCAGCAGGAGAGACAGGAGAGGTCTGCTGCGCCATGTGGGTAGCTCGCTGGCTGGGGATCAAACTTGTGCTGCAGTGGCTGCGGATGGCTTCATAGGTTGCGTCTTAACCCCTTGCGCCACCAGGGAGGCCCAGACTTGCAAACATATTTGATGGCATATTAGGAGAAAAATTACCATTGATGCTAACTATAACAATATTTGGGGAAAATATTTTAAGCATGTTTAAACACAATGCAGATATAGTAACTTTTCTCCCTCTTTGGAAATGTCAGAAAAAGTGAAAAGACCCAGTGGGCCAGGTCAGCACCCACTTGGGGAAGCACCTGGGTGGTGGGCAGTATGGAAGCAGGGATGGTACTGCAGGGCCGAAGCGGAAGTGTGTGGGCAGACAGGACTGAAGCTGGTGCACAGTCACCGGCTCTTGGCACTTTGGTGGTGAGTTGGGGGTTTTTAGCAGGATTGTGCAGGACAGGATGTGTTCCCTGCAAGGAGAGAGGACCAGTGCAGGAATCTTGGCCAGAGCTCGAGAAACACATGCATCAGAAGCTAGGGATAGAGCTTTAGATCTTTTAAGTCCTATTTGTCAACTGGAAACTCCTTTCTCTGACCCAGAATCTCCCAGAACTCAACAGCAAAGTGATGAAAAGATTTACGAAAGCTACTTCTGATTGAACACTAAATAAAAATAAAGGGCACATGCTTTTTAAACTGAGGTAGAATTGACATAAAATAAACTGCACATTTTTAGAGTGTGCAAGTTTATTCATTTTGACGTATGTATACACCCATGAGGACATCAATAAAATCAAGATAGAGAACATATCTATCACTCCAAAAGGCTTTCTGTGCCCGTTTATATTTCCCCTCATCTCTTTTCTTCTCTGTTTCATCTCTTCCTACCCAGACAACCCTTTAACTGCTTCTGTTACAATGCATTAAATTGCATTTTCTAGAATTTTCAATAAAGGGAACCATGCATTATGTCCTCTTTTTTTGGTCTGGTTTTTTTTACTCAATGTAATTATTTTTAGATTCATCCATGGCGTTTGTGTATTTTAAGAGTTCTTTTTGATTGCTGAGTAGTATTTTATCAGTTAGATATTATACAATTGTCCTTCCACTCAGCTTTTGACAATTATTTATTGTTTCCAGGTTTAGGGTATTATAAATAAAGTTGCAATAATTATTCTGTTTATGGACATATGCTTTCCTTTTTTTAAAGGTTAATATCTGAAAATAGATAGCCTGGATAATAGAGTAGGTTACATTTAACTGTTTAAGAAACTGACAAACTCCACTTGGTTGTGCCATTTTAGCATCATACCTAGAAATGTGATATGAGCATTCTAGTCCTTCCATATTTTTACCAGCAACAGATAAGTTTCATCTTTGTAATTTTAGCCATTCGAATAGATAGGCTATGGTAACTTTTGTGTTCCTAATAGTAATGACTGATGATTTTGGGCATGTTTTATGTATTATTTTCCGTCTATCTGTTCAAATCTCTTGCTTGTTGCTCTTGATTTGTTAGTTTCTTAAAATTATTGAGTGCTAAGATTTCTTTATATATTCTGATATAAGGCCTTTATCAGATATATGCCTTGCAAATATCACATTTGTCTGTTGTATTTAATTCTCTTAACAGTGATTGTGCATATGCTCTTTAGCTTCTCTTGCCACTGGGTATGGTCTTGCATATGGCAAGTGAATAGAAGAGTGCTACTTCTGGGTTAGTCCTTAAAATAATGTGTGTGTGCTCCTCCAGGATCTCTTTATTTTTATTCCCAGGCCAATGATCCAACTAATATCATGCTGGAGAGGAGTGTTTTGGAGATTTCAGAATGAACCCCAGTAGAATCATTTTCCTTTGCACTGTTACATGGTAGAGATATTGAGTCCTGTCCTCTTTTACCCACTGAATTTTGGGGTCTCCTTTTTATCTCTTAATGACTTAGCTTCCTCCTTAACTAAAATACGATGAAAGCTACTTCTTCTTCCTCCTTTCCTTCCTACTTTGGCACTTTGCAACAAAAGTTTGCTTGGCAGGTGTGAGGATGAATTCATTTTTCTAAATAAGAGAATAAACATCTCTTGAGCAACCAATAAAAAGAGGAAGAAAACCAGTTCTTGCTCTTGAGAGTCCGTTCTTGCTCTGGTCCAGTGAAAAATTTTCAACTTAGATTTATATCTAACCAGTCTGAAAGTTATAGGGTGGTTAACATACAAAGAGCAGATTAGGGGCAAGTTTGCTCTGAGTTCAGAAGAACTGGGAAAAATGTAGAAATTTGACTTTAGATTGATGTTTTTCTCTTGATAGTTTTCAGAAAATCGCTGTGAGGTAAAGCTAACATTTGACCTGTTAAATGAGAACAAGGATTCCAAACCTAGGTACCTTCTGTATGTCTCTCCAGGTTAAGTGAAATCATGTAGATGTAATTCAACTAACTTATTTCTCCAAGAACCGAACTGATGTTTACAGATGAGTTAACAGAAAAACTAACTTGACCGAGGCCACAGAGTCACTTAAAAAGGTCAGGGTTGGTTCTGCAAGCTCTGCATCTTTCCATGGGAACAGCTTTGGATTGGATTTAGATTATTTAGAATATTGCTTCAGGCTTTTACTTTTCATGGAAGAAATAACCTCAGCTGCTCCAACAGCTCCTCAGCCCCAGGCCTGAGACCAGCATCTATTGCTCAGAAGAACTTGTGAAACTGTAGTACATTATATTCAAGCATCAGCATGTTTAACTTTTGTTTTCAATTCAGAACCTGCCCCCCCCCTTTTTTTTTTAAATAGAGCAAAAGTCCAGCTTTATTCTGAAAATGAAAGGACGGTGGATCTCTAGAAAACTACCTCAGATCCCAGCTTCCCACTTTAGCATAATTTGAAGTCTAAGTTTCTGGTTGGAGATTTCCAATACCAGCCTGACACCTCAGTAGGGCTTTCAGACATATCAAACCAGGCGAAAAGGAAAGCGACGCTGTCTTATTCTTGTTCCAGATCAGATAACATTGCTTGATTAGTTCCTCCACTGTGAATTCATACCGCATGTACCCACATGCCAGCCTTTTGCTAAAAGACCATTAGCTCTATTGCTTCCTGTACAATCATTCATATTTTGCTTCATGCTTTCCTTCTCTACCTCTGTTTCCGGCTCCTCCCCCTGAAGTAGCAAAATGCTTGCAAAGAAATGTGTCAACAGGTGAAATTTATATGAGTTTCCTGGCCCACACAGAAATGTGAACCACAGTCATCCCCAAAGGAGAGGTTTTCTTACCCAGATACTTACTCTCTTGAATATGCCCTGATTAATTCACATGTGAGTTCTCTAGAGAAACCAGTTATCTTTTTTAGGGAATAAGAGTGTGGCGCTCCTGTTTGGGGTGTTGGCTTTGAAGAATGCCACTTGGGATTATTTAGTTGCATTTACAGAAAAACCCAACCTAAACTGATTTACTCAAAAGAAGAATTTATTGACTCACAGGAGCTGAAAAGAGGTAAATAGCTCCAGGCACAACTCTATTCAGGGCTCAAGCATATCAATAGCACCTGCTGACTTTTTAAGCTTTATTTCTTTGTTTTGCCTTCTATTATGCTAACTTCAGCCTTGAGTTTTATAGGGACCAGAAAGGTCTCTGCTAACCCATTCATTGCCTCGTGTTTTAGGTCACAGGTTGAATGAGAGTCTCTTTTCCAGAAGACACAGTGAAAATGTCATGGCGACTCATTGTTTCTGACTAGGTTACCTATGGTCCATGAATATCAGTGGGGAGGGAAATGAAAAGCTGTTGGCTTGGACCTGGGTCTGCAGTCAGTTTCCAAGGGACTGCATGGAGATCAAGGACAGTCACCAGGAGGACTCTGACAATGTTTGCCGCAGAGTTTTGCTGATAAGTAATGATGTTTAAGTGTTCTAGAATGTTTTGTCTCCACTGGACAAGCCACTTTCATTCCTCGAAAATAGCCAGCATCTGTGCTCACATTCAAAGACAGCTAAGTTGGTTTACGCTTCCAAGTGGGAGGATACTCAGTCAACATTTTGGGGTAAGTGGAACAGTTATAGAGGACTCATTCATAAGTTTCTCCAAGTCTTAGAGAGGGACTATTTTTTATTCTTTAAAGCATGAACATCCTCTGCTGGTTTGGAATTGAAGTCTAGCGCAATCATTCCTTTCTACTGGTTTCATCCTGGTTTATGTTTTCTAAGATAAATGATTGGATATAAGTTATAAGGACCTCTGCAGTCTGATCAGCCTGGCTCTGAAGAGAGTGGAATTGTTTATGCCAGAAACCTGGAACTTGGGAAGTGTTTTGACTACGCTGTGGTGTACACAACAGAAGTTCTCCTTATTGTTCTTTCTTCCAGTCATTCAACTTTTTCATATGTCCTTCTAAATAAACATCTGGGATTGTGTTATTCATTCTTCTTGTCAACTCTTGACCTTAAATGCTCAACCTTTTAAGGGCTGAACAATTGTTGCTGGTTATGCATTTCCTTTCTTTGCTGTATAGCTGATTGTGTGGCAGACCTCTCCATGCACCTCACATGCATTATTTCATTTATCCCTCGTAACTACTCTATGACATAGAGACTATTATTATTCCCATTGTATAGAAGATGAAAAAGAAGTTAAGTATCTCGCCCAAGGTCACACATCTTGAGCCAGAGAGCTTAAAAGTATGTTATATAAATAAGACAAAGATTTCACTCCTGCCCCCAACCTTATATGGTATGGGAAGACAGACCTATAAATAAACTACACCAGTCATTTCCCTGGTGAGGGTTGAGGAGATTTGAAATGGGTGTGGGTAAAATTTCTCTAGAGGAGGCTCAATTGAGGTGCATGAAAAAGTGTTTTGCAATTGAAAGGTGGAGGCTGAGAACAGCATTCCAGAGATTGGAATTTGTGCAGAAGCATCTAAAAGTCGTGCGTAATGAGAGAATTGCAAGCTGTTTGGCCTGACTGGAGGGCAGGTACAAGAAACACAGACACAGGAGAGAAACAGATTCTAGTAGATGAAGGGCCTCCTTACCATGAGAGGGATTTGGTCAGGAGAAAAAGGTTTTAAGAAAAAGATGGCACTTTTCTATACTCAGCATTATGTCCTATTTTTTAAATTTTCAAGCTTTAATTTTCTCCAATTTTTTACTACTTACATACAATAAACACACTATATATTTTGCCATCATAAACATTTTAATTATGTAAGTTGGTGGTGTTAAATATATTCACAATGCTGTACACTCATCTCCAGTATTCATTTCCAGAAATTTTTCAACATTGCGAACAGGGTAAATGTTGTTAAACAATCACTCCCCACGCTCCCTAATAACCTTTGTGGGTCAATGGAAATTGCCCTGAAAACCAAAGGGAAACAAGATTATAGACCCTCAAGTATGTTACTGCAGCAAACACTGTGATTTGTGCTTTTTTAAAACAAATGTTAATGACATACTGCATTTTAGGGATCATAGAGGCCATGTGGTGGCAGGTGCGTGAGTGGGTCTTACATAATCAACAAGACAATGGGAATGTCTCATTATTACCAAGATGTCCATCTGTAGTAACAATGGGCAGTGCCCCACAGGACAGTATAACCACCGCTGCTGCTGAATAGCTGATGGTAGCAGTCTCGCCTCAGACACGCTGAGTCTTGCCCTGTGCCTGGTCATGAGTCAGGTGCCAAGAGCAGAGAGGAAGGATAGGGAGTGAGCCACAGCCTTCAAAGAAATTGCACTGCCTTCAGGGAAAAAGACATGGCCATGTGGATCTATGACCTAAGGAGAGTGGAATCAGTTCTACTTCACCCCCTGACCTGTGTAGATCACGTCTTCTCATTGCCCGATGCGCAGTTCTGCACAGCTCTGAGCACGTCATCATCTTTCACCAGTTAGAAAACCTCCTCGAATCAAACTTCAGACTGTTTATTTCGTGATGGCAGCCATTTCATCAGCTTTTGTTCACCATTGTCTCTAGCAGAGCTCCTGGGCCTCAGAGTGTACTGAACACATATCTGTGATATATAAGCTGTATGTATTGAAAGCATAAACCAAAAATTCACTACAATAGAAACCATTTTTTAAAAGATTTATTTATTTATGCATACAAGAACTGGGGTACAGGCCAGAGATGCTGGGTTGGGGGTGAGAGAATTCACCAGAGACAGAGTATGGAGTAGAACAGGCAGATCCACTGAAATACTCTGCTAAGGGGAGCAGTGGGCAAGACAGGAGAGGTCTGCTGCGCCATGTGGGTCACCTCCCCAGCAGAGGATTGAACTCTCTCTGCCATGCTGCAGATTGCTTCTTAGTGAAGACGCTTAACCCCTTGTGTTGCCAGAGAGGCCCTACTCGAAACCATTTTTTAAGAACACATCCACATTTTTAAAAACAGCTTCTTCAAAGCCTCCATACTTTTTAAATATGCCTGAGATTGCAGTGGTTGCAAAGCTCTGTAGTCAGGCATTGAGCTGTGCCTGGCTCATAGGTCTCTGCCAGGTCTCAGCACTAGGGCAGCGGCCCAGAGCCGGTGTGCGGTACTTGGTGAGTGGCTGCCTGCAGACTTCTAATGTTCAGACAGACTCTCACTCTCATTCTAATTAGCCAGAAGACTATTTATAGACCTCAGCACTCCTCTGAAGTCCCATTCTCAATTCTTACTCTTTGCTCGTAGCAGACAACCTCACCTTATGAGTCACTGAGAAAATTGAGGTCATCAGTGTGCTTTCTGGTAACTTCCCACTCTCTACCTACAATTTACCTACACCCACATCCGCCCTCTGAGCCGGCCTCCATCTGGGAAAGATGAGGTGGCCTCCTTCAGCCACACCAAGCCTATCCAGAGTCTGTACCCTCCTCTTCTCTTGTGCACCCTCATTCATTAACTCCTCACCCCAACCTCCCCTGAGTCTCTAAGTCTTAATTCCCTTTCTCCTGATACCCCCTCTGCCTATGAATAGGTTCTGTTCTCCTCACTTCTCTGAATTACTGCAACAGGTTTCTTATCTGTCTGAAATTTCCATTTTCCCTCTTTCATTTTTTTTTCATGTAGGGTTACAGGTAATTACTAGTGGAGACTCCAACTCTCTTTCCAGAAATCACATTAGAATTTGATTGAATGATATTAAATTCTCTCTACTTTTTCCTCCCTTCCACCTTTTGAGAGTCATCATTTGTATATTTTGTATACCTTATATTGTATTGTATATATTGTATATATATATTGTGTATATATATTGCGTATATATTGTATATATTGTATATATATTGTATTGTATATATACCTTATATTGTATTGTATATTGTATATTTTGTATTGCCTTATATTGTATACATTATTCTTGTTATTTTAGTGTCATACTCTGGGCCTTCTAGAGATTTAGCCAATCACTGTAGAGGCTTGCTTACTGAGCTAAAGGTATTATTCCAAAGATAATTATGTTCTGACTTTCCTAAAGTTATTTGCAAGTATGAGCGTTTTGGTATATTTAAAAATTTTTGATGACATGTTAAAGTAAAACAGCAGATTTTCTAAAGTCTTCAAGAATTTCCAGTTGTGTCCCCCATTCTCTACCCAATACTTGTTGACATGCTTCTCAAGTTTAGAGACCAGAATTCCTTCTGAGTCCCAAACAAAAAGTGGCCTCCTGTTGGGGTCCTGTTTCCTGATCTGTGCCCAGCGGCACCACCAGTCTCCTCCTCACCCCCATTTATAATGCCTCTTTCAAACCTTCCTCTCTCCCATTACCTAGCAGGCAAACCAAGATCCCATTGCTGACCTGAAACCAAATGAGCACTGAGCACATTCCGTGAGCCCAGCTCTGTGGAGTACGTATGACCATAAAAAAGAGAAAGGCTTACACTCCAGGAAGAACCATGAAAATTTTTTTTCTAGAAAAAAGCATGCAACTGCATGTTGTGCTAAAGAAGAAGGTGTTTTTTAATGAAAATTAGAACGGCCCGTATTAAAAAAGCAGGCAACAACAAATGCTGAGAGGATGTGGAGAAAAAGGAACCGCTTTACACTGCCAGAGGGAATGCAAGCTGGCCCAACCACTATGGAAAGCTGTGTGGAGATTCCTCAAATTACTAAAAATGGATCTACCATATGACCCAGCAATTCCACTTCTAGGAATCTACCCAAAGGACACAGAAACATTAACTCAAAATGAAACCTGAGTTCCTATGTTCAGTGTAGCACTATTTACAATAGCTAAGATATAGAAACAAACTAAAGGCCCGAAACAGATGACTAGATCAAGAAGAGGTGGTATATACACACAAAGGAATACTACTAAGTGCTCAAAAAAGATAAACTCATGCAGCAACATGGATGGATCTGGAAAGGATTATGCTCGGTGAATTAAGTCAGAAGGAGAAAGAAAAATATCGGATGGTTTCACTCATTGGAAGAATATAGGGAAACCGAACAAAGCGTCAGAAATAAAGACAAAACTTGCAGGCAAACTGTGGATGTGAGGCATATAGCAGGAGAGAGACATCAAAACGGGAGGGATGAGCACAAGGGACTATGGTGAGGGCTCGTGGGTGATGTGGTGATGGGAGATGTATGGGGACTACACCTAAGGGAAGAATCAATATTGTACAAAAATGAACAATGATGTAAGAAAATGAAAAAGCTTAATTAAAATAAATAAATAAAATGAAGGAAGGAAAGAAGGAAGCTATTTTTCAAAACACCTGCATTAATTTTTTTGTTATTGTTGTAAGAAATTATCATAAACTCGGTTACTTAAAATAACATAAATTAATTTTCTTATAGGTCTGTAGGGAAGAAGTCTGGAAACTGTTTTATTGAGCTAAAGTCAAGGTATTAGCAGGGTTTCTTCTGGAGGCTCCTGGAAAGAACTGATTTTTTCCAACTTTTGGAAGCCTCCTGCTCTACGTGGTTAGTGGCGCATTCCTCACTTCACCCCAAATCCCTCAGCTTCCTTCATCACATCCCTTACTTCCTCATCTCCTTTTGCAAATCAAGAGTCTCTCTCTTATAAGGAAGTTTTTGGTTACATTTAGGCTTCACCAGATAACCAGGATAACCCTTAGTTTAATCACATCTGGGGAATCCTTTTTGGCATACAAAGTAACCTTCACAGATTCCAGCCTTAGGACATTGCTACCATTGGATGTCATTATTCGCCATGCCACACTATCACATGTTCAATTTCACCTGCCCTTTGACTACCAAATAATTTTGTGACACTTACTTGAGTTATATTCTGACCATAAATGTTACTTAATAAGGCATTTCCTTTAATATACGTATCTATAATATAATACCTATTTTAAATATGTAATTTCATGATATTGGCTTTTGTGATATCTTTGGGGAGACAAAGAAACAAAAACAAATGAGACTACATCAAACTTAAAAGAAAGTAACAGAAGCTATCATTAAAATGCAAAGGAATCCCATTGAATAGGAGAAAACATTTGCATATCACACATCTGACAAGGGGCTAATATCCAAAATAAACAAAGAATTCATACAACTTGACAACAAGAAAACAACCAATCCAATTTAAAACATGGGCAAAAGAGCTAAATAGACACTTCTCAAAAAAAAAACAAAACCCAAAAACCAACCATACAGATAGTCAACAAGGATGTTAAAAAATGCTCAACAGGGCCTCCCTGGTGGCACAAGGGATTAAGCACTGCACTATGAAGCAAATCTGCAGCCTCTGCAGCACGAGTTTGATCCCTGGCTGGCCAGGGAGCAACCCACATGGCGAGAAGACCTCTCCTGTCTCGCCCGCTGCTCCTCTCAGTGGTATATTTCATCAGTCTGCCTGTTCTGTTCCCCACTCTGTCTCTGGTGAGTCCTCTCACCCCCCGCATCTCTGGCTTGTACCATAGCTCTTATATATGTAAATAAATAAATCTTTAAGAAAAAAATTCTCAACATCACATACCATCAGAGAAATGCAAATGAAGACCACCTCACATCCTGGAGAATGGTCCAAATCAACAAGATCAGAAACAGTAAGTGTTCACAAGGGTATAGGAAAAAAGAAACCTTTTCACAGTGTTGGTATGAATGTAGGTTGGGCAAGCTCCTATGGAAAAAAAAAATATGAAAAAATTTCAAAATATTGAAAATAGCTCTACCAGTCTCACTACCCAAAGAATACAAAACCCCTTCTAATTTGACAGAATATATGCACTCTTATGCTCATTGCAGTACTTTTACTTAACCAAGTTATGGAAACAACCTAAGTGCCAATGAAAGAGGAGTGAAATATAGATATGATTGAGTACTACTAGGCTATAAAATGTGGACATCTTGCCATGTGTGACAACATGGATTGAACTGGAGGGGATTGTACTAGGCTAAATAAATCAGAAGGGGGCTGGCGAGGGTCCCACATGGCATGGCAGACCTCTCCTGACTCGCCCCTGCTCCCCTCAGCAGTGTATTTCTGTCAATCTACCTGTTCTTTTCCCCGCTCTGTCTCTGGTGAATCCTCTCACCCTCCCGTGCATCTGGCCTGTACCCCGTTCTTGTATGCATGAATAAATCTTTAAAAAAAAAAAAAAAAGAGAGTACTGGAGCAACATGGCGGCGAGGAGAGGCTGCGAGTAAGATCTCCCATTAAAAAAAGTTAATAGGGAGGAAAAGCGGCAGGTCCCAGTGAGAACTGGGACACGGAAGATAAACGGACGACTCCAGCAAACTGCCCGAAGAAGAAAGTTGCCATAAAAGAGGACGAGAAGGGAGGGAAGCGCAGAACCCTGCTCCCCTCCCCCGCCCACAAAGTCGGCATTCTCCGACCAGCAGAGAAGAGGGAAACAACAAACCAAAACGGCCAACAAGAAAAACGGACACAGCAAGCGGGACTGTGAGTGGAAAGGAACTATTGCACCCACCACACCCCGTGAACGGGAGCTGAGGCGAACCCTGCAGGATCCGCCGCGGAGGTGAGCTCCAGGCGCCATTAAAGAGAGCCCCGCCCCCCAGGAGGAGACCAGCACCAGCACACAGCCCCGGCCGCCTGGCTGCTTGAAACTGACAGATGACTCCTGGAAGAACCAGAGGGGAACAGAGAAGCCCACCCAAGATGCCGGCCAGTCCCAACAACACAGTGTCCCAACGCATACGGCAAATTAGAAAACAGACAGTAGGGAGGAGAAGAACCACACGCAACCTAGCAACTCTCCAGAGAAAAAGCACACCACAAAAAGAAAGCCAGCCCCAGATTGGAAAGACAATAACTTGGAAGAATTTCTGAGCCTTCCAGAAAGAGAATTTAAAATTGCCGTGATTAAAAAACTGACAGAAGTCATAAAGGAAAACAATGATAAGGGAAAAATAATCAACGATCAGAAGAATGCAATTGAGTCCCTAGAGAGGGAAAACAATGGTCAGAAGAAAGAAATTGAGTCCCTAAAGAGGGAAGTAAAAGAAATGCAGGAGATCAAAGAATTAATGGAAGAACTAAAGAATTCTGGGAAAAGCAATGAAAGCAGAATAGATGAAATGGAAGAACGAATAAGTAATCTTGAAGACACAGAAATAAAAAGAACCAAAACAGAAAAGGAAAGAGAAGTACGAAGGAAAAAGAATGAAGAAAGACTTCGGGAACTATCTGACTCCATGAGGAAAGGAAATATAAGAGTTATAGGAATACCAGAAGGAGAGGAGAGAGATGTAGGAACAGAGAAAATATTCAAAGAAATAATTGAAGAGAACTTCCCAAATGTGAAGAAGGAGCTGAAAATTGATATACAAGAAGCAAGAAGAACACCAAACTTCCACGACGAAAGGAAAAATACAGCAAGACACATAATAGTAAAGCTCCCAAGAATCCAGGACAAGGAAAAAATAATGAAGCTGGCAAGAGGGAAGAAACAGATAACATTCAAAGGAAAACCAATCAGGCTGACATCAGACTTCTCCAAAGAAACACTACGGGCAAGGAGAGAGTGGAGGGACATAGTCAACAGACTCCAAGAAAACAGATGCCAACCAAGAATACTCTATCCCTCAAAGCTCTCCTTCCTCTTTGAAGAAAGAATATGGACCTTCCCAGACAAACAGAAACTCCGGAATTTCATTGCAACTAAACCCCCACTCCAAAAAATACTACAAGGAGTCCTAAAGCCAGAACCTCAGAGGGACGAATAACAATGAAAGAAGGCCAAAAAAAAAAAAAAAAGTTATTAAAAGAATAAATAAATAAAATCAAAGGAAAGACAAACACAATGGCAAATACAGATGTTAACATATCAATATTAACTCTAAATGTAAATGGACTAAACTCTTCAATAAAAAGACACAGAGTGGCAGCCTGGATTAAGAAACAAAACCCAACCTTTTGCTGTCTCCAGGAAACACATTTAGCTACAAAAGATAAAAATAGGCTCAAAGTTAAAGGATGGAAAACAATCCTACAAGCAAATGGACCAAAAAAGAAAGCAGGAACAGCTATACTTATATCAGATAAAACAGATTTCAAACTCAAAAAGATAAAAAGAGACCCCAATGGTCACTACATTATGATCAAGGGGACAATACTTCAAGAAGAAATAACACTCATTAACATATACTCACCAAACGAAGGAGCACCAAAATATATCAGACAACTGTTGTCCTCTCTGAAAACAGACATCAGAGAAAACACATACGTAGTGGGAGACTTCAACACACCACTATCAACAATGGATAGATCAACAAGACAAAAAATAAGTAAAGAAACCAAAGCTCTAAATAAGGACCTAGAGCAATTAGGCTTAACAGACATCTATAGAACACTAAACCCAAAAAAACGGAGTACACATTTTTCTCAAGTGCACACGGATCATTCTCCAGGATCGATCACATACTGGGGCACAAGACAAACATCAACAGATACACCAAGATTGAAATCATATCAAATCAACCATCTTTTCTGACCATGAAGGCATCAAACTAGAAATAAACCATAAAAAGAAGGCAAGGAACTTTCCTACCTCATGGAGATTAAAAACCACACTACTGGAAGACCATTGGACTAATGAGGAGATCAAAGAAGAAATTAAAAAATTTTTTGAATTGAACGACAAGGAGGACACCAATATCCTAAATGTATGGGATGCAGCAAAAGCAGTAGTAAGAGGAAAATATATAGCAATAGAAGCTCACATCAAGAAACAAGAAAGAACGCAAAGAAACAACCTCATCTCAAAGCTCAAAGATCTAGAAAAAGAACAAAAAAACCCCAAAACCAGTAGAAGAAAAGAAATAATAAAAACCAAAGCAGAAATAAATGAAATTGAAACTAAAAAAACAATCCAAAAGATCAATGAAACCAAGAGCTGGTTTTTTTATAAAATCAATAAAATAGACAAACCCCTAGCTAGGCTCACAAAGGAAAAAAGGGAGAAAGCACAAATAAACAGGATCATCAATGAAAGAGGAGAAATCACAACGGACACAGCAGAAATCAAAAGAATAATCAGTAACTACTATGAACAGTTATATGGAAACAAGTTTAACAATCTAGAGGAGATGGACAAATTCCTACAACTCTACAATCACCCAAAGCTAGATAAAGAAATAGAACACCTAAACAGACCAATTACAATTAGCGAAATTGAAATGGTAATAAAAAACCTCCCCAAAACAAAAGCCCAGGACCTGATGGATTTACAAATGAATTCTACCAAACATTCAGAGACGAATTAGTGCCTATCCTTCACAAACTCTTCCAAAAAATTGAGAAGGAAGGGACAATACCAAACACGTTTTATGAAGCCAACATTACACTAATACCAAAACTGAACAAGGACAACACAAAAAAGGAAAACTACAGGCCAATCTCCCTAATGAACACTGATGCAAAAATCCTCAATAAAATTTTAGCTATCAGAATCCAACAATGTATCCATAAGATAATTCACCACGACCAAGTTGGATTCATTCCAGGGGCACAAGGATGGTTTAACATCCGAAAATCAATCAACGTTATCCAACACATCAACAAAAAGAAATATAAAAACCATATGATAATATCAATAGATGCTGAGAAAGCTTTCGACAAAGTGCAACACCCATTCATGATAAAAGCCCTTGAAATTCTGGGGATACAAGGAACATACCTCAACATCATAAAGGCCATCTATGACAAGCCAACAGCCAGTATCATTCTCAATGGTGAAAAGCTGAAAGCAATTCCATTAAGATCTGGAACAAGACAAGGATGTCCACTCTCACCATTGCTTTTCAATATAATACTGGAAGTCCTAGCCAGGGCAATAAGACAAGAGAAAGACATCCAAGGAATCCAAATAGGAAAGAAGAAGTCAAACTATCACTATTTGCAGACGATATGATATTATACATAGAGAACCCCAAAAACTCCACAGAAAAGCTAATTCAACTCATCAATCAGTTCAGTAAAGTGGCAGGATACAAAATCAACACGCAAAAATCAGTAGCCTTCCTATACACAAACAATAAATCTGAAGAAGAAGAAATCAAAAAGACCATCCCTTTTGTTATTGAAACAAAAAAAATCAAATATTTGGGAATAAATCTAACAAAAGAGGTAAAGGACCTATACAAAGAAAACTATAAAACACTGTTAAAAGAAATAGAAGAAGACACAAAGAAATGGAGAGACATCCCCTGCTCATGGATTGGAAGAATAAACATTATTAAAATGGCCATCCTACCAAAAGCAATATACAGATTCAATGCTATTCCAATCAAAATTTCAATGTCATTCTTCAAAGAAATAGAACAATTATTGATGAAATTCATATGGAATCACCAAAAACCCCGAATAGCCAAAGCTCTCCTGAAAAAAAAAGAAGGGAATGGAGGCATCAGACTCCCAGACTTCAAACTATACTACAAAGCCATAATCATCAAAACTGCATGGTATTGGAACAAGAACAGACATACAGACCAATGGAATCGAATAGAAAATCCAGAAATAAACCCACAGATTTATGGTCAACTAATCTTTGACAAAGGAGCAAAGAATATGCATTGGAGCAAAGAAAGTTTGTTCAATAAATGGTGCTGGGAAAACTGGGTCGCTACATACAAAAGAATGAAGCTTGACCACCACCTCACACCATACACAAAAATCAACTCAAAATGGATTAAAGAACTAGACATAAGACCTGAAACCATAAAATATATAGAAGGAAATATAGGCGAAACACTACGTGATATGCACATCAAAGACATCTTTACAGACACATCACCCAAAGCAGTGATAGTGAAGGCAAAGATAAACAGCTGGGACTACATCAAATTAAAGAGCTTTTGCACAGCAAAAGAGACAATAAAAAAACAAAGAGAAACCCCACCAACTGGGAGAACATTTTTGCACCCAACACTAATGATAAAGGACTGATCACAAAAATCTGCAAAGAGCTGATGAGACTCAACAACAACAAAGAAAATAATCCAGTCAAAAAATGGGCAGAAGAGCTTAAAAGAAACATCTCTGAAGAGGAAATGCAAATGGCCAACAGGCATATGAAAAAATGTTCAACATCACTTGTCATCAGGGAAATGCAAATCAAAACTACCATGAGATACCATCTTACACCAGTGAGAATGGCACATATTAAAAAACTAGCAACAACAAATGTTGGCGAGGGTGTGGAGAAAAAGGAACTCTTCTGCACTGTTGGTGGGAGTGCAAACTGGTCCAACCACTGTGGAAAGCTGTATGGAGATTTCTGGACCTACTAAACATAGAGCTTCCATATGATCCAGCAATTCCACTCCTAGGTATTTACCAAGGCACAGAGAACACAATTCCAAAGAACACCCTGCACCCCTATGTTTATAGCAGCACTGTTTACAATGCTAAGCTTTGGAAACAACCCAAATGCCCAAAAATAGATGACTGGATCAAGAAGATGTGGTACATATATACCATGGAATATTACGCAGCATTCAAAAAAGATAAACACATGCAATTTGCAGCAACATGGATGGCGCTGGAAGGGATCATGCTCAGCGAAATAAGCCAAAAAGAAAAGAAAATACCGGATTGTCTCACTCATAGCAGGAATCTAGAAAACTTAAATAAGGGACCAGGAAAATGAATAACTATAAGAAAGTGAAAATCAAAATCAACAAAAAACTATGAACCAAGAGACACTTTTAGGGGGCGGGGGGTGGGAGGGGAGGGATTG